>NC_090833.1:69958571-71158928 GCF_028021215.1 Eschrichtius robustus
AGAGAGGAGACTGGGACATTATTACTGAAGATTGAAATTGGGGTAAAGCCATGACTCTGGAAATAGGTATCTCTCAGCCTCTCAGCTCAGCTCTAGCTTTGAAACATAATTGTACTTAAGTACAGGTGATGATATTCACTCTGTGTTACTCTGACTGGGATCGAGGGAGGAGTGGGCACTTCCCTAGAGGTCCAGTGGTTAAGGTCTGCACTTCCACTGCAGGGGGCACAGGTTTGATCCCTGGTAGGGGAACTAAGATCCCGAATGTCATGCCGCACAGCCAAAAAAAAAAAAAAAAAAAAAAAAAGATTAAAATGGGGTAGAGGGAGGAGAGATTGAGTGGATGGAGAGTCATTGTCAAAGATAACATGATTGTTTTATTGTGACGGCAAGATGCCACCATGTTTTCCATCATCATCATCATCATCATCATCACCATCCTCTGGAATATTTTTTTGAAAGCATATGTTATCTCTCCAAACAGCAATAATGATAGCAGCAACCACTGCCTTGGTTGCCAAGGGAAGGGAGGTGAAGGAAGGAAACTAGCTTGGAGTGTGATACCAAAAAAATAGCCAAGAAAATTTTGGAAAAAAATAGGTGTTACAAAGAGGAACTCTTTGATTTTTAAAAATTTAAAAGAAAATTTCAGAAGTAAGTAGAATAGTGTTATGAGCCCTCATGTTCCTATCACTCAGCCTGACAACCTTTAGCTCACGGCCAGTCCTGCTCCTCCATAATCTCATCCACTTCCATTCTACCATATTCTTTTGGAGAAAATCCCGGACATTGTATAATTTCTTCTGTAGATATTAAGTATATATCTCTTTTTAAAAAACATAACAGTAATATGATTATTACACCTGGATATATGTGTGTGCGTTTGTGTGTGTGTGTAGTTTTTAAATGTCCAGTCAGTATTTAGATTTCTAATTGCTAATAATATTTTTTAAACAATTTGTTTGAATAACCATCCAAATAAGAATTAGTTGTTAATTCTTTAACCTCTCTTTTAGCCTATAGGATCTCCACTTCACATATATCCATATTTCTCTGTCTGCCTCTCTCTTTCTTACAATTTATTGGAGAAACTTGGTTGTTTGCAGTGATTCCCACAGTGTGGATTTTGCTGGCTGCTTCTCCATGGTGTGCTTTAACTTATTTCTCTGCACTTCCTGTAAATTTTGCTCTAGAAATTTGATGAGATTTAAGTTCAGTTTTTGTCGTTGTTGCGGGGGAGTGTCAGGGAGGGAAGACTTCTTCATAGGGGGCAATGTGTTCTTCCATGGGGAGGGACATAATGATGTTAGCAGTTTATGCTTAATGGCTAGATCCATTAATTCATTAGGAGATTCAAAATAGTGACATTTTAATTCTACAATTTTTTTCTTCACTTATTACTTGAAATATTGCTATAAAGAGAACCATCCTCATATCTACTGTTTGGTTACCCAGTAGTACAGTTTGTATAGGAAGGGCAGGATATATACTTGATTTCTTTCTTTATTTACTAAACTTCAAAACAATCAGTTTTTTTTTTTAACGCGTTCTTCAGTATTGAACAATTAGATTTTATTTTATAAAGAATTATAATGAGCTCATGGATTAAACAATTGATGTATTTCCATCCTCTTCCTTCTTTTTAAAAAATCATATTTTGAGACTTTATCTTTTCACTATTTTGAGTTTATTTTAGACCCACTCTTTTAGAAGCAGCTTGAGAGAGAGAGAGAGAGAGAGAGAGAGAGAGAGAGAAGGAGAGAGAGAGAGAGAGAGGGGAAGAAATTTTAGTAGCTTCAAAAGTCCTATTGCTATTTAGTGATGTTCATATATAATAAATGAATTAAGAGGGAAGAAAGTGAAAAAAAAATAGCATCTTCCAAAGGGGTCTTCTCGCAGCTGCTCTGATCTTAAGTCACAGGAACCATCTAATATTCATAAGATTCTCTTAGGTGTTAATTGGTAGTGTGGTGAACTTAGCTGCATGGTGGGCAATCTTCAACATAGTAGTTAAATCTCTTTTTACCATACTGAATATTTCTTTTATTTTACTTATTCTGTAAGGAGTCTTAAGTTGGTTTTAATGTTGTTACTACATGGCTTAAGATGTATTAAAAAAAAAAACACCCAACAGAAAACACCTGCCTCCCTTCCCCCAGCAGGATTATTTCATTGCTTGATAATGTAAAGGGTATTATGTTAACTTTATCTTCCCAGTATTTACAATTCCCTCATTTGCTAAATGTACAATCTCAGAGAGGACTATAAACACAACTAGTAATATCATTCATATTAGCTTATTTAGTAATAAACTAAATAACAAACTTTATAATAATACATATATGATACTGTAATTTCAGTGTGCATATGTAAAATCACATAATTATAGAACTAGAAATTACCTTCAAAGGTCACCTCTGTATCTAAGCAAGACTATACCTTAGCTGTCTTCCATCCATCTACTAATTAAACACTTATTGAATATCTCCTGTATACCTCTACTAGGTGCTGTGAGATCATGGTGAGGAAAGCAGACATAGTCATTGCACTCATGATGCTTTTCGTTTAAAGAGAGAGATTGCCATAATCACATAGTCACACAATTATATATTAAACTACATTCAAACAAGAACACTGTGCTGAGAGTGACTTTAATGTGGGAGTTTGACCTTGTCATGGAGGTCAGGGAAGGCTTCGCTGATGTAGTGACACTTGACATGAGACTGAGGAATGAATAAAACTTTTCTAGGCAAATAGAAGAGGGTAGAATTTTCCAGTCACAGGAAGTAGCATGTTCCAGGTCCCTGTGGTGGGAGAGAAGATGATTAGTTAGGAAGGCCTGAAAAATTTCAAGAGTAAGAGGAGAGTGGTTTGAGATGAAGCTGGGAAGAGAAGCAGGGGCCAGACAATTCAGCCATCAGACATTCATGATGGCTAATGTACAGGATTTGGGTCTTTATCCTGAGTGCAGAGGGAATCTACTGAAGTGTTTTTATATGATGAGTATCAGTGGTTTCAAAAAGACCACTCTGGCTGCAGTGTGAACATAACATTAAAAGTGCTGGGTTTTGGATAGGCAAATAGAGTGGTACAGGGAGATGAGTTTAGGTGACTGTTACTGTAGTTCAGGTGAGGGATGATAGTTGCTTCCTAGAGATGAAGGGAAATAGATGGATTTGTGAGATATTTAGGGAGTGAAGCATTTGAGGTGGATTGAATATGAGAATCACTGAAAGGGATATATCAAAGGTGACTCCTTGATTTCTGGCTTCTCTACCAGGTAGATAGGAAGCATTAGAAGACCAGGTATGTGGGAAGAACATGAGTTTGGTTTTGGACATGTTGAATTTGAGGCACAATTGAGACACTGAAGAGGGACTATCCAGTAGACAGTTGGATATGCCTTTTTTTGGTAATGACATCCCTCGAACATATTATACTATGAACAAGTTAGTCATAATATCTAATCAGAGCTCCTCCGCCTTGATTAAAAGTCTTCACTTTGATTTGTTAAATAACTTTCTGGGTACCTGTGTACCTCAAACACAGCCAGCCTGCTTGTCTAAGGGCTAATTCCAGATCCTGAAAATGTTCTCAGAAGTCTACTTCCTCGAGTTAACATGTTTTTGTGTCTGTGCCAAACTGTGACTGAAGGCAGGTTCTAAATAAAAGACACGGTGGTTATTTCATTATTTACTTAAATTTCTGCTCATACTGTATATCTAGGAGATCAGGTTTAATCTTCTTTTTATGTTCAGTGGTCCTTCCTCACCTTGAGTTTATAAATCTTTTTTCCTCCTTTTTTTCACTAATAAAAAAATAAAAGTAGTGCATACATTTTTGAAAACTCAAACAATGGCACTTGCAGGTAGTGAAAGTAGTAAGTGGTAAAATTTCTCCTTTTTACCATTTTCTCTTTCTTTTCTTCTTTTTAAAAAATTCACTTTCCTGTTGGGCCCTGGTGGAAACTAGGAAGTGACAGGCTGGAAAGGCTCAGGGAGAGTAGAGTGGCTCAGAGATTTCTCCAAATATTGGCCTTGGTTCCCTCTGGAGTATAGGGAAAGCTAGGGTGATCTGAAATCAGATCCAGGCACGTGGAATCAGGGACCAGCTAATTCCAGTGAAATTGGAGCCCCATATCTAGATGTATAACAAAGTATTTATAAGCCTATACATTCCATGTGTTTTAAAATTGGATATATTATTCATATGTATATTGTTCTAAAATTGCTTTTTTTCCACTTAATATGTGTTGGGCATCTTTTCATAGATCTGTTTGCATCTTTATTAAGAGCTGCAGACTATTCTATCATATGATTGTGTCATATTTTAAATATTTCTCTATTGGCAAACGTAGTTTTCTTCTTCCATTTCTTTAAGATAACAAATGCCTTGTAATATCTTCTTTTGGGCATATGTAAGGGTATTTCTATATGATAGGTTCTTACAAATGCAATTTATGGGAAAAAGACTGTTCATTTAAAATTTTTATGGACACTGCTAAATTGCCCTCCATAAAGTCTGAAAGAACGTATGCTCAACCTGAAAATGCTTATTCCCCATTCACTCATTAACACTGGATATTATGAATCTTCCTCTTCTGTGATCTGTGTATCTATATTCTCTGCTCATTTTTCTATCATATGATCTGCCTTATTTTGTTGCTTTTTTGTTTTATGTATGTTAACCCTTTGTCATATGTGTTATAAATATTTCATCTCAGGTTATCTCTCATCTTAATTTTATGTTTTCTTTCCCCTGAAACCCTCCCCACTAACTTTGCTAAAGTGATCTGGAATTTTTATGATAGATTGTCTTTTTTTCCTCTCTTTTTTGTACTTTCCCCCTCCAAAACCTCTCTTAACAATTGCTTTAAACTTTATAGTGACATTTGAAAAATGTTAAAGACTTGATTGTAAATTCTTCTGGTATTCATTCTGAACAAGTTCTTTGTAGGCTATATCTTTCTACCACTTCAGTTCTTTCTTATGCTTTATCTTAAAAAAATAATAGCTTTATTGAGATATAATTCACATATTAAAACTATTCTTTTAAAATGTGCAATTCAGTGGTTTTTGGTATATTTACAAAGTTTTGCAATCATCCTGCATTATCTTTTAACTGGAGAACCTCTTGAAAATTTTTCAGAGTACTATGTCTGAAAAATATTTCTTTTGTCTTCATACATTATTCTTAGTCTTTTTGGGGAGGGGGTTACATTTATTAAGTTATATAAACCTTTCTCTCATAATTCCATATACATTGCTTCATTTAGTGTTGCAGATGAGAATTCTGATGCCAAATTAGAAATGATGTCAGTCTAGTGTTCTTTATTTTATAGATTTTATTTTATAACTTAAAGTTCATAGGATTTTCTCTTTACCTATGGATTTGGGAATGTCAGAAATTTTTTCAGGCATCTTGCCTAGCACTTGGTAGCCCTTTCAGTTTGAAGACTTAGGTCTAGTGAATTTTTCTTCTATCCTTTCTTTGATTTTTGCTTCTCTAAAGGTTATGTTTTCTTCTATTTTATTATTTTGATTTTTAGCACTATTCAAACTCTTGTAACCTCTTTCTGCAATTATACAGATTTCATATAAAAATTTTTAATTTTGTAAGAGCAGATCTCAGATTCAGAGTAACAATGGCTTGAAAACAATAAAAAGAGGGTTTTGTGAAGAAAGATAGAAAATACTAGGATTTAGGCATTTAGGACTTAACTGTAGTTAGTTTTAGGAACATTCTAGGTTTTGGCATTCATGAACTCTGAAACTTCTGTTTGCATAACCTTACAAAGGGAAAAGCATTATAATCTTTATGGTACAGTTACCATATTAGATTATTACAATTTATTGAAAAAATAACCAGGTACTTTACTGACATAGTATTATTTATTCTTTAAAACAACACAGAGGTGGGCTTATTATTATGATTCTCTTGTACAGGTGAGGATGTTGAGGCTTCTGGACATTAAGTGGCTTGCCCAACATTCCCTATCTAATTAGAATTAAAGCAGGGATTTAAATACAAATCTGAAACCATCCCTCTCAGCCCACTTGAAATATTTAAATAATTTAAGAAATTATTCTAAAATAATTGAATTTAAGGCAATATGTTACTATTTGAATGGATCTACATGTGATTTTATTAATGCCATCATCTTTCAAAAATTATAATGTATTCATGTTACACTCTTGCTTAAAATACAGTATGGACTCAATTATCCACACAGTAAAGTCTGGATCCACAAATAAAACAAGATGTAACTTAAAGGTTAAAAAACTGGAGTTAATTTACCAGTCTCAGTGGTTCTGGGAACTCCCTGGAATTAAATGCACATATGATGTATGTGCTTTTCTCTGGGATTCTAGTGCTTTCATAAAGGGGTAGGTGACCCAAATTGGTTAAAAATCATAAGTCTGTTATCTGTCTTCTGTAAAACTCTAGTCATATGACAAATAAATCATTAGATAAGGAAAACCAATATAGTTTTACATGCAAAAAGAGATTATTTAATGAAGCCATATTTCTTGGAAGAAATTCAGTCAAAATTGATCATCTAAAATGAGTACCCTTTAAACTAATCATTAGGTCCAGAGTGGCCTTATGAGGTTACTAGGTGAGGCTTGGACTTTTTCCATCTCCATTTCAATCATACATAAATGGAGTCATTTTAGCTTAAATCAGACTTTAAAGCTGATTACCAGTTGTGTAAACATTGCAGACAAGAAGACAAGGAGACTTCTGAACACATAGTGACCCTCTCACCAAGGTAAACCAGGGCAGACTCCTCTGATAGGTCTCAATCGGATACTGGAATCTGGAACTGCTCACTGATTCAGTGATGATTAGAATTTATCTACTAAATATAGCTACAGACCTCAGATTTCATGGTCTTGTATAAAAATTCATGGTCTTGTATAAAAATCTAGGCACAGACCTGGGTCAGAGCCGTAGGGTTTTGTGTCATCCTGAAGACTAACTTTCAAAAAGCAAGACAGCAGCACTGAGGCCTGTGACTGAGGTCGGACATTCACACCCAGGAATAGGTTCTTGATAAATTGGTGATAGAGCAGTTACAGTTTCCATGCTGAAGGCTCTCCATATCTCTGTAAAGGAAAGTGTGCAGAGTTGTGAAGAGCTGGGGCATATACTGGAAGGTAGCATTCCTTAAAGTCTGGGATCCTTAGCTACAGAATGGTTCTCATTCTGTAAAAGTGAATGGTGTGAAGAATTGCAACGAAGGAATTTATTCTAAAAGTTTGGGTGCTGAGGTATCTTCTTCCTAAGCTTTAGAGGAGGAGGATTCTAGAAGCTCAGGGTGTCAACAGGGAAGGTTCTCAGAAGAATCTGAGCAGTCTCAAAGGAAGAAAATAAGACAGTACCTTGGTTCCCAAGGAGATATCATGCCATCAGACCTTCCTAAGACAACTGCACGTCATTCCAATTTTTAAAAAAATTTACCTTTTAATTTCTTTTGAGTCACAGTGGAATTAACTAGCCATATTTCTGATGAAGGCAAAGTGGAATTGACACAATACCAATGTAGAGTATGTGAGAAAAGCTGAACCTCAGTTTGACGTCCAGCAGAGAACACACACAGGAAAGAGAATCTTAGGGAACAGGCTTCATGCAGTGTTGAGGCCTCTGTCTTCACCAGAGGATCCACACAGGAGAGAAACCATACACATGTGATATCCATCACAAAACACTCATTCATGAATCTGCACTGCATGGTCATAAGAGGATCCATGTGAAAAAGAAAACATACTGTTGTATAGATTGTGGGAAATGCTTCAACTGCAAGAGAAACCTCACTGCTCACCAAAGAATCCACTTAGGAAACAAACCATGTGAGTGTCTCCAGCAGTGCTGTGAAATAGAAATATATTGTACTATGAGCCACATTTATAATTCAAAATTTTCTAGTAGCTATATTAAAAAGTAAAAAGAAATGGTTGATATTAACTTTAATAATATATTTTATGTAACCCCACATTTCAAAAATATTATTTCAATATGTAATCAGTATAAAAAATTACACGATATTTTACAGTCTTTTTTGTGTTCTAAGTCTTTTAAATACAGCGTGTATTTTACACAACAGCACATCCCAATGTGGATTAGCCAAATTACAAGTGCTCAGTAGCCACATGTGGCCATTGGCTACTGTATGGGACAGTGCGACCAAACCTTTTATAAGTTGTAAAATTTTAAATGCCATAGAAGAGTACACTAAATAACATCTCACGTAATTGCCCCAAAAGATATCAATTAATTAAGTCCAGATCTTGTCTTGGCTAGAGATAAAGTTAAAAGTGATTTCCTTTTTGTTTTTATTTTGAATTTTATTTTATTTTTTTAAACAGCAGGTTCTTATTAGTTATCCATTTTATACACATCAGTGTATACATGTCAATCCCAATCTCCCAATTCATCACCCCCCACCCCACCACCACTTTCCCCCCTTGGTGTCCATACGTTTGTGTTCTGCTTCTGTGTCTCAATTTCTGCCCTGCAAACCGGTTCATCTGTACCATTTTTCTAGGTTCCACATATATGCATTAATATACAATATTTGTTTTTCTCTTTCTGACTTACTTCACTCTGTATGACAGTCTCTAGATCCATCCATGTCTCTACAAATGACTCAATTTCATTCCTTCTTATGGCTGAGTAATATTCCATTGTATATTTATGTACCACATCTTCTTTATCCATTTGTCTGTCGATGGGCATTTAGGTTGCTTCCATGACCTGGCTATTGTAAATAGTGCTGCAGTGAACATGGTGGTACATGACTCTTTTTGAATTATGGTTTTCTCAGGGTATATGCCCAGTAGTGGGACTGATGGGTCATATGGTAGTCCTATTTTTAGTTTTTTAAGGAACCTCCATACTGTTCTCATAGTGGCTGTATCAATTTACATTCCCACCAACAGTGCAAGAGGGTTCCCTTTTCTCCACACCCTCTCCAGCATTTGTTGTTTGTAGATTTTCCAATCATGCCCATTCTAACTGGTGTGAGGTGATACCTCGTTGTAGTTTTGATTTGCATTTCTCTGATAATTAGTGGTGTTGAGCAGCTTTTCATGTGCTTCTTGGCCATCTGTATGTCTTCTTTGGAGAAATGTCTATTTAGGTCTTCTGCCCATTTTTGGATTGGGTTGTTTGTTTTTTTAACATTGACCTGCATGAGCTGTTTATATATTTTGGAGATTAATCCTTTGTCCGTTGATTCATTTGCAAATATTTTCTCCCATTCTGAGGGTTGTCCTTTCGTCTTGTTTGTAGTTTCCTTTGCTTTGCAAAAGCTTTTAAGTTTCATTAGGTTCCATTTGTTTATTTTTGTTTTTATTTCCATTGTTCTAGGAGGTGGGTCAAAAAAGATCTTGCTGTGATTTATGTCAAGGAGTGTTCTTCCTATGTTTTCCTCTAAGAGTTTTAGAGTGTCCCGTCTTACATTTAGGTCTCTAATCCATTTTGAGTTTATTTTTGTGTATGGTGTTAGGGAGTGTTCTAATTTCATTCTTTTACATGTAGCTGTCCAGTTTTCCCAGCACCACTTATTGAAGAGACTGTCTTTTCTCCATTGTATATCCTTGCCTCCTTTGTCATAGATTAGTTGACCATAGGTGCGTGGGTTTATCTCTGGGCTTTCTATCCTGTTCCATTGATCTATATTTCTGTTTTTGTGCAAGTACCATATTGTCTTGATGACTGTAGCTTTGTAGTATAGTCTGAAGTCAGGGAGTCTGATTCTTCCAGCTCCGTTTTTTTCCCTCAAGACCGCTTTGGCTATTCGGGGTCTTTTGTGTCTCCATACAAATTTTAAGATGATTTGTTCTAGTTCTGTAAAAAATGCCATTGGTAATTTAATAGGGATTGCATTGAATCTGTAGATTGCTTTGGGTAGGGTAGTATAGTCATTTTCACAATATTGATTCTTCCAATCCAAGAACATGGTATATCTCTCCATCTGTTTGTATCATATTTAATTTCTTTCAACCGTGTCTTATAGTTTTCTGCATACAGGTCTTCTGTCTCCCTAGGTAAGATTATTCCTAGGTATTGTATTCTTTTTGTTGCAACGGTAAATGGGAGTGTTTCCTTAATTTCTCTTTCAGATTTTTCATCATTAGTATATAAGAATGCAAGATATTTCTGTGCATTAATTTTGTATCCTGCAACGTTACCAACTTCATTGATTAGCTCTAGTAGTTTTCTGGTGGCATCTTTAGGATTCTCTATGTATAGTATCATGTCATCTGCAAACAGTGACAGTTTTACTTCTTCTTTTCCAATTTGTATTCCTTTAATTTATTTTTCTTTTCTGATTGCCGTGGCTAAGACTTCCAAAACTATGTTGAATAATACTGGTGAGAGTGGACATCCTTGTCTTGTTCCTGATCTTAGAGGAAATGCTTTCAGTTTTTCCCCATTGAGAATGATGTTTGCTGTGGGTTTGTCATATATGGCCTTTATTATGTTGAGGTAGGTTCCCTCTGTGCCCACTTTCTGGAGGGTTTTTATCATAAATGGGTGTTGAATTTTGTCAAAAGCTTTTTCTGCATCTATTGAGATGATCATATGGTTTTTATTCTTCAATTTGTTAATATGGTGTATCACATTGATTGATTTGCATATATTGAAGAATCCTTGCATCCCTGGGATAAATCCCACTTGATCATTGTGTATGATCCTTTTAATGTGTTGTTGGATTCTGTTTACTAGTATTTTGTTGAGGATTTTTTTTTAAAATTTATTTATTTTATTTATTTATGGCTGTGTTGGGTCTTCGTTTCTGTGCGAGGGCTTTCTTCTAGTTGTGGCAAGCAGGGGCCACTCTTCATCGCAGTGCGCGGGCCTCTCACTATCGCGGCCTCTCTTGTCGCGGAGCACAGGCTCCAGACGCGCAGGCTCAGTAATTGTGGCTCACGGGCCCAGTTGCTCCATGGCCATGTGGGATCTTCCCAGACCAGGGCTCGAATCCGTGTCCCCTGCATTGACAGGCAGATTCTCAACCACTGCAACACCAGGGAAGCCCTTGTTGAGGATTTTTGCATCTATGTTCATCAGTGATATTGGTCTGTAATTTTATTTTTTTGTAGTATCTTTGTCTGGTTTTGGTATCAGGGTGATGGTGGCCTCATAGAATGAGTTTGGGAGTGTTCCTTCCTCTGCAATTTTTTGGAAGAGTTTGAGAAGGATGGGTGTTAGCTCTTCTCTAAATGTTTGATAGAATTCACCTGTGAAGCCATCTGGTCCTGGACTTTTGTTTCTTGGAAGATTTTTAATCACAGTTTCAAATTCATTCCTTGTGATTGGTCTGTTCATAGTTTCTATTTCTTCCTGGTTCAGTCTTGGAAGGTTATACCTTTCTAAGAATTTGTCCATTTCTTCCAGATTGTCCATTTTATTGGCATAGAGTTGCTTGTAGTAGTCTCTTAGGATGCTTTGTATTTCTGCGGTGTCTGTTGTAACTTCTCCTTTTTCATTTCTAATTTTATTGATTTGAGTCCTCACCCTCTTTTTCTTGATGAGTCTGGCTAATGGTTTATTAATTTTGTTTATATTCTCAAAGAACCAGCTTTTAGTTTTATTGATTTTTGCTATTGTCTTCTTTGTTTCCATTTCATTTATTTCTGCTCTGATCTTTATGATTTCTTTCCTTCTACTAACTTTGGGTTTTGTTTGTTCTTCTTTCTCTAGTTCCTTTAGGTGTAAGGTTAGGTTGTTTATTTGAGATGTTTTTTGTTTCTTGAGGTAGGATTGTATTGCTATAAACTTCCTTCTTAGAACTGCTTTTGCTGCATCCCATAGGTTTTGGATTGTCGTGTTTTCATTGTCATCTGTCTCTAGGTATTTTTTGATTTCCTCTTTGATTTCTTCAGTGATCTCTTGGTTGTTTAGTAATGTATTGTTTAGCCTCCATGTGTTTGTGTTTTTTTACGTTTTTTTCCCTGTAATTGATTTCTAATCTCATAGTGTTGTGGTCAGAAAAGATGCTTGATATGATTTCAATTTTCTTAAATTTACTGAGGCTTGATTTGTGACCCAAGATATGATCTATCCTGGAGAATGTTCTGTGTGCACTTGAGAAGAAACTGTAATCTGCTGTTTTTGGATGGAATGTCCTATAAATATCAATTAAATCTATCTGTTTTTTTGTGTCATTTAAAGCTTGTGTTTCCTTTTTAATTTTCTGTTTGGATGATCTGTCCATTGGTGTAAGTGAGGTGTTAAAATCCCCCAGTATTATTGTGTTACTGTTGATTTCCTCTTTTATAGCTGTTAGCAGTTGCCTTATGTATTGAGGTGGTCCTATGTGGGGTGCATATATATTTATAATTGTTATATCTTCTTCTTGGATTGATCCTTGATCATTATGTAGTGTCCTTCCTTGTCTCTTGTAACATTCTTTATTTTAAAGTCTATTTTATCTGATATGAGTATAGCTACTCCAGCTTTCTTTTGATTTCCATTTGCATGGAATATCTTTTTCCATTCCCTCACTTTCAGTCTGTATGTGTCCCTAGGTCTGAAGTGAGTCTTTTGTAGACAGCATATATACGGGTCCTGTTTTTGTATCCGTTCAGCGAGCCTATGTCTTTTGGTTGGAGCATTTAATCCATTCACGCTTAAGGTAATTATCGATATGTATGTTCCTATTACCATTTTCTTAATTGTTTTGAGTTTGTTTTTGTAAGTCCTTTTCTTGTCTTGTGTTTCCCACTTAGGGAAGTTCCTTTAGCATTTGTTGTAGAGCTGGTTTGGTGGTGCTGAATTCTCTTAGCTTTTGCTCATCTGTAAAGCTTTTGATTACTCCATCGAATCTGAATGAGATCCTTGCCGGGTAGAGTAATCTTGGTTGTAGGTTCTTCCCTTTCATCACTTTAAATATGTCATGCCACTCCCTTCTGGTCTGTAGAGTTTCTGCTGAGAAATCAGCTGTTAACCTTATGGGAGTTCCCGTGTATGTTATTTGTCGTTTTTCCCTTGCTGCTTTCAATAATTTTTCTTTGTCTTTAATTTTTACCAATTTGATTACTGTGTGTCTTGTCGTGTTTCTCCTTGGGTTTATCCTGTATGGGACTCTCTGCGCTTCCTGGACTTGGGTGGCTATTTCCTTTCCCATGTTTGGGAAGTTTTCGACTATAATCTCTTCAAACATTTTCTCTGGTCCTTTCTCTCTCTCTTCTCCTTCTGGGACCCCTATAATGCAAATGTTGTTGCGTTTAATGTTGTCCCAGAGGTCTGTTAGGCTGTCTTCATTTCTTTTCATTCTCTTTTCTTTATTCTGTTCCACAGCAGTGAATTCCACCATTCTGTCTTCCAGGTCACTTATCCGTTCTTCTGCCTCAGTTATTCTGCTATTGATTCCTTCTAGTGTATTTTTCTTTTTTTTTTTTCTTTTTTTTTGACTTTTTAAAAAAACTTTATTCAGGTATAATTGACATACAATAAGCTGCATAGATTTAAAGTATACAGTTCTGATAAGTTTTAACCTATGTCTACATTTGTGAAACCATCATCACAATCAAGGTAACAAATATTTCCAGCACCCCAAAACTTTCTTTGTGTCCCTTGGTAATCCCTGCCTCTGCTCCTTCCCTGCGCTCTCTCCCAGGCTACCACTGATCCGCTTTCTGTCACTAGAGATTACTTGACATTGTCTAGAATTGTATACAAATGTAATCATATGGCATATACTCTTTTTTGTCTGACTTCTTTCACTCAGCATAATTATTTGGAAAACTGGATGTAAAACGTTCAATCATATTTTGTATGTAATCAAACTTGTTATACATAAAAAACCTTGTATTTATTTACATGAAACCATATGCATTGTAAATATTAGCAGTGAAAGTGATGCTTAACTTTTTTTATTTTTAATTTTATTTATTTATTTATTTATTTATTATTTTTAGCTGTGTTGGGTCTTCCTTTCTGTGCGAGGGCTTTCTCTAGTTGCGGCAAGCGGGGGCCACTCCTCATCGCGGTGCGCGGGCCTCTCACTATCGCGGCCTCTCTTGTTGCGGAGCACAGGCTCCAGACGCGCAGGCTCAGTCGTTGTAGTGTATTTTTCATTTCAGTTATTGTACTGTTCATCTCTGTTTGTTTGTTCTTTAATTCTTCTAGGTCTTCGTTAAACATTTCTTGCATCTTCTTGATCTTTGCCTCCATTCTTTTTCCGAGGTCCAGGATCATCTTCACTATCATTATTCTGAATTATTTTTCTGGAAGGTTGCCTATCTCCACTTCATTTAGTTGTTTTTCTGGGGGTTTTTCTTGTTCCTTCATCTGATATATAGCCCTCTGCCTTTTCATCTTGTCTATCTTTCTGTGAATGTGGTTTTTGTTCCACAGGCTGCAGGGTTGTAGTTCTTGCTTTTGCTGTCTGCCCTCTGGTGGATGAGGCTATCTAAGAGGCTTGTGCAAGTTTACTGGTTGGAGGGACTGGTGATGGGTAGAGCTGACTGTTGCTGTGGTGGGCAGAGCTCAGTAAAACTTTAATCTGCTTGTCTGCTGATGGGTGGGGCTGGGTTCCCTCCCTGTTGGTTGTTTGGCCTGAGGTGACCCAGCACTGGAGCCTACCCCGGCTCTTTGGTGGGGCTAATGGCAGACTCTGGGAGGGCTCAAGCCAAGGAGTACTTCCCAGAACTTCTGCTGCCAGTGTCCTTGTCCTCATGGTGAGACACAGCCACCCCTCGCCTCTGCAGGAGACCCTCTTAACACTAGCAGGTATGTCTGGTTCAGTCTCCTATGGGGTCACTGCTCCTTCCCCTGGGTCCCGATGCGCACACTAATTTGTGTGTGCTTTCCAAGAGTGGAGTCTCTGTTTCCCCCAGTCCTGTCGAAGTCCTGCAGTCAAATCCCATTAGCCTTCAAAGTCTGATTCTCTAAGAATTCCTCCTCCTGTTGCCGGACCCCCAGGTTGGGAAGCCTGACGTGGGGCTCAGAACCTTCACTCCAGTGGGTGGACTTCTGTGGTATAAGTGTTGTCCGGTTTGTGAGTCACCCACTCAGCTATTATGGGATTTGATTTTATTGTAATTGCGCCCCTCCTACCGTCTCATTGTGGCTTTTCCTTTGTCTTTGGATGTGGGGTATCTTTTTTGGTGAGTTCCAGTGTCTTCCTGTCGATGATTGTTAAAAGTCAATTCTAGATAGCAAGGCACAATACATGTTAAGCTCTTAGGATAGTACTTAGCTTACAATAGATGCTCCGTAAATATGAACAACCATGATTTTAAAAATATTACTTTTTAAAAATTTAACAGGTAATCTTTATTTCTAAGATTTCTTTTTTGTTCCCAGGGAGCATCTTATTTAAAAAGGGCAGGGTAATTTGTGACAATGCGGATGAACCTGAAGGGTATCGTGCTAAGTGAAATAACCCAGACAGAGAAAGATAAATACTGGATGGTACCACTTATATGTGGAATCTAAAAAAAGAAGTTGAACAGATATTGTTGCCAGGGGCTGGGTGGGAGAAATGGGGAGAGGTTGGTCAAAAGATACAAACTTCCAGTTATAAGATGAATAAGTTCTGAGGATCTAATGTACAACGTAGTAACTGTAGTCAACAATACTGTATTGTGTACTTGAAATTTGCGAAGAGAGTATTTAGCGTTTTTACCAAAAAAAAAAAAAAAAGGAACTATGTGAAGTGATGTGTGTGTTAATTAACTTGATTATGGCAGCCATTTTACAATGTACATGTAAATCATGTTGTACACATTATATTACAATTGCATTTGTCAGTTTTACCTCAGTAATGCTGGAATAAAATCCTGTTTCACAATTTAAAATAATTAATAACAGGCAAAAAAGTAAAAAAGGGCAGGCCTTCTTTTTGATTTATTATCCTGCTGCCCCTTACAGAGGATAAGGAGAAAACTTAAATTTCTGTTCCCCACTTCCATTAACTTTGTTTTAATGGGGGTTATTTTCTTTGATTGGTCCCCTGGCCCACTTTTTTGAGTGGCTGTTCCATTTCATATGTCTGGTTATTATTCATGGTCTGCTAATATTTATAAATGAAGGACTTGATTTTTCAGTGTGGGTAACTGATGTGGTCACTGCCTGCAGTTATATGGGTTAGTGTTTCCTTTTTCCTGATTGATTTTCCCCCAAGTGCATGTATGGAGGTGATTGATAGGTTAGTGGTTTGATTCTTTGGCTCCACTTCTCCTCCTTTCAATGTGTTGAATGGGAGCTTGTAGGCCTATTCTTGGCTGTGCTATGCAATAAGCTGGGTGTGTGTGGATGGTTCCTGTTCAGTGTGGGTGGCAAGTGTTCAACTATTTCAAAGTGGTAGGATTAAGTACCTGATTAGAATATTCGCTTTATAACATTTGACATGTTGTTATATTTCTTTACAGGAATACACACGGCTTGATAAAAGCCATTATGAAATTATTACAAATGCAAGCTCTTAAGGAAGGACATGGTGGAGAGAAGAATATTCAGGATATATATAATATTAGGTATGCCTTTTCTCCTTTCTTTTGAAACTTTTTTTTCTTTTTGGTGAATTGTTAAATAAGTTATGAATTGAGACATGCTAATCCATTAAGAATTAGTATATTTAACTCAGCAATGAATGTGAGTCTTGCCCTCTCGGAAGTTAGTATTTCAAAGAGTCAGGATTGAGATAGAGTTGACTATTATATGCTGAGTATCACCAACGTGGCTTTCAGGGTTGTTTCCTTGGAATTGGAATCTTTTATCCAAAATTCAGGTCATTTGTTTTGCTCTGGGATATAGAACCATCTTCCCAATACTATGAAAACTGAAGAGTTCATTGGACAGATGTACTAAGAGCAGGAGGGGCTTAGTTTAGTCAGGAGGGTAAACTTCCTCACTATAAAAAGTAATAGGAGGACTATCCAAGGGTTATTACCCAGGGCAAGGTCAGTACTTAGGAGCATTGATTTGCCTTTTTTTTTTTTGTCATCTACAGAATGTAACATGGTAGAATTATTTTAAAAGAAAATATACACAGCAACAGTTATGTTGAAATATATTGGATTTTATGGGAGAGTTTGGATAAGGGAAGGCATCATGCTTACTTTTGAAGGTGACCTTAACCATTGCCTTGACGGTCCTAGAAAGTCATTTCTTAAGAGAGGGGCTCCTTAATGAGCAGGGGATCCCAGAAGATGCCATGTAACCAGTGTATATTGTCCTGAAAACTCTGTTCAGTGATGCATCTAGAATATGCCTGTTTCAAAAGAATGAGACCATGAGACCATAAACAAGGGCACTGGTTCTGGGGGAAAATGACTTACATAGGCTATGGCGATCCAACAGGGAAAGTAAATCATACTTGTGAACTGTCATTGGCTTGAGCATACAAGACCTGCAGTTTTGAGCATTTGACTCCACAGCTATCAGAAGCTGTGCGTGCCTCTCCAAAGTATAGTAATACGTGGTACCTATTACTTACGTATATTTATAGTACTTTCCTTTTTTTTTTTTTTTTTTTTAAAAACTTTGGGTTTATTTTATTTATTTATTTATTTATTTTTGGCTGTGTTGGGTCTTCGTTTCTGTGCGAGGGCCTTCTCCAGTTGCGGCAAGCGGGGGCCACTCTTCATCGCGGTGCGCGGGCCTCTCATTATCACGGCCTCTCTTGTTGCGGAGCACAGGCTCCAGATGCGCAGGCTCAGTAATTGTGGCTCATGGGCCCAGTTGCTCTGCGGCATGTGGAATCCTCCCAGACCAGGGCTCGAACCCGTGTCCCCTGCATTGGCAGGCAGATTCTCAACCACTGCGCCACCAGGGAAGCCCCAGTACTTTCCTTTTGATAATAAGTAAACAGTGTCTCATATATCACAGTGATCTTTCCTGACTTTTTTTAATGTCTTTATCAGAATATAATTTTCCTGATGTTTTAGTGCTATTTATCATCTTTATTTTTATGAGCACATTATCGAGAGTTTCTTAAGTCACTTTTTAAAAACAAGGTCAGATTTGCATTTTATATATTTTTTCTTAATTTTAAAAAAGTATTTATTTATTTATTTATTTGGCTGTGCTGGGTCTTAGTTGTGGCATACGGGATCTTTAGTTGTGGCACACGGGATCTAGTTCCCTGACCAGGATCGAACCTGGGCCCCCTGCATTGGGAGTGTGGAGTCTTAACCACTGGATCACCAGGGAAGTCCCTCTTAACATGTTTTTTGAATGTTTTCAAAAACACAGAAAAGATGGAAGAATGTAGTACAATGGATTAGTTAATTCATTGTTAACTTATTAGTTAATAACTTGGTTAATTTTAAATTGGGGAAGCAAAATTATTTATTTGAAAATACTATGGAAACTTTGGGTGTGCAGGAGAAACTTTTCAAAATTGATAATTTTGCTTTTCTTTTTAAAATATGCATTACCTTAACCAGAAATGAACCTAAGGAGTAGACGAGCAGGACTTTATGTTTCTAGATGAGTCGTATAAGCATCTGTGTTCTCTTTTTTGAAAGAAGTTCAACCTCTTGGGCCAGAGTTCCAGGATGGGAAATAATTCCACTTCATTGTTGTTCAGTTGGAGTTATTTACCTATTTTAAAATAGGAAAGCTATTGAAGTTTTACATTTTTATATAACAGTTTTATTGAGAATAATTCATATACCATACAATTGACTCATTTAAAGTATACAATTCAATGGTTTTTAGTATATTTACAGAGTCATGTAACCATTGCAATAACCAATTTTAGGACATTTTCATCATTCCCTCAAATTCCTCACCGATTAGCAGTAGCTCTATATTTTCCTCCACCCAGTTGGGTATTTTTAATTCACTGGTTCTCAACACTGGCTGCTCAGAACCACCTGGGTATGCCTAAAAACAAACAAAAATAGGAACAATGAAATACCCTAGACCAACTGAATCAGATTCTCTGCCATGAGGCCTAAGCTTTTGTAGTTTCAAAAAGGTCCCAGACAATTCTGATTGACAGTGAGTATAAGATGGTGTGTTAGCGGCTGTCTACTATGCATTCTGATCACCTGAGACCTTGTTGAATGGCAGATTCTCTTTCCTTAGGTCTAAGGTGGACTCAAGATTCTTGTCTAACAAGCTCCCAGGTGATGCTGGCGCTGACACTGACGCTGATGCTGCTGTTTCCCCACCACACTATAAGTAGCAGAGCTATGAGCAGCCTTAGCAGTTCCTGGGAGCTTGTTAGGAAGGCACAATCTCGGACTCCATCTCAGATTGTCTGAATTAGAGCCCACATTTTAGTAAGATGTTCCAGGTAGTTCACAGGCACCTTTCAGTTTAAGAAGCACTAGTTTTGATGATGATGGAAGGAAATTTTCTGTCACACAGAAGAATCAGAGTTAGTGTCATTTTCATACTGATTGTGCTCACTGTGTGCAAGTGCTAAACTTTCAGCTACCTGTAATGTTTCCCCTGTTTTCCTATTTATAATTAGTTTTCTCCAGTAGTTGGTTCTTTTAACTGCAGTCTTGTTTTCAGAAGACAATAGATGCAAGGTGTGGATAGGCAGCCTAGTTTGAGGAGCTGAAATCATACTGGATATATAAGGTTTGTCTGTAGAGTGGTGGCACATTAAGAGGACCAGAATCAATCACCTGAGTTGGCATAATCCAGTAATGTTTATGGAGGGCCCTTATGTGAATGGCTGTTTGGTACTATAAATCAGTAGAGTGTAATCGAGTGTATAAGAGCCTTAAGTTCCTCCAGGGGGGATTGTGGGCAGAAACACAGGAGAGGTGAGCCTGGAGAGCAGATTTCCCTCAAGAGAGCTATGATTGCCTGACTCAAGCATAAAATTGTCATGCTGTTTTAGAATCTTCTTTGCCACATGTTGGTTAACAATATCATCCAGCCTTGGAGAGGAAGGCTGATGAGCTCTGTATGAAAGCATAAAAAGGATATGAGAAGCTTAGAACTCCACTGAAAGGTGTTCCCTGGTTATGCCGTAGGATTGATTTAAAATGGAAGTAGTATGACAAATAATTGTAAGCTTTATGAGCATGAAACTCATCTGTGTTTTTATGGTATTAAGGACTCTGCTACTATACAGTTGGATTTTAAATGTTTCTCACTTCTTTTTGTCCTAATAGCTGATTAATTTGAATTATAGTAAAACAGAATATGTGGTCATCTTATTTTTTATTAAAATTTTTTTAAAAATTGAGGTAACATTGGTTTATATTACTGTTTCATGTGTACAACATTATTTATTTTTTTAAAAAATTTATTTATTTATTTATTTTTGGCTGTGTTGGGTCTTCATTTCTGTGGCGAGGGCTTTCTCTAGTTGCCGCGAGCGGGAGCCACTCTTCATTGCGGTGCGCGGGCCTCTCACTGTCACGGCCTCTCTTGTTGCGGAGCACAAGCTCCAGACGCGCAGGCTCAGTAGTTGTGGCTCACAGGCCTAGTTGCTCCATGGCATGTGGGATCTTCCCAGACCAGGGCTCGAACCCGTGTCCCCTGCATTGGCAGGCAGATTCTCAACCACTGCACCACCAGGGAAGCCCCAACGTTATATTTTGACCTATATACACTACAGCATGCTCACCACGAAAAGTTTAGTTTCCATCTGTCACCGTATAGTTGATCCCATTTATCTGTTTCTCCCTCCCCCTACTTCCTTTCGCCTCTGGTAATCACTAATCTGTTCTCGGTATCTATTTGTTTGCTTTTGTGCGGTTTATTTTGTTTGTTTATTTATTTTTAATATTCCACATGTGAGTGAAATCATATGGTACTTGTCTTTCTCCGTTGGACTCATTTCGCTTAGCATACTACCCTCAATGTCCATCCAGGGGTTGCAAATGTCAAGATTTCATCTTTTTTTATGGCTAAGTAGTATTTAATTGTACATATATACCACATCTTCTTTATCCATACGTCCATCAATGGGTAACTTAGGTTGTTTCCATATCTTGGCTGTTGTAAATAATGCTGTGATGAACATTGGGGTGCATATATCTTTTTGAATTAGTGTTTTCATGTTCTTCTGATAAATACCCAGAAGAAGACATTTGCAAATCATATATCCAATAAGGGGTTAACATCTAAAATATGTAAAGAACTTGTACAACTCAAAAGCAAAAAACGAAATAAGCTGATTAAAAAATGGGCAGAGGATCTGGGTAGACATTTTTCCAAAGGAGACCTACAGATGGCCAACAGGCACAGGAAATGATGTTCAACATCACTGTATTTATTAGGGAAATGCAAATCAAAACCACAGTGAGATATCACATCATGCCCATTTGAATGGCTATTATCAAAAAGGCAAGAAATAAGTGTTGGAGAGGATATGGAGAAAAGGGAACCTTTACATATTGTTGGTGGGAAGGTAAATTGGTACAGCCACTATGGAAAACAGTTTGGAGATTCCTCAAAAAATTAAGAATAGAACTGCCACATGATCCAGCTATTCCTTTTCTGGGTATTTATGTTGTCATTTTAAATGGGTCTGCCCTGAATTGCTTAAGTCGTTCCAGTTGGGGAGTGAAGAGAGAGGGAGATGTGAGGACCCAGAATGTTAGCCAGTGGCTTCCCTTGGTTCCTGTGACTTTCCTGAAGGAGCTTTAGAGTGGGGTCTTCTCTTTGTTGAACCCAGAGCTCAGTGGCTCTCAAACTTCCTGTGCCTAAGAACTGTCTGGGGAGCTTGTTACGAGTACAGCTTCTCAAGCCCACTTGCTAGAGATTCTCATTCGTTCAGTAGGTTTTGCAATGAGACTCAGGAATCCAGCTGCTGGGTGATGGATATAGGTCATTTGTGGATCATGCTTGAGAAATATTGCTTGAGCCCCTGGGAACTTAGTGGTACCATATATGAACTTAGTAGTACTTAGCTGCAGGGAACCCCTTGGGGTAGACTGGGAGGGATCTTGAGTGGTTAATCATGTCTCCTGGCCTCTCTTCCCTATTAGGAAGGCAAAAGGTTTGTTTGCTCCTAACTTAGGCACCGAGGCACCAAGTTCATCTTACTGCGTCTACCATGGACATTAGAGAGTCCAAGAGCAGAACCAAACAGCAATTCTAATGGAAAAGCAATCCAATGAGAGCAAGCCAAGTGTGGATGCAAGTGAGATTTAAACCTCACTGCTCTCTGTTCAATGAGTAATTCCATGACCCCAAAAGTTAGTGTTCTGCATGGTCAGACAGTAGACGCTGGTAGGAACAGGAGGGGAAGAGAGCCCTCAGCACCCTTCTACAAACCAAGGATGGTTTTTAGTGTTTACAGTGCATAAGGAGTTCTTGCTCAGAGTTTTTCATATATGTGTCTGGAACATGCACTTTAACAAGAGATTTGGATACAGAAGTGATCTACCCACAGTGCTTTGAGATACATCAGATTAGAGTGTGTGTAGCCAATAAAGTTCATTTTGCATCACTGGACCCTTCTATAGTTCAGTGGCTTAAACAAGATTAAATGGGGATATTTAAATGGAGTTTCAATTCCCAGTGCCTTTTAGGATGGGGGTAAACTGGAAGAACAGTGAAGCACATTTGACTGCTGTGATTAAACGAAGAGCATATGTCAAGTGTAAAACTCTAGGCCCAGGAGTCTCAATTCTGGTTGCACCGTTAGAGTCCTCTGAGGAACTTTTAAATGTATTAGTTGCCGGGGCTTTCCCTAGAATGAGTAGGGGTCAGCCTCAAGCATTGGTAATTTTTCAAAGCTTCCTAGATGGTTTCCAGTGTGCTGGTTCAACTGAGAACTACTGGCCAATTGTTGCAGTGAGGCAGTGGGGCTTCATTGTTGCCAGACCTTCAGATCTTTCAATATTAATAACATTTTATATGAAATATCCTCACTAATAAATATTGGAAAGCAATTCCAATTTTTGAAAATACAGGGTAGGCAGACCGAACACGTTTGCTCACAGGATGCAATCCAAGGGCAACAGTTTGTGACCTCTGGTTTAGGCATTTAACTGTTTTCAAAAACTTTAAAAGCCCTTTTTCACCTGTGAACAATTTTTTTTTATTAACATTTTTATTGGAGTATAATTGCTTTACAATGGTGTGTTAGTTTCTGCTTTATAACAAAGTGAATCAGCTATACATATACATATATCCCCATATCTCCTCCCTCTTGCGTCTCCCTCCCACCCTCTCTATCCCACCCCTCTAGGTGGTCGCAAAGCACCGAGCTGATCTCCCTGTGCTATGCGGCTGCTTCCCACTAGCTATTTATTTTACATTTGGTAGTATATATAAGTCCATGCCACTCTCTCACTTCGTCCCAGCTTACCCTTTCCCCTCCCCGTGTCCTCAAGTCCATTCTCTATGTCTGCGTCTTTATTCCTGTCCTGCCCCTAGGTTCTTCAGAACCATTTTTTTTTTAGATTCCATATATATGTGTTAGCATACGGTATTTGTTTTTCTTTCTGACTTACTTCACTCTGTATGACAGTCTCTAGGTCCATTCACCTCACTACAAATAACTCAATTTTGTTTCTTTTTATGGCTGAGTAATATTCCATTGTATATATGTGCCACATCTTTATCCATTCATCTGTCGATGGACACTTAGGTTGCTTCCATGTCCTGGCTATTGTAGATAGAGCTGCAATGAACATTGTGGTATATGACTCTTTTTGAATTATGGTTTTCTCAGGGTATATGTCCAGTAGTGGGATTGCTGGGTTGTATGGTAGTTCTATTTTTCGTTTTTTAAGGAACCTCCATACTGTTCTCCATAGTGGCTGTATCAATTTACATTCCCACCCTGTGAACAATTTTTATACTAATCAGTTAAAAAAAAAAAAAAAAAGCGACTAGTAAGATATCCTTTACTTCAGGCTTATTTTTCCCCTGCCCTTTTTGTTTGGTCTGAATTTTCTTTTGGTTAGTTTGAACTCCACTTTTTAATAACACACTATGTTTAAGTTATTTCAACATTCTCTAACATTGACCATATGGGAAATGCAGCAGAGAACCAACATTTGCCTGGTATTTTGGTTGCAAGCAAAAATGACGAAACTAAATTTTTATGATTCATAAATTATTAGAGGCTCATTTTCTCTGTAATATGCCATTTTTTTCCCTTAAAATTTTATCATGTACTTTTGCTTTTAATTTTTCCTCTGCATATTCATATTATGGCAATCTTTTTAAGATCTCTCTTCCCTCAGCTGAAGTGAGGAAATAGCTGTGAATTCATGAGCAGTAACTGCTTGTTCCAAAATTTGTGCATCATTCTGATGTGCCAGACAGTGGCTGACATGTACAAATATCAAATGTTGAGAATCTTATTTGTGGAAAGGGTTGGTCTGATCAACATCAATCTGTACTTTCTGAAATAAGGGAATATTAAATGTTTTTGGCAGATGGTGTGCTCTGAAATGGGTGATAAGGCCAATAGTGATGGATGGTGATACCCTGAGTAGATGAAAGTTATGTACTCTGTGTGTATTTGTGCATCTGTTTGTGCAGTGTTATGAGTTTATTTAGATGGAGAGTTAGTTTTAAGAACTTAAAGATGTGTGTCCGAAAGGCTGAGGTACTTTGTGATTCATACCGTTTTTGGTTTTTTTTTCACTTATCTCTTAAGGCAAATACATTCATTCCTTAGGGCCATCAAACAGAAACGAGAGAAAGTCCCAAGGTAAATACTGACACAAAGTGCACTAAGACCAGTTTGTAGTTGTGGATGTCAAAATATAGCTCCAGTTTTAATTTTGATAACTAGCTTCTTCTCAGCATGAAGCCCTTTTTGCATTTTCTCTTATACCCATTTTGGTGTGTGAGATGGAGTCACTTGTGCGAAGAGTGCAGGAAGAGCATTTCTACATCTAGGGAAAAGCATGTGCCTAGCTGCTGCTGTGTGAGAGAGCCTGGTGCCCCAGGAGAACTAACAGGAGGCCGGGTGCCTGGAGCTTAGTGTTCAAGGGAGGGAGAGGCCAAGACAGAGGCCCAGGGGAGGTGGGCATGGCCTAGAAGATGCAAGACCATGGCAAAGACTTTGGGCTTTCTTTAAAGAGTAGTGGGGGGACTTCCCTGGTGGTGCACTGGTTAAGAACCTGCCTGCCAATGCAGGGGACACAGGTTCGATCCCTGGTCTGGGAAGATTCCACATGCCTTGGAGCCACTAAGCCCGTGCGCCACAACTACTGAGCTTGTGCGCCACAACTACTGAAGCCTGCGTGCCTAGAGCCCATGCTCTGCAACAAGAGAAGCCACCGCAATGAGAAGCCCGTGCACCGCAACGAAGAGTAGCCCCCGCTCGACGCAACTAGGGAAAACCCGCGCGCAGCAACGAAGACCCCACGCAGCCAAAAATAAATAAATAAATAAATTTATTTTAAAAAAAAAGAGTAGTGGGAAGTCACTGAAGGTTTTATTTTTAAACTTATTTTGAAAGAATTTTAAAGTTCCAGAAAAGGTGCAAGAATAGTACAAAAAATTTCCATATGCCAATTACCCAGATTCATCAATTTTTTTACACTTTGCCACATTTGCATTATCCGTCTCTCTATATAATTAAAAAAATATTTGAGAGTAGATTACATATATTCAGTAGGGTATGCTTTCTAAGAACAAGGATATTCTCATATATAACCAGAGTACAGTTATTAAATCAAGAATATTTAACATTGATATAATACTTTCATCTATGGTCCATATTCCAGTTTTGCCATTTGTTTTAATAATGTCCTTTCATACCTTTTTCCTTTTTATTTTTAGTGTATGGGCTCTAGTTTAGGATCATATATTACCTTTAATTGTCATATCTTTTTAGTCTTTTAAAATTTGGAACTATTTGGAAAATTTCGCATCCTTTATCTTTTATAACATTGACATTTTTTAATACTATAAAAGTGATGCAATGTCTTTCTCAGGATATCATATCTGGAGACCCTGATGTCCATCTTGACCCTCACTGGTGATTTTAATTTTGATTATCCCATCAAGGTGATGTCTGGTTTCTCTACAGTATAGTTATCATCTTCTTCTTGTAACTAATAAGCAGTCTATGGGGAAGATGCTACGAGACCATGCAAATATCCTGATCCTTGTTAAACTCACAGCTGCCTACCCCCCGTTAATTTTCACTATGATAATTTCAAAATGGTGATTTCCCAACTCTACCACTCCCTTCAGATTTACTAGTGGCAGTGGAGATATAGATATGCTTTAGATGTGGACATGGTAGGAATCCCTGGGAATTCACTTAATCTATAGATTCTGAAGCCCCACCTCTATAGATTCCGATTTAGAAAGCTTGGGTGGGAGCCAGTGTGGGTACGTAGAATCCATGCATTTTTAAAAAGTCTCAAGAGATTCTGATGTGGAAATAGGTTTGGAAATCACTGGACAAATGGTTAAAACACTGAACAACATTATATTATTTCATAGTGACATTAGACAAAGACAGTTAACTTTCTTTCCTCCTACATCTGCATCTTTAAAATGGGCACAATTAAGATATCAACCATGGATATTGAGGTAATAAATGAGATTCTGATTTGAACTTATTTTCTTTGTAAGGGAAATCCAAGTTATTATGATTATTTATATTGGCAGTATACTTCACATGATACATATGAATTTTTCTAAAATCGAAAGAGGTTAATTAAATTTAAAATAGTATTTGGCTGAGTTAAGTTTGGAATATTTTTTAATGCCTTTTTGATTGAGATATAATTTGTATACCATAAAATTCACCCTTTTAAAGTGTACAAGTCAGTGGTTTTTATTATACTCACAAAGTTGTTCAACTATACCACTATCTAATTCCAGAACATTTTTATCACCCCCAAAAGAAGCCCCATACCTATTAGCAGTCTTTCTCTAATACCTCCTACTATAGATATAAAACACTGCTTACTTTTCTATCTGTGGATTTGCCTCTTCTGGACATTTCATATAAATAAAATCATACAATATGTGGCCTTTTTTGTCTGGCTTCTTCCACATAGCATAATGTTTTTAAGATTCATCTACATTGTAGCATGATTTAGTACTTCATTCCTTTTATGGCTGAATAATATTTCACTGCATGGATATATCACATTTTATTTATTCTGTAATATCTTTGTATACTTACCAAGTCCAATGAATTTTCAGTGTTTTTCCCTTTTACATTTATTTCTGGAGGTAAACTACTTTTCGTAAGTTCCTGAAAATAAACCTCCTAGTCTTTAATTAAGAGTAGTTGTTACTGTTTTTCATTTCTATGCAAATTTCCTTATTGCGTTTATTGTTTCTTAACGAGGTTGCTTAGAATCCTGTAACACTTGAAAAAAAATCAAGTGTTTTTTTGATTTTTTTGACCATCAGCTATTGTCATATGTTTCTGTTGTCAAGATAAGCATTTTGCTTTTTGGGGAGCTGATTATTTCAACAGTTGAATATATTATCTAAAGGGATCTCCTGAGGTGTAGATGTTTGGTTTTATTTAGCATAAAGGAAGCATGACACCATTATTAAATTGTCTGTACTTTACAGTCAAGCTGCCATAGGGTTTGGAACCATTAGAATGCATTAATATGTTTTATTTTGCTGAAGTTACAAAAACTTCAGTAGCTGGGGAGCCACCATTTCTAGGCACATCATGTATACCTTTTTTTGGGAAATAGAAGCGTACTTTATAGTTTTTTTCGGAAGCAGGAGTTTAACAAGGCTGAATTGCAGTAATTACCTTAGGTATACTTAGCTTTAATTTACTAGCACTTACCCTTTTTTGGAGGGGAGGTCAGGACCTTCTTTGAGAATCTCATAAAAGTTTTGTACCTTCCCCTAGAAAATGTACACATGTACATGTACTCAAAATTTTGCATATAATTTCAGAGGGCTTGTGAATTCTCGCTTTAATGGATAAATGAAATTTTTTACAGAAATTAGGAAAAAGAAGGTGGGAAAGAAGGGGGTATCAGTGTCAGATCTGTCCCTGAGAAAGCTCAGTAGAGTTGAGGATAAGAAAGAAGCTAGGGCAGTAATCAGGGAAGCATAGCCAGTAATACGTTCCAAGGGCCATCTGTCTTTTTTATTTTTCAGCATGTGGGACCTTAGTTCCCCAACCATGGATTGAACCCGAACCCCCAGAAGTAGAAGTGTAGAGTCTTAACCACTGGACTGCCAGGGAAGTCCCCCATCTGTCTTTTTGCAGTTTGATTCTTTCTGTGGCACTGCATGTTTTGCTTCTGTTTTCACTTCCTCTTTTCTCTCCTCTTTCCCACCCAGGGAAGTCTTTGTTCACAGTTTATGATTCCAATCACCTGGAGTTTACACTTGGGATTTAAAATCAGACCTAAATAATAA
This sequence comes from Eschrichtius robustus, assembly GCF_028021215.1. Lineage (NCBI taxonomy): Eukaryota > Metazoa > Chordata > Mammalia > Artiodactyla > Eschrichtiidae > Eschrichtius > Eschrichtius robustus. Next base: position 69,986,835 of record NC_090833.1, read on the forward strand.
TCTATACATATTATACAATTTGCCAGTTAGCAATTGCCACTAGAAAATATTTTATAAGTTCTTCTAAGTGTGCATGCTTAATTTGAAAATTGGTATGGTAATTTGCTGATAAATGTCTTGAAGAACATAAAATGTTGTAATTTTTACCTTAGCCTATTTATCTTATCTCTAGTTTCCCACCGCCCCACCCCAATCAAGAATGTAACTTAGTAATAGACGTTTTGGACCCCTCCATATCTGTGTGTTTCCCCCCAGCCATCACCTTGTACCTAAAATAGTTCCAGACTTCTGACATTGGCAGACACCTTTGCATTAAAACCCTGCCTCTCAAAATAGGGATCCTGGGAAAGGTTCATTGTGAGGGCAGAACCATTGTGATATGAAGTCTCTTTTCAAAGAGATCTTATCTTTTCCCTATCTGCGTTATAGACCTAAAGAAAAAAGAAAATTAGTCAAAAATATCAAAATTGAAATAATTTTTGCTCCAAGTCTTCTTTTTCTGGAAAGGATGAAATGCATTGTCTTAAGACTCTATAGGATAGATAATGATTCACAATTATTGTTTAATTTTTCTTTTTTATAGTAATATTCATTGTGGAATCTTAACAATTTTTATTATGCATTTTTTTTTTTTTTTTTTTGGCTGAGTTGGGTCTTCGTTACTGCGCACAGGCTTTCTCCAATTGTGGCGAGCGAGGGCCACTCTTCGCTGCAGTGAGTGGGCCTCTCACTGCGGTGGCCTCTCCTGTTGCGGAGCACAGGCTCTAGGGGCGTGGGCTTCAGCCGCTGCGGTGCACGGGCCCAGTAGTTGTGGCTCATGGGCTCTAGAGTGCAGGCTCAGTAGTTGTGGCGTATGGGCTTAGTTGCTTCGAGGCATGTGGGATCTTCCCGGACCAGGGATCGAACCCTTGTCCCCTGCATTGGCAGGTGGATTCTTAACCACTGAGCCACCAGTGAAGTCCCTATTATGCATTTTTTATCTTAAAATCTGCAGAGCTTTTTTTTTTTTTAATCCCACTTTGGCTTCTAACCAGCTCTTTCAAATCAAAATTCAGAGCAGGTAGAGACATGCTTTTAAAATGCATATTTGATGTAGTAAGTGCTATGCTATGCTTCTGAAAGCGCCAGGGTCACAGCTGCATACATGAAAATGCATGGTGACTGCGGGCATTGTTTCCTCACACAGAAAACGCAATCTGTGTCTATCGCTGAATTTAAGATGTAAATCAAATCATAGCTTTCCTACATTCAGAGATGTAGCAGAAAGGTTGAGGTGACCTAAAGGTTACAAATAACTCTTGCTTTTTGCCTACTACAAGACTAATTTTTTTTTTTGCTCCCTCTTTTCTATTAAGATTGATGTATTTATACTTGGAAAGGTGAATCTAGTTACCTACCTTATTTTATCGTTGTCTCTGTGCTAGTCTAGTGGCACCACGAATTTATCATTTACTCCCTCCCCCGCTCCATTCTGCTAAGATGCATGCACTGCTCTGTGTTGTTGACAATGTTATTAAAGGGCAGGGAGCCCTGAAGTATTAGGTACCAACTCTGCATGCTTCCTCTGTGCTTTTTTTCTCCGAACAATGTGGACTTTGAAACAATGTACTTAGAGGGGTTGTGATGTTGGTTTTTCATGATCCATTCAAAGAGTTTAAAAAGGTGCTTTGGGGAAAGTGTGTGTTTGTTACATTTATTTTAGATGTGCATTTGGCACTGAAAGGGAAACATAAGAGTAAGAAGATAGACACCCAGCTTTCAAGCTGCTTATGCTCTAGTTTAAGATAAAAATTTACCTGCATGATAATCATAATAGTACCCCATTTATGGAATATTCTGTGTGCTAGTTACTGTATTAAATGCTTTACTTAAAATGGCAGTTAAAACATTTACAAATCATGAAATGGGAAAGTGCCAAAGAACATACAACAAATTGGCTCATCTATGGCAGAAAAACAACAATAACAACAGCAACAGCAACAATAATAATAACCACACAGTGAAGGAGAAATTAGAGGCACTAGAGGCCAATGAAGGGTGACCTGATTGCCTGGTTTGTATTGATTTCAATTTTAGAAACAATGTTATTCTCTTTTAAGAAGAAAACAGAATCTACTGGATGTCTCAAGAGTTAGGAAATCTTGATTTAAAATTTTCTGTGGGCTTATTCTGGATATAGCACTGCATTTCTCTCTCAAGTAAAAAATATAGGATGCTTTATTTCTTTGAGATAAAAATAGGAGACCTCTGTTTTGAGGCCTTAGATTTTATTAGACGTTGGCCTTAAAGCCATTTAAGCTTGGCATAGAATTATTAATAGTTGAGAGCCATCTTTATTGGTTTCTGCCTTTACAGGATTTGGTTCCACCTCTGGTCCCGAGCAGTACGAAGATTAGGGCTTTAATGGGTGACTTGGGTTCTATAACTTTAGCACTGGAAGGTACTTAGTCTGATTTCCTCATTTTACAGATGAAGAAACTTTGCCCAAGAGAGGTTAATTCTCTTGCTTGAGATTACACAGTTTGTTGCAGAGACACAATGTGAATTTCGAACTCTTGCCTCTTTTAATTCAATGTTTTCCCTCCACTATTTCACATCACCTCTCCACTTCTAGTTTTTCTTCTGAGACATGGTTGTGGCAGCGTAACAGTAAATGATTTGGATGATGCTATGTAGGCCCTGCTTATATAAATAATAATAATGATTTCAGTGTCCCACATTTGTGTTTGTTTTTCATAATTGTAGAGCTTATTGTCTGTCACTGTTTGCTTTACAAGTGATCATGTTGATTGTATGTTCAACCCATCTATCACTTTGAATAAAGTGTTTTAGGCAACTTACTCTTTATGCCTTGAATACCGGGTTTGGGTATAATTGACATTTTAAGGCATAACCCACGTTTTGTTTTGGTGTTCTTTTGTACCACGTTATTTCTTTTTTTGATCAACAGTCCTTCTAATGAAGAGCAAAATTTAATTTAAATTGTGGATTCTTCCATTTACCTTGACCTTTCTCAGTTGGAGGTACTTGAAAGAAGTGAGGTACTTGAAAGAAGTGGCTAACAAGCAGTGAGTGAGAAGAAAGAAAAGAAAAATCTTGAATAATCCATTAATTTAAGAATCAATCCTTGAATATTTCAGGAGTGAACTATACTTAGCCTTATGACATTTTTTTTTAAACATCTTCATTGGAGTATAATTGCTTTCCTTATGACATTTTAAATGCTCTATTTATAATATTTTAAATGGAAAATAACTCTTTTCTATCATACCAAATTAGCATGCATAATATTTAATGCTGTTTGTTTATTTTGGAACATGCTTCTATGTTTTGCAAAGGAATAATTTTACATTTGTTTTCCATTTTAAGTCTTCTAGTTTCTACTCTACCGTTACTCTTGTGCATCTAATGTTAATATTTGATGATTATATTTCCATAAGAACCTTCAAATTTTGAGCATGATCGATTGATTGCTTTTGGTTCAGTATAAAGAAGGATGAAGGTGGGATAATAGTCTTTTTGAATAACTCAGGGCTAATACCATGTTTTAGTGAGTTTCGTGCCTCATAGTGCTTGCCATTTTACCTAGTGCAGTGGTTCTTAACCAGGGACAACCGTGGCCCCAGGGGACACTTGGTAATGTCTGGAGACATTTTCGATTGTCATGTGCCTAGGTTGAATGCTATTAGCATCTAGTGGGTAGAGGTCAGGAATGCTCTTAAACATCCTATAGTGCATTGAACAATGCCCACAACAAAGAATTATCTGATTCCAAATGTCAGTAGTGCCAAGATTGAGAACCCCTCATGTATGGCAGTTGCACGATAAAGTATATTGAATTAAAAACTGTGTCCATTCTATAAAGCATAAGGCTTTACATATTATTTTATATGTGTATTCACATACCAATTTGATGATTCACAAGGGAGAATTTAGCTCTTTGCTTCAAATTCATTCTTTGCTCAAAGTATTAAAACAAAATTTTGGCAATTATAATTGATTTTAGGTTAGTTGTACTCAGTTGAAATAGTATAATATTGGTAATCAATGTTAATCAGTAGTAATATTCAACGTTTTTAATTTGGACTTCCTTTCTCCCTCGAGGTTTTTAACTTCTTGGAATCAATATTGTATATTATTCCTATAGTATTTCCACTTGGATCTGACATAATCAGTTCTCTGGAAAAGTTAATTATCCAGATGTCTAAGTCAGTAATTAATCTGGATAAATCCCTATTTTATATTCTTCTTAATCTCATCTTTAGAGTTTTAAGTCTGAGATACTAAATAGAATTTGCTGAACCCCAGTGCTAGCAAAGCAGGCCTTCAACTTCATGCAACAAAGCAGAGTGGGTCCCACAATTCCAGTGAGGTAGAAGCTAAATTATAACAGAGTTGTTTGCTATATATGCATCATTCCTAATCCTACTTTAAAACTACTATCTCTTACCTCTGTTGATCTGATTTAATCTGGACAAGACTGTTTTTAAAAGGAGATAGATTCTTAACAGTTTTTAAACAGGAGATAGATTCTTGACAGTTTTTGGGGGTGGGAATTTGAGGGGTGGGAAGAGTTAGGGGGTGACTTATAAGGGAAGAGTATTGCAAAGCACTTAAGTGCTTTATGATCACACAAAAACTATGTGACAACTTGTTGGATTTTCTTCTTAAATAGTCATAAATGCCACCATTAGCTGGAGGATTAATAGATGGTCATATCTGATGCTCCTCATTTCAATATGGTGCTTGTCAGAAGGAAAACCCATAGCTAAAATAATTGCAGTTGCTGTTCTTTCCTTTTTATTCATGTTCACTTGAACATGACCTACTGAATTCGTAATCTAAGAAGTTTGGCTGATGTGACATACTTGAGAGGCTTTAAGGATTTGTAACATTTGTGTCTTCATATCTGTAGCAACTAGAGCAGAAGCAAATTCTAGATAGGTTTAACTGCCAAAGAGTTTGGAATTTGGAAATGTGATTTTGATAGGATCTTTGAGTTTTGGCATTAAAAGTTGCTTGGAGCGATCCCTTAGCAATGGCAGTAATCTGATCAGTCAGAAATAGCCTGTGCTTTAACAAACAGGAGGCTGCCAGCATGTGAAGTTAGTGTCTAATAGATTAGGTGAGGTTGAGGAGAAAATACAGAGATGGTGTTATAATACCCAGAAACTGTGTAGTAGTGTCAGAGAGGTGTTTAACATGAGGGTTTCAGTGTGATGGATCTGCCATACTTTTCTGTTTAAGAGAGAGAAAAATCAGAAAACTTCCCAACTCCTAACCTCCCTCTTCTGTGGTTTTTCACTTGTACCGGTTTTCAATCTGGCAACACATTGGAATTGCTGGAAGAGTTTTTAAAAATTACTAATGCATGGGCTCCACTCCTAGCAACCCCAGTATAATTGAAGCCTGGGCATTGGTATTTTAAAAAGAGCTCCACAGATGAATCAAACATGCAAGCAGGGTTGAGCACCACTGCTTTATAGCAGTGCATCAGTATTGTCTGGAGAGCTATTTATTAGGTCTGGCTGAGGCCTGAGAATTTATTTTCATTTCTAACAAGTTCCCAGGTGATGCTGATATTGCTGGTAAGGCGATCCCATTTTGAGAACCACCAAGAAGGCTGTTTTAAAAAATCATTTGGGTGTGACTGATCTTTTTCTTTTTTTAAACATTGCTAGTGCTATATTATTGGGTTAAAAATTAAGATTAAAGATAAGTATTATGCATATGATTCTTTTTATGTAAAAAAGATAGATGCATCTATATGCTTTGAATTTTTTTCAAATAACATTTTTAATTTTTAAAAAAATTTGAAAAACAATAGATACACATATATGTATAACTGAATCACTTTGCTGTACACCTGAACTAACACAACATTGTTAATCAACTACAAAATAAAATTAAAAGTTAAAAAGATAAATTAAAAAAAGAATGAAATAATGCCATTTGCAGCAACATGGATGGACCTAGAGATGATCATATAAGTGAAGTAAGTCAGACAGAGAAAGACAAATATTCTATGACATCACTTATATGTGGAATCTAAAAAACAGTATGGGGACTTCCCATCGGTCCAGTGGTTAAGACTTCGCCTTCCAAAGCAAGGGGTGTGGGTTTGATCCCTGGTTGGAGAGCTAAGATCCCACATGCCTCACAGCCAAAAAACCAAAACATAAAACAGAAGCAAAATTGTAACAAATTCAATAAAGACTTTAAATATGGTCCACATCAAAAAACATCTTAAAAAAAATAAAAAATAGTATGAATGAACTTATTTGCAAAACAGAAACAGACTCACAGATGTAGAAAACAAACTTATGGTTATCAAAGGGGAAGGGAGAGGGGAGGGATAAATTGGAAGTATGGGATTAATAGATGCACACTACTATATATAAAATAGGTAAATAACAAGGATTTACTGTATAGCACAGGAAACTATTCAGTATCTTGTAATAACCTATAATGGAAAAAAATTGAAAAAAAGAATATAGATATATACATATGTATTTATGTATAACTGAATCAGTTTGCTGTACACCTGAAACTAACAATAAAAAAAGCCACATCAGGGCTTCCCTGGTGGCGCAGTGGTTGAGAGTCTGCCTGCCAGTGCAGGGGACACGGGTTCGAGCCCTGGTCTGGGAAGATCCCACATGCCGCGGAGCGACTAGGCCCATGAGCCACAACTACTGAGCCTGCGCGTCTGGAGCCTGTGCTCCGCAACAAGAGAGGCCGCGATAGTGACAGGCCCGCGCACCGCGATGAAGAGTGGCCCCCGCTTGCCGCAACTAGAGAAAGCCCTCGCACAGAAACGAAGACCCAACACAGCCATAAAAAAAAAAAAAAAAAAAAAAAAAGCCACATCAAAACTTTGTTTAGTACTTCATAGTTTAAAAAGCTAATGAATTTACAATTTCTAGTAGACTTTTTGAACTATTTAAAATAATTTGTGCTTTTTTCCTTTTTTTTTAAAAACCCCATTATATGAGGATCCTTCACATTTCAGATCTTTAATTTTATATAGTCTTTTAGGTATCTTAATCGATGTAGCCCAGATAAAAGATTTGTCCTTGTTCAACAGAAATTTCAAGAATTTATAATTTACAGAGTTTGTTATTTGATATGGGAGAAATATTTTCTTTTTTCTCACCTTAAGTATACTGGGGAAACACAGAACCATATACTGAGAAAAATGGGGGTAAGTGGGAACAGAGACGGAGAGATAGTGCTTATAGGTTGGGGCAGTGTTAGAGGAAATGGAACCTTCCAGGTTTGGAAAGAGATCAGCAAGAGGAGGAGGTGGCCAGTGATTTCCAAGAATGCAGGAATCAAGGGGATGGATATGAAAGAGCTACTGGATTGAGACGCTTGGCCAAAGTCATAGCGCTATTAAATGGCAGAGTCTGCTGTCAAATTTGGGTCTCTAAGACCCAGGTTTATTCTCTTTTCTGGAAAAGAATTAGATATAGGAAAAACATAGTTCTAATGAGCCAACTCTGCAACAAATGCAGCAAATGATAGTTTTGTGACAATTTTGAATCTAGATGGTAGTGGCTTTTTTGTAGCTATATTTAGATATTAAAAAGGTGTAGTCCTGAAATGACAGCTTCCAACGTGACTTTCTGTTTTTCAGAAACCATCCTCAGCCTTTGATCACTGTGCTTGAACACAGACCTGATTGCTGGCCAGTACTTTTGCAACAGCTGACAACTTTTTTCCAGCAATGCCCTGAAAGGTAATGTAAAATAAAATAAATGAGGGAGATGAATAGTATATGCTAATTTTAGAGTTTTTCTTTTAAGCTGCTTTGACTGTAATGTTTTCTCCTGAAGTAAAGAAATGTCTTAGAGCAGGATATAGTTTTCTATTTTCTTTTTAAGAGTAAGAGAAAAAAATCCTACCAGATTTACTGATTGTTGAAATATTGACTATGAGAAAAGCTATTATTAAATAAGCTAAGCATTGGTTAGTTGGGAAAGTTGATTGGAAATATTTGGTAAACTACTACATGGTACATATGGAAGACAGGTTCTTCCCTCTGGAAATTGATTAGTGAGTTAATCTCTCCATTAGAAACCAGTGCCAGTTGGGATTAAGCAGTCCTGCCAACTGGGACCAGATAGCTGCCATATGTGCAGTTAGTTTAGGTTCACCAAGGCCTTCTGCCTTCTGATGGTCCTCAAAGCTTTCTCACATCCTTATTACTATGGCACTGGCTCAGGCTGTCATCTCTTACTGTGGCTATTGCCACCTATTCCTAACTGGCATCTCTGCCTCCGATCTCGTCCTGCTCAAGGCCATTCTCTAAGCATCCATCAGGGTGACGCATCAAGAGAGCAGATCTTATTGCATCACTCCCTTTCTTAAGTCGCTGCAGCTGTGATTTTCAAACTGCACTTGCAATGTATAGGCTAAGCATGGAAACACCCTTGCACCCCTTCAGCTCTTTTTCTTATAGACTATTTTTTTACGTGTTGATATCTTATGGAAGCTTTCTATTGGAAAACCATAGTTTGGTCTCTGAAATAGTTGGAAAATCCCTGGGCTACAGGACGAAATCTATTATGTCATGCTAGGCTCTGTGTATGAGCTGTTTCACCAATTTTATTTTCTCCTATCTTTATCTCATAATTTATGAATTATGTATTTCAGCAATACACCGACTTGCTTTGGTTCCACACAGGAAACAGTGCTGTTTCCTCGCCTCTGTGCTTTTGCTTATTAGTATCTATCTTACTCTCTTGAATCTCATCCCAGCCCTTTTCTGACTAATACCCTAGCCCTTTCTTGATTAATTTCTCTATTTTAAATCTCTGTTTAGGGACTTGCCTGGTGGTCTAGAGGTTAAGACTCCGCGCTTCCACTGCAAGGGGCACGGGTTTGATTCCTGGTCGGGGAATTAAGATCCTACATGCTGTGTGGTGTGGCCACAAAACTAAAAAAAAAAAAAAATCTCTGTTTAGGTATTGTCTCTCCTAGGAAGTGTTTACTTACCACAGGCTGAATTAGGTGTCTCTTTTACATGCTCCCTTAGTAACTTCAGTTGTGATTTCTAACATCATTATACTTACTGCATGGTCTTATAATTATTCTCCTCCATTAACTGTGAAACTTTCTTACTTTCTTGAGGGCAGGGACTGTGTCTCAGTATTCTTCGTATTAATAATGCCTGGCACATTTTTGGGTGCTTTATAAATGTTGAATTTATATATGTATACACATGAGGCTCACAGATTGGTGGGGCCCAGGCAGTGGGTTGTAGAGTGCCTCCTAAAATATAATATCACTGCATGCTTAGTATGTCACACAAGGTCATGATGGGATGGTACCATTGTCCCATGTAATCCAATGCCTGAGTTACATTTACCACACTAGCTACGTTCATGTGCTCTTGCTCTTGAAGGTCTTGGAGTGTCCTATACATACAATGTATTAGAACATTGTTTCTGAGTCTATAACTTCAATTTTAGATGGAATTTCCAGGCAGGATTTACTGCTACAGGAAGTTTTAAAGAGATATAGGGAACCTTGTAATCATCTGCCAGTGATAAAAGTCCATGTAACAATTGAACGAATACCTTAAAATAAACATTATTATCATCCTCTCTTCCCTCACCTAGGACTGCATTTTCAAAGGTAAGATATTAATATTTACTAAAAAAAGTCTTTGTTCATCCATGTCAGAAGCAAAAATAACAAATTTATAAACATTTGTTTAATGAAGTTTCTCTTGTTAAATAGATTGGGATACTTTATAAAAGATGTTGCTGCTGATGTGCCATATTTGTTATTAAGCTTGTTTTTAGGGTAATCCTTACAAATATCTCTCTTTTCCAAAGCTTTAGTTAGTCAGCAAGTAATTAACTTACTTTTTGGTTGTTTCATTTCAAAGGAGTATTATATTGGAATTTGGAAGTAGTTCTTCTAATGATGTATGTCCAGATAGTCATAAGAAGATGAGATTATTAATTGAGTTTGGTTTATTTATGGATAAGCTTTCATTGACTTATTCCTTTCATTTGAGTTCTGGAGTGTTAGAGTATGCTATCTAGAGCTTTTTAGAAGTTTTAAATTATTTTATATTTATTTGCAAAGAATAATTACAGTTGTCTCATTTCTACTTTTGCACTATGAGATGGTTCTTTGCAGGATGAAATTGATCACTGCTTACATTTTCAGCAGACTGTTAGTTTCTTGAGATTTAATTTTAGAGTAAGTTAACTTAGTTTTTACACTGTCATTTAGAAGGTAATGAAGGAAGTTTGGTAATTTAATAAGAATATAAATAGTGATTCACAACTATAGGAAGGAGACAAAATGTTGTGACAATAGCTTGTATTCTAGCTCTTTCTGTGTTAGGAATTGTTGATTAGAGTAGCTGGGTTCACTTTTTTTTTTTTTTGAAAAGTGTACATGCTGTATAATTCCATTTACATAACATTCTGGAAAATGTAAAACTATAGAGTGGCAAACAGATTAGTGCTTTCTAGGGGTTTGTTGGGGGGAGGGAGGTAGGGTTAAAAAGGTGAAGTACAGAGGATTTTTAAGGCAGTAAAAATATTTCATATGACATTGTAATGGTGGATACATGATACTATGCATTTATCAATACCCATAGAATTTTACAGCACAAAAAATGAACTTTAATGTATGCAAATATATGTGTGTGTGTGTGTGTGTGTGTGTGTGTATGTATGTATATATATATCCCAGAAATGGAATGAAAGATCCCAGGAATGAAAAAAGGAATGAGCTATCAAGTCACACAAAGAATATAGCTGTATTACAAACTGTATTACAAATGTGGGAAAAAACCTCGCTGGAGGTGGTAGAGTAGAAAGGTGCTAGCCTAAATGTATGGGTTCACTTTTAATAGAATGTATCAACAGATGTCCTGAAATAGCAGTGTATCTTCGTGCTAGATTTTTGGGGGCATGATTCTCCAGTTAAATTCTGCACTGATTTGTAGAAGGCCTGTGGTGTTAAGACTTCACCATTATAGAACCGAGAATTGGGTAAATTGACAATGATGTCAAGGTCTTTAGGGCTGGATACTTCAAGATTATCTAGTCTAACACATAGTTTTTCAGATGAGGGAACTAAGGAGAGCAACATTAAATGACTTCCTCAAGGTCACATGGCTAGTGGCAGAGTTGGGCCCAAAGGCTCAGTGTTTTGATTTTCATTCCAAGTCTTTTCCCACTGCTTCTCCATCCTTGGTGAACATATATGAAAGCCTTGTGTGTAGATACATGCACAATTGGTTGCATTTTTAAACATTCTTAATCACTTTGGGATTTCAGGTTATCTGTTTTATTATTTCCCTTTTCTCCTTAAGCCCTGTTAATTGCATACCCCACTGCAGTGATAGTAGATCATCAGATACCACATAGGAAATGCAAAATCTAAAATCAGGACAGATTAAGCCACAGAGATTTTTAAAAAATATATTGTCCTAGGAAAGCTCAACATTATGCTCCTAATGTCAAATATTAACAGCATCTTGGAAATATATTTCTTTGAATGAACCTTGCATTTCACCTTCAGCATTTCAAAGTAGGAGAAAACTGATAAGCTATTCATGGATGTTTTTGACACCTGGCTAGTATTTATTCTTTGGGGAGTACATTATTAGAGAGAGATGAAGGAACAATGTTTCTTAAATCTCTTTTCTGCTCCATATTCTAACCCATACATACATTGTCTGTTTGCTTAATCTATGAAACTTCTTTTAGTTTCCTAAAGCGGGTGGTGTGATGAAGCCATATGTTTCATAATTATGAACTCACAAGTCTTTTTGTTTTTTATGGATTGTGTAAGTGTTTGTGCTCATGAGGAAAAAAAAAAAAATCCCTCCAGATTGTGAGCTCCATCAGAGCATGGATTTCATCTGCTTTTGTTTCTTGCTTGGTTTCTAGCACATAGAAGAGTGAATGGTATACTGTAGGAACTCAGAAATTTTGTCAAGCAAATAAATGAATGAATGAATAGATTAAATCTTATCAATTTGGTAACTTTTTAATTTTTATTAATATTAATGGTGTTTTGAAATCACATTGCTGTGGGATGTATAGTATTATAAAATTATGTTGTCAAGCATAACTCAAATGCCATTTCCTCCAATAAGTATTGCACTTTATACCTTTCTTTTAGCAGTTTTCACTTTCTATTCTCTAGTCCAGAAACAGAGCTGATTGTCCCTGTTAGACTATATGCTTCTAAAGGATAGATAATGCCTGGTTCATCTTTGTATCTTATCTAGTAATAACTTATGTATAATCAATATGAAAAATATTAAAATTGTGATATTTAATTGATGCATGCTAATTGTAAATCTACTCTATAACTTAGTGTAAATGAATCGATTAATTTAATGATTGAGCATTTCTTTGAGGGCCTAGTGTGTACAGTTATTTGGGATACAGCATTAAACAGAAATCCATGGTTCATGCCCTCATTGGCTTATAGTCTGTCAGGGGATGGAGATATTAAATAAAAAATGACAATAAAGTCATTATCCTGTGCAAGCACATAATGGGGATCTGACCAAGGCTAGGTATCAGGGAAGGCCCTCAGGAAGTCATTTTAAAGGGAGAACTGAAAGATGATAGAAATTAGGCAGAGGATGATAGAAATTAGGGAGAAAGGGGAGAGTATTATAGGTAGATGGAACAGCAGGTGAGAAGAAAGCCCAGATGGCTTGATTAGAGATCTGAAAGAAGTTTAGTGTAGTTCAGTGGAGAGTGGAGAAAAGCAAGAAATGAGACTGGAAAGAGGCCAAATTATGAAGGGTTTGTGAATTGGGCTAAGTACTTTATCTTAAGCATAAATTTTTTCAAGCTGATTAATGACATGGTCAAATTTTTATATCTGAAAGGTCATTCTGGCATTTTAGTGTCTTTGGACTTGGAGTTATTGGGATGTATTGTAATCTAAATAGATCCGAAAGATTTGTAAAGTCTTCCTCCTCTGAGTGGGAAGAACTTAAGAGGAGGGACTTGACAAATTACTTTACTTCTCTCTGTCTCAGTTTCTGTATCTGCATAATGGGATAATAGTATTTTTATTTCATAGGGTTGTGGTGAGGGTTGATTGAGTTTAAACGCATAAAGTGCAGTAACTTGCACACTCTGAGTGCTAACAACTTGACAAGTAAATGTTAACTGTTATCATCATCTTCTTGGGATGTCTGTGTCTTTGTTTTACATAGGACCTCACCTGTCGAGTTTTTCCAAAAATGCATGCATACTCCTGGAAAAATGGATCCTAACATCTATAATTCTAAAAGGTTCTCAGATGATTCTGATGTTCACCAAAGACTGGTCCTGGAGATGTAGATGCTATTCTAGTGTGCAAGTAGAGGCCCTCTTAGTCCTGGGCATCAAGCTTGTGGGTTCCAGGTGTTGAGTCATTCTCCCCAGTGTACAAAGAACTGTTTGGCATGGGTTTATGTGGGTCATGGTGGAATAGAAGAGTCATGAAAAATGGTATCATAGTTTATGATATGTCATCAACTCTAAGTTGATGTTTGACACTTACTTGCTTGGTACTCTGTTTAACTCAGTTACTGGCTTATGCGTTACATGACTTACTTGCAGGTCAGAAGTTTCATGTATCCAAATAATGGCACCGTTTCTATGGTATCTATATTGTGAACCATCCCAGTTACAAGAATATGCTAAACTCCGACTAGCTCTGCTCAAAGTCTTACTTCACCCCCGGGTTCTTTGTGACAAAGAACAACCATCAATATTGGAACAACAGATACTACAACTGTGTTGCGACATGGTTCCATGTTTGCAGGTAAGGCCTTTCCTCCTCCTTCACTAATATAGCACCAGCATTAGTAAGTGGTGATTGTTATTGTTGTACATAAAATAGAGCCCATGTGATCTGGCAAACAGCTCTAGAAATGCTTGCAGGGTTTTGGAGATGATGAAGGAAACAAATCTAGATTTCACTTTAATATATACAGTGTTAACTAAATTCGCAGAAATATAAATCAACATAGTCCATTTTAGGATTAGTAGGAATGAAAACTATAAGAAAGACTTCTCAGGGAAAATAATTTTGCATTGAGTTTTTCCTTGTGCTGGAGACTGAGAGGGTTATAAGGAAAAAAAAAGTCCTCTTTGTGTAAGTTTGGAAAAAAGGCATCTCTCTGGGCAGATGCAGCCCTAGGGATGCAGGGCTTGACCAGCTGAGTGCTGACCAGATTCCAGTTTTCACAAGTCCCCTTACAGTATATGTGGTGACCCTGATGAATCCTGCTCTTGGGAAGACCACAGTCTAGTAAGAGAGCTAAAACAAGTATATATATTCTTACAATTCAAAGTAGATGGATGAAGTATTTTATCCATACAGAGGTATGGATAAAATGCTTAGGGAATTCAGGGGAGAGATAAATTTGAGCTAATGTCTCTATAACTACAGATTTAAAAAAAATTCCAGTTGCCAGCTTGCTGTGATTTGAGTGTAGTGATTCATGTATCCCATCCCACCATCTAGGTTTGTTGTTTGCCTGGAATCTGAACATCATGCTGCTTAGCTGATGGAGGGAATCTGTGATTATTTTTCAAGGTGATCACTTGAGGTCACAGATGACCTGTTTTAAGTTTGTGTTAGCAAGGAGTCACTAGAGTGACTCTTTTACAGCTCATAAATAGGCTTTCCTGTAACCAAGGCAGAGAAAAGTTAATTCAAGTGAATTCTCCTGTGGCTTTTCCAAAGCTTTTGTTTTGTGTGGGCAATAAAGCAATGTATAGGCGGATGTCTTGAACTAGCGTACAGTTTTTCCATACAATGCTTGCATTACCCTGTTCTGTGCTCTTTGGTAGATGTTTGCCTTCATCGTCATCAAACTATATTGACAAGCCTAAATACTTCTAGAAGTGTGCTCTGTGCAGTATTTCTGGAAATCTGTGGCTTGTTAACATAGTCAAGATAGGTGAGGAAAAAAGAGATCCATCATTTGGAACTAATGGGACTAGTGACATACATACATTTAATAACTTAACAAATCAACTTTATTGGAATGAAGAATTTGAGAGTTGGGAGGGGTCTTAGTGGCAATGTCATCCATTTTCCCACGGGTTATAGGTAGTTCTTATCCTCTCTGAGAGACGACCATCCCACAACTAATTAAATATTTTAATGATAGGAAGCATGCTATTTTGCAAGGCAACCATTTATTATTATTTTTTTTTAGCAAGTACTTCTAATTGACCTGTATTTTCCTAAGATTACCCGTTAGTCCCCTTTCTTCTCAGAACAAAGCAAAATAAGCTTTTTAAAAAGCCCATCTGCATCCTATCTTGTGTTCTCTCTTCCTTCCTTTTCTTCCCTTTCATCCTTTACTCCCTCCCTCCCTCCTTTCTTTTCTTCATCAGTTTCTTTACTTCTCCACATGAAATGGTTTTGAGTTTTCACTGTTATTTGCAAGGAATTCTCTAGTTTATTGGTGTTGAGAATGTGTCACTATGAAATGTTCTTCTTAGAGCTGAATACAGGAGTATAGATGTGGTCTGATCCATACTGAGCATTTCAATACCATCATGTTAATTAAAAATTTTTTTCCTGAGAAATAGCTGTCAACCCTATTGACCCATAGGTCAATGAGATGATGGTCAGTGAAACTCCTGTTTCTTTTTCTTCTCACTCCAATTGTTCTTCCATTTTGTATTTATGGAATTGTCTTTTTCTGGACTTAACCTGCCTTGAACTTCACTGTTGACTTTGGTCCCAGTAGTTCTTTTTAATTGTGACTCTTGTCATCTCACATATTATTCATTGCACATGTTCTATTTCTACATAAAGAGAAGCCATTACTTACAAAGTATTCTTGTTAAGAATTTTGGTAATGTTAAAGATTAGAGAGCCTTTAATGCTAAGTTGCTGAGGTTGTCTTTCAAAAATTTTTTTTATCACGGAAAATTTCAAGTATGTACAAAAAATGCACTCAGGGAAATATATTGTCAAATAAACATGGGGCTTTACTTTGTTTTAAATTCCTTTCTTTTCTTGGTGGCCTTTTGCCTTTGCCATTGTATATTTGCAAAAGAATGAAATAATTTAGCTACTGAACTGTTCACATTTATTTTTTATAACTTAAGTATTCTCTGCTGCCTCCTCCCCTTGATCTTTTAATAGTTTTTTTTCTTCTTGTTTGTTCAGAATTAACTTCTCTCTCTGTGTATAACATATAGTCATTTTGGGTTATTATGGTGGTAACGACTGGTGAAAGGTACAGCTGGTTAACTGTAGGCTTTCCTCTTGATGAATTTAACAGACACAAGGCTTCTGATTGAAGCAGATGGTTCATTGTTTGTAATCTCTGGGAAATGCCAGTGTGTCTGTGAGCAGGACCATATCCTTAATACTAACTCCAGAATTTTGATCAGAACAGCTGGGTTTGAATCGAATTGGGATTTTCAAGAGCACCCAAGTCCTTCCTATCTAATACATTAGCCAGTTGAGAAGACACTACCATTTGAATGTCATCTTTCACTACATCTGCCAAGTGTGGAAATGATGCTCTCAGTTAAGGTTGTCTGAGCAAATTTCGTTCAGATGAAGGGCTTAGCAGTGCATTAGAATAACACGCCAACCCTTTTCTTCCAGGTAGCTATGCTGAAATTATAGAAAGGAGAGTCCATTTGGAGAACTCAGAACCAACTTTAATTAATTTCCTTCAACATGTTGGTACTGTCATGTAATTTGTCTTTAAAAATCTGCACTCAGAGTTGTTAGAAAAATAAATGAAAAGAATTTGTGCCAGCCAGCAGTAACAAAAACAGTAGCAAATTGTGTTTTGGTTAGTGACAAAAGGAGAAAGCAGAGTTGTATGGTTTAACTCTCTCTGAGTTACATAAATTTCTTCATCCCTTTTAAGTCTTTATAGGTTTAGAGGAAAAAAAATTTATTGGTAAAGCTTCTTGTATAAGCTAAAATTATCCTTTGGTTTGTGTATTATTTTAATATCGCAAGATTGTTTCTCAAACAGATAAGAGATTTGATACAGACAACAGAAGTGATGCTGTTTATCGAAGAAGTATATTTAAGCCTTTTGCGTCATCCTGTTTTCTGGAAAATTCAGCTTATCCAGATGACCCTTCAGCTGCTGTGTGTCTGTGAAGTCAGTTTAAACATAACTGGGGAATGCTCATCTTTAATTCACCTTTTAGAACACAGTGTTGAACTTCTGAAGGAGGTAAGGATAGTAAGAAGTTTTAATGTCAGTTATCACTTAAGTAGGTCTTTTAGTAACAGGGTGGGTGTACTCTCTTACTTTCTTGCATATCAAAGGTGTTTTGATCTAATACTATTAGATCATACTAGTAATGCATCAATAGTACTACTATCATTTATTATAAAAATGAGTCATTAAATACTCTTTGGAGCATCAGTTAAGGGTCTACCACTGTGGTATTTTTTCATTTATTCATGTAGAACACAAGTATTGAACACTTATATGCTACACCCTATAGAAGAATTCAGTTGACCCTTGAACAACTTAGGAATTAGGGGTGCCAATCCTCATATAACTTTACAGTCGGCTCTCCCTCTCTGGGGTTCTGCATCCGTTGATTCAACCAACCGCTGATTGTGTAGTACTGTAGTACATATCTATCGACAAAAATCCATGTACAAGTGGACCTGTGCAGTTCAAACCCATGTGTTATTCAAGGGCCACTTGTACTTAGATGAAAAGGCCATTCTGTGACCTCAAGGGGCTTACAAACATGCAAATAAATAATTGTAGTACAATAAGGTAAATTGCTTGTATGGGGGTATATTTAAAGTACAATGGGAGCACAACTTAAGGGAGGTAGGGCATGAGTTCAGATTTGAGGAAGTCTGAGTAGGAGTTTGCTTGGTACAAACCAGAGGCTGGGAAGGCATTCCAGCTGCTGGAACAGCATGTGCCCAGGCACAGAAACGTGAGCGAGCAGGCAGGCATGGCTTGTTCAGAAAAAAAGTGTTGAGTGTTGCCAAAGGATTAAGGTGTAAGAGATAAGGCTGGGCCTATCATGAAGGGTCTTCCATACCACACAAATGAGCTTACATCTTATCTTCTAGGCAGTGGCTTGCTACGGAAGACCTTTCAGCAAAGAGGTGCCCTCATATTTTTGTGTGTGGAAGATCATTCTGGTGGGAGAGTGGAGGAGGGTTTAGAGCAGAGCGACACTAATAGGGCAGGAAGTGAGGAGGGATGTCTTAGACTGCTAGGGCTGCCTTAACAAAATATCACAGACTGAGTGGCTTAAACAACAGAAATTTATTTCTCACAGTTCTGAAGACTAGGAAGTCCAAGATGAGGGTGCTGGCCAATTTGATTCCTAGTAAGGGCTCTCTCTCTTCCTGGCTTGAAGAAGGCTGCTCTCTCACTGTGTCCTCACAAAGCGGAGAGAGAGCAAGAATGAGGTCTCTATTGTTTCTTCTTATAAGAACACTAATCCTTTTGTTTTAAGGCCCCACCCTTATGATCTCATTTAACTAATTACTTCCTTACCCCAAATACAGTCAATTGGCACTTAGGGCTTCAACGTATGTATTTTGGTAGGGGGGATCTCAGTCCATGGCAGGGGCTAATTAGGGAAATTAGAACAGGAAAAGAGAAATATAGGACGTGAAATCAATAGGGCTTTGTGGTTGATTACATGGTCAAGGAGAAGGTCCTCGGTAGAGTCTCAGCTTTTTCTTTTGGGCAACTGGATGGTGCCGTTCACTTGAGAAATGGTAGCTGATGCTGAAGGGAAGATGATAAATTTAGTTTTAGATATGCTTGGTTTGAGGTATGCATGGGTCATAGATGGATATATGGTTTTAGAATTCAGGATAGAAGCCTAGGCTAAAGGCATAGACTTGTAAATAGATTTCTACTTTGGGGTGGAAGTTTTAACCGTGGACTTCATGACAGGGCTTGGGATAGAATTCCAGGGGCTGTTAATATTTGAAGTGTACTGATAAAGAGAAGTCTGAGAAAGTACAGCTAGAAGGATTGTATAACAAGCAGAAGAGACAGATGACCATTCCCCCTTTTGAGATACTCCATCCCATGTCATCTGTCTCAGACATGAAAATCAAGGGAAGGAATATCTCAAAAAGGGGAATGGTCAACAGTGTCCTGGGGAGAGGATTTAAGTACGGGATAGAAAGTCCCCTTAGGATCCAGCAAGTAGACATTTATTGTTCATATTAGAGGAAGCAGTTTCAGCAGAGTGATGGTGATAGGAACCAAATTGGAATAAGGGAGTGAATGGTAACTGAGGAAACAGAAAAAGTGAGTGTAGATTTTGGTGGGAGGTGGGAGCCAAGGAAGGCTCAAGTAAATCTTTTGTAGTTTTGTGACTAGCATGGTTACATGGATGCTGGGACTTTATATATAATATTATATAATGATATATTTGTGTTATGTTAATATTGTATATATTATCTAGTATAATAGTAATATATATAGCAATATTAAAAATTTGTGTTATAATATTATACATATTATCTATTAGATATAATAGTAATATATAGTAACACATATCGTAATATATATGTTATAAATTATATAATTAATATAATAAAATAATAATGTCATTCCTATTCAGATGTTTATATCTATTATATATAGTTATACCTATTAGATATAGCTATAATAGATAATATATTGATATATATTATTATACTAATAATACAAAAATATATAGAAAATATTATATAGATAATATTGTATAGTTAAATTACTTGGAATTGCCTGTCTTAACCATAAATGTAATGTACTTAACAGGTAAATCCCATAATGTTCCTTTGTGTTTGTGTAGATTTATGTGAGTAGTAGACAGTTTTTTACGGCAGACACTTTGCTATAGCAGTTAGATGAAACAGACAAGATCTGTGACGTTTATATTCCAGTCAAATTGTTCAGACTAGAGTGCATAAAAATCACTAGGTGGATTTTATTAAAAATGCAGGACTTCCCTGGTGGCGCAGTGGTTTAGAATCCTCCTGCCAATGCAGGGAACACCGGTTTGAGTCCTGGTCTGGGAAGATCCCACATGCCACGGACTAATTAAGCCCGTGAGCCATAACTACTGAGGCCCGCGCGCCTACAGCCCGTGCTCCGCAACAAGAGAAGCCATTGCAATGAGAAGTCTGCTCACTGCAACGAAGAGTAGGCCCCGCTTTCTGCAACTAGAGAAAGTCTGTGTGCAGCAATGAAGACCCAACACAACCAAAATAAATTAAATTGATTCTAAAAAAAAAAAAAAAAAAAAGCAAATGCGTAGGACCTACCCCTAGAGCTATTGAATTAGCAGGGCTGTGTGGGGCCCAAGCATCTGCATTTTAAACTAGTACCCTCAAATAATTTTCAAAATTCTTTTTTTTTTTTTTTGCATGTAAGGCAAACATCCTTGTAAGCATCAAACAGAGCAAGAAACAGAACTTTTCTGGCCACCCCAGAAGTTTTCCAGGAGCCCAGTCCTAATCACAACCTCCTTTCTCCCCTGACTATCCTGACCTCTATAGTAGTAGCTTCTTTACGTTTCTCTATAGTTTTACCGCCTATGTGTGTATCTGTACATATCATAATACAGTTTTGGTGTGTGCATGTGTGATCTATCTTTTAGGTATCTTTTACACTAAAGATGGTCTCCTTCCATTCCTTTCCCTACCTCTTTTCTTATTGGCAGTTTGTTTACATATGGAAAAACCTGGCTTATGTGAGCTATGGAGTTTTGTACATCTTGAAATCTGCTGATTGAACCTTGTGGCTCACTTTGACATGTTTCCCAGTTAACAGGTAGTTGGCTATAGAGGCTTGATCAGATTCAGGTTTTTGTTCTGTTTTGTTTTTCATTTCTAAGACTACAGGGAATGGTGTGTTCTTTCATCAAGAAGCACATAATATATGTTGCTCTTCTTTTTATGATGTTGGTCGCTGTTGATGCTCAATGCCTAGTTCCATTAATTTATTAGGAGTTAAAGAAATGA
Organism: Eschrichtius robustus; assembly: GCF_028021215.1. Taxonomy (NCBI): domain Eukaryota; kingdom Metazoa; phylum Chordata; class Mammalia; order Artiodactyla; family Eschrichtiidae; genus Eschrichtius; species Eschrichtius robustus. The sequence continues at coordinate 70,007,823 of NC_090833.1, forward strand.
TGGTCTAATTCTATCTATTCTTCTTCATTTATTAGCTGGAATACTTCTATTAAAAGAAGTATTTGGTTCCATCTACTATTTGGTTATCCAGTGGTAGAGTTTATATAGAAAAGTTCGGATAAATGCTTGACTCTTTCCCTTTACTTACTAATTTCTAAAAGTAGTGTGAACTTATAGATTTAAACATATTCGATGCAATTCAATTTCTTACAGATAATGTCCGCATTAAAATTCAAATTGTCCTGTTTTTGGCCGGTAGGAATCTTTTTAAGTTGGCTCTTGAGTCCAACTTTAAAAATATTACTGATTTTTATTTATTTTTATTTTTGGCTGTGTTGGGTCTTCGTCGCTGTGTGAAGGCTTTCTCTAGTTGTGGTGAGCGGGGGCTGCTCTTCGTTGCGGTGTGAGGCCTTCTCATTGCGGTGGCTTCTCTTGCTGTGGAGCACGGGCTCTAGGCGCGTGGACTTCAGTAGTTGCGGTGCGCCGGATCTAGAGCGCAGGCTCAGTAGTTGTGGTGCACGAGCTTAGTTCCTCTGCGGCATGTGAGATCTTCCTGGACCACGGATTGAATCCATGTCCCCTGTATTGGCAGGCGGATTCTTAACCACTGTGCCACCAGGGAAGTCCCAAAAATATTATTGATTTTAATGTAGAATTACAGAATACTTTTATTTAGAGCAATGAAATGGTGTCTGTGGGAGAAGGTCATATTTATATTGTGTCTTCCTTCTGCCCAATATTTTAACAGTTTTAGAAGGAAGTAAAAAATATGTAGAACTGTTAAAATACTTGTGTTATGAAATTTCCTGTCTCCCAACTCTGTCCCAGTGTTTCTGAGGTGTAAAAAAAAGCCTAGGAAAATTAATTTGCAAACATATACCCTTTAGGTCTATATACACTTTAATTTGAAACAAAATGAAGTAGAATAAATCAATCTTATTTAGAGGCTATACCTGTATTCCTATATCACTGAGTTTATCAGCTAGATATTCAATTCAAATATTACATTAACTTTTCTTTTCCCCTTTGTTCTTTTTCTACTTTTATATTGGATTTATTTCATTGCACACTGAAAATGGATGTATTTCTTAGGCTACTTTAGTTTCAGTGTATTTGGTCTTAGTTGAACTATGTTTAGCCTTATTTAAATGATAACTTAAGGTGCTTTCCATTTCAAGCAAAATATATGTAGTATTTTTTTCTATAAATTTATTTATTTATTTACTTTTTATTTTTTGGCTACATTAGGTCTTTGTTGCTGCACGTGGGCTTTCTCTAGTTGCGGTGAGTGGGGGCTACGCTTCGTTGCAGTGCGCGGGCTTCTCATTGCAGTGGCTTCTCTTGTTGCGGAGCGTGGGCTCTAGGTGCGCGGGCTTCAGTAGTCGTGGCACGTGGGCTCAGTAGTTGTGGCGCACAGGCTTAGTTGCTCCACGGCATGTGGGATCTTCCCAGACCAGGGATGGAACCCATGTCCCTTGCACTGGCAGGTGGATTCTTAACCACTGTGCCACCAGGGAAGTCCCGAAATATATGTACTCTTAACAGAAAATGGTATTGATTGTGAGGAGACTAGGTAGCTCTCAAAGTGAAGAGTGCTATACATCCCAGCTTTAGTAAGGCTGGGGACCCCTGTTCCTAACACATTGCTATCAGATGATTCAGTCCCACCCACCTTTCTTCACTGTGTATCTCAGTTTACGTTGTCAGATTCCTAGGAAGAATGATCTGATTGGCCCAGCTTGGATCAGTCAACTCTGAGCAGAGGACAGTGTAGGTAGAAAAGCCATGACAGGGGATTGTGTGAGCTGGGCTGCCGTCTTTGTTGTGTCTGCTTCAGATACCTCTGATGTACCTCTGATGTAGTGTGGACTCCAAGGGTTTGCTGTCATTAAGACTCCTGTGACATCTGTGGTCCAGTATAAAGGCATTTCTTTACTTCTTCAGATAGGCTCTGAGTTAGCCTTGGTTCCCCCAGAAGTAGACCCTAAGTTTCCCTAAAGGCAAAAGCAGAACCTGGGTTTCCACAAATGCAAAGGCTTATGCAACAGGAGTTCATTTGCAGGTGTGATCTCAGGAAGCAGGTGGGAGAGAGACAAGAAGAGTGAAATATTAAAGATGAGAGAGACAATGCAAGTATTATCAAGTTGGCCACTGCTATAAGCAATCAGTTGCTCGATATCACAGAATATGCTGAGAAGTGTTATGGAATATGTCTCAGAACCTGCCAGAAGGATCCAGAATAAAGGGGGAAGCATTTGTCCCTGGGCTTCTTTTGCCCATTTGTCAAGCCTATGGGGCTTTAACTTCCCTGTACTTCTGGATCTCTCAGTGGCCTGGGGCAGGAAGCAAGAGTTACTACAGCAATAGCTGTAGTATTTGAAGTAGCACACGAGATGTCTAACACAGGCTTTTATTAAAAGAGCTCATTAAATGATACCATTCTCAGGTGTTCATTAAAAATCAGTCAATCACACAAAAAACTTGAACCTCTCAGAATTGTAAGCAATTTAAGATCATCTAGTTTAATCATTTACCATTACTTTTCCTTATTTTTGGTGTCTTGCTCCTTAGTTCTTTTCCTTTCACCCTCCTTTCTGAACAGGCCAGTCTCACTCTTCCTAGAAGACGTCATTTTCATTTATGCCTTCATACCTTTAAGTTCCATTCCTTTAAAATGCTTCTAGTGCATTTCAGAACCCTGAGAAGCTACTTTGTGGCCCTTCCAGTGATAGCCTGTGTGAAAAAGGCTTTCCAATGATATCATTAGTACAAGTAATACTTTGATTTGTCTCTGATCCTCTTGGTAGCTAGTAAATTTGAAATGTAAATGACCTTGCTGAGTTTTGCTTATTTGGTTGGTTTTTTTTTTTTAAATGAACATGCAAAATTTAAATGCAGTTGAGCAAAATGGGAAAGAATGGTGTGATGGTGTATACTGGAAATATATTGGTTTCAAAATGCATTTGTTGTCCTCAAATAGATAACAGTTGCTTCATTATTCTCAACTATATTTCAAAACAGTGAACACATATAGGCCCCAAGACACAAATTGGAATATATTCCATTAGAAAAATCCATACATTTTCTTCTTTTGCTAGTTGTTAAAAGTCCGTAAACGAGCACATTAGAAGATTTTGCAGTTTAATTTCACTTTCAGATGGTATAACTAAGATGTAGATATACATTTATTAATTTGTCCCAGAGTTGATAGTATTTCCAAAATTGTAACTTCTGAGTGTGTCAGACTAAGTTGTTTTCTCTTGAGTGTTTAACACATGACTCTACCTCACATTTTCTTTTTTTAATTTTTGTGGTTTTTTAAAATTTTTATTTTTTGCCTGTCCTCATGATTCATAGGTATTTCTGCTCTGCAGGCACTTCTGTAAATTTCAGAATGAAATAATTTTAGCAAAGTGTGCTGGGCCTTTCTTCTTTAGTTCCATAATACGTTATAATTTTCTTTATTTAGAAACTTCAAGTACTATCTTATGCCACTTGCATTTTACTTATAAGAAGTTAATGTACATATCCTTTTTTTCTTTTTCATTTCATTTTACTTGGTAAAATTAATGACTTTAAGTTTCTATCGTTATTGCTTTGCTGTATTTAAATATACTTAATAAATTACTGTAATTTAAAAATAATCTCTGCTTCTCTGGTACTGTTTCTTTTATTATAATAACAAGATTTATTAAAATTTGTTAAGTATAATTTATTATGTAAGTTGTATAGATGAATCATGTCTGTATTAGGTAAGCAGACAATTGAGCTACTTTGCAGAAATGAAATATTCTTAAGTATTTCAGGTAGTGTTCAGTGGTTTGCAAAGACTGACTGTTTTGAAGACTACAAGTTTTTCCTCTGAATTAATTTGGTTTATAGTTTATTGCTTTTTGGCCAGATATAACATTTTGAATTTATATGTGACTGCTGTGGCCTTCAACAGTTCTTCCTTTAATACAGCAGGCTTACTGTAAATAATTTTGTACGATAGGTTTATAATATTTCATGTTAAATATACTCTTCCTGGATACATGTTATAAAGCCTTGGCTCTGGAAACTTCTTCAACTCTTTACTTTTTTTTAGGATTTTCCTGTTGAACCAGTCATACTTGGAATAGCTTTACTACTACTACAGACTCCGGCAAGTCAGCAGAAGCCAATCTTAAGTCTAGGTAAATAAAAATACACTCACAAGAGTAAAACGTTAAGTATAACACAAGTATTGGCAGGAGTCACTTGAACTACATTTCTTGCTGTGCTGCAGAAAAAAAGTCCTATATACTTTGAGTGTCCATTCTGAAATTTTTCTGTTTAGTCATTATCAAATAGAACTTTCTTTTTCTTATCCAAAAAGGTGTTTTGTGCAAGGTTCCATATACCATAATTTACCAAGTATCTCAGCTGTTCGTTAGAACATTATGATCTAAATCATATGGCAGTGACATTGGTAAATATTTTGAAGGGCATGCCAGCTTATTCACACTTGTATAGCAAACAGAATCAATAGCATAAAACCCTTGAAGGAAAATAAGTGTTTAGCATTTGCATTTGTTTTTAAAACTCTGTATACCTGTACTATTCAAAACTGGTGCCACATTGAATGATACTTAATGTATGATTATTCTATTAACCTGCCTAGAACAAATGAAAGATAACATTCTTCTGACTATCCAGTATTGACTTAAAGAAAAGTGAGGAATGGGTCTAAAGGGAGGCAAAAGAAGTTCTGTTTACGAATAATGTGGTAAAGAATCAAGGTGCCAGGTCTGGCAGATTGGCAAACAAGTCACACTTTTCAAATGCGGCTTTTACATTAATGTTGCCTCGCTTTAGTTGGGCCACCATAATCCATGTAGTAATGTAGGATCTTGTCTAAATTATGATGTATATGTATGATGCCATGATATATTGATACATTGCCACTTTCATTTTTAGAAGGTGCTTGAGGTAAATACCGATTGTGTAGCTCATTCTTCTGGGCATTTTAATTCATCATGATTTTGAGGGTGAATTGCTCTTTCACTTACGATCTGTCTTGGAAATGGCTTTAGCACGTGGAGGGGACCCTTGGCTGTTTTAAGGGCTTTGATTCCTACCCTGCTTTTGCTTATTGGCCCTATGCTCTTTGTATCCTCCTCCCTAGGCCCTTTCTGAACTGCTTTTGCAGTTTTTTCCCTTACAGCAGTACGCACGACATCCTCCTATAGGTATAATTTTCCAGTCCAGTTACTTCTGACAGCCATAGTTTTGTTATTTTTTAAAAACAGCTTTATTGAGGTAAATTTATTTAACGTGTAGTTCACCATTTTTAAGTATACAATAACGTGCTTTTTAAAGTAAATTTAGAGTTGTGCAACCAGCACCACAGTCTAGTTTTAGAACATTTGCATCAACCCCCCTCCTCCAAATTTCTTGTGCCCATTTACAGTTAATCCTCGTTCCCACCCTCAGCCCCCCAAACACTAATGTGCTTTCTGTCTCTAAGTGTGTCTTTTCTGGGTATTTCATTCAAATGGATTTTGTTTTTTGACCAAAAAAAAAAAAAACATTTCAAAGCCACAGAGAAACCACATTCCTAATTCTGAAGCTATAGTCCTTTATTGTGGCTCATGTATGATAGGCTGATACAGGATCAAACACTCCAATACTTTTATTATTTGTTGGGTAGAAGACTTTTTCTTTTGTAAACCAGTGTCTCTGATTTGAAGTTACTTTAGATAGATTGAATAAACCATATTGAAAACTATTGAGCCAGTGTGTCATGTTGAAAAGTAATGAATAACTATTGTTTAGTAGATTGGGAAAGAGTGTTCAAAGAAATAGGATAACAAGAGAATAGTTGTTATTTCAAATTTAAAAAACGCACAGCACTGATACAATGTTATGCTTCTTAATTATTAACACTGGCCTTGATTGTAAGTAGCAATTTATAAAAATGCCTGGAAGATCCATAGTAAGGAATATAGAAATGTTTGTATTATATGAATTTCATGTTTTGTTAAAGATAATGGATTTTCATAATAACTGACAATTATGGATTAAAACTAACATTTAGGCAAAAAATGTAAATTAGTAGTGTCAGAGCCGCAGGGGTTTGTATTTCATGCCATGTTCAGGTTTGACTTCCAAGTGATTTAAAATATAATATTGGACTTCCCTGGTGGTCCAGTGGTTAAGACTTCATGCTTCCATTGCAGGGAGTGCAGTTTCCATCCCTGGTCAGGGAACTAAGATCCCGTATGCTGCGTGGCACGGCCAAAAGATAAAAATTAAAAAAAAAAAAAAAATAGTACTGGTAATTCACTGACGTGATTTAAGGTTTATAGAATTTTTTTAGTGTAGTGGGGAAGTTAGTTGATTACTTTAATAATCTTGCTCTGCAGCCTACAAATAACAGCTTTCAGTAAATCAGCGTTCATTCAGTAACTGAAAAGAAAGTATATTTATTCTTTAATCATTCTGTTCATAGTCTAGGGGAGACTCTACACGTAAGTAAGTGATTGTACATGTGTGTATGTTTCTGATGTGTAAGTTGAGTTTCCATGTTAAAAACAAGAATATAAAAATGCGTTAGATTGTTTTGCTGCTTATGGACTTTGAGACTTTGCTGATTTGCTTCTTAGCAATTACAGCTGAAGGACAGCCCTGCTTCACCTTGTTTACTTCTGCATCTCGATACAATTCTCAGCTGGGTTTTTAAGAGAAGCACACATGTTGATCTTGTTATCCACAGATCAGGAACTCTGTGGTCTCTTGGTTCTGTTTGTTGAGGGCAGAGGATCTGACAGGACCTAAAGGCAAAAGTTGAATTTTAAAGGAATTCACATTGACCTACAAAAGAGTTGATTTTACTTTTTGACATATGATATGCATTATCTCTAAGAGTATCATCAAGTTTTCAATTATATACATTAACAGCTTATTTTAGCTAAGAGTTAATTGTTACATTCTTTTTATTTCTAAAAGGATAAGGTTTATCATCTTAGTTATGTGTCTGACCCAATTGTAAAGGGGCAAGAAAACTTTTTGCATATTACTCTTAAACAAAATATCATTTTATTTGACTGTAGTATTAATTTTAAAAACTGTAAATTGTTGTTTTGATAACTAGCTCTGAAGCTTCTCTCTTCTGCTGAGGGTCAGAAAATCCCAAAGTCCTCCTTGCTGTTAGTGATGCCAGTTCTGCAGATATTATCTTCTACTGCCTTGAAAGACTGTATATCCCCGGACGAAGAAGGCCCCTCTAGGCAGCAGTTGGCTCTAAAGCTTTTAGAAATGGTACAGCAGGAGTGCTACAGAGACGACCACCAAAAGGTAACGAGTTCGTCCTTGTTTCTCTTACATAAAGGTTAATTGGTGATGTGGGGTTTAAGTCACTGCCGATAATCTCACCTCCTAATGATGTATCTGTCTGGGTTTAAATTCTGTCATTGAACTTTACCGTTCTGTCAGGCACTGGTGTAGATGTTAGTATATTCTTCTGGACTGTGAGGGGGCAGTAGTCCGGCTGTGAAATAAGTTTTGGAAATGCTGTGTAATCTCTTTTGCTTGTTGAGTTGCCGGTGTACATTAGTAGTTAAAGGTCCTGAGGAATCCTGCAGAAAAGGAGCTAGTTCTGTTTAACCTAGTGCTTCTCCAACATTTCTGAGCATGGAGCCCTTTTTTGTCATCACTGTCGATTAGTGCGGCTTATTGCTAGACCTGCCACAATCCATGGTGGGGAATCTCAATTGCCTGGAAGTTCTGGGATCTGTAAGAACTAAGAGGCTTTTGATGCCTCCTGTATGTGGCCCTACTCTGCTGTCACACTCCTTTCCTATCCCTGCCTGCGGGCTTCTTACCCCACTCTGCTCTGTCAGCCTCACTGTTCCTGTTAGAGTAATGTAGAGGTATTGTCAGTGTCTGGTTAGTGGCTGGGTTCTAGGCCTATATTCGTCAGACTTTCTTTTCTGGTACTTGAGTTTTGCCTTCGGTAAAATGTAGCATTATTCCCAGCTATGACTTTTATGGGGATTGAATGAGGATTAAAGAAGATAAAACTGGTGAAGCATCTTAAGTCGCCAGAGAGAGAGGCATTACATAAATGCAAGCTAGTGCCTCAGTTGTTCTGTCTGCAAAAGCAGAGATTCCTCTAATAATGTATCATTAAATGTTCTGGCAGCAAAAATCCAGGCATTGTTAGGGATTGCTGGTCCTGTTTCTTGTTTGATCATACAGCAGAAAGTAGCCTACAGGCAAATTGAATGTATGCTACAGTTTCCTCAATCCTAATTGTTTGACTAAAACTTTAAAACTTGAAATAGGTAATTGATTTGCATTAATAGAAGGAAGTTCTTGCATCTGCTCTGACAGGACTACACGCTGTGGCCAAAAATTTCTAATAGCCTTTTACCTTCCCTCTTGGTTTGCCCATAGAGAACAATACTTGGATTCTGAATGGGGGTAGGGACAGGACACTATGTCTGAGAGTTCTGTTCCTTTAAATCATGAGTGATGTGTACTGAGGATCACCCTATATCTAATGTGTAAGTACTCAGCTTACTATTTGTTCAGGTGTGAGTGAATCTTATTCATCAGCACTAATAGCTGGATTTTTCTCTTCAGCAGCTGGTGAAGAGGGAGGAGGAAGGAATGCTATTAGGGAATAAATGCCTCCTGATGCTAGTGTGCTGCTTTCTTGAGCCTTTGAGTGGATATATGATCACCCTTTAAAATAATTTAAGCCACAGTTTACTGTTGGCTTTTCTTCTGCACCCGTCCGGACTCTAGATTCCAAACATACCTGTAAATTTAACTTGCCCCAAACTCTCCGAGAGTCTCTTCCTGAATCTTTGCTTTTGCACAGGATGCTCTTTTGTCTCCTTTGCCTGATCTACTCATTCTTCAAGACCCAGCCAAGTGTTCTCAGCCTCCCTGAGTCAGAATTCATTACTCTCTTTCCTTTGCATCCAAGTACTTTTAGCATTACTCAGTTGTGTTGTGTCTTAATTTAGGGGGTACATATTTGTACCTTCGACTATGCTGTGAGCTCACTGAGGGAAGGAATCTTGGCCCTTTTCACACTTTGCCTTTATTTTCTAAGCATGTTAATATTTAAATTGCAACAGTTGTTGAACTTTTGGTATTTTTTCCACCCTAGGTGTTTGTGCATTATCTTTTTCAGCTGATTATAGATGGGAAAATTAAAAATACTTTAGCAGTTGTTAAACTGAATACTCTGTTTCCCACATACCTAAAGAAATAGGTAACACCCTGGCTTATTTGTCTTTGCATCCTCCACACCTGACCTATTGTTGGCCGCATAGTAGACATTCAAGAAATTTCTGTTCAATGAGGAATGTGTGCTTCTGATACAAATACACAAAATCATTTTACTGTCTTGATTTATTACAGAAAGACTTTGTTTAAAATCACAGATTTTTGTTGTTTATATTTTTATTATTTATTTTTAAATTGGTGACTCCGACTTAAGAGTGTTTGGTTTAGAAATAAAGCATTTCTTCAGAAGTACAATTCTTATGATAAATGAAACCAAGGGTAAATATACTGTACCATGTAGTTCTCTATTACCTATCCATTTCTGAAATGGTGATAACCATGAAATAAAACATATTTTAACTTATCCCAATTTCTAAGAATTAAAAAAGATACCAAGCCAGCCATTCATCTCTTTAAAATAAAAGATTAACATAATCTAAAAGCTTTTATTTATTTATTTATTTATTTATGGTGTATGAAAAACAGGATCCCTTTGTAGCTATTAAATGTGATATTTAAAACCACCTATTTGTGTTCTCCTAGGTGAAAAAATCAAACACTGGTTGTAAACTCTAAAGTCCTTAAAATCTTGCTGCCCCCTACCCCAAAGAATGTTGCGGGGAGGGTGGAGAAAGCACCAGTGTATGAGTCAGGGTCTAGTTAGGAGAGAGAAACCACACTGATAATTTGAACAAAGAAAAACTTAATACGAAAAATTGTTAACTAGTAAAAGGTGTCTAATTATTGAAAGCTGTAAATGAGGCTGTAAGGAATATTGCAATAACAAATGTAGGGAGCAGTTACTACTTCTAGGACTGAGGGAGAGTGCACAAGGATGGAACTAAATGGATCTCCCCGCTCAAGGCTGATATCACAGCTTGTTGGAAAGATTGTAGTTATGGCCTGCTAGTTGGTGAAGTGTGCTGGGAGTGCCGTAGGCCAGAGCTGGGTCACAGGAAGCCAACTGCTGGGGTCTCCTGTGTGCCCCTGGCAGCCATGGATGGGTGAGATAAAGTGGCAAAGAGACTTAAAAGCTAAATTCCTGCTATTATATAGTAGGGCAAGATTCAGCTCTGGAGAACTGTTTTAGTCAAGAGAAAGATTTAGAGACAGTGTGACTGAGCTAGGATTTGTCATACATTTATTCATTTGTATTTTTTGATAAGGTACTTTATTCAAACTTAAGTAAAGTACTGTGAACTTTATTACCTTGGAATAAAGCAGTGCCTAGTAGGTTTCGTTCACAGTTGCTTTGAAGTAGTATATAGTAAGCAGGAAGCATTTTGAATATTTGTCTCTTAAAAAAATCAAAATTTGTAATAGATTGTTGTCCTATTTATAGCTAAAGTTAACATTTATTGAGCACATGCTCTGTGTAAGAAGTTATGTGGGTCAACTCATTTCTCACAGTACCTTTGAAATAGTTCTGTTTTGCCATTTCCAGCTGTGTGGCCTTGGACTAATGGTTGAAGCTCTCCGGCCCCTGGCCAGATGGGCAGCAAAGCCCCTGCTTCATGGTGCTGTTTATTAAGCATGTCTTACGTTCAGGCTCCATTTTAAGTGCTTTGCCATATATTAAGTCATTTGATTTTATCTCAAACTCTTTGAGGTAGCTAATATTATTGGTCTAATTTTATCCAAGAGTTAACTGAGGCGTAGAGAAGATAGGTAACTTGCCAAGGGTCATGCAGTGGGAGGCTGGTTATTTTTTAAAATAGATTTATTGAGATAAAATTCTCATACATATGCTTTACTCATTTAAAGTACACAACTCAATGGCTTTTAGTATATTTGCAGAGTTGTGTACATAACACCACCATCAATTTTAGAACCCTTTTATTACTCCGAAAAGAAACTACTCCCAAATAATATTCCATTGTATGGAGATACCACGTTTTATTTTTCCATTCATCCGTTGAACATTTGGGTTATTTTAATTTTTTGGCTATTGTGAATAATGCTGTTATGAACACTCCTATACAAGTTTTTGTGTGGACATAGGTTTTCATTTTTCTTGGGTAGATACCTAGGAGTGGAATTGCTAGACCATATGGTAACTCCATGTTTGATCATTTGAGGAGCTGCCAGACTTTTCCAAAGCAACTGCACCGTTTTACATTACCACTAGCAGTGTATGAAGGTGCCAGTTTCTCTACATCCTTGCCAACACTTGTTATTGCCTGTCTTTTTTATTATAACCATGCTAGTGGGTGTGAAGTGCTATTTCGTTGTGGTTTTGATTTGCATTTCCTTGATGATAATCTTATAATACTCATTTTACAAGTGAAGAAATTGAAATTAGGGAGGTTAATTAACTTCCCCTCATTACACAGGTAGTGGATGGTAGGATTGAGATTCAGATTTTGTCTGTTCGACAAATAGAGTTTAGATTTGCCTATACTCTATTGCCTCCACTTTGTTTTTTGTTTTTTTGAGTTTTTTTTTTTTTTGCTGAACAGTAATTTATCATCCTTGTGCTGAACTTGGGAGTTAATAACAGCGTTTCAGATTTACAGGGAAACAGTAAATCAATAGTAAGTTGAAGTAAACTGGTTTCTTAAAAGCTTTTGGTTGGAAATTAAAAAGAATTAGATCTTATGCTTCTATCATTGTCCGTTTTTTAAACTTTTAATTTTATATTGGAGTATAGTTGATTAACAATGTTGTGATAGTTTCAGGTGTACAGCAAAGTGATTCAGTTGTACATATACATGTATCTATTCTTTTTCAAATTCTTTTCCCATTTAGGTTATTACATAATATTGAGCAGAGTTCCTTGTGCTATACAGTAGGTCCTTGTTGGTTATCCATTTAAAATATAGCAGGGTGTACATGTCAATCCCAAACTCCTTAACTATCCCTTCCCCCCACCTTTCCCCGCTAGTAACCATAAATTCGTTCTCTAAGTCTGTGAGTCTGTTTCTGTTTTGTAAATAAGTTCATTTGTATCATTTCTTTTTAGATTCCACACGTAAGCAATATCATACGATATTTCTCTTTCTCTGCCTGAATTACTTCACTCAGTTTGACAATCTCTAGGTCTGTCCATGTTGCTGCAAATGGCATTATTTCGTTCTTTACAATGGCTGAGTAATATTCCACTGTATATATGTGTCACATCTTTATCCATTTCTCTGTCGATGGACATTTAGGTTGTATCCATGTCTTGGCTACTGTAAGCAGTGGTGCAATGAACATTGGGTTGCATGTATCCCTTCGGACCATGTTTTTCTCCGGATATGTGCCCAGGAGTGGGATTGAAGTGTCATATGGTAGCTCTATTTTTAGCTTTTTAAGGAACCTCCATACTGTTCTCCATAGTGGTTGTACCAGTTTACCTTCCCACCAACAGTGTAGGAGGGTCCCCTTCTCTCCACAACCTCTCCAATGAGATACCACCTCACACCAGTCAAAATGGTTGTCATTGTCTTCTTAATAACATGGATACCGAGGGTGGTGTTCATTGTCTTTTGGTGATAATTAACCACTACCAAGCCTCTCAGCTCTTGACTAGATTCTTCATAGAGGTGTAGAGTTGAAGGACACTCTTTAAGGCTTTATCTTTTCCAGTCTTCTGCTTCTGGTCTGGTGAGTGATAAATCCCTTCTAGCAAAAACCGGTCCTACTTTTCAGTGTCTCTAGGTTTGTTTCCACATTCCCTCTCCTGATCAAATCCTGGTCCCGTTTTTGTTAAGCCTGTTTTAGTCAACATAATAGATAACTGTTGTTCTTTTAAGTTAATGAAAATCTGTATTGTTCACCTGCATTCACGATTTATTTGTCAGTCCTCTTTAGACAAAGAAGTACTAGCAGATGTCTTATTGTTAATATTTAGTGTACCTGAAAGTTTTTATTAGTTTTTTTTTTAAACATCTTTATTGGAGTATAATTGCTTTACAATGGTGTGTTAGTTTCTGCTTTATAACAAAGTGAATCAGTTATACATATACATATGTCCCCATATCTCCTCCCTCTTGCATCTCCCTCCCTCCCACCCTCCCTATCCCACCCCTCTAGGTGGTCACAAAGCACCGAACTGATCTCCCTGTGCTATGCGGCTGCTTCCCAGTAGCTATCTATTTTATGTTTAGTAGTGTATATATGTCCATGCCACTCTCTCACTTTGTCCCAGCTTACCCTTCCCCCTCTCCGTATCCTCAAGTCCATTCTCTAGTAGGTCTGCATCTGTTTTCCCGTCTTGCCCCTAGGTTCTTCATGACCTTTTTTTTAGATTCCATATATATGTGTTAGCATACGGTATTTGTTTTTCTCTTTCTGACTTACTTCACTTTGTATGACAGTCTCTAGGTCCATCCACCTCACTACAAATACCTCAGTTTCATTCCTTTTTATGGCTGAGTAATATTCCATTGTATATATGTGCCACATCTTCTTTATCCATTCATCTGTTGATGGACACTTAGGTTGCTTCCATGTCCTGGCTATTGTAAATAGAGCTGCAATGAACATTTTGGTACATGACTCTTTTTAAATTATGGTTTTCTCAGGGTATATGCCCAGTAGTGGGATTGCTGGGTCGTATGGTAGTTCTATTTTTAGTTTTTTAAGGAATGTCCATACTGTTCTCCATAGTGGCTGTATCAATTTACATTCCCACCAACAGTGCAAGAGCGTTCCCTTTTCTCCACACCCTCTCCAACATTTATTGTTTGTAGATTTTTTGATGATGGCCATTCTGACTGGTGTGAGATGATATCTCATTGTAGTTTTGATTTGCATTTCTCTAGTGATTAATGATGTTGAGCATCCTTTCATGTGTTTGTTGGCAATCTGTATATCTTTGGAGAAATGTCTGTTTAGGTCTTCTGCCCAGTTTTGGATTGGGTTGTTTGTTTTTTTGATATTGAGCTGCATGAGCTGCATGTAGATTTTGGAGATTAATCCTTTGTCAGTTGCTTCATTTGCAAATATTTTCTCCCATTCTGAGGGTTGTCTTTTCATATTAGTTTTTTGAAAAGTAAAGGTTCGCAACTATTTTACGTCTGAAGATGATTTGCAACCATTTAATATTCAGTTAAATGTTATTTTTCTGTGTTTTCTTCTCTCTTATTTTTTTATTGAGATATAATTCACCTGACATAAGCCTCTCTTTTATTTTTAAACATTTACTTTCTTCTCTAAAACACAGGGCCTACCAGCACATTCACAGGTCCTCCCCCAGGTGGTGGGGGTAGGATTTGGTAGCTGGTGCTGAGAGAAAACCTTTGGTGGCACCTTTGCCCTGGGACTGTGCCAGTGGCAGCTGTCACTCAATGGGACAGAGAGGCCGTTCTGTGATCTCTTATTCAACATTGTGCCTTTCTCCTTTCCTCATTGCTCTACCTTAGGAAAACAAACAAACAAAAAACAGAGCCTAGAACTGGACTAATACTTTAAGCAAAGTAGGATTACTTTTCTGTTTCACTATGTTTACTCTGTAATGTTGCTGCTTTTGACTCGAGTTATGGTTCATGGTGATTTCCAATTATTTTCTCTTATACTCATATCTAGCAATTTTATTTTTCTCTCCTAAAGATGACAAGGATAATATTTTTTCTTCCCTCTGCAACTTTAGGCACTGTGCTAGGTGCTTTGTGGATACTATCTCATTATCAACTTCAATAATTTTGGCAGGAAGGTAGGCATTACTTCCGTATTACAAATGAGGAAAGTAAGGCTCAGAGAGTTTGCGTAACAGCTGATAGCTGGCATGGCTGTGCTAAAGTCCTGGTCTTTTAAATCTCAAGTCCAATGCTATTTGTCATTAGGCTAAAGAAATTGACTCTCGTCTTTAATGAATTCCATCTTCTTGGGAAAAAAGTTCTTAGACAGGATTATAATAAATTAGGTATCATTTAATTTTAAAAATTTATAATTTTTAAAATAGTAATACATTAAAATGGTTCAAGAATTATAAATGGTGTACAATGAGAAGTCTCTTTCTCACCTGTGATTCTGTTTGTCCAGTTTCCACACTCTTAAAATAGAAAATGAAGATTAGTAGTTATTAATTTCTTCTATATTTGTCTAAATACTTTTCTTTGTGTGTATACACACACACATATATATGCAAATACAAATATACAGTCTCTATGCTTTCCTTTAAAAAATTAATTAGTAGCATTTCAGGCATACTATATGTATCTTGTATTTTTCTGTGTGAGATCTTTTCCTATCAGTAAAGATAGAGCTTCCCCATATGTTTTTTTACTGGCATTTACTTTCAAATAAAGGTTATCTTCATTCTTAAGCATATACTTGAAATAACTGAACACCTATGTTCTCACAAAAACTTTTACAGCAATATTCATAGCAACATTATTTATAATAGCCAAAAAGTGGAAACAACCCCAATGTCCATTAACTGATGAGTGGATAAACAAAATATGGTATATCCATACAGTGGAATATTATTTGACAATGAAAAGAAATGAAGTATTGATATCAGCCACAACATGTGTGAACCTCGAGAATATGCTAAGTAAAAGAAGTCAGTCACAAAAACCCACATATTGTGTGGTTCCTACTATATGAAATGGTCAGAATAGAAACAGAAAGTAGATTAATGGTTGCCTGGGCCTGGGGGTCAGAGGGAATAAAGAGGGACTGTTAAGGGGCACGGGGTTTCCTTTTGAGGTAAAGAAAAATGTTCTAAAATTAGCTGGTGATGATGGTTACACAATTCTATGAATTACTAAAATTCACTGAGTTACAAACTTTAAAAGGCTGGATTTTATGACGTGAATTATATCTCAATAAAGTTGTTATTAAAAAGTTTTATAAGGCTTAACTTTTACTTCTCATCCTTTCAACTGTTATTCTTATCCATGTAAGTCAGTCTCCAATAACAGGACAGTTATAATCTAGAAATTTCTAATTTGTCTCATTGCACTCTAAATGAATTGAATTATTTTTTGAGCAGGCAATATCTAATTCCTCATTAATGTCCGTGGCTTCTCCCGAGCCATTCGGGCACACAACTCACATTGGCAGAGTTCTATCCAGTCTCTGACCCTGACTGCACCACTTGACTTCCATGAGGAGCCATTCCTCAGATTGACTTAAGTATAACATCTTCTTTGGGTATCATTTCAATTTAGAGCTGTCAGGCTATTTCTTGCAGGAGTTATTCACAATTATTAATGAATTTCCAGGCTCCAGCTGAACCAACTCTGTTCCTATCAACAGACTGTCTGTTACAAAAATGAATTGTCCTCAGTCCAAGTCTGCCATCTGCCCCGAGTTGCCTCTTACTGGGGCCTGGAGCTGGGCAAATACAGTGTTATTTTTCTATCTTCCCTCTCACTGGTAAATACTTCTTAAGTGGTAATGGCTTTTCCCAAACTCTGTTGCCTCTGGGTTTTGTATATTGACTCTTTTTTCTTTTTCCTGCCTTAACTGGGAGCGAATGGTAAACATGAGGAAAGTTGGTAATAAGCTGTTCTAGAGTTCCACCTGACAACTATTTTCTTTTTGTGTAATCCCATTAGCTTAAATACGTGCAGAGAGGTTTTGGGCAGGAATGGAAAATTTTGTATTCATTTTGTTGGAAGGATTGATTTCTTACAATGAAATATAAAAAATAAATGAATGTCAGAAATGTATTCCTGACGGATAGATTTATCTCATTTATTCATGCCTTTTTTTGTGTTTACTTTTCAGCTCTCCTACAAGCTTGTGTTCCCCATAACCAGCATGTATGGTTCAATATTTACAGCCTGGAGGATCCTTGAAGTAATGAGAGAAGAGTCTGCGACAAGTGACTGGTTAGCTTCCGTAGAGTCATTGCTCCCTATTACCACAGCGATCCCTGCGCATGTTTTTCTTCTGCTGGCTTACCTCCTTGTTGAAGATAAAGGACGAAATCTTCGTCAGATACTGAAGGTCACTACAGAATTTGCCCAAGCTGATTCCTCTCAGGTAAAGCAAGAAAATAATGGAGGAGTAATGGGGGTAAAGCTTAATATTGGAATTGTAGATTATTCTTTCATTGTGGATAATTTTTATCAGAGTTTTAGAGTACAGGTTGCTTTTTTTTTTTTTTGCTATCTTTATTTTCCCAATTTTTTCTTTTTTCTCCTTACTCTGAGTTGATGTCTACTTCATGATGCACACGTTTCTTTAATGAAAGCACACTTCGAAAGAGAATCTACACATGATGCTAATCTGTTATTTTTGTTATTGATGGATTTGCTAATTTGTAATGCTTTCATTAACTCTTGCACCCTATTCCAAGATGCATATACCTTAGTTCTCATATCAATCTTTTAAGGTGGAAAAATTAATTAATTCAGAATAAATGGGCCTATATAATAGGAATTAATCTCTTTTTAACTTCTTGCAATTTGATCGTATTTTTATTCAGTCATTTAATAAACAAAAAAAATAGTGGGTCGTTGTTTGTTTTTTTTTAAATTTATTTATTTATTTATTTTTGGCTGTGTTGGGTCTTCATTTCTGTGCGAGGGCTTTCTCTAGTTGCAGCAAGCGGGGACCACTCTTCATCGTGGTGCGCGGGCCTCTCACTATCGCGGCCTCTCTTTGTTGCGGAGCACAGGCTCCAGACACGCAGGCTCAGTAGTTGTGGCTCATGGGCCCAGTTGCTCCAGGGCATGTGGGATCTTCCCAGACCAGGGCTTGAACCCGTGTCCCCTGCACTGGCAGGCAGATTCTCAACCACTGTGCCACCAGGGAAGCCCTGGGTCATTGTTTTATATGGCACTGATCAACATGCTGATCAGTACTATATAAAACAACATATTAAAGATATGTTGTTTAATAATAATATGTTTAATAAACATATTAAACATATTAAAGATAAATAATCATTTTTCCTATCTGCACAGTTCTTGGAGTATAATAAGATAACCATCAGACATTATTAATAAAACTCCCCCCCTTGCCTTTTAAAAACTAACCATATATTTAGCATAGACATCTGTAATTTTTTTTCTATTGGATTGAATCTCTAGAATGCATTTCCTGTGAAGGGAAGGATTTCCTAACCAAGTAGGTATGGCATTTTTATTATCTTCTCTATCTTAGTGTCTGTGCTTGTGTTCTTTTTCAAGCATGGTGAAGAAAAAGTCCATCTCTTTATGGAGTGTTCCTATAGGAAAAAAATTTGGTGTTGAAGGTGGGATAAATATGTTTCTATAGATAATGAAGTTAATGTATTTGCAATTCCTTTTTGTCCCCAACTTGTCACGCTCATTCCGTTTTGTCAAGTAAACAACTGCTATCTCACAAAAGTTTTCCCTCTGACTAGATTTCTCTGTCTGATTCTGCAAGTGGATCCGTGATGTATTCAGAGTACCTTTGTCTCACGGTGTATGCGTAACATGAAACACTTCAGCTTGCTTCCTACTTTATTTCTCCCTTCAGCTTCTGTAACAATCCTAATTCTACCAAATGTTTTTTATCACTGTTGACACCTTGTAGGATTATCTCTTTAGAATAGTTAATGCACAGGTAACGCCTGGAGATTATCTGAGGAAGTCATACCGTAGGTTACCTGACCTATGTTTGCCACTGGTGTAGGACATGTGTTATATCAATATATGTATTGATACTTAGGAAATGCATTTAGTCTTTGAAGTTCTAGGGTGATCCAGTATCCTTGTAAACACTTTTCATGTGTGCCACAAAATGGAAAAAGTTGGGAAGTACTGGGGTGACCATCCCGGTTCATTTATTTATTCAATAAATGTTTATTAAGAAGCAGTGCTATAAATTAAAGTCAGTATGTTACACTTCTGTTGATAATTTCTAGGAAGTTTTTAAAGAAGTGAGAAAAAACACCCCATGTAATTTTGCTTGTTAAGGTGAATGGTAGGGTAAAATGTTGAAATATAGTTACCCAAACTCATGCAGAAGCAAAGGCAATATAATTAATAAGAACTTACAAGTGGAGTTATTTAAGTCTTTTGAAAAGGATAAAAGAAGACTAGAAGTAGGAGGTAGTGTTCTTCACTGTTCCTTATGAAGTGACCATATCATATCATTTCTCTGGCCTTTAGCTACAAGGTAAAGCAGCCTGAAGAAGAGGATTGAATATTTTGAAAAAGCAATTCTCTAATTGTAACTGCTTGGTGTAGATTCAATTAGATGAGTTAGGGTTGAGATCTATTATTGGAGGAGTGTTTTCTATTTCTTTCATTAAGTTGACATGACTGCATGAAATGTATTGTTTCATGTGTGTTTGTCATTTCTTACCTTATAAAAAGAAGGTATATTATGTTTAAGCAATCATTGGCTCAAATTCATGGGAGAGTCAATACTAAAGAAAAGTCTTAGACTACTAATAAGCAGATACTAAGTAAATAGGTATGTAAGAATAGGAATTTAGAGGCTGTCTTCTACCTCTGTTTTGGTGGTCACTTAACCTCTTATATAGAGTTCACTGGCCTGCAGTATTGTGTTTGTGTGACACCATAATTTATTGTAAGAATTCTACTGTAAGACCTTGTGAGAGAAAATATTTGAAAAGTTTGAAAGAGATGTGCCATATTTGAAGTGTGTTTAGTGTGATTATGATTATTATTATTCATTCTAAGGTATTAATAGAAATTATTTTTGATAGTACTTATTCATAGTAATGCAAGTTATCAATATCAACTAATACCTTTAGTGTTAATAATGATAAGAAAATATATTTCTTTAAAAATGTGATTATTCTTCTTGATGGATGGATCCCCTTCCCCAGTGAGTTTTCATCCTTAGTCCCTCACCGTGTTCCCCTGTGGCATGCGTTTTGTGTTGGGTTTAATACATTTAGGGTCACGGAAGTCTAATGGAGCTAGGTAGGTTGAAGGGAACTTGGCCTTGTGAGTACCATTTTAGAGTTAACTGGATACAGATGATGGTGTTAAAATAACTAGATAGTTACTCAAGGCCACAGCAATAAATTGACACTTGAAAAAAATAGTAAGGAACTTTTTTTTTCCATATCTAGAAATGCTGTCAGCAGTTACTGATAATCCATATAGTCTTCTTATCCAGACATCATGAGACTTAATTTGCAGAAGATACAAGCTCAGGTCAGGCAGCTCTCAGTAAAAATTAAGTGCCTTTTCTTTCTTGGAAGGAATGTCTTAGAGTGTTCTGGGGAGAGATCCAAGAATGAGCATCCTGTGTGAATTCCCATGGAAGTCGTGAAAGTTTTAAACACATTGATTTAGTTTAGAGAGAGATTTTCGTATCATAGTCTGTGCTTATAATATATGGGAATGCCATCTAATTCCTAAATTAGTGTTTTTTTCTGGAAATTGCAGTTGATGGATTCATGTGCTTTTCGGTTATGTTTATATAACAGTTCCTGCCTTTCTGATACTGTGAGTAATGTTTTTTTCCCCACAGTTTGATGTAAATCATTCATGCTGCCTTCAGAGATGCCTGAATGACAGTTGAAGCACATGGCTTCATGGCTCATAAACAGTAACGTCCTGTTGGGCTTATTCTTTCTTCTTCAGAGAGCTATTTCCTAACTCTGATTTGTCCAGATCTGGTCACATCTAGTTTGAAATCAGTGGTAGTGAATATAAACATAGGCTCTAATCAAGGGATAATGTGAACGCCAGGCTTAAATAAGGACATTTTCTAAATTTTAATTGAATGGTTTTTTAAAGGGCAATATCAAATCATATTTTGAACTCTTATTAAATGATTGACTAATCTATGAAACATGATTGTGGACAGTTTGGAAATGTCTGAGACTGATACAGCCTCCTTAAGAAGAGGTTAATAACCCTTAATCAACACGTGTTGATTGACTTCCTATCTCCCCTTTCAGGTGAGCCCAGCACAGTGAGAGGTCACTAATTAAGAACCACGTCTGGCTCTGTGACCTGCACTGTGTGCCTCTATACAAACTTAACTGGTGATAGCACCAGTTCTGTACCACTTTCCTCAACCCATTCCATATACCTGATTGTATCTTGCTTCTAAGACTCTCAGCCAGAAACCTTACTTTTTCTTCCTCTCTTCCTAACTCTCATTTCCCTTCTGGATTTTATGTTTAGTTCTTTGCCAACTCTGACCTTCGTTTCCAGTAATATCCCACCCACGTTCCTTCTGGCAGCTTCAGGTAAACTTCTCTCTGTGTCTACGTGGGACTCCCCTGCCTTCCCCCAGTTCCCCACAATATTACTCTGGCCCCTGGCCCCTTGAGAAGAAAGGGATATTATTCATCTCTTAAAACCTTCTCTAATATCTATTGGCTTAGCTATATTATATTAGCTATATCATTGGCTAATTATTACAATATTATATAATATTTAATATATTAAATATATAATTGTTATAATAACCACTTATTATATTAGCTATATTATTAACTATAGCTTCCCTCTAGCTATCGGAATTGACATTTCTCCATCTGAAGCATTATATCCTAGAGAATAATAGAGGTGTTGGAGGAGGAGTCTACTTTTCACATAGATACGTGATTCTGCAAAAGACTATAGGTTATTAAATGCTTAATAGTATGTCATATAAATAGATGTAGAGAGAACACCTGACAACAGATTATATTCACTTTTGGAAATCCAGGCTGCTTGTTAGTGGTTTTAAAACCTAAGAAAATATGTTTTCTTTCTGTTTCTACCTATATTGTTAAGAGTTTACGGCAAGATTAAATACTTAGGCATCTGAATTGAGGATTAACTATGGAGATGAGTAATTTTTAGATAGGCTGAGATGGTTTAAAGTAAAATCTTACAATAGCTTAGTATTTCAACTTCAGTGGAAGAACTCTAACTGCTACATGTAAGGCATAACAATTTCTTTTTCACTAGTTTATAAAATGGAATATGCCAAAGAGGAAAAGTTTATAAACTTTGACTTTAGAGAACCGCAAGTTCCTTCCTTAAAATCTACTCTCACCAAGGAGCTTATCAAATTAAGTTTTGTGAAACCCAATGCCTCTTTCAAATCCTTGGTACTTGCTTGCTTTTCTCTTGTTTGGAATTGGGGATAGAGCTGTGTTTTTTTGTTTGTCTTATTTTGTTTTTGCTTGCATTTACAACTCTGAGGACTTTTACTTCCTCTTTACCTTTTGGTTGTTAAGTCTCACTAAAGGTCTTACTTAATGGGAACAATTGCAATCTTTGATAATTTTATTTTATCCTTTGTAATGTTTTCAGGGCTTATTTTTTTTTCCCATTTGTGAAGGTGTACACATGTTTGAGCCATTTAAATCACTTATGGGGATAGGTTCATGGCCCATGACTTGCTGGTCTTTTAAAAGTCATATATTATCAAATAGTAAAAAGTTGACTTTCAGGGCAGAATCCTGTGATAGCTCTACTCTGGGTCATAAGCCATATTTTAACATGGAAAATGAATAGGAAATGTGTGAAATTTAATGGTCTGTAAGTTACTGCTGTGAGAAAAGGAGAAAATATATTCTATAAAGGAACTTGTACAAAGAGTCCTTGGACACTTTGCACTCTGTTCTATTGTCACCGAGTTCTATGAATTGCTACCCCCTGAAGTCAGTCGGCTTCCTGTGTTCTTCACACCAGCAAAAAGAAGCCAGAATGTACAGTACTTTTAATAAAGAGCTTTACAGATAAGAAATGCTGTACTACTATTCCCTTGCAGCCATAGCATTGATTATGCCTAGAGCAAAATTGGGATGAGCCTGTCAGCATGAAACAATTAGACAAAGAGAAACACAGATGAAAATACAGGGTCAAGTATCTATTCCATCCTGTGGCAATATGTTTATTTCTTCTTTATAAACCCAACATAGATATCTATAGAATAAAATGTTTTTAACTGGCATTTGAACCTTTTTATATTTTTTTCAGTTTTTTGCACGAAGCCTTGAGTTTATACTCAGGGAAGCAGTCCTGTGTCAATTTTTTACCTTTCTTGAGTTCCTGAGGGCTAATATTGGGCTGAGTTTCTTCTGAGAAGTCAACAGAGTATAAATTGCTTAAAAGTTCAACCCTATATCACTGTGACACTCACTAGCTTACTAATATAATGAAACAAAAGCCATTTGTCTTGTTGTGTCACTGAACACTGAGTAACAGAAAGGATGGGGGTAGAGTTTGGTGAGGATGGGGCCTAGAACTGCATTTAGAACAGCAGAGTCTGTCTGCTCCCAGTTGAATATCAGTTAGCAGTAGCTTTGTCTTCAGATTAAAACCTGCTTGGAATGGGCTTCTGGTGTTGCTGAAGGACTCAGAGGGGAACAAATTTTGTGGTAACTTTGAATTTTGTAAAAGGCATGAGGAATTCTTCTCAAGGGGAAAAACACAAAGTCCACCATTGCCAGAATAAATTTTTTCTTATTTGGTCAGAGGGCAGGGAAGGAAAAGGGGGTGTTGGTGCCCTGCCTACCTGTATCGTGGTCAGACACCCCAAAGTGGAGCTGTCAGTGGACATCCCTTACCATTTATTCTTCAGCCCTTCCATAGTCAATCCTTCAATTCAGAGGAGAGTCTTAATCAAGGAAACATTTCTTTACATCTACAGAAGCAACCCATATCAGCTCTCTCCAACGAGTTTTGCCTTGATTCATCAATAAAAATGGATAATCAAGGCTCATCAGACTTTTAAGAAAATTTAACAGCATGACTAACCAGAGCATCTCTTTCCAGAAGAAGAACTTGGGGCTCAGAGGATAATATAAAAACAATCTAGTACCTATGAGACGTTGGCGAGATATTGTATGTTTTTGTATTGTATATAAGATACTGCTGTGATGAAGAAGAAATTCAAGAGCAAGAGATTTTAGAAATTAAAAACTTGGTTGCCACAGTACATAAATAGAGGCTGGATTAGTGATTTATAGAATAGCCAACTAAATATTTCAGAATATAGAAAAAATATGAAAACTGAACAAGTTAAGACATTGAAGGTCAATCTTGGAGTTCTAACATCTTTCTGTAGGAATTTCAATTGGAGAAAACTGAAGAGAAAATGAAGGAGAAAAACTTAAAATATGACAGAAAACTATTTCCTAAGCTCAAAAAAGATACAAAGATATAGATTGTTAGGACCCTCTGAAAGCCGCACAGCACAAGTGAGAATAGATCAATACCTATATCCATGCCCAGAACTTCAAGAATAAAGAGAACATCAAAAGAGATTTTAGAGAAGAGTTGGAAAAGATGAAGTCATTTAAAATTGGATTGACCTTAGATTTTTTTATAGCAGCCCACTGGGTACTGGAATACATTGGTATATTGTCTTCCAATTTCTTGAGGAAAGTCACTTTGAACCCGGAATGTTCCTTTCCATCATTTTACTTTTAACAAGTGATGGTAATAAAGGCTTTTTCTGATGGGCAATAATTCAAGAATATTTCTTGGTTACTGATTTTATGGGGGGAAAAGCCCCTCAAGAATGTGTTCTAGCAAAACTGAAAATGAATCCAAGAAAGTACAGAGAAGAGATGTTAAAAGGTGATCAAAATATCCAGTAAATATTACTTTAAATTAACCATAATTGTTTGTGTAAAATATGAAAAATGACTACCTGGAACAAAGTCCAAGCTTTAAAACATGGGAAGTGGTCGGAGTAGGTAGTGGGAATGTGATAGTGCGAAGAGTGAGAACATGCTAAGTAAGGGTGGAATTTTGTTTTTAAACTGAGTATTTTTTGATGTTAGTAGAAAAATAAGTTTAAATATGTATTTAAACCTTTATTAGTAACTAAAGGTGATTTATAACTTCCAAATAATTAATATAAGAAAAGGAAAACAATTTTTTAAAAAACCTAAAAAAGATGGCAAATATTAACATAAAATAAGATGGTAAGAATAATTCCAAATATTCCAGTTACCACAATTACTGTGAATGAATTAAATTCCCTTATCAAAAAAAAAAAAAGGCTCATAATACTACCCAAAGCAATCTACAGATGTAATGCAATTTCTATCAAAATTCCCATGATATTTTTTACAGAACTAGACCAAATAAAATTTGGGTCCAAACCTAAATTAGGTCCAAATTAGGTCCAATTAGGTCCAAAACCTAAAATTTATATGGAACCACAAAAGACCCAGAATTGCCAAAGCAATCCTGAAGAAAAAGAACAAAGCTGGAGGCATAACCCTTCCAGATTTCAGACTATACTATAAAGCTACAGTAATCAAAACAACATGATACTGGCACAAAAACATCCATAGAAAACAAACAAAGCAGAAATATAGATCAATGGAACAGAATAGAAAGCCCAGAAATAAACCCACACACCTATGGTCAATTAATCGACAACAAAGAAGGCAGGAATATACAATGGAGAAAAGACAGTCTCTTCAACAAGTGGTGCTGGGAAAGCTGGACAGCTACTTGTAAGTCCATGAAGTTAGAACACTCCCTCACACAAGATACAAAAATACATTCAAAATGGTTTAAAGACCTAAATATAAGACGTGACACCATAAAACTCCAAGAAGAAAACATAGGCAAAACATCTTCTGACATAAATCATAGCAATATTTTCTTAGATCAGTCTCCCAAGGCAAAAGAAATAAAACCAAAAATAAATGAGTGGGGCCTAATCAAATTTAAAAGCTTTTGAACAGCAAATGAAACCATCAACAAAATGAAAAAGCCTACAGAATGGGAGAAAAAATTTGCAAATGATGTGACCAACAAGGAGTTAATATCCAAAATATATAAGCAGCACAGACAACTCAATATTGAAAAAAACCAAACAACCCAGTCAGGAAATGGGCAGAAGACCTGAATAGACATTTCTCCAAAGAAGACATACAGATGGCCAACAGGCACATGAAAAGATGCTCAGCATCACATAATTATTAGAGAAATGAAAATCAAAACCTCAATGAGGTATCACCTCACACCTGTCAGAATGGTTATTATCAAAAAGTCTACAAATAACAAATGCTGGAAAGGGTGTGGAGAAAAGGGAACCCTCGCACACTGTTGGTGGAAATGTAAATTGATGAAGCCACTATGGAAAATAATATGGAGGTTCCTTAAGAAAATAAAAATAGAGCTACCATATGATCCAGCAATCCCACTCCTGGGTATATATTTGTAAAAGATGAAAACTAATTTGAAAATGTATGTGCACCCCAGCGTTCATAGCAGCACTATTTATGATGGCCAAGACATGGAAGCAACCCATGTGCTTATCGACAGATGGTTTGCTTAAGAAGATGTGGTATATATACAGAATGGACTGTTACTAAGCCATAATAAAGAATGAAATATTGCCATTCACAGCAAAACGGATGGACCTAGAGAATATTATACTTAGTGAAGTAAGTCATAGGAAAACAAATACTATATGATATCACTTATATTTGGAATCTAAAGAAAAAAAAAACAAATGGAATCTATATACAAAACAGAAACAGATTCACAGATATAGAAAATGAACTTATGGTTACCAAATGGGAGAGCAGGGGGAGGGGTAAATTAGGAGTATGGGATTAACAAACTATTATACATAAAATAGATAAGTAACAAGGATTTACTGTATAGCACAGGGAACTGTACTCTATATCTTGTAATAACCTATAGTGGAAAATAATCTGAAAAATACGTATGTATAACTGAATTACTCTGCTCTACACCTGAAACTAACACAATATTGTAAATCAACTATACTTCAGTTAAAAAAATAAAGGCTCATATTATTAAAAAACACAATTCTATACTTTTTCTAAGAGACAAACCTTGAAACAAGTGACAGTTGAAAATGAAAGAGTGAAAATGAAAAGCTAGGTAGATCATTAAGAAAGCATAAGATGTGGTAATATTATCATCCAAGATAGATGATATAGAATCCAAGGTAAAAAGCCTTACACAAGATGAAGAGGAGTATTTTATACTGACAAATGGTAGAATCTCAAGTCAAATTTTATTTAGAAGCAGTTCCATTGAAATTAGGAAAAGTATGTCTGATGTCAATTTTACTATTTTTCTGGAGGTTCTGGCCATTGTTTATTCATGAAAAAGAAATAAAAGTTATATATGTGTAATAAAATAAAAACCCAGAGCTCCTAATACTTACAGACAATTAGAAAATACTAGAGAATTTACTGAAAACTTTTGCTTTTAGATTAGATAAGAGAGTTCAATATGGTGGCCAGATATCAGATCAGTGTACAAAACCGATTGATTTTCTTTACAAAAACAATAAATTAGAACATATTGGCAGTATATGGGAGGGAGATAATTTGTAAATAGCATAAGAACTGTACCTTGAAATACTAGAAATGTATAAAAACTCTTTGATGTAATTTATAAAATTTTACTAAAACACATATAATGGCTTCTAGTACAATACTTTAAATGTAGAATTCATGTTATAAATATTTGCTATTGATTGATTTGAGGTTCAATGATCTTATGATTATAAGACATTTAGTTTTGTTTTTTTGCATTAATCACCTTTGTTACACGGATTCTGATTCATTACCTTAACTTCACTGCAGAAAGATATTCACTTAACCAGTTGCACGTATAGTGCCGCCAAGTCCAAAAGTGTGGAGTGTTTATCGTGTTTGCCAGCTTGATCACATTCTGAGCTCTGTTGAGTTACAGGCCTTTTGATAACCTGGCTGATGCTTTGGAATGAATTGTTTCTTTTATTATCCTTAGTTTCTAGGGCTAAATAGGTTTAAATATAGTCTACTCATTTAGAAGCTGAACCATCTTCTTGAACAAAGTAACAGTTAATAAAAATAGCCAACATTTACATATGCTTATTATATACCAGTCACTATTCTAATCACTTTATTTGCATATATGAGCTAACTCATTGAATACTCACAGCTCTTTGAGGTTCGGTACCATTATTATTTAGGAACAGAGGCACAGAGGTTGATTAACTTCTCCAGATTCATACAGCCATTCACACAGTAATTGGCGAAGTCAGAATTTGAACCCAGCACATATCCAGACTCTGTGCTCTTACCCAATATGCTATACTATCTCTCTACAACTTTTAGTTAAACCATTTCTTAAAAAATTTTTGAAAGAGTAAACAAGGTTCACTAGCTTTACATTTGTTAGATTAGCCTAGTCAGTTGTAGAGATAATTAGATGTTAAGAAAGAAACCTCAACATGTGTTTGAAATCTGGCCAGATCTTCAATCTTGTGTGATTATTTTTTCCTCTTCTATGCTAGCTTCCATTGGCCCTTCTATACATAGGCAAATCACATTTAGCCAGATATTTCTGCCTAAATAGAACACGTACAGAGTCATGACTCATGTAAGCACGTGTCAAAAAGAGATTGAGATGTTCTAAGTGAATCAACATCAACAAGAATGCTTGCAGTTGGGATTATTGCTTAATGGTCAAAAATTATTCTTTTATACTTTTTTGTTTGTAGTGATCATAACTGAGAAATTCTGAAACCTAATTAAAGACAAGAATTTTTTTTAGTGAACAAAAAAGTAAGTTGTTGTATTCCCTTTATTTTGAAAAATAACATTTACAAAATGTTGAGAAAATCACACGTTGGTTGTTAGGTTTGAAATATTTAACAAGATTTACAAGGTTTGAAATATTTGACAAGATATACTGGTCATTTAAGAGCTTGAAAGGGCATTGAAGAATCAGTTGTTTAGTAAATAGTCATGGAGAACATCTTTGGGGCACACATTTTAATTGGAACTTGGGATTCAAAGATAGTTATTGGTGAATTCACAGTGCATAGGGAAGATGGGCAATATACAATTAGAATGCCCTGTGATAAGTGGTATGTTGCAGGGAAGCATACGGTTTGGTATAAGCCCAGAAAGCGGTGGCTAAGTCATAATAGGAGGTCTGCCTGGAGTAGGTGATTCATCAGCTGTTGCTGGACAAATACAAATTAAACATCTTTGAAATTAACTGGAAGAGTCTTATTGCCTGTTTCTATTACATATGAAGCACTACTTTTTATATATGACATTTATATGATCCTTTTTGAGTGCCACTATTGGGCAAACAGTGGAATAAATAAATTTTTGGAGGTACTGGAGTAGTTTTTTACTTGGTGTACCATAGGTTCATTAGCAGTACTTTTATATTTTAGATTTCATTTTCTTGTTGGGAAGTAAAAGAAAGCCACTGACATTTTGTCACAATTATAGCTACTCTCTGATGGCTGTAATCGAGATGACAGGCCATGATTTGGTGGATTTAGTGGGAAAGGTTTACTCCAGAATTCTTAAAGTTGGACAACTATGTGAGCTCCCTCACCAGAAGTCTTGAGACTTATGCTCTTCCTTTGTCTTTTCAGCACACTGGAGTTCTACCCTACCAGTGACAGTTTTGAGCTTTTCATGATAGATAGTACAATGGACACTTTGGCAAGTTTTTAGAATAGTTGATATAATGAAACACTGCATTCTGAAGTCAGTTTACTTCAAATGGGTTAGACATGGTTACAAATTCAGTGGCGCCAGACAAGTAGTTAAGAAGTGGGATGATTGCTATATGTAGGTTTCTGGTGAATTGATTGGACTTTTGGAGACCTTGTGTCTTGTCATGCTTGCTTATTAACATTCTTGTGGTAGTGGATCACATCTGTATTTAAGACAGTTTGTATATTTCTTTTCTCTAAAGAAAACAAGCATATAAATACGTGTAACCTGAATTTATCATATCACAAATAGACAAATAAGGGCAAATTAGCATTCTGAAGTGTCCTATAGTTATCTTCAAAGGAAATTTTTGTTGGATTACAATTAGATTTGGAATTTATAAAAGGAATTCCTCAAGGTAAACTGTGTCTCACTTGTTTTTGCCTCCTAGTAACCTTGCCCACTTGCTGGGCTTTGATACTTGTTTTGTTGCCTGATTGAATTACTACATAAATATATTAGATGTATGTGCGCACCATCCTAGAACCAATAAACTATTTCCCAGTATTGTCATGTGTTATCCAAACTAATTGATGGAACAGTGTGGATTCCAGGGACAGGGTTAAGGTTGGGTTAGATTATAGTAAAATCTTAATTAAATGAAATCCTATTAATTTAGGGTTCAGGGTAATTTTATATAAGCTGAGTTAAAACATAAGCTGATGTTGATGCTATTGTTTTTAGGCAGTTTGAGTTTGCTCATTTGCATTAGTACAATGAATGTGCCAATTTAAAAATGATCAAATTAGCTATTCATTAAGACATCAGCAGGGACTGGTACTTGGCAACACTTGGCTAATTAGTTTGTTACAGTATATACGTGACAGTAATTGAATTTTATTTCTTTAACATTTTTCTCTAATCCAGTCTTGTCTACCTTCATTGTTTCTAGTAGTCTGAGTTATTAGTGATAATTATACTGGTGGCATTTTACGGTACTTATGTGTATTTAGTTGTCAAATTGTATTCAAGTTTTAATGATGCAATTTGATCTGCATTAAGTGGATTTATCATGGAATTACCATTTAGCTTGAAATACTGTAGATACCTTGTTTTTATTAGGTCCCATTTTATTTATCAAGCATTTTCAAGCCATTGATTTAGTCATTCAACATATATATATTATATACCTTCTATATGGCAAGTTCTAGTACACTAAGATGAAAGGACATGGTCTTTGTTTCCAGGAATTATGGATCCTAGTCTATTGCCAGAGGCATTAAGAATTACTTTTCAGTACAAGGTGGTAATTGCCATTGTGGAGGTATGTAAGTGTCTCTGGAACATACAGGAAGAGGCCCACAAGTTTCCCTGATGCAGGGTAAAGGAAAGGCGTTGTAGCAGGATAGGGAGCATATGCAAAGACACACATCTGTGGCAGGTCACAGTGGGGTAACGAGACAGCAAGTAGTACTGTATTAAACCGGGATATGTAGGGTGAGGGGAATTGATCCTGGAGTGGATACTGAGCAATTATTTGGAAGGAAGATCCTAAAGAGTCTTGCAGTGAGTCAGGAGATAAGAATTTATCTAAAGTATTGGGGTAATGAGACATAGAGGAGATAAAGTTATATAACAGGATGTTAGAAGTTTTGGTGGGGACCTTAAGATACCAAAATGAGTTTTGAGACAGAACACCCAGTAAAACTTGTAGAGTAGTAGGATTAAACCTCGATGTCTGAGTACTACTGCAGTTTTTAACCCGTTACTCACATCAAGGGTCTAGAAGTTAGGAAATGAAAAGTTAGGTGAAGAAAGGAGGGAGGATTCTTGGAGAAAGTTGCTGGAGTGCTGAGTCCTACAAGCGCCAGCCCCTTATCTCAAGCCTAGTGACAGAGATCGCAATGGAACCCCACATCCCCTCATCCAGCTTGATGTGAATCCCTTGCAATTGGGGTGGGCAGGCATATGCCATGGGTTGGTGACTGCCCCAAAAATCTAACAGGGAGTGATGTGCTGGCTAGCTATTGTGATGGTGGAAACAAAGAGAGAGCCACGTAGGGATTGACTTGCGTGTCTAGAATTTGTCAGAGCAAAAGATATATTAGTGTTTCCTGTGGTTAAAATGTGGGCAGCAGGAGCAAGAGAACTAGAGTGGAATTGTCTCAGCTCATTTTAGAGGTTTGCTTAAGGGGTATACAGGCCTCTGCTGAAAGAAGCAGGATTCCTAGAGGGTGTGGACCAATCAAACCAGAAGAGAGCATCTTGCCTGCATCGAAAGTCTAAACAGAGCTTAATCTGACAGGTTTGGGCTGCTTGCCTTGGAGCAGTAGGAGAATCCCTTTGGGGCAGGAGAGCTGTAAAGACACTCCTAGCCCTGTAGCAAAGGAGTGCCGATACTCTTCCTCAGAGGAGCCTGCCCAGATTCAGAGATGGAAGGGGGAAGCGAAGCCTATCAGCATCAATTAAAGGTAGTAAGGTGAAGGGAACCCCTGAGAATTCCTGCAACTGTCACTACAGCCCTTTGCTGCAGAGATTCTGGATTTAACTTTCCTAATCTCATCAGCAAGGCAGTAAGAAATGTGTAGACGTTCTTAGGTTTAGGCTTCTGTGGGCATTGAATGATGCTGAACCACTCATGATAGCAGAGATTGCCAGATGGTTGGTTTTCATTTAACACCTTTTCCTTTGGTTTCTGTTTTTAAATCTTTTGTGCTTTGCTGAGGTTTACAGTGGAAGTCTCAAAATTCACTTTATCTAAAGCTTTTCTCGGTAATATCGTATTGTCTTTATAATTAATGGTGCGTTGTTGAAATGTTGCAAAGCATAAAAGAAATTGCAATAACCGGTTATGCCCGTTCTGTCCCTTTTCGTGTTTTTTGTCCTTTGAGACATTAGTGGAATTTCATTTAACCCACGTAGAAACGAGGAGCCTTATACATATTTCTGTTGCCTGGTGAATTCTTGGTACCTGACTTAAAGTGCTCAGTGAGCATTTGATGAGTTCTTAGTTATTTTTTGAAACCAGGGTGGGTTCAGGCAATGGTCTGCAAAATTGCTGAAGGAAGTCAGGAATCTTTTTTAAAAAACAACAGAAAAATGAAGAATCACGCATGCATATATTGGGTCGTCTTGAATCAAATCCTAGCTGAAGCTGTAACGACACATGCTGTTCATGAAAGACTTAATGCAGTCTTTCTAATTGGATGAATTGTCTTGTTGTGCAAAAACTGTTATTACACTGTGTGTGAAACCAACCATGCTGCAGGGGAAAAAATTAAATCGCCTGACTCAGAGGTCACTTGTGAATAGTAACACAAGATCTATTACCGTTATTAGAGACTCTGGAGGACATTCACCCTTTTATGGTCTTTCAACTGCTGGAATGAAATATTTTAGTGGTAAACGACACCCTTCTGGGAAATCCTCCTAAAGATTCTTTTTTTTTTTTTTTGCTTTTTGTATGTTTTAAAAAAGGGGGAGGGGTCTCAGGGAAAAAAATCACATTGTTCCTTTCAGATCACTTTCAAAATTTACTTATTTTGATTTGGTGTGATGACAGTTGCTTTTAAATGTTCCTCATTACACCATTCTTAATCTAAGTCTATTAGTCCTACACTTTATCTTTCGTAACATGTCATGCACATTCTATACTCTTTTCCATAGGGAAATTCATGATAGCATGCAAGCTCAGAGACCAGGATGTATGTGGTTCATGTCGAAATCTGGATTAAGCACTTTAAAGTACATGAAATGAAAAGTCTATCTGCTTATTTTGTTTATCTTCTTTTAAGGGTCTTTGAATATATATGAGACAGATTATGTGAGTATATATTGTAGCTCTGCATGGCAACCATGGTGAGCAGTAATTTTAGGAAACACTTTAAGAAGTGAATGAATAGCTGTTGATCTGAGGTGAAGTTTTATAACATAGTTATTAAATTGGTAACCGGAGTACCTTTCCAATAGATTACATTCATTATAAACTGTCAATCCATTTGTTATTGTTTATTACCAGTCTGGAGCCTTCTGCTTTTTTGCTATATGGTTGAGATTAGTTTTTGTGGGGATAAGAAAGAAATAAGACTAGCTATCAATAGCTTTGCAAATAATTTGGATAGATTTTTTGTTAATTTTGAAGTAAAATAACTGACTTTTTCTCTTCCCGTTATCGGATTCCAGCGTCTGTTTTTCTTCTTCTGAAGCTTCCTTACTTTATTGCCCCAAAGATATGGAACTGTTAGAGTGATGTGAATAGGCATATAAATTCTGTTGGATTTCTCAGTGCCTGCTTTTGTTACAGGTATTTTGATGGGTTCATTAAAACATATCTGTTGAAATGGGGGTTGGTAAGAAGGAATAGAGGGAAGAGACTACATTGTCAATAAGAATAATACATAGATATATGAGCTTCACCTGAAAATAAAAATAATTTTGTAAAATTGTAGATAGAAACGCTTTGTCAGGTTGCTAATGAGAGGCTTGACCTAGCTGCTGCTGCTGCAGCATCTTTGGGGATGATGAGAGATGCAAAATGCACTGTTGCTAGGCAACTCTCTTGGCTGCCTTTGGAGCAGGTTCATATGTGCTAAGAGCTAATGAATCCTCATGTCTGCTCTTTGAAACTGTTCAAAAGCCCATGAAGACATACCCAGACATTTAGCATTTACAAGTACCTGAACCATTCTTGCCATGCCATTTAACCATTAAAAACTAAGTTGACCATTTAGTGTGTATTGAATATTCCTTATTTTTTCAAGGTAGATCAAGATTTAAGCCCTAATAAATATGTTTTCAAAAAGGAGCTCAGTAAGGATGAATTAGTTTTGATCGATGTTAATTAAATTATTCTATATGAAGGCTTATTTTAAATATGAATGCTTTTTTCCCCCCAAAAGTGATAAGTTGTTGAAACTGGCCTTTTGTAAGCCTCATAGAAAGTTTTTAATTACACTGTCTTCATGCCTTGCTCAGCCCAAGGCCATTATTTCTGAAGATGATAAGAATCTGGAATCCAGAACTAATTTTGTAGGTGGCTTGTCTAAAACTCCCTCTCTCACCCCCCAAAAAAATTCCTGGACAGTAGCCATAAGACAAGTCACAGAACATGAATTAAAGCCTGATAAGGGGCATCCCTGGATCAGATAATGAATCTAAGTATCAATATTTGTAAGATCTCATCCAATCTCTAATAATACCTACCTCTCAGAGGTGTTGTAAGAATTACAAGATCCTGTGCATGAAAAAACTTTGTAAAGTGCCGTATAAATGCTGTTTCGTTTTTTTTTTTTTTACAGTGAATTTCAAGGAATTGTCTGAATTCACAAGAATTTTGTGTCACTAGATAATTAACTATTATTCAGACTTATTAATATTTTGGTGTAGGATATGGGATAATTGTAGTGAGATTTCTAGCCTATAACTGTTTATATTTTGATTGCATTAACCTGTGCTTTCTCTTAATGTCATAGCACCTAGTATAATACCATGTGATAGAAGGCACTCAATAAATATTTATTACTTAAAGGTTTATGAACCTCCTGTATAGAATATCTAAATTGAATTGTTTTTTGTAATATTGCAAAATATACTGGAGATTTATTATAATTCTGCCTATACCTGTGTTCTCTCAGCTTTAAAATGAGAATAATAGAAGAATCCACCTCATTAAATTCATCAGGTGGATTAAATGAGATAATCCAAAGTATAATACCTGGTTTATAATCAGTGCTCAATAAAAGTTATATATTATTAAAATTGTAGTTTATTTTTATAGCTTCTTTTATTTATTTCACAATTATTTATCTGCTACCTCATGTTCTAGGAGCAGTGCTATGCTGTTTTGCAAGATAGACATGCTCCTTGCCCATCTGAGGCTTATTGTCATCCTTTATTCCCCAGTACCTGAAAAGAGAGACATTAACTGTTTTCAGTGTGCCTGTGTGTGCACGTGTGTATGTGTTTTTAAACTACATTTAGATGCATAAAGGGGATAGAGAATAGTGCTGTTCAGTAGGAATATAATATGAGCCGCATACATAGGTTTAAATTTTCTGGTAGCCACATTTTTTAAAAAGTGAAAATAAATAGGTGAAATTAATTTAAAAATATGTTTGTTTACCTCAATATATCCAAAACTACATTATTTCAATATGTAATCAACATAAAATTATTAATGAAATATTTTATACATATATATTTTTGGTACAAAACTTTCCAAATCTGGTGTGTATTTTACCCTACAGCACATCTCAGTTCAGACTCACCACCTTTAAGGGCTGATTAGCCACATGTGGTTAGTGGCTACTGTGTTGAATAGTACACAGGTAGGTACAGTAAAAAAAAAAAAAAAAAAAAAAAAAAATCCCAATTCTCATTTATTTGATATAAATGTACCAAGTATTTAGAAATACTCTTCTCATTGGCTTTACTTGGCTAAAATAGCCTCACAGTCTCTGCAGTGAAATAGAAACCTAAAATGGTTAAGAACAATAATTCTTTTTTTTTTAAATTGACCATAAAATGTCTTTATTTACTAGGTTTACAAAGATCATAATTAGATGGTGCATTGATAAAAGGAAAGAAAAGGTGGAGAGTATTAAAGCAGTTGAAAGGATATTTCATCATATTCATTATAAAGTTATGGTATAATTAGAACAAATTCTTAAAATGGGGTTTTCAGGTCCTAAGAGGGCGATGGACCGTCAGGGAGATGTTTTTTTGGGTGGAAGTAGCCAGTCTCGATACTTTACAGTTTGTTAACTTTTTCTTCCTCCTTTAGTCAGTCTCGAGTTGAATTCAGCTCATGTTCATGAGTATTTGCTATATGTGCGGTCTTGGGCAAATTCAAAGAAGACTAGGAGCAGGGTTGCTACCTGTGAGGTGTTCACAGACTAGTGTGGGCAGCACTCTTGAGAATGAATAACTATTACCCAAAGTATACTGAAATAAAGGTGTTTACAAAGCTAGAGCGACAAACAATACTTAGGATATTCTTTGCCCAGAAAGTGGCAAACAATTACTCTATCATCCTTAAACATTTTTCATGGTTGCAAAACATTATTTTTCGTGGTTAGTGCATGAATAGTTGAACCATCAGTTTGAAAAAGGAGAGACACATACAAGGTTCAGCAGGCAAGAAGGACTAGTTTTGCCTTGAAAACTAAGCTGGGCAAGAAGGCAGGGGAGAAGCATGATCAGACTTTGTTCCCTGACATGAACCGTCTTCTTTGGGCAGGAAATCTGCAGTCTGTCTCATTCCTCCACTGAGCCTTTGCTGGGTCCTAATGCTGCCTTGTTTACTACCTACTCTTCTGCCTACTAGTCCTATAGCTTCTCGTCGTTTAATAGCCAGTTCAGACCCATCACATACTGAAATACTGCTGAAAATAACTTTAGTAAAACAACATTACTATATTAATTACATTTATTAATATAAATAAAGAAAATAATAATATTTTATTTTACTAAAGTAATATTCTTGTAATATGTAATTGTAGTATGTATCCAAACAATATAGTAGTATGTACAAGTACTCGTAAACAAATATATTTGCCTTAATGCACCTTCTCCCCCCGACCCCCCAAATATATATACACACATATGCACACAAAGCCATTATGTTATACTAAATATATGCTCCTTTGCAGTTTGTGTTTTTCTCTCATTAATACGTTATAGCCCTCTTTCCATGTTACAGGTGTAATTTATGGTTTTTGAAGGATGCTGGTGTACCATGGTGTATCAACAGTTTAATGTACGTAACTGTTTCCGTAGTGATAGATATTTAAGGTGTCTGTGTTTCTTTTTGTTACTGTTGTTGCCATTACAGATAATGTGGTAGCAGGCGACTGAGGAATTCTTGGGCACCTCAGCCTTTTATGATAGCATTGTTCAATAGAACTTTCTGCAATGATGGAAATGTTCTGTAATCTGTTTTCCAAAATGGTAGCTGCTAGCCACGTGTGACTTTTGAGCACTTGAAATTTGGCTAATGTGACTGAAGAGCTGGAGTTTTAATTTTATTTAATTTTCATTAATTTAATTTCAAATGTAAATAGCCGTATGAAGGTGGTGGCTACTGTGTTGGGCAGCCCAGCCCTAGAATCACTCCCTTCCTCTGAAAAATGAAAAGCAGTCATTATTATACTATTTAGTATTTGCAGTTATCAAAGATTGTTTTCTTGTTCTTATATCTTAATTTCTATCTATAGCAATTATTTTCTATGCTTTTAACCTTCAAAGTTGAGTTTGGCTTATTCAGTCAATAATGATGGAGATTTTAATTGTGAGTTCCTTGACTAGACTGTAAACTACTTGAGAGCAGGGACTGTCTTTTCTCAGTTGTGTTGTAAAGCCTAACACAGCACCCAGTGTGCAATTGTCCCTCAAATATTTTTGATTGTTAGGTGTATAACTCATAGGAGAGTTTACTGTTACTACTGATTGAGAAATATTCTAGAAGTTGTTCTTTTAAAAAATCCTACGTAACATTTTGTTTTCTTAATTGCTAGTTACTTTTAAAGCAGAGTATGAAATGATACTGGGTCAGGGGTCTCCAAGACTATGCCCAGGTTTGTTGATTTGCTTTAAGGACTCGCAGGACCCAGTATTTAGTTGCAACCACAACTACGATTTATTACAGCTAAAGGGTAAAAGCAAAATCAGCAAGGGCAAAGGTTCATTGGGTGAAGTCCAGAAGAAACTGGGCACAAGTTTCCAAAAGTCCTCTCCCAGTGGAGTCACACAAAATGCACTTAATTTCTCCAACATGGAATCGTGACAGCACATGTGGAGTGTTGTCTAGTATGGAAGCACATTAGAGATCTGTGCCCAAGGGTTTTATTGGGGGCTGGTCAGCTTAGGCACAGTGTTGTACACTGTGTTTGTACAAACAGTTTAGGCACATTCCTATCAGTAAAGAATGGTAGGAACCCTCCCCAAATCCATTTTCTGAGACTCTACCCAATGGCTAACTTTGCAAGCAGGCTTTTTAAGGATGCCATTCTCAAGCCTGCTATGTTAACTCTTTTCTGCACAAATATTTACTTAAATCTTGATTAATTTGGGCTATGTTTTATATTTTTAAGTAGTACGTCCTGACAATTTCCTCTCATATTCTCCTTTTTGATATTTGAGTATATCAAATATATATATACCTTAAACATCTCCTCAGTAGGTGGTTATCATTCTCTTATTGAGCACCTCTGGTTACAGAAAACTTAGTGCCTCCTGAGGCATCCCACTCAATTCTCTAAAAATTTCTCTTAAAACTTCTTTTCCATATTAAACCCAAATATGCCCTTCAGTTTGGGCCTTGGGATTACATGAAACAAACCTAGTTTGTCCTATATATGTTACCCTTTAAATATTCACAGGTAACTATTGTCTGTCTTCAATTCTTCTGTAGTACAGGAACACAGAGTTTTCTGTTTCTCTTTGCCCTTTTTTCTTTGTGGTTATAACAACAAATTCTATTTACAGTATTTTTTTTTTCCTGGCATATGTTTTCCACATTGTATTGGTGTTTTATAATATGGAGGTTTTTATTGTGTTTTGCTTTTTTTTTTAGCTGATTTACTCTGACATGATATTGTATGTATATTGGGGGGAATCTTGTCTCCTAAATTTTATTGAATTTCTGATTAAAAAAAAAAAACATTTATGTAATGAGATTCCTAGATTAGAAGATTTTTAATGTTTTATTATGAAAAATTTCAAACATATTCAAAAGTGGATAGATAGTATAATAAACCTGATGAATCCATCCCTTAGCCTCAACAGTTATCATTCCATAGCTGGCCTGTATCTTTTGTACTCTCCACTCTCCAGTCCCCAACTCAGAACTGTTATTTTGAAGCAAATCCCAGATTAGAGCTAAACTTCTTAAATGAAGTTTGAAATTTTTCTGTTTAGAAACATTGTATCACCTTTTACTCCCCCATAATTGTGTGAGAATATCTGTTTCACTGTATGTTTACATTGTTTTAGAATTTAAAAATATTTTAAACTTTAGTATGTGAGAAAATTATCTTGTTATAATTTTCAGTTTTAAAAATTAATAGTGAGATTTAAAGTTTTTATTCACTCCTTTTCTTTTTCTCTTTGAGTTTTAGATATATGTGCTTTGTCCATTTTGGAGGGGGAAATCTTTATGTATCTTAAGAATTTTTGCATTCTTTATTTCAAGTATCAAATCACTGGTTGAAAATCGTGTTGTGTGTGTGTGTGTGTGTGTGTGTGTGTTTGTGTGTGTTTTTCGTAGCTGACAGTGAGTGCTTTACTGTGTGGCAGAGATTGGGTTAGTTTGGGTGTAGAATTCTGCATTGAGACGCATTTTTCTTCAAAATCTTGTTTGTTTTCTTCCACTGCTTCTATAGGTTGCAGTGTTGCTGTGGAGAATCCAAAGTTATTCTGATTCCTGAAATCCTGAGTATATATTTATGTGAACCTAATTTTTGTTTTTATTTTTCCTCCCTGGAAGCTTTCAGAATCTTCTCTTTGCCCCGATACTCTGTAATTTCAATGCTGATGTGTATTAGTGTGAATCTTTTTTCCTCTGTTGTACTGGATAACTGGTGGCTCTTTTAATCTGGAAATCCAGGTCCTTGAATTCTGGGGAATTTTCTTTGTTATTTTGTCATTAATTTCTTTCCCTCTATTGACCTTGCTCTTTCTTTCTAGAACTTCTCTTGCTTGGACCTTGAATTCTGTACTGGTCTTATATTTTTCTTATCTTTTGTTCCCCTATTTTCTTCTCTCTACATTTTTACTCCACTTTTGAGGAGAATTTCCTTAACTTTATCTTTCAACTATTGTTGAATTTTTTTGTTGTGCTAATATGTGTTTAAATTCAATAGCTCTTTTTGTTTTCTAAATGTTCTTGAATTGTAGCCATCTTTACTTTCATTGTTTTAATGCATAGTGAGCTATTTTCTTTCTAGAGGGCATGTAAATATTCACTTAACATTTCTTCTAGATTCTTTATATTATTTCTCTTTGATATTTAATTCCTGAATCCATTTGGAATTTTTTTCTTACGTGGTAATGTGTTAGGATTTCTCCTCCCCGTTAATAATCAGTTTTATCAGTTTTTCTAAAAACCATTCATGGATTAATCATCATTATCTTTTTTTTTTTTCTATCGGTTTGTACTGTCTGCTTCTATCATGGGTGTCACTGTCAGTGTTTTCTTACTAACATTCATCTCTCTAGTCTAATATTTTTCCTTGATGCAGAAGATTATGCAGGATAAGAGTTTACTAAATCTGTTTTCTGTCATTCCTTAACAATACACTGTCTACTCCAAGCAATTGAATGTCTTCTTATTCATTATTGCAAGACATTTATATCAATCCTTTTTTATGTTTCTGGCTTTTTTCATTAATTTTACTTCATTCTGGGTGTGAATCTTTTTGGTTAATATAGCTTTCTAGTCAGGTCATTTGTTTACCATTATTCATGTAAACCCTATTTAATGTTAAGGCTTTCATTTGAGACTGAATTGGGACCTTATAAATGCAATTCATGGTATAAAATATCTACCACTTATTTATACTTCAAAGGTTTTTTGTCACTGAAGAAGGAAAGTGAGGATTTGGAGTCATACTTTATGTTCAGCCAATTTGTATTGGCCATTTAATCTTTTTTTCCCTCAAATGTAGTATGAATTGGCTCATGTTTACCATTGTCAGTCTTGCATAGTTTTTCATATTCCAGTAAATTGATCTGACTGTCATAGCTTTGGGATCCTTGAGCAATGTACTATTTTAATAAATTCAAAAGCATTGACTCTCTCTAGTTTTATTACATAGTTGCTTATCTCACTGAGCTGTATTTAATTATATCTCATTTGTTGGAGGGCATTCAGACTCCTCCTTTCAACTCTCCGACTTAAGACTCATTGCCAGTGACATATACAGTAGTAGAAATCGACTGTACCGAATTGAAAGGAAAAATACACACATTATACTTTACTTACAGGGTATTGGCTTTTCCCTTTTGTTCTACCAGTCAGACTACCAAAGATTTAGATCTTACCGTGATAGAAATGTAAAACCGACTTTTTTTTAGGAAGGAAATTTTATACTTGTAGGAATTCAGTCATTATAGTTATCATTTATAGCAAGTTGTTAAAATGTTAGCAATTGAAAGAAGTTGTGGTTATACTCCTTTTTCCCACTGGTGATTACATACTAATAGTGTGACTATTACTTTATAATTTAAGTTTTCTTATACCATGTTCTAAATACATAAATTGCCAGACTCTGAGAGATAATTAAATTCAGAAGACTAAGGAGGCTAACCTAGAAATTAAGTTTAGGTTGAGAAAGGTCATGATTATTTTCTTCCAGGTATTTCAGACTCCTCAAGTGATATGATACTTGACTTTATCCATTCTAGTTTGTGGTATCTCCTCTTTTTTTCCATACTTTGGAGCTCCTGTGTTGCTGAACTTATTTTTCTATGTACTGGGAAATTCTTACCTGAGATTCTGAAGATGTCCTGGTAACATTTTGATATCCTGGTAACACTTACCTAACAGGTAAATTTTTCTGATTCAAAGTTAATTTGGTCAGAGTACTATCTTTAAGTACTTTTCTTTGCAAGTGGTAGGCTTTTAATAATTGGGTACCGAATGAAATAGCTGCAACACTATTATAAGATCCATCTTGCAAGTAGAATTTGAGTAGATAAAGAAATTAGGAGTAGTTTATGCATTCTAAAAGCACTTACGGTATGCTGGAACCTGAGATTCAAAGGTGAGGAAGATGCCATCCCTACTTTTGGTAAGGCAAAGTGGCAAGTACCTGGGCTCTTCAGAGTTAAATTGCTTTGTTCTAGTGCTACCTCCAGTATGTACTAGCTCT
This sequence comes from Eschrichtius robustus, assembly GCF_028021215.1. Taxonomy (NCBI): domain Eukaryota; kingdom Metazoa; phylum Chordata; class Mammalia; order Artiodactyla; family Eschrichtiidae; genus Eschrichtius; species Eschrichtius robustus. Next base: position 70,050,237 of record NC_090833.1, read on the forward strand.
GTTACCTTGAGCACATTATTTGGCCTTTACAAGCTTCAGTTTTGTCGTTTCAAACATGGTGATAATCATGATTTCTATAAAGTGCTAAGGAGATCATTTACAGTCGCTGTTCAATAGATGTTAGCTGTTACTGTTGGAGGAGTCATTATGGATCAGATGCTCAGGCTGAACTGGAATAAGGCTAGAGTGAATATCAGATAGAAAGAAGATTGCCCAGTGGGGACAATCCTCTAGATACCTATCTTCCCTTGACCTTATCTGACTCTCAAAGGTTAAACTTCAAGACCCTAGACCACTTATTTAATTATAATGCTGTGATATAAATATAATATGAACCACAGAAGGAAAAAATTATACTGTGTTTACGTTTCTGTAATGTTGCTGCGTTTCTGCAGATTCCTTACAAGTAAAGGAAACGATTAGTTTTTCAGCACGTCCCTCAATGGACTGCTTTTCACTGTATTACTTAAATAATAAGTAGAAACCAAAGTAGACTTGTCAAATAATTGAGGAAGGTGGAATTAACTGTTAAAAAAATCATAGTACGTTATGCCCCTTTTTTGTAGAATAAATAATTTTTAAAAATTTCTTTCAATGTTAGAATTATTAAAGAATGTATTTATGCTTTTGTTTTTATATGTACCATCCTAGCATATTCACTTTGTTTTATAAAATTTCATGTTTTTCTGAATCACTGTGTAGTACACCTGAAACTAACACAGTATTATAAATCAACTATACTTCAATAAAAATTTTTTTTTAAATTCATGTTTTATCTTTTCATTTCTAACTTAACACATACTGTTATCTTACCACTGTTTTATAAATGGCAAATACACTTGTGTACATAGATTACTTCCACTTTTTCACAGGAGAGAGTCTTGTGCAAAGATGGTTCAGCACTTACCTAAGGATATGTATAAAATATGATCTAAGAATGTGCTTTTGTAGTTCAGGTCTAGTTTTGTAAAACATAAGTCTAAAAAGTTAAAGAAAACCAGATATTGCTTTGGATTTTTGCCTCTTACTTCCATAAGATGATCATGCCTTGAATTATTTTTTTCACTGGTATTTTAATTTTTAATACTAATTTATAGCTATACCTCTTATATAGTATTAAAGTATGAGTCTCATGCTTTTTAAAAAGAGGGTAGTTATAAACATTTATTATATCTCTCATCTGAAAACTAAAATGAATAATAACAAAGCCCTTTGTATTTCTCAATTTATAAGTGGATAGCACTACTCATGATTTTCATTATAGAACTCTCTGAAAGATTATGCTACTTTCTGTGTAGCCTCATACAGTGTTGCCAACATGGATATTTTTCGTGGAATCCAGAGTTAAATTTTTCTACTCTGTTCTTTGTATGATTGACTCCAGATAGGTACTGGTTTTTGTCTCTCCTGCTTACTTTTTCTGTATGTTTTGTCTGATTATAGGGAGAAGGCTTACATAATAGCTCTTTATCCTATTATGTACAGCCTGGAATCTTCTATCATTTTCATTTCCGCCAGGATAGAATAGAGGGGTGAACTGAGACGTCAACTTCCATCCTCATTCTGCCACCAACTAACTTTGTGATCCCTCTGTGCCTCACTTCCATCATCTGTAATATAAAGTCATTTACCTAAATGAACTCAGCAAGACTCTTCTGACTCTTAAAACACAATCCCATGGTTCTTTTTAAAATTGTGGTGAAAAACACGTAACATGAAATATACCTTCTTATCAAAATGTTAGGTATACTGTATACAATTTTTCATCTTGCAAGACTGAATATCTGTACCCATTGAACAGCAAGTCCCCATTTCCCCCTTCCCCCAGCCCCTGACAACCACCATTCTACTTTCTTTTTTTAAGACTGACTACTTTAGATAGTTATATAAGTAGAACCATGTGATATTTGTCCTTCTGTGACTGGCTTGTTTCACATAGCATAATGTCCTCAAGATTTATCCATACTGTAGTATATGACAGGATTTCCTTTTTTAAGGCTGAGTAATATTCCATTGTATGTATATACCACATTTTATTTATCCATCCATCCACTGATGGATATTTAGGTTATTTCCATGTCTTAGCTATTGTGAATAATGCTGCAGTGAACATGGGGGTGCTAATATCTCTTTGAGATCCTGATTTCAATTCCTTTGAAATATTTCAGTTATTTGAAACATTTTAAAATACTCATGTGTATTTTATTATAAAAACTAACAGTGCCAAGTTAAACAAGTCAAACAATTCAAGTTTATTTATATTCCATAAAATATTACAGAAAATTGTGTTTCAATAAAAAAGACTCTTGTTTCAGAACAGGCAGCTAACAGCAACTGAGCAGTTAATGTTTTTTTGTGAATAAATTTTAAAAGAGACTACTGCCTGTCCTGAATTCCCAGAAGTGGGATTGCTGGATCATATGTTAGTTTTATTTTTAATTTTTTGAGGAACCTCCATACTGTTTTTCATAGTGACTGCACCATTTTACATTCTACCAACAGTGTACAAGGATTCCAGTTTTTCTACATCCTTGCCAACACCTGTTATTTTCTAGTTTACTGATAATGGCCATTCTAACAGGTGTGAGGTGATATCTCACTGTGATTTTGATTTGCATTTCCCTGATGACTAGTGATATTAAGCATCTTTTCATATACCTGTGGCCATTCGTATTTCTTCTTTGGAAAATGTCTATTCAAGTCCTTTGCTCATTTTTTTAAAATCAGGTTATTTGTTTGTTTATATTTTTGTTGTTGAATTATAGGGTTTCCTGATATATTTTGGGTATTAACCCCTTATCAGATATATGGTTTGCAAATTTTTTTATTATTCCATAGGTTGCCTTTTTTTACTATGTTTTCTTGGCTGTACAGAAGCTTTTCAGTTTGAAGTAGGCCCACTTGTCTGTTTTTGCTTTTGTTGCCTGTGCATTTGGTGTCATATACAAGAAATCAACGCCAGGAGCAAAGTTAGGAAGTTTTTACCCTATATTTTCTTCTAGGAGTTTTATAGTTTCAGGTCTTATGTTTAAGTCTTTAATTCATTTCGAGTTGATTTTTGTGTATGGTGTAAGGTAAGGGTCCACTATCCTTCTTTTGCATGCAGATATCCAGTTTTCCCTGGATTTGTTGCGGAGACTATCCTCTCCCCATTGTATATCCTTGGCTTCTTTGTCATAAATTAATTGACCGTTTATACATAGGTTTATTTCTGGACCCTCTATTCTATTCCATTGGTTTATATGTTTGTCCTTGTGCCAGTATCATACTGTTTTGATTACTGTAACTTTGTAATATGTTTTGAGGTTATTCAGTGTCCTTTGTGGTTCCATATGAAATTTATGATTGTTTTCCTATTGTGCAAAAAAAAAATTCCATTGGGATTTTGACAGGGATTACATTGAATTTGTAGACTTTTATGGGTAGTATGGACATTTTAATAATATTAGGTCTTCAGGTCTATGAACGCAAGATGTCCTTCCATTTATTTGTGTTGTCTTTAACTTCTTTAAGCAGTGTTTTGTAGTTTTCAATATTCAAGTCTTTAACCTTGTAGTTAAGTTTATTCCTAAGTATTTTATTCTTTTTGAGCTATTGTAAATGCGATTGTTTCCTTAATTTTCTTTTTGGATTGTTCATTGTTAGTGTATAGAAACACAAGTGATTTTTAATGTTCGTTTTGTATCCTGCAACTCTCCTGAATTTATTTATTAGTTTTAATTAACTTTCTGGTATGTGGAATCATTAGAGTTTTCTACATATAAGATCATGTTGTCACAGAGATAATTTTACTTCCTCCTTTCTTTTTTTTTCTTTTTTGGCTGCGTTGGGTCTCAGTTGCAGCACGCAGGATCTTTGTTGCAGCATGCAGAATCCTCCATTGTGGTGCGCAAACTCTTCGTTGTGGCACGCAGGCTTCTCTCTGGTTGTGGTGTGCAGGTTTTCTTTCTCTAGTTGTGGCGTGCGGGCTCCAGAGCGCGTGGGCTCTGTAGTTGCGGCATGCGGGCTCTCTAGTTGAAGTACGTGGGCTCAGTAGTTGTGGCCCATGGGCTTAGTTGCCCTGTGACATGTGGGATCTTAGTTCTGTGACTAGGGATCGGACCCGCGTCCCTGGCATTGGAAGGCGTATTCTTTACCACTGGACCACCAGGGAAGTCCCTACTTTTTCCTTTCTGATTTGGATGACTTTCATTTCTTTTTCTTACCTAGTTGTTCTGCCTAGGACTTCTGGTACTATGATGAATAGAAATGGCAAAAGTGGGCACCCTTGCCTTGTTCCTGATCTTAGAGGAAACGTTTTTCGTTTTTACTTTTCAGTATGATATTATCTGTGGGCTTTTCATAGTCATAGAGCCTTTATTATTTTGAGGTAATTTTCTTCCATTCTTAGTTTAGTGAATGTTTTTGTCATGAAAGTGTGCTGAGTTTTGTCAAACACTTTTTCTGTGACTATTGAGATGATCATGTGATTTTATCTTTCATTCTATTAATGTAGTTTATAACATTGATTGATTTTCATGTTGAACCATCCTTGCACCCCAGGGATAAATCCCACTTAGTCATGATTTTTGATCCTTTTAATGTGTTGTTGAATTCTGTTTGCTAGTATTTTGTTGAGTCTTTTTGCATCTGTGTTCATTAGGGATGTTTGCGTGTAGTTTTCTTTTCTTGTAATGTCTTTGTCTGGTTTTAGTATGAGAATAATGCTGGTCTCATAAAATGAGTCCAGAAGTGTTCCCACCTCTTCAATTTTTAGGGACGAGTTTAAGGATTGGTGTTAATTCTTCTTTAAATGTTTGGTAGAATTCACATGTGAAGTTATCTGGTCCTGGGCTTTTCTATGTTGGGAGGTTTTTGATTGCTCATTCAATCTCCTTCTTTATAATTGGTCTGTTCAGATTTTCTATTTCTTCATGATTCAGTCTTGGTGAGAAGTATATTTCTAGGAATTTAGCCTTTTCTTCTAGGTTATCCCATTTATTGTAGTATAATTGTATATGGTTGTCTCAAAATCCATTGTATTGTTTTGGTATCAGTTATGTCTCTTCTTTCATTTCTGATTTTATTTGAGTCTTCTGTCTTTTTTTCTTAGTCTAGCTAAAGGGTTGTCAGTTTTGTTGATGTTCTAAAATACTAACTTTTAATTTTGTTGATTTTTTTCTATTATTTACTTCATTTATTTCTGCTTTAATTTTCATTATTTCCTTCCCTCTGCTAACTTTGAACTTAGTTTATTCTTCTTTTTCTAGTTCCTTGAGGTATAAGGTTAGAGTGTTTATTTGAGATTCTTTTTCTTTCTTTTTTAAAATTGAAATATAGTTGATTTACACTATTACACTAGTTTCAGGTGTGTAACATAGTGATTCAAAATTTTTATAGATTATACTCCATTTATAGTAATTATAAAATATTGGCTAGATTCCCTGTGCTGTACAATATATCCTTGTAGTATATTTATTTTATACATAGTAGTTTGTATAAACTTAATCCCCTATCCTTATATTGCCCCTCCCCCCTTCCCTCTTCCCACCAGTAATGACTAGTTTGTTCTCTATATCTGTTAATCTGTTTCTTTTTTGTTATATTTACTAGTTTGCTTTATTTTTTAGATTCTACACGTAAGTGATAACATACAGTATTTGTCTTTCTCTGTCTGACTTATTTCATTAAGCATAAACCGTCCAGGTCCATCCATTTTGTTGCAAATGGCAAAATTTTATTCTTTATTTATGGCTGAGTAGTATTCCATTGTGTGTATGTATATATGTGTGTGTGTGTATGTCACATGTTTTTTATCCATTCATCTGTTGATGAGCAGTGTGTTATTTAGTTTCCATGTATTTGTGAATTTTCCTGTGTTCTTACTAATATTTACTTCTAGATTCATTCCACTGTGGTAAGAAAAGATACTTAGTATGATATCAGTCTTCTTAAATTTGTTATTTTGTGACCTAACATGTGATCTTTCCTGGAGAATGTTGTGTATGCACTTGAGAAGAATTTGTATTTTCTTGCTGTTGGATGGAATGTTCTGTATATGTCTGTTAGCTTCATTTGGTCCATAGTGTTGTTCATGTCCTCTGTTTTCTTATTGATCTTCTGTCTGGATGTTCTATTTATTATTGAAAGTGGAGTAATGAAATCTACTATTATATGTGTTGGTATCTATTTCTCCCTTCAGTTCTGTCAATGTTTGCTTTGTATACTTGAGCATACATATATTGCTCTGATGTTGGGTACATATATATTTATAATTGTTTAACTTCCTGGTGAATTGACTCTTTTATCATTATATAATGTTCCTCTTTGTTTCTTGTGACAGTTTTTGACTTAGTCTATTTTGTATGGTATAAGTTATGCTATCCTTGCTTTCTTTTAGAGGTTACTATTTGCATAGAGTATCTTTTTTTGTGATTTTATTTTTAGTCTATGTGTGTCCTGAAATATAAAGTAAATCTCTTATAGACAGCATTTAGTTGTATCTTGTCTTTTAACTTTTAGCCACTCTGTCTTTTGATTGGGGAGTTTAATCCATTTACATTTAAAGTAATTATAGATCAGGAAGGATGTAATATTGCCATTTTGTTAACTGGTTTTTGTCTGAATTATAGCTGTTGTGTCCCTCTTTTCCTCTCTTTCAGTCTTACTTTGTGTTTTGTTGATTTTTTTGTAGTGAAATACTTTGATTCCTTACTCATTATCTTTTGTGTATCTTCTATAGCTATTTTCTTTGTGGTTGCCATGGCACTTAACTGAAACCACCTTGCAGTTATAATAGCCTATTTTAAGCTGATAATAACTTAACTTTAATTGCATGTAAATGTTCTACTTTTTCACCCCCCCCACACACTTTATGGTATTGATGTCACAACTTACATCTTTTTATGTTGTATATCCATTAACATATCTTTATAGTTAGCTATTTATATTTATGTCTTTATCTCCTATTCTGGTATTAAAAGTGACATATTACAGTATTCTATATTTTTCTATACATTTACCTTTATCACTGAGCTTTATACTTTCATATATTTTTTTTAATTTTTATTTATTTATTTATTTATTTATTTATTTATGACTGTGTTGGGTCTTCGTTTCTGTGCGAGGGCTTTCTCTAGTTGCGGCAAGTGGGGGCCACTCTTCATCGCGGTGCGCGGGCCTCTCACCATCGCGGCCTCTCTTGTTGCGGAGCACAGGCTCCAGACGCGCAGGCTCAGTAATTGTGGCTCACGGGCCCAGTTGCTCCGTGGCATGTGGGATCTTCCCACACCAGGGCTCGAACCCGTGTCCCCTGCATTGGCAGGCAGATTCTCAACCTCTGCGCCACCAGGGAAGCCCCATATATTTTTATGTTGCAGTCTAATGTTCTTTCCTTTCAACTTGAAGGACTTCCTTTAGCATTTCTTGCAAGGGAGGCCTAGTGAATGAACTCCCTCAGCTTTTGTTTATCTAGAAAAGTATTTCTCCTACATATTTGAAAGAAAGTTTTGCTGGATATAGTATTATTAGTTGGCTGGGTTTTTTTGTTTGTTTGTTTGCACTTTGAATATATCATTCTGTATGCCCGTCTGGCCTACAAGATTTCTGCTGAGAAACCTGCCGATAGTCTTATGGGAGGGGTTTCCTTAATGATTCCATCATTTGAAATCAAATTTTTTAAATCAAGGACTTGAATTCTGAAGGAGGGAGAGAAAACATTGAGTTGTATGAAACCAGGAGGTCTCGAGACAGTGAATTATAGGGCACTTGCCAGCTTATTTTAAATTTAAGGTAAAGGCAGAGTATTCATTCTCTTTTTTTGCTTCCAGAGAATAGAAGACTCAAGAGCAGAGGAATCAAGAGCCCATAGTGACATCTCAAGTAAATCAATAAATACACATATATGTCTTTTCATTTGGAAAACAACAGCTCAGACTTTATGCAAAAAATGTTTTCCACACATATATATCTATATCTGTGTTTACCTAATGAAATAACACCTATTTTGTTTTTCCATTGATTTGAGAATTTAATATGAACTAGAATAGCCTCGAGATCTAAGTCTAAGATTATTTGCTGTAAAAATTTCCCACTTTGTTTTTTAATTTCTGAACTTACCAGAGAAAACTAAACACCCTTACATACTTCTTTAGGTCTGAGGATCATGAAGGAGGTGTACTCTTTAGCATAAGTAGAATACTTTATTTCTTTCCTGACAATATAATTAAAACATTTGTTAAAAGCCATATAATTAAATACACTATTTTGTAAAATGCCACTATATGTACTGATTGCCCTTCTCAGAACTAAGAATCTGTCAAAGTGTCTTGGTAGAGATCTTCCCAGAAGGAGTAATTCATTGAGACCTGTGCAGTGCAATCTAAGATAACCTTTTTTAATTAAAATGGGGAATTAAAAAGCCAATTCAAAAATTTGTTTCCTTTCGTTTGCTCAGGGTGAGGGTGCTGGAACTTCTGTTCCAATAGAGCCCCAGCAGTTGTTAAAAACATCATAAATTCTGGCTGTGTGTTGTGTGTCTGTAGCCATTACATGTGTAGCTCCAAATGCCGCTGTGGTATGTGATGGTCAGGTCCATTAATGAGTCAGTGTTTAACTGTCACTTTTTTTGTTGGTAGGGTTATGAGGATTTTTTTTTTCCTTCTTGAGATTGGATTAAAATAGATGTCTTCTAAGCTTAGAAGGAACAAGTTTTCTAAGACTACAGCAGATAGAGGAAATTTATCAATTTCTGGGCAACAAACTTGTCAAATGCACTATAAGGAAAATAAAATTTTTTTGGCATTACATTTTGTGCCATCAAGTAGAGATCCTTGCTCATAATAGGTGTTCACGTAATGATTTTAAAATATAGTTTCATATATTTATTAAAAAAATATAAATAATAAAATATACATATAAATATATATTTATAATATATAATTCACATGCCATTTAATTAATTCATTCAAAGTGTACAAAGTGACTTTTAGTATATTCACAGAATTGTGCAAACATAATGACAGATAACTTAAGAACATTTTCATCACCACCAAAAGAAACATTGTACCCATTAGCAATCACTCCCCATTTTCTCCTACACCTCTCCGATCCTAAGCAATTACTTTCTGTCTCTGTAGATTTGCATATTCTGGACATTTCATATAAATGGATCATATAATATGTGGGCTTTTGTGACTGGCTTCTTTTACTTCACTTGATGTTTTCATGGTTCATCCATCTTGATTCCTTTTTCATGGCAGAATAATATTCTATCGTATGGTTATACTGTATTTTATTTATCCCTTCATCAGTTGATGGATATTTGGGTTGTTTCCACTGTTTGGCTATTATAAATTATACCTCTGTGAACATTCACTTGCAAATTTTTGTGTGGATATATGTTTTAATTTCTCTTGGGTCGGTACTTAGGAGTACAGTTACTAGATCATATGGTAATTCTGTTTAGCCAGTTGAGAAACTGTCAGACTGTTTTCCAAAGGGGCTGCACCATTTCACTCTCCCACTGGCAGTGTATGAAGGTCCCAATTTCTCCACATCCTTGCTAACACTTGCTATGGTTTCAAGCCATCCTATTGGGTATGAAGTCATGCATCATTTGATTTTGATTTGCATTTATGTCATAGCTAATGCTAATTGAGTATCTTTTCGTGGTTTTTTTGGCCATTTGTTTATCTTCTTTGGAGAAGTATCCTTTTAGATCCTTTGCTCTTTTAAAATTGAGTTATTTGTCCTTTATTATGGAGTTGTACGAATTCTTGATATATTCTGGATGTAAGTTCCTCATTAGATATATGATTTGCACATATTTTCTTCCATTCTGTGTGTTCTTTTCATTTTCTTTATAGCATCTTTTGAAGGACAAATATTTGTAATTTGATGAAATGTTTTGTTTTCTTTTGTTGCTCATGCTTTTGGTGTCATATCTAAGAAGGCTTTGCCTAACTCAAGGTCACAAAGATTTACTCCTATATTTTCTTTAAGAGCTTTACAGTTTTTGCTCTTACATTCAGGTCTGAAATCTATTTTGAGTTAATTTTTACATGTGGTGTGAGGAAGGGGGTCCAAATTAATTCTTTTGCATATGGAAATACAGTTGTCAAAATCAAACACCATTTTTCAAAGAGACTCTTCTTTCTGCATTGTATTTTCTTGGCCTTTCTGTCTAAAATCAATTGACTTAAATGTAAGGATTTATTTCTAGACTCTGAGTTCTGTTTCACTGATCTATATTTTTATCCTTATGTCAGTACCACACTATTTTGACTGCTGTAACTTTGTAATAAATTTTGAATTTGGGAAGGTTGAATCTTCAAACTTTGTTCCTTTTGAAGATTGTTTTGGCTCTTCAGGATCCCTTGTTTTCAAATGAATTCTAGGATCAATTTCTGAATTTTGGCAAAGAGGCTACCTGGGATTTTGATAGGGATTGCATTGAATATGTAGATGTATTTGGGAAATAGTACCGTTTTAACAATATTAAGTCTTTTGATCCACAAATGATTTTTCTCTTCTTATTTTATTGTGTCATGCATAGGGATTGAAGTATGAACATGGAGGGAAATTTTTGTCCATTAACCCCCCTACATTACAATTGGTTTTAATTATTTTACATTGGAATAACCATTGAATATTTTACTATGCTACTCATTAGAACTGTAAGCTTCTTTAGGGCAGGATATATATTAATTATTTTTGTATTGCTGAGAGTTAATGTCATAGTTGTTTAAGAAAAGCATTTTTTTAACACCAAAAAACCCCTGTAATATGTATATGTGTATAAACGGATAGAACAAGGGCTCACAGGTAATTATAAAAGAGATAGAATATTAGCGGTACTATGAAATTACCATTAATAACAAATGGCTAACTGACATTTTTTTAGGCTTTTAATTCATATATATTCACAGTATTCCTTTGGAGAAAAATGAAATAATGATTGCTTTATAGATTGATTTCTTTTAAAAGGCATAATTTATACATTCTTTAAATTCATTTTAGGTACCAAATCTGATTCCAGTTTTGATGTTCAAGTTAGGAAGACCACTGGAACCTGTGTTATACAATGATATCTTGTATACTTTGCCTACACTTGGTGTTCACAAGGTTTGTATATTAAGCAACTTACTTTGGGGCAAAAAGAAAGTGAGACATGAATTTTGTTTGTTGTCATGTGAAATTTTGACCCTTTAATTTTGCCGTGATCACTGCTTCCCTTGTTGGGCCAAACATTTTTGTTACAATATTTAAGAATTAATTTTTAAAAATCATTTTTTCATCAAATTTTCCCATTGGCTATTGTCTGAGATTGGGTCTTTATGCCCCCAGAATTGCTAACTAGCTCCTCCCAAAGCTATCTCCAACCTCTGAGAAGATGGGTAATACTGTAGTAAGCTTCCGTTTCAGTCTTTATTTTATAATCAGAGGTTTTTAAGTTCCTTTGGTAACCTTGGGGTTATCCACATTTGCATTTATGAAACCAAAGTTTCTTCAATGTTTCCTAGGTGTGCATAGGACAAATTCTACGAGTAATTCAACTTCTTGGAACCACTCCGCAACTAAAAGCTGTCACTTTGCGCTTGTTGACTTCTTTGTGGGAAAAACAGGTAAGCTCAGATATACACTTGTATGAGTATTAAGCATGTCCCTTTCACTGAAGAAAGCTAATTTTGTCATTATGCATGACACTGCTTTGATAAAGTAATATTAGTGAGTGACATCAATGATTGCATTGAGAAGTTTTGATTTAATGTGGTGCTTTTGATCTATAATGCAGTCAGTTGTGATTGACTCTCAGAGAGAAATTGAAATAGAAAATAATCTTATTTCCTTAATTCTGAAATTTATTTTTCCATTTGTGTGGAAAAAGTGATAGGAATATAAGTGATTAGAGCCTTTGTAATTAGAGTGAGTTTTTGCCACTTTTTTCTTGTTTTATGAAATGAACAGTACATGGATCTGTAAGAAAATCCCCAGCAATCATAACAGGATTCTTTTTTTCTGATTAGATGAAACACATTGTAATTTGCAATGCAGATGTAAGATTTAGAGGTGAAAATGCTGCATAAAAGGAGACAATTATTATTCAACTCAAGTTGTGAAATTACCTTTTTTGTGAAATTGCCTTCTTAGGATCGTGTCTATCCTGAACTGCAGCGTTTCATGGCCATGTCCGATGTGCCCTCTCTGTCTGTGGGCAAGGAGGTCCAATGGGAGAAACTGATAGCTAAAGCAGCATCGATCAGAGATATATGTAAGCAAAGGTAAGACATGCTTGACCCTTGGGAATGTATATCATGATATATTATTTTGCATTTAATTTTTTTATTGCAAGCAAGAAGCGAGGAAAGATAGGCAGAGGATGTTTGAGTAAGAATAAATGAATATTAAAGTCAAGTTGTCTGATTTTAAAATTTAGCAACATCAGACAATAACTTTGAGTAGCAGGCATGTCTTTTCAGGTCTAGACTTATATCTAGGTTTAGAGGCTATTTATATATCCTTTTCTGTGTAATAATTTAATGTTGTAATAAAACATATGATGTTACATTTTCTATTTTTCTATATATAAATTCCTGAAACCTAAGCAGTGGATTATCGGTCAAACTGTTCTTTCTTATATTCTCCCTATGTTATGCTTGATTTTTATAAGATGTTTTAATAGAGAAGGCCTTATTTATAACTCATTGAATGGAATTAATAGGAATTATTACAAGGAGGGAAATGACCTTGAATTCCTGTGTATGCTTTAGGGTTTAGGAAGACATGAAGATGTTAGGGAGATGACTCTGCTGTTCTAGGTTATGGGTTAATAACTAGGCAGGAGGTGACAAGACTGAAATAACACTAAGCAAAGCTCCACCTTGCCAGATTTCTATTTTCTTGAATTAGGGTAAGGCCAAAATCTTAGAGAGGAAATAGATTTGATACATTTGAAATGAGTTATAATCCTGCAGTTTCATATATTGATTGAGCCACTGCACTGTAGAATTCTTGGAGCATCATTCCCACTTTTGTCAATGATGACACTGTGAATGGTACTTCCTGAAGCTGTGCAATGAATGGGTTGGCCCAGATGCTGATAATGTGGATGATTTCGTTTCAAGTAAAATCTTGGATTAGAATGTATTTAAGCCTCAGCAGTTCTGCCTTTTTCTAAGCTTCAGCCTTTTGGCAACACAAAAAACATCTTAGTCTGAAGTTACACACGTGTTAACCCAAGACTTAAGAGATTAGATTCTCTTGAGGTATTGGCATGGAAAAAATTTAGAGATGATAGCCAACATTTTAGTTTTACATACTTAAAGCTGAGGCTCAGGAGATGTTAAACATCAGACCAGATCAGAGTCTGTTGAAAACTTATTCAGTGAACCTTTCAGTTACCATCTCGAGATCCGTCAAATTTTTCCAGTTTTGTTAAATGATTTCCATTTGGCAGACAGTGAAGCAATAGAATTCAGTCAGGCAATTTTTTCAATTGATATTTTGTTAAAAAGAGAGAAGCATTGGGCTTCCCTGGTGGCGCAGTGGTTGAGCGTCTGCCTGCCAATGCAGGGGACACGGGTTCGAGCCCTGGTCTGGGAAGATCCCACATGCCACGGAGCAACTGGGCCCGTGAGCCACAATTACTGAGCCTGCGCATCTGGAGCCTGTGCTCCGCAACAAGAGAGGCCGCGATGGTGAGAGGCCCGCGCACCGCGATGAAGAGTGGTCCCCACTTGCCGCAACTAGAGAAAGCCCTCGCACAGAAACAAAGACTCAACACAGTCATAAATAAATAAATAAATATAAAAAAAAAAAAAGAGAGAAGCATTATATTGCTGAGGGGTTACAAAGAATGCAGACCTGAGCATTTCTTTATGAAGTTAAAAGCATTCTGGGGATAGCACAATATATGTGGGATAGAGGAAGGAGAGGAGGATGAGTGAGTGAATCCAGCACAGTACCTGGCATGAAGTAAGTGCTCAGTCAGTTATAATCCATATTATTATTATTTTTATCATCATTATCATTATCGTCATTATTGTGATAGGCATACCCACTTTAGTTTGTAATACTGCTATGACCAATCATCTTCTGATCTCAAATCGCTGGCTTTACTGATGATCTCAATAAGGTAAGTCAGTTCTTTTCACTATTATTATCGACTTGAGTTTTTGCCAATTCAGACAATAGGTTTTGTGATTCAGGGAGAATAAAATTTGTTAAGGAGTGTCTTCTTTTTTGGGTAGTAATACCAAAAATGAGCCTGAAGGTACAGCAGAAATGATGAAGATGCAAATCTTTGAACAAAAGCATATGGTATTATTAGTTGAGGGTCAACGTTTGATAGGCACAAGAGTAAAGGAAAACATTAATGTTTTTGTTCAGGCAAAAGACCTTGGAGTAGTAATATAGTTCTTTGGCTTTAATCTTGTGTCTAAACTGTCATTTCTTGTAGGCCATATCAGCATGGTGCAGATATGTTGGCAGCTATTTCCCAGATGTTGAATGAATGCACTAAGCCTGACCAAGCTACTCCAGCAGCCTTGGTGTTACAAGGTCTTCATGCACTCTGCCAGGCTGAGGTGGGCTTTTTTGAGTTGTTTTGTATAATTTCGAAGAAAATAATTTACAAGCCATTGTAGTTACAAGGATGTAGGAGATTTTTTGTTCAGAAGAGTGAAATAAGACAGTCTACTTTACAAATTCTTTGTAGAGTGGAGTCTTGAAACATGTAGACTTTTTCTAGAGGCTAAAGAAAACCAGACTTTAGATTCTTCTTGTTGTTATTTATTTTTGTTAATATAGAAGGAGAAGTATGCTTATAGGAGAACTCTTGAGTATATTTGCTTCTTTGTTTCGTGATTAGAGAGCCTTAGAAGCAGAGGAGGTAAGGAAATCAGCATGGGCCAGTGGCAGTTTTATAGCCAGCAAAAACTTTTGTTGGCTTGAAGATTGGCAAAGGATCCTTTCTTTCCTAATGATCAGACTGGGTAGGATGGACTGATATTAGAACCGAGTCTCTAAATCATCTTCTGAACTTCAGACTGCTCCCAAAACTATAGCACAGCAGAGGAAATCTTTAATCTTTTGGAGAAATGTGGTAATTACATCAAAGATCATTCATTGACCTAACAGAAGTTTTTTATGTAAAAAAATTTTTTATGCAGCCTTGTAAGCTGCTTTATTATTGTTTTTTAATGGAAGTATATTTGATTTATAATATCATATTAGTTTCAGGTGTACAACATATTAATTCAATACTTTTATAGATTATACTACCTTTAAGTTATTAAAAAAATAATGGCTATATTTCCCTGTGCTGTACAATATATCCTTGTTGCTTATTTATTTTATGCATAGTATTTTGTGTCTCTTAATACCATAGCCCTACCTCCCCCCTCCTCCCTTCCTTCTCCCCACTGGTAATCACTACTTTGTTCTCTGTATCTGTGAGTCTGTTTCTGTTTCGTTATATACAGTCATTTGTTTTATCTTTTAGATTCCACAGATAAGTGATAACATAGAGTATTTATCTTTCTGTGTCTGACTTATTTTACTAGGCATAATATTCTGTAGGTTCATACACATTGTTGCAAATTACAGAATTTCATTCTTTTTTATGGCTGAGTAATATTCCATTATGTATGTTTGGAATACACACACACACACACACACACACACACACATCATCTTTATCCATTCATCTGTTAATTTAGAGGAAAGTCTTTCAGCTTTTCATCATTTCACCATTGAGTGTGATGTTAGCTGTGGGTTTATAATAACTGACCTTTATTATGTTCAGATATGTTCCTTTTATACCAACTTTGATGAAATTTTCTATCATGAATGGATATTGAATTTTGTCACATGCTTTTTCTGTGTCTATAGAGATAATCATGTGATTTTTTTTAAAAATTGGGGAATAGTTGCTTTACAATGTTGTGTTAGTTTCTGCTGTACAACGAAGTGAATCAACTATATGCATACATATATTCTCTCCCTCTTGGGCCTCCCTCCCCCCCCATCCCACCCATCTAGGTCACCACGGAGAACCGAGCTGAGCTCCCAGTGCTATACAGCAGGTTCCCACTAGCTGTCTATTTTACACATGGTAGTGTATATATGTCAATCCTAATCTCCCAATTCATCCCACCATCCCTTCCTGTGTCCACATGTCTGATCTCTACCGCTGCATCTCTATTCCTGCCCTACAAAATGGTTCATCTGTATCATTCTTCTAGATTCCACATATATGCATTAATATACAATATTCATTTTTCTCTTTCTGATTTATGTCACTCTGTATGACAGACTCTAGGTCCATCCACATCTCTACAAATGACCCATTTTTGTTCCTTTTTATATCTGAGTAATATTCCATTGTACATATGTACCACATCTTCTTTATCCATTCATCTGTCAATGAACATTTACATTGCTTCCATGTCCTGGCTATTGTAAATAGTGCTGCAATGAACATTGGGGTACATGTGTCTTTTTGAATTATGGTTTTCTCAGGGTATATGCCCAGTAGTGGGATTGCTGGGTCATATGGTAGTTCTATTTTTTGTTTTTTAAGGAACCTCCATACTGCTCTACATAGTGGCTGTATCAATTTACATTCCCACCAACAGTGCAAGAGGGTTCCCTTTTATCCACACCCTCATTGTTTGTAGATTTTTGATGCTGGCCATTCTGACCGGTGTGAAGTGATACCTCATTGTAGTTTCGGTTTCCATTTCTCTAATAATTAGTGATATTGAGCATCTTTTCATGTGCCTCTTGGCCATCTGTATGTCTTCTTTGGAGAAATGTCTATTTAGGTCTTCCACCCATTTTTTGATTGGGTTGTTTGTTTTTTTGATGTTGAGCTGCATGAGCTGTTTGTATATTTTGGAGATTAATCCCTTGTCAGTTGCTTTGTTTGCAAATATTTTCTCCCATTCTGAGGGTTGTCTTTTCATCTCATTTATGGTTTTCTTTGCTGTGCAAAAGCTTTTAAGTTTCATTAGGTCCCGTTTGTTTATTTTTGTTTTTCTTTTCATTACTCTAGGAGGTGGGTCAAAAAAGATCTTGTTGCGATTTATGTCAAAGAGTGTTTTTCCTATGTTTTCCTCTAAGAGTTTTATAGTGTCTGCTCTTAACATTTAGGTCTTTAATCCATTTGATTTTATTTTTGTGTATGGTGTTAGGTAATGTTCTAATTTCATTCTTTTCCATGTAGCTGTCCAGTTTTTCCAGCACCACTTATTGAAAAGACTGTCTTTTCTTCATTGTATATTCTTGCCTCCTTTGTCACAGATTAGGTGACCATAGGTGCGTGGGTTTATCTCTAGGCTTTCTATCCTGCACCATTGATCTATATGTCTGTTTTTGTGCCAGTGCCATACTATTTTGATTACTATAGCTTTGTAGTGTAGTCTGAAGTCAGGGAGCTTGATTCCTCCAGCTCCATTTTTCTTTCTCAAGATTGCTTTGGCTATTTGGGTCTTTTGTGTTTCCATACAAATTGTAAAATTTTTTGTTCTAATTCTATGAAAAATGCCATTGATAATTTGATAGGGATTGCACTGAATCTGTAGATTGCTTTGGATAGTACAGTCATTTTCACAATATTGCGTCTTCCAATCCAAAAACATGGTATATCTCTCCGTCTGTTTGTGTCATCTTTGATTTCTTACATCAGTGTTTTATATATAGATTTGGATTTTTAATATTTCTTTTTCTTCTGTGATTGCCATGGCCAGGACTGCCAAAACTATGTTGAATAATAGTGGCGAGAGCAGACATCCTTTTCTTGTGCCTGATCTTAGAGGGAATTCTTTCAGTTTTTCACCATTGAGAATGATGTTTGCTGTGGTTTTGTTGTGTATGGCCTTTATTATGTTCAGGTAGATTCCCTCTATGCCCGCTTTCTGGAGAGTGTATATCATAAATGGGTGCTGAATTTTTCAAAAACTTTTTCTGCATCTACTGAGATGATCATATGGTTTTTATTCTTTAATTTATTAATATGGTGTATCACATTGATTGATTGCGTATATTGAAGAATCCTTGCATCCCTGGGATAAATCCCACTCGATCATGGTGTATGATCCTTTAAATGTGTTGTTGGATTCTGTTTGCTAGTATTTTGTTGAGGATTTTTGTGTCTATGTTCTTCAGTGATATTGGTCTGTAATTTTCTATTTTTGTGATGTCTTTGTCTGGTTTTGGTATCAGGGTGATGGTTGCCTCGTAGAATGAGTTTGGGAGTGTTCCTCCCTTTGCTATATTTTGGAAGAGTTTGAGAAGGATAGGTGTTAGCACTTCTCTAAATGTTTGATAGAATTCGCCTGTGAAGCCATCTGGTCCTGGTCTTTTGTTTGTTGGAAGATTTTTAATCACGATTTCAATTTCATTACTTGTGACTGGTCTGTTTATAGTTTCTGTTTCTTCCTGGTTCATTCTTGGAAGATTGTACCTTTCCACGAATTTGCCCATTTCTTCCAGGTTGTCCATTTTATTAGCATATAGTTGCTTGTAGTCGTCTGTTATGATCCTTTGTATTTCTGTGGTGTCAGTTGTAATTTCTCCTGTTTCATGTCTGATTTTATTGATTTGTATCCTCTCCCTTTTTTTCTTGATTGGTCTGGTTAAAGGTTTATCAATTTTGTTTATCTTCTCAAAGAACCAGCTTTTAGTTTCATTGATTTTTGCTATTGTTTTCTTTGTTTCTATTTCATTTATTTCTACTTTGATTTTTATGACTTCTTTCCTCCTACTAATTTTGGGTTTTGTTTGTTCTTCTTTGTCTTCTTGCTTTAGGTGTAAGGTTAGATTGTTTATTTTAAATTTTTCTTGTTTCTTGAGGTAGGATTGTATTGCTATAAACTTCTCTCTTAGTACTGCTTTTGCTGCATCCCGTAGGTTTTGGGTCATCATGTTTTCATTGTCCTTTGTTTCTTTGGATTTTTTGATTTCCTCTTTGATTTCTTCAATGATCTCTTGGTTATTTAGTAGTGTATTGTTTAGCCTCAATGTGTCTGTATTTTTTTACAGTTTTTTTTCCTGTAATTGATTTTTAATCTCATAGTGTTGGTCAGAAAAGATACTTGAAACGATTTCAATTTTCTTAAATTTACTGAGGCTTGATTTGTGACCCAGGATGTGATCTGTCCTGGAGAATGTTCTGTGTGCACTTGAGTAGGAAGTGTATTCTGCCACTTTCTGGTGGAGTGTCCTGTAAGTATCAATTAAGTCTATTTGGTCTGTTGTGTCATTTAAAGTTTGTGTCTCCTTATTACTTTTCTGTCTGGATGATCTGTCCATTGGTGGTAGTGGGTGTTAAAGTCCCCCACTATTATTGTGTTAATGTCAATTTCTCCTTTTATGGGTGTTAGCAGTTGCCTTATGTATTGAGGCGGTCCTGTGTTGGGTGCATAAATATTTATAATTGTTATATCTTTTTCTTGGATTGATCCCTTGATCATTATGTAGTGTCCTTGCTTGTCTCTTGTAACATTCTTTATTTTTTATTTATTTATTTTTTTTTAAAATTTTTTTAAATTTTATTTATTTATTTATTTATGGCTGCGTTGAGTCTTCGTTTCTGTGCGAGGGCTTTGTCCAGTTGTGGCAAGTGGGGGCCTCTCTTCATCGCGGTGCGCGGGCCTCTCACCGTCGCGGCCTCTCTTGTTGCGGAGCACAGGCTCCGGACGCGCAGGCTCAGCAGTTGTGGCTCACGGGCCCAGTCGCTCCGTGGCATGTGGGATCTTCCCAGACCAGGGCTCGAACCCGTGTCCCCTGCATTGGCAGGCAGACTCTCAACCACTGCGCCACCAGGGAGGCCCTAACATTCTTTATTTTAAAGTCTATTTTATCTGATACGAGCATTGCTACTCCAGGTTTCTTTTGATTTCCATTTGCATGGAGTATCTTTTTCCATTCCCTCACTTTCAGTCCCTGGGTCTGAAGTTGGTCTCGTGTAGGCAACATATATACTGGTCGTGCTTTTGTATCCATTCAGCCAGTCTGTGTCTTTTTGTTGGAGCATTTCATCCATTTACAGTCAAGGTTATTATCAATATGTATGTTCCTATTACCATTTTCTTAATTGATTTGGGTTTGTTTTTGTGGGTCTTTTTCTTCTCTTGTGTTTCCTGTGTAGAGAAGTTCCTTTAGCAATTGTAAAGCTGGTTTGGTGGTGCTGAATTTTCTTAGCTTTTGCTTGTCTGTAAAGCTTTTGGTTTCTCTGTTGAATCTGAATGAGATCCTTGCTGGGTAGAGTAATCTTCGTTGTATTTTTTTCCCTTTCATCCTTTAAATATATCCTGCCACTCCCTTTTGGCCTGCAGAGTTTCTGCTGAAAAATCCACTGATGACCTTATGGGGATTCCCTTGTATGTTATTTGTTGCTTTTCCCTTGCTGCTTTTAATATTTTTTCTTTCAATTAAATTTTGGTAGTTTGATTATTATGTGTCCTGGTGTGTTTCTTCTTGGGTTTATCCTGTATGAGACTCTCTGTGCTTCTGGACTTGGGTGGCTTTTTCCTTTCCCATGTTAGGGAAGTTTTCGAATGTAATATCTTCAAATATTTTCTCAGACTCTTTCTCTTTCTCTTCTTATTCTGGGGCCCCTATAATTCGAATGTTGGTGCATTCAGTGTTGTCCCAGAGGTCTCTGAGGCTGTCCTCATTTCTTTTCATTCTTTTTTCTTTATTCTGCTCTTTGGCAGTTATTTGCACCATTCTATCTTCCAGCTCACTTATTCGTTCTTCTGCCTCAGTTTTTCTGTTATTGATTCCTTCTAGTGTATTTTTCATTTCAGTTATTGTGTTGTTCATCACAGTTTGTTCTTTAGTTCTTCTAGGTCCTTGTTAAACATTTTTTGTATTTTCTCAATCCGTGCCTCCATTCTATTTCCAAGATTCTGTATCATCATCTACTATGATTACTCTGAATTCTTTTTCAGTTAGGTTCCCTATTTCCTCTTCATTTATTTGGTCTTGTGGGATTTATCTTGCTCCTTTGTCTGTACCATATTTTTTTGTCATCTCATTTTTTTGATGGGTGCAGCTATGTTCCTGTCTGGCTGGTTGTTTGCTGTTAGGCTTCCAGCACTGGAGTTTGCAGGCAGTTGGGTGGAGCCAGGTCTTGATGTCAAGATGAGGACCTCTGGGAAAGCTCACACCAATTAATACTCCCTTGGGCCTGAAGTTCTCTGTCATTCCAGTGGCTCAGACTCGGTGCTCCCACCACTGGAGCTCCAGCCTGATGTCTGGCCTGAGAACCAAGACCCTGCAAGCCATGTGGTGTGGCAAAAAAAGAAAAAGAAATGTAACAAACCAAAAGGAGCAGAACAATAAGAAAGAATAAAAAAATAAAATAAAATTAGAAAAATAAAAATATATTAGAAAAATAAAAATAAAAATGAAGCAACAACAAAGCAAAACAGAACCTCAGCAGAAAAAAGAAAAAAAAAAAAAAAAGAGGCTAGAAGAAGCCTTGGGCGGGTGGGGCTTAATGTCAGGACCTACCTGGCTGGAAGAGGCCTTTGGGAGGCCGGGCTTAGGCTCAGGACTCATGCAGCCAGAGGAAGCCCCAGAGGGTGGAGGTTCAGGCCCAGGATCCCAGCATTCTTGCTGGGGCCCGAGTGGGCAGGCGACATGCTGGCCATGTTCCCCTCCTATCCCCTGAAGATCTCTCCTGATCCCCACTGATCCCCTCACTGGGAGTGGGCCCCTCCGAGCATGGGAATCCCTCCTATCCCACAGCTGCCCCTCAGGGGCTGGTCCCGTCCCATCTCCACTTTTCCTCCCCACCTTCCCTCCCATGTCCTCAGGACCCGCCCAGCTGGAGGGGCCCTGGAGGGCAGAGGTTCAAGCCTGGGATCCCAGCAGACTTGCTGGGGCCTGAGCAAGTTGGGGAGATGCTGGCTGCATTTCCCTCTGATCCCCCAATTCCCCAAAGGTCTCTCTCCGTCCCCGCTCATCCCGTCGCCCTGAGTGGGCCCCTCTGACAGTGGGAACCCCTCTCCTCCCCCAGCCACCCCTCAGGCATGCTGGTCCCATCCCACTTCCACTTTTCCTCCCCCCCCTTCTTCCCTCCCACGTCCTACCTGGTTGCACGGGCATTCCTCCCATCCCCTTAGGTGTCTGAGGTCCCCCACCAGCACCTGGTAGGTGCCCTAGTTTTGAGGCGACGCGAACTCCACATCTTCCTACTCCATCATCTTGACTCTGCCCCTGATCACATGATTTTTATCCTTCTCTTTGTTAATGTTGTGTTCCACATCGATTTGCGAATATTGAATTATTCTTGCATCCCTGAAATAAATCCCACTTGATCATGGTGTATGATCCTTTTTATGTATCAGTGGATTCAGTTTGCTAATAATTTTTTGAGGATTTTTTTATCTATATTCATCAAAGATATTGGCCTGAAATTGTTTTTTTTTTTGGAATGTCTTTTTCTGGTTTTGGTATTAGTGTAATGGTGGCCTCATAGAATGAATTTGTGAGTGTTCCATCCTCTTCAATTTTTTGGAATAGTTTGAGAAGGATAGGTATTAACTCTTCTTTATATGTTTGGTGGTAGAATTCCCTTGTGAAGCCATCTGATGCTGGACTTTGCTGGGAATTTTTTTTTTTTAATTATAAATTCAATTTCACTACTAGTGATCAGTCTGTTCAGATTGTCTGTTTCTTTCTGATTCAGCCTTAGCAGGTTGCATGTTTCTAGAAATTTGTTCATTTCTTCTAGGTTGTTCAATTTGTTGACATATAATTATTCATATGTCGTATGTCCCTTATGATTTTTTGTATCTCTGTGGTATCGGTTGTTATTTCTCCTCTTCAATTCTTATTTTGTTTTTTTCCTCTCTCATTTCTTCTTGATGAGCCTGGCTAAAGTTTATCAGTTTTGCTCGTCTTTTCAAAAAACCAGCTCTTGGCTTCATTGGTTTTTTTTGTTTTGTTTTTAGGTCTCTATTTTATTTATTTCCTCTTTGATCTTTATTATTTCCTTCCTTCTGGTGACTTTGGGCTTAGTTTGTTCTTCTTTTCCTAATTCCTTTAGGTGGTAGGTTAGGTTGTTTATTTGAGATTTTTCTTGGTTTTTTGAGGAGGGCCTGTGTCACTATAAACTTCCCTCTTAGAAGTGCTTTTGCTGCATCCCATAGATTTTGGAAAATTGTGTTTCCATATTCAGTTGTCTCAAGGTATTTTCTGATTTCCTCTTTGATTTCTTCATTGACCGTTGGTTTTTTAGTAGCATGTTGTTTAGTCTCCAGGTGTTTGTTATTTTCCCAGTTTTCTTTCTGTAATTGATTTCTAGTTTCATACCACTGTGATTGGAAAAAATGCTTGATATAATTTATATCCTCTTGAATTTGTTGTGACTTGTTTTGTGGCCAGCATTTGATCTCTTCTGGAAAATGTTCCATGTGCGCTTGAAAAGAATGCATATTCTGCTGCTTTGGGATGGAATGTCCTGTAGATATCTATTAAGCCATCTGGTTTTTTGTGTCATTTAAGACTATGGTTGCCTTATTGATTTTCTGTCTAGATGATGTGTCCATTGATGTAAGTGGAGTGTGAAAGTTCCCTACTATTATTGTTTTTTGTCAGTTTCTCCCTTTATGTATGTTAATATTTGCTTTGTATATTTAGGTCCTACTGTATGGGTGCATATATGTTAACGAGTGTAATATCCTCTTCTTGTATTGATCCCTTTATCATTATATAATGCCCTTCTTTGTCCTTTGTTATAGACTTTGTTTTAAAAGTCTATTTTGTCTGAAATGAGTATTGCTACCCCCACTTTCTTGTCATTTCTGATTGCATGAAATATCTTTTTCTATCCCCTTACTTTCACTTTGTGTGTGTCGCTCTGAAGTGAGTGTTGTAAGCCGCGTATAGACAGGTTTTGATTTTTTATTCAATCAGCCACTGTGTCTTTTGATTGGAGCATTTAGTCCACTGACATTTAAAGTGATTACTGACAGGTATATACTTATTGCCATTTTACTGCTTGTTTTCCAGTTGTTTTTGTAGTTCTTCTCTGTTCGTTTCTTCTTCTGTTTGTTTCTTCCCTTATGGTTTGATGATTTTCCTTAGTAGTATGCTTGTGTTTCTTTCTAGTTTTTTGGTATCTATTGTAGGTTTTTGATTTGTGGTTCATGTTGACCTATAACCATATCTACTTATTTTTAACTGGTAGTCATTTAATTTTAAACATATTCTAAAAGATACACCTGTTTTTACTCCCCTCCCCTACATTTTGTGTTTTCGATGTCCTATTTTACATCTTCATTTTTTTAATTGTAGTTATAATTGCTTTTACAATTTTTTGTCTTTTAATCTTCATACTAGTTTCACATTTCATACTAGTTTCACATTTTTTGTCTTTTAATCTTCATACTGAGGATCAAGTGGTTGATCCTCAGTCCTTACTATATATTTGCCTTTCATAGTGGGATTTTTCCTTTCTTATAAATTTTTACTTCTTATTATAGCTTTTTCTTTAACTTAGAAAAGACCTTTTAACATTTCTTTAGGGTAGCTTTAGTATTGATGAATTTTTTTAGTTTTTGCTTGCCTGAGAAGTTTGTTTTTATTTCAGCTTTAATTCTGAATGATAATCTTGCTCGGTAGAGTATCCTAGGTTGCAGGTTTTTCCCTTTAAGTGCTTTGAATATATCATGCCACTCCCTCTGGCCTGCAAAGTTTCTGCAGAGTAATCAGCTGATAGCCTTATGGGGGTTCCCTTGTATATGACTCTTTGTTTTTCTCTTGCTGCCTTTAAAATTCTCTTTTTACAGACTTCCCTAGCAGTCCAGTGGTTAAGACTCTGAGCTTCCACTGTGGGGACATGGGTTTGATCCCTGGTCGGGGAACTAAGATCCCGCATAACACTTGGCATGGCCAAAAAAAAAATTCTCTTTATTTTCTACTTTTGCCATTTTAGTTATGATATATCTTGGTGTGTGTCTCTTTGGGTTCATGTTGTTTGGATTCCCTCTGTGCTTCCTGTATCTGGATATCTGTTTCCTTGTTCAGGTTTGGGACTTTTTCAGCCATAATTTCATCAAAAACATTTTCAACCCCCTTTCTCTCCCCTCTCCTTCTGAAACGACTATAATGCCAATGTTGGTATGCTTCATGTTTTTCCAGAAATCTCTTAAACTGTTCTCATTTTTTAACGTTTATTTTTCTTTTTGCTGTTCTGATTGGGTAATATCCATTATTCTATCTTCCAGATCATTTATGTTCTTCTGTATCACATAGTCTGCTATTCAGTGTGTTCTTCATTTCAGTTACTGTATTCTTCAGTTCTGATTGGTTCTTTTTGTATATTTTCTAGTTCCTTGTTAAAATTCTCACTGTGTTCATCTATTCTTTTCCCTAATTTAGTTAGCATTCTTATTACTAATACTTTGAATTCTTTATCTTGTAAAGTGTTTATTTCTATTTCATTATTTATTTTCCCAGGGGTTTTCTCTTGTTCTTTCAATCAAGACTAGTTCCTCTATCTTCTTACTTTGCTTAACTTTCTCTGTCTCTGTGAAATTAGATGAAACAGTTACCTATTGCAGTCTTGAAGAGGTTTCCTTATGTGGGAGTGTCTCTCTACAGTCTGTGTGTGCCCAGTGCCTTTGGTGGGAGAGATGGATTTGACATGAACAAAAGCCATGCATTTCCTCAGGGTATTCTGACAGTTATCATCTAGCAGGAAGTAGGGTTGGAGATGGAGGAACCAGGGCCAGAGCCAAGTGTGAGGTGTGGCTTCCCCTCTGCTCACTGGCCATTAGCACCCTATCAGGGGCAGGGTCAGGTCCAAAGTTGATGGAGTGGAAGCCCTGAGGTTCGGGTCCAAGCTGTCTCTGTTCCCTTAAATGTGTTTGTCTCCCACTCCCAGCACTGTACCCTTGCCCCAGAGAGGAGGCCTCTTTGAGCCTTATTTCCTCAAATGAGGATAAAATGGGATTACAAACAAAAGAGACCTAGCATAATGTCTACCCACGTAGGTGTTCTTTAAATATCAAACTTGTTCCTGAAAAATTGGTTATAGTCAATGCCCTCAAGGAGGGTCTACGTAGTCTTTTTAATCTCTCCTCTAAAACTCACATAATATATGATAGTGACTTAGTTTCTTTTTCCAGATGGTATCCTAACCCTTCACTGCTAAACCTTTTGGTACTTTTTTCTATATTTAAAGGAGACCACTTGGGATTGTTGCATATGTAGCCCCAAATCCATTCCCTCAATCCAAACCACTACTCATAAAGATAATTCTGAGCCCACTATCAGACTATCTTATAGTCTGAATCCATTCAGGAGGCTATAACAATAACATAATCTGAGTGTCTTATTAACATCAATTATTTATTTCTCACAGTTCTGGAGGCTGGGAAGTCCATGATCAAGGCGCTGGCCCTTTCACTGTCTGGTGAGGGCCTACTTCCTGGTTCATAGCCAGCTTCTTCCTTATAGACAACTGTCTTCTCACTGTAATTTCACATAGCCAGAGGGGCAAGGTAGCTCTCTGTAGTCTGCTTATAATCCCTGGCATGAAGGCTCTACCCTCATGACCTAATCTCCTTCCGAAGACCCTATCTCCTAATACCACCACCTTGGGGATTAGGATTTCAACATATGAATTTAGGGGTGTGGGTACAAACATTCATTCTATAGCAACTACCTTCTTATGTTCCATTGTCCTCTAGAGGAATTGAGGCATCATGTCTAAGTATTTTATTTAATAAAGCCTGTGTCTTAATTGGTACCTCAATACTCCTTTCCTTTGCTTGGTTAAAGGCATTTTTCTTTCTTATTGTGTTTCTCTCTTCCCACCCCCTCTCTCTTTTAATGTTATAAAATCCGAATCCCTTATAATATTTTTATCAAAATTCACTTTTAAGAAACTTCAACTGAAATGTTGCAAATGAGATAAGAATTTAATACGTTGTCCTTCTAACAAACAGATACTAGCCTCTTTAAATCCTTTTTGTAATAAGATGGGCATTCATAAGTCAAAAACCAATACCAGTAATCAGTTAACTTCATTTTATTACAAAGAATACTTATTTCTTTATCCCTTCTTTTTCATCTCTCTTTCTTGTCTAGGGGATGAACCCACTATTTTATTGTTGCTTACTAGTCGTGAATAAGTGTTATTTACCATGTTTTCATTATAGATATTACAAATGTCTGGAGTTGTGGAATTTGTTGAAGCTGACTGCATCACTGTTAATTTTGGCTATAAAAATATTCTTTTTTTATGTCTGGTAATGAATAACTTTATGTTCATCTAAATAAGTAGAAATAATCTAGTCCCCCTTGATGGACCTTGCTTAAGCCTTTCCAAGCTTTTTGTGTGTGTATTCTTTATTTGTGGAGCTGCTGCTGTTGTGTCCTGTGATGTGTGTTTAAGTTGTAAAATATACTCAATTTGGTGGCCCTTGCCAGTCCACATTTAGTAATTTTGGGCTAATCTTTTGGTTTTTTGCCAGCATGCTATCTACAGAAGCCAGGCTACCTTCTATGAAGCTATTTATTCTGTCTTCTAATTGATATCATGTGTGAAGCACTGATGGCTGCCAAGAGTTTCAAGAATGAAAATATTCAGCATAGTTATAAGTCTTCTTCCCAGAAACATTTGGAAGAGATTTCTCTATTTCTCTGTAGATCCTTGACTATCAAGTATAATTAAGAATATAGAAAGACAGCCTAAAACAGTGAAATTTTAAAAACCAAAAAGAATAAGAGTAAATTGAATAACCCTATGTTTAAGAAAATATTTACCTCAGTTGGAAAACCATCCAAAATTAGCTTTTACTGGGCTTTCCCATCCTTGCCTTTGTATTATGAGTTGAGCTCTTTTTCCTAAGGTTGACAATGGACTCTTCACTTTTGAAAGTCATCATCATGAAATTCATTTGGGCTTGGTAGGATCAGATTAAGCCTACAATTACTACTGCTTAATCATTAATCATGGTCTCCAGTGAGAGATTGAAAGGATGGATTCCATCTGAATGAAGACAATATATTGTCTTTTGTATCTGGCTTCTTTCACTTAACATATTTATAAGGTTCATCGGTGTTATAGCATGTATCAATACTTCATTTCTTTTTATGGTCGAATAATATTTAATATGACTATCTTACATTTTATTTATCCATTCATCCGTTGATGGACATTTGGATTTTTGCTGCTTTCTGGTTATTATGAATAATCCTGCTAGAATATTTGTGTACAGGTTATTGCACGGACATATGTTTTCATTTTTGAGGGATATACACCAGGAATAAAATTGCTGGATTATATGGTTACTCTGTGTTTAACTGTTTAAGGAACTTCCAGAACTGTTTTCCAAAGTGGCTGTGCCATTTTACATTCACACCAGCAGTGAGTGAAGGTTCTAATTTCTCCCCATCTTCAGCAACACTTGTTATCTGCTTTTTTTTCTAACTGTAACCTTCCTAGTGAGTGTGAAGTGGTATCTCATGTGGCTTTGATTTGCATTTCCCTGATGACTAGGGATATTGAGCATCTTTTCCTGTGTTTATTGGCCACTTGTGTATCTTTTTGGAGCAATGTCTATTCAGATCCTTTGCATATTCTCTTCTCCATTGCTTTTAACTTCCCTGGTCAGCCAAGTTATATTTCATTCCTATAGGAATGATTAGTAAAACAATTTTGTCTTCTTGCTTCTAAGTAAAGGATACTGGGAAATCGTGAACACTTTTATGGGCCTTTTACTACAAAGAGAGCTTATCAAGCCATATGAAATATCAGAGAAAGACACATATGTTTTACTTAGCTATTTTGTCCACATATGACATTTTCTTTGTTTTTATGTGAAATTAGCAGAGTGCTTTTAGCTGGGAAACTATTAGAGATATTTTAATAATAGTAGTAGTAAGCATCTATTGATTCATTGAGTGCTTTCTATATAGTAAGCACTATATACTACAATTGTTATATTTATTATATGATTTAATCTTACTGAAAAGAAGCTCACTATGTGATAAGGTACTGTTCTCTTCTGGGAGGCTGACAGAGGTTAAATAATTGCCCAAAGTCATCCAGCTAAAATGTGGTAGGGCCAGGATTCGAACACAGGTGTGCCTGAATTCAAAGACTATGTGTTAATTACTATTTTTTTAAACACAGCTTTATTGAGATATAATTCATATACTATCACTCTATGTTTTTGCTAGTCATGTTTGTGTTCAGTTGACCTTGTCATGCTGTGATATTAAATGGATAAATCTTTTTGTGAGCATTAAATTTGTGCTCTTTCCCTCGTACTTGTGTATTTCCTTTGCAATATGTTAATGCATAAGATTTTAAATTATTTAGGCTTTGCATAGAGATCCTAATGAAAAAGCTATTTGAGCCAAAATAGATTAATTTTTAGTGTTTTATGGGCTATTGTTAAATTTTATATTTTAAAGCTGTATTGAAGTGTTTCTGTCCTACTTTTAAAGACATTAGGTTTTTATAGCATCACATTTACTTCGGATAATGAAAAAAAAAGTATCCCATATCAACGTCTCACAAAACCATTTTGATTTTTCCATTTTCCTTCCCATTGTATTTTCTTTACACATACATATTTTACACTTTCCATCTTCTCAATTTACTTACATTTTACTAGAAAGATTTTTGATGAGGCTACAGGTTTTAATGGCTTAATTATTTTCCATTGAGTGAAAGTATCATATGTAATCAAATAATTCATTTTAGATTGGATTTTAAACTTGCTTCCCATTTTTCTCTCTTTATAATTAGTCTAAGAACTAATTACATATGTAAAGTTTTTCCTTTCTTTTGGATTATTTTCTTGAACTAAATATTTTAGAGTTTTATGGATTTTTTATGATCTTATTAAATAGTTAGCTTACTTTTTAAGTAACTATCCATGTTTACTCGAGCATGCGAGAGAAAGGTGTAATGTAGCAATTTGTACCCAGGTTTCTGGCAGTATTATTTGTTACTAGAGAGAACAATTCAGTTATATCATCACTTCATTGAGTCTAGGGCAGCCTTTATTCTTGTTATGATCATTCTGCTTGTTACCAGGAGCTCAGGGTCCCTTTTACCCAAAGATTACAAGGAAAGAAAAGGTCTAAAATGAATATTCTTTCCTCACAGTGAATTTGTCCCATGTAGGCTTCGCTTTGGGGCTTTGGAGAACTATTAATTAAAGAGGGGCGGAAGTGGTTTAATCCATTATAGACTTCCAGGTATAAGTTGTAAAAAGTTAAATATATATTTTTACTAATTTTATTCTTAAATCATTGATGTATTGTTATTAAGAGTGCTTTTAAAAGACGTTTTTGAAATTCATCTTGTTGACTAGAGATCATATTTAAATCCATACTTTTTATTTTACACTTCTAAGAAAATGTTGTCATTGTTTTGCTTTGTGGCTTTATGGGTTGTAAGTGTAAAAGGGATCCTGTTTATCTCATAATTTCATAAAGTTTGTTGCCTGTTCCAGAAGATGTTCAAATAGAAGGGTTGGCAGCCTTTCAGCAGTGTTCTGCCAAGTTGTCGTTTATTCATTCTCTGATGAGTAGACGTGGTGAGGAGAGCAAGGGAAAAGAAGATGGCACAGCTTCCCCCCAAGCCTGTGTCCACTGCAGCGCATATGTTGGGCAAGAATTCCCTAGGCAGGACACCAAAAACATCACCTTTAAAATAAAAATACTGAAAACTGAAGCCAGGCTGTGCAAGGCTCTCTGGATATAAAGATTTATGAGACATTTTCAGCCTTCTAGGAGCTCACAGCCTAAGTAGGGGAGAGCACTGTGTTAAGTACACTAAATGTATTGATACTTGAAATTCAGAAATAGTGCAGAGGAGAGATACAGCATCAAAGGAATACTTCTCTAAATTTTAAGCAGCAACATCAGGTGGCAGAGGGAAAGAATGTTTAGGACTAGAAGAAAGAGGCTCTACGGATCACTAGTATCTTTAGTTTTTCTTTCTTTTTATGAAAACAGTTGTATTGAGCTATAATTCACATGTTATCCAACTCACCCATTTATAGCGTAAAATTCAGTCACTTTTTGAATATTCTGAGTTGTGCATCCATCATCACAATCACTTTTAGAACATTTTTATTACCCCAAAAAGAAACTTCACACCTTCCATACCCCCATGCCCCGCCCCCCAGCCACAGGGAGCCACTAATCTAATTTCTGTCTGTATAGATTTGTCTATTCTGGACATTTCATGTAAACAAAGTCATGCAATATGTGGCCTTTTGTGACTGGCTTTTTAAAAAATATTTATTTAATTAATATTTTTGGCTTTGTCGGGTCTTAGTTGCGGCATGCGGGATCTTTTGTTGTGGTGCGCGGTCTCTTCATTGCAACGTGCGGGCTTCCCTCTAGTTGTGGTGGTGGGTTTTCTATCTCTAGTTGTGGCGCACGGGCTCCAGGGCACGCAGGCTCTGTAGTTTGTGGCATGCGAGCTCTCTAGTTGAGGTGTGCGAGCTTCTTAGTTGTGGTATTCTGGCTTAGTTGCCCTGTGGCATGTGGGATCTTAGTTCCCTGACCAGGGGTCAAACCCATGTCCCCTGCATTGGAAGGTGGATTCTTTACCACTGGACCATGAGGGAAGTCTCTGTGACTGGCTTTCTACTTAGCATAATGTTTTCAAGATTCATCCATGTTGTAGCATGTATCAATATTTCATTCCTTTTTATAGGTAAGTAATATTGCACTGTATGGCTACACCACATTTTATCTATCCATTCATCAGTTGATGGACATTTGGGTTGTTTCCACTTTTTGGCTATTATGAATAATGCTGCTATGAACATTCATGTTCAAGTTCTAGTGTGAACATATGTTTCATTTTTCTTGGGTATATATCTAAGAGTGAAATTGCTGGATCATATCACTCTTATGTTTAAACATTTTAGTAGCTGCCAACCTATTTTCCAAAGCAGCTGTACTGTTTTATATCCCATTAATGTATATCTTTTCTTCTGCTCTCCCCAAATAATGCATATACTCCTAGGTAGGCACTGCCACTGAAGTATTATTAGCTGTTACCTTCATTCTTACTAGAATTGCATAATGTGGATAGTCACTGAAGAATAAGAATACCGTAGAATATATTCTGTCATTTAGGAGGCTAGCTGGGAAAGAGGAAACAGGAGCTGCCCTAACCAACTTTTTCTTTCTGTCTCTGGGGCATTGTTGCCTTGCCACTTGAAATGATTTTGTCATCTGTCTTTGGTAGATTGCCTGTCCTTGTCTTAATAGGTATCATCTTTGACCAGTAATCAGTAACAATTCTGAATGGTTTAATGTTTACCATACTAGGGATGTTTGTCTTTATAAAAACCACTAACATTTATATAAATCAAAGTTTGAAAACTTATGGCCTATATTCTTTGATTATCATAGGATTAATATTTTACATTAATTCTAATATGAATTAAAAATAAAAATACAGGTATCTACCCTCTCTTGATAAGAGAGGAAGATCTTACAGATCTTCTGGCCTGCTTTTCCACGTGGGCTGGATGACTTGGTACTAAGTAACATTTAACAGCCTCCTTCAGAGGAGTGTGCACTCTAATTTGCAGCACTTTCCTTGGCTTTTAGATTTACCTTATCTGCCTGACCCAGGTAGGCGTTGCAAGTGCGTCCCTTATTTTAATGTTACAAATAACTTTATATAAATAATCTCAGTTTGTCTGTGCAACAACTCTCCCTTCTTCTTTCCAAACCACTCTTCAAAAAGGATGTCATATGATTGGCTAGTAAACATGGAAAAATGTCAACATTGTTGGTCGTTGGGAAACATATATACCAATGAAATCACTAATCTTAAAAAGAGTGACAATACCAACCATTGGAGAAAGTATGAAGTAATTTGATATCTCATACATTACTGTCAGGGATATAAAATGATACAACCACTATGAGAAAGTATTTGGTAGTTTCTTAAAAAGATGAACATAAACCTACCTTATGATCCAACATTTCCACTTCTAGATACTTACCTGAGTTAAATGAAAACATGTCCACAAAAAGACTTGTACAAGAGTGTTCATTTCAGCTTTATTGATTATAGCATATTTGGAAACAACCCAAATGGGTATTGTATTTGTACAGCGGGATGCTATTCAGCGATAAAAAGGAACGGACCACTGCCACTTGCAGCAAGATGGCTGATCCCAAAAGCATGCTCGGTGAAAGAAGCCAGTCACAAAAAGTCTATACATCTCATTTTTATGAAATTCAAGGTTAGGCAGAATTTATCTGTGAGGGTAGAAATCAGCATAGCAGTTGACTTGGGGTGGGGAGAAGGGTAGACGAGAAAGGGACATGAGGAAATTTTCTGGATTGTGGTCTGTGTCTGCACTGTCTAATATAAGAGCTGTTAGCCACAGAGACTAGTAAGCACTTGAACTGCAGCCAATTCAAATTATGATGTGTTGCCAGTGTAAAATATACAACAGATCGAAGCCTTAGTATGAAATAATATATAAAATATCTCATTGCTAATAGTTTTGAATCAGTTACATAAAATGATAATATTTTGGATAGATTGGGTTAAATAAAATATATTCCAATTAATTTCATCTGTCTCCCTTTACTTTTTTTAGTGTGGTTACTAGAAAATTTTCAGTTGTGTATGTGGCTCACATTATATTTTTCTTTTTTTAAAAATTTATTTATTTTATTTTTGGCTGTGTTGGGTCTTTGTTGCTGTGCGTGGGCTTTCTCTAGTTGTGGCGAGAGGGGTCTACTCTTCGTAGCGGTGCGCGGGCTTCTCTTTGCGGCGGCTTCTCTTGTTGTGGAGCACGGGCTCTAGGTGCTCGGGCTTCAGTAGTTGTGGCACGTGGGCTCAGTAGTTGTGGCTCATGGGCTTAGTTGCTCCACGGCATGTGGGATCTTCCTGGACCAGGGATCGAACCTGTGTCCCCTGCACTGGCAAGTGGATTCTTAACCACTGCGCCACCAGGGAAGTCACTGTGGCTCATATTATATTTCCATGGTCTGCATCTTGATGGGCATGGTGGTTACAATAGTGTATACATTATCAGGATTCATTGAACTGTTATATTTTAATAAAACAAAACTATAAAAGCTGCATTTTTCATGCTAGTGAATATGTTTGGCATTTGGTATCCATTATATTCTATATTGCACTTCACAATAATCTTGTGATGTAGGTGCTATTTGCTCATGAGTCTGGGAAGTCAAAGTAACATCCAGATTAACATAAATATGTGATAACATGGAGATTCGAATACTCTTTAGTTTAACTATACTTCTTGTGCTTTTCCACTCTATCATGTTGCTTTTCCACTTGTGATAAAAGTGTGAGTGTACTTTGGGAACAGTTTAAATTTTGCTCCTTCAGCCATTGATTTCTAAACCTGTGCTCTGGGTGGTGGTGAATGAGTCATAATATTTCTGAAAGATAATTCTTTAACTGAATAGGAATCTAATAGCATTGCTTCTGATGTTTCAAGGAGGAAAATGACTTCCAGTCTAAACAAATTGCCCACAGTTGGAAGAGAAACAGCTTTTGGTGTGTGCAGAAATGAAAATCAATACATTGTACTGAAAAAGAGGCCTCATTCACTTTTAAGATTTTTCTCTCTTAAGTCCTGAGATGGGAATGTGAGGCAGTGCTAGCCCTCTATTTTCTTAATCAGCTGTGAGTCTGTTGTAGCAAAAATTAATAGGCGTTGCAGGATCATGAAGAAAAGCTCTTTCATCTTTCCCAGCTCCAAGAGGGTGTTATATTTTCAAAGCGGAGTATTGTACAATTGAGCAATAGATAAGGAGGGGAGGGGCCTTTCCTGGGGATTCTTGACCGCTGGAAGAGTTCACTTCAGGCAATTTGTCACAGCAGTTATTTTTCCGGAAATACCCTATGCCAAGGTTATGTTTTGGCTATTCCATCCTCTTTTATTGATTTATTTTCTGAAATCATGGGGGAAGGTAGTTCTCCCTGCCCTCTCCCGTCATCCCAACTCTTTGTCTAGCTGCTCCTTCAGTGCACCATGGGGTGGGAATGATTTTCAGTGGGACTCATGTTTTCAGTGGGATTGGGTTTGGAAGATTTAGGGAGTTAGTGTCGTATAAAAATGACCAGTATAAATCCTGTATTTTGTTTAAGCATTTTTCAGTGTGACAAATATAATTTAATATGGAAATGTGATTCATTGTTCCACGGTAGGTTTTCTCAGCTATGTACAGTAAGGGTTCTGTAGCCTACTGTGGATTGAGTATTTATTACTTTCTGGAACCTCTTTTGTTGTTTTTATGTTTCGTTTGTGGGGACATTTGAAGGTGGATTGCCTGTTCAACCTTGCAGAGGAGTTGATTAAGTTTCGTTTGCTATGCATTAGAGAAGGAATTTGCTGGTCTTTTTGAACTGAGCTCTACATTATTTGTAGTTGGGGCATGTTTTTTGATGCCTTCAGTTCTTCCTGGGCATGAAAACGCTTTTTGTACATTTGTTGAATCTATTTCCATGCTGAGCTTTTTATGTACTATACAATGACTCTTTGCAGTTGAAAGTTGTAGTTTGGCTTTATTTTTAACTTTAAAAGGACAGCAGGAACTTGCCTTTTATTAAACATTTGTGGACATTATAACATTTACTTTGTCACGCTGTGAGTAGATTTTTAAATATGGTTTTTCATTTTCAAAATAAAGTTTTAACTGACTGTTGTAGGTTTGTATAATGGAATGCTATTCAGCACACGTGTGAAATGTGTGGGAAAATAAATATATTGGCTTTTTCTCTTTAAATAGAAAAGATTTAACTCAACTATTATTTAATTGGTTGTTTTCATTTCTTTTTACAGACAGTATTTGTAGAGTATGAAAAGTCAAGCACTAATCAAAAGAGAAAATTTTAAATTTGAGGTCTCGAAATTTTATCATTTCCTGTTTTTGCTGTTATGATTCAGTCCTCTCTCCTCTGCTGTCTGCCCTTTGCCATACCCAGATTTGCTGTGATCTTTTAGATACTTCACTGTGAACATTTTACATTCTCAACTTTTGAAGTTATGACGTTTAAGAGCTCCTTCTCCCCTCCTGTTCATTATTTTAATCCCATTTCCTGTTTAGTTTGTGTTTAAAGAATTTTTGTATGAAAAGTTTTCCGTCTTGAATTGGAATCCTGGTCTCTGAGGATTATTAACTGATGTGAGTAGTATGTGACCAAACAGGAACGCTGTTCAGGGTATCCAGCCGTGAGTTTCCGGCTCTCAGTCACAAACGCAGGGCATTCTTTCAAAGATCAAACAAGTTGGATACTAGGAGGGTTTTAATGATGCCAGTTAACATCAGAAGAGCTGGGCTCAGTGGTCGCAGATTGTGATCATCTGAATAAATGTCACTGAGCTAGAAATAATGACGTGACTAAAATCATGCTAATTGTGTGCCATTCTGCCATTCCAGTGAATCAGATGTATTGGTTTAAGCTTATACAAGGGGTGGGTTTTTCTTTGGGGGGTAAATGGGGACATGGGGTGTAGAGAGGGAATCGTTGAAGGAGGGTTGTAGATTAAATGACATTACATGTTTGAAAGGCTCTATGGATTTTGAGAAGTGATTGAAAGCATTATTTTGGTACCTTCCAAGAAATTTGCATATACCCTTAAGTGACCTAGAATTTTTAAAAAGCTTATTCATCATATACCCATAAGTGAACCTAGAATTAAACTTTTATCAAAAATGGCATTGTTATCTGTGGTGTTTAAACTCATCTCCATGCTATATAAATGTGTTGATCTTACCCTCTCATTGCTCAAGATAAAATATCGCTAAGAGACTCATTTCCAGAAATACTAATGTTGCCAGATTAGTCTTCACTTTGATTAGATGACTAAAATCATGTGTTAGTGAAAGGCGTAGGAAGTATTGGGAATTAAGACAGTAAGCTTTTGGTAAATCTTTGCATAGGTACAGAATTACTCGGAATGCCTCTTTAACATGCATACAAATCTAGAAGTAGTATTTAAAGGAGATAATGTATACATTTTGTTTTAAGGTTCTTTAGTTTTAAGTTGGAGAGACTTTTCAGAGTTGACAGAAAAGGATTTGTTCAAGTCTGTGGACTGTACTATTAATTGGCTGTCTTTCTAATGCCTTTTTTTATGTTTTCAGTATGTATTACTTATCTTTTGTGATTCAGATGACTTTATACCATATAGGACCTGTTGTCTGGTTTTTGAGCTTTATTAAAAGCTGGGCTTAGATCTTCTCATAGTAGTATGATGGAACCTGTTGCTCTAGGTTCTAATTCAACAGTTATGAGTAAGATAGTCTCAGAGGTACCATTCTTTTGGCTTCAGAGCCATGGCACACTGCCTCTACTTATGTAAGTGGTCATTTGAACAATTAACTTGCTTAAACAATTGACAGGGTCATATGACTTTGATCTGAAATTGTCGAAAACAGGTCAAACAAAAGAATGTCATTGACTTTGTTTCATCATGTTACACTTACAGCTTCAGTTAGAGTGTATTTCCTTCTCTTTCACTTGTTTGCCTCAGCTACTCTAAGTTATGGACTTCATAGAAAAATGAATGGCAGTGATTTCTAGTGTGTAGAGTAAGGTCTTCAAAAGTTTGTGGATAACTTGAGCTATGAAATCAGAATCTCTAGAGATGAAGCCTAGGCTCTCTATTTTTTAATGAGTTCCCCAGTGACTTTGATATCCAGTGAAGTTTGGGAGCATTGTCAAGAGCAGCAGTCTCTAAAGTGTTTTGTGTATAGGCCCAGCCATGAGGTATGGGAAGAAGATATTAGAATATTTCTTATTTATCTTTTATCTCAAGAATGAGTAAAATTAGGCTCAAATAATACTTAATACATGGATCGATGGTTTCTTTACTTGCACTTCCATCAGATGGTCATGTATCACCTAGAGTAGCC
The DNA here is from genome assembly GCF_028021215.1 of Eschrichtius robustus. NCBI lineage: Eukaryota > Metazoa > Chordata > Mammalia > Artiodactyla > Eschrichtiidae > Eschrichtius > Eschrichtius robustus. The sequence goes on from NC_090833.1 coordinate 70,088,136, forward strand.
AGGTATCCTAAAGGAAGAGTGGGAGTTCCACAGTGAAGACTGGTTGTACCATCATCTCTCCTTTGTTAGAATATGGCAATCCATTACAGTTTATGCATATGAGTTAAATGCATTTATAGGATATATACATACATACACACATACACATATATATAGTTGTGTCATTTTATAGATATTTACATACATATATGTATATATATGTATATGTGTGTATATATATACATATATATGTATATGGGGTTGTGTCATTTTCTTAGACACGCTGATTCCAGATATGGATTGTTGAGAAGTTTATCTGAAGCACTGTTAACCTTGACTTTATGGAATTTCTTCATTCCTTTACATATGCCTGAGGACAACTATACACAAATTATTTGCCTTTTATTTTTTGAGCCATGTAATAGCTATATTTTTCTGACAACAGTGTCTTTTTAAGAAAGTTACCGCTTTATTGAGATATAATTCACATATCATAAACTTCACTCTTTCAAAGTGTACAGTTCAGTGATTTTTAGTATATTCACAAAGCTGTTCATCAAGCACCACTATCAAAGCATTTTAATTAATTAATTAATTTATTTTATTTTTGGCTGCGTTGGGTCTTTGTTGCTGCGCACGGGCTTTCTCTAGTTGCGGTGAGAGGGGGCTACTCTTCGTTGCAGTGCATGGACCTCTCACTGAAGTGGTTTCTCGTTGCAAAGCACGGGCTCTAGGTGTGCAGGCTCAGTAGTTGTGGCTCACAGGCTCTAGCACAGGCTCAGTAGTTGTGGCACACGGGCTTAGTTGCTCTGCAGCATGTGGGATCTTCCCAGACCAGGGCTCGAACCCGTGTCCCCTGCATTGGCAGGCGGATTCTCAACCACTGCGCCACCAGGGAAGCCCCTATCAAAGCATTTTTAAATCATTCCTGTGGTAAGCTGAATAATGGCCCCCAAATATATCCAGGTCCTAATCTCTGGGACCTATGAATGTCACCCTATATCATAAAGGGGACTTTGCATATGTGATTAAGTTAAGGACCTTGAGATGGGTAGATTATCCTGGATTATCTGAGTGGTATCCTAAATGTAATCACAAGTGTCCCTGTAAGAAGGAGACAGAGAGATTTGACTACAGAGAAGAGAAAGTGTGATGTGACAACTGAAACAGAAGAAAAGGTGATGTGATGATGTGAGGGAGGAATCATGAACCAAGGAATGCAGGCAGCTTCTAGAAACTAGAAAAGGCAAGGAAACAGATTCTTCTCCAGAGCCTCCAGAGGTAACCTTGAATTTTACCCTCATAAGACTCACCTGGACTCTGGCCTCCAGAACTGTAAGAGAATCAGTTTATGTTGTGTTAAGCCACTAAGTTTGTGGTAATTTGTTACAGCAGCCATAGGAAACTAATACAACCCTCAAAGAAACCCCAAGCCCATTAGTAGTCACTTTCAATTCCCATCTTCCTAAAGTCCTTGGCAACTGTTTTCTGTCTCTATGGATTTGCCTATTCTGGACAATTCATGTCAATGGAATCATATAGTATACGCCCTTTTGTGTCTGGCTTCTTTTACCTAGCATATTTTCAAGTTTCATTAGAACTTCATTTCTTTTTATGGCTCTATAATATTACATTGAATGGCTGTAGCACAGTTTGTTAATCCATTTGTCAGTTGATGGACATTTCGGTTGTTTCTACTTTTTAGTTATTATGAATAATGCTGCCATGAACATTTGTGTACAAGGTTTTACGTGGACTTATGCTTTCAGTTCTCTTGATATATATCTAGGAATAGAATTTCTGGGTTTTATGATAACTATTTTTAACTTTTCAAGGAACTGCCAAACTATTTTTCCAAGTGGTTGCACCATTTTACATTCTTGCCAGCAATATGTGAGTGTTCACATTTGCCACATCGTTATCAACATTTGTTATTGTCTGTCTTATTATAGCCATCCTATTGGGTATGAAGTGGTATCTCATTGTGGTTTTGATTTGCAGTTTCCTAATGACTTATGGTGTTGAGCATCTTTTCACGTGCTTATTGGCAGATTATATCATTTACAATATTTTATACTGAGATTGAGTGTGTCCCTAAAAGATATTTGTATTACATAGAGGTTTAAACGGTTTTGAACTTAAACATGTTTTATTTTTTTTAGTAAGGACAATTGTTTCAGATTTTCCTACTTTGCATAATATTTTCATTCCTGTAGTTCATGTGTATAAAATAAATATATATATATGCTGGTGTGCTGAATTTTTTTTTTTTACCAGTAGAGATGTACAAATGATCATGCTTATAGGTCACCGGTCTAGAGGATGCTCCAGTGGACCTTATGTTAAGATGTCTTACAAAGGTGGTGCAACAAGCCATCATTATGAAGAGATCTACTAAAGACAACTCTTTTTCTCAGATTTGGTTTTGTTACATGATATGAAAATGCTTTGAAGGAGTAGGGACCTGACTCTAAAAGAAACTAGGATATATCATTCACTGAGAGGAACTGCCTTTAATGAGTAGTTTAGGAACAAATATCATTATGTAACAACCACAAAAACAAGGAAAACAGCTATTCCATTTATTGAGTGCCTCTTGCTGTCAAGGCACCTACACTAAGTGTATGACATACATTATTTAATTATTACAACATCTCTATGAGTTTGGTGGTCTTGTCCTTATTTTATACGTGAATAAGCTAAGACCCACAAAGTACAAGTAATTTTCCCAAGGGCATGGAGCTAAGAAGAGGTAGAGCTGGGATTTAAAAACAAGGCTAATCCCTTGCCTTTTATTCTGTATCGTATGATGTAATTAATTTGTCACTGCTTTTCCCATCCCCCACTCCCTTGCCCATTTCTACCCCTAAAGGGAGGGAAAAGCTGTAGCCTAATGCCACTTGATAAATAAAAGGAGCTGAAGAAGAACAGCTTAGAGATATAGAGAGCAAGAGAGTTTGCATTTAACCACAGAAAATTAAAGAACTGCTTAGGATTGGCTAGGGTTTAGAGTCAGCAGTTGCAGAACAGTATTAAAGAGGGGCCTGATTCTAAGTTACAGGTGGAAGACATCCTTGGGCCAGGCAACACAACCTGCTTTCTGAGCCAAACCTATGGAGGAAAGGATAAACTGACAGTTTTTATTTATATTTATTTATTCAACTAAAATTGTGTGTCTTCTGTGCACAAGGCACCATGTGATGCTAGAGATACAATGATGTAAAGGAGAGACATAGTTCTTACCCTCAGGAAACTTTCATTCTAAGTTGGGGGCCCAGAGCAGATGATACTTTACCGTTTGTGGTACAGCTACTTATTTGCAGTTGTGATAAATCCTACAAAGCAGGAGTATAAGTTCTGCTAGAAAAGTTTAGTGAATTTAAGGTAATCTAAGAATGCTAGTAAAATTCTTATTATTAGGGGGACATTTCCTAATTAAGCTAATAATGAAGTTTATTGAGTGATTTGTTTCTCCTTTGTGAAATTTTCTTACCCATTAGGTTTGTGTCCTTCCCTCTTTGCCCCACGGCATCCCTCTGTATTTAAGCATAACTTGCTATAAATGTTTGTTTCCTTGTTTATGTTTCTGTGAGCTACTTTGGGGTGTAATAAGCTCTTTTTATTCATCTCTAGTCCTAGTTCTTAACAGCTTGTTTATGAGACCTCTTGCATTGCCCAGGAAAGTTATAATTTCATATTTTCTATCCCAGTGTCTCAATTTTTACTTTTAGAATATGCATATTGAGTTTTTACAGTATTTTTTCTTGCACAGCTCGTTTGTTGTTCAAAATTAGAAGAGAAGGATAAGCAAAATTTGAAACAAAAAAATTGCACATAATGTCACTATCCAGACATAACTCTAAACAATTTGCTATATATAATTTCATACCTTTTTCTATACGTACATGTATATCTATGGATTTTTAAAAAATGAGATTGTATTGAGCATACTGTTTAGTATAACCTGATTTTTTCATCTTAATATATTGTGTACATCTTTTCCTGGCATATGTACACATGTATTTTTTATGCCTACATAGTATTTCATTGTACATTGCATTTTTCATACTTTTACCAATCTTCTATTGATGGACATCTTGTTTGTTTTCAATTTTTTTTATCATCTTCAGTGCTGTGATGATCATCCTGAGAGCTATCCTTAGCACTCTGCTCTACTTATTTCTTTTTTTTTTTTTTTTTTTGTTTGTTTTTTTATACTGCAGGTTCTTATTAGGCATCAATTTTATACACATCGCTGTATACATGTCAATCCCAATCGCCCAATTCAGCACACCACCATCCCCACCTCACCGCAGTTTTCCCCCCTTGGTGTCCATATGTCCATTCTCTACATCTGTGTCTCAACTTCTGCCCTGCAAACTGGCTCATCTGTACCATTTTTCTAGGTTCCACATACATGCATTAATATACGATATTTGTTTTTCTCTTTCTGACTTACTTCACTCTGTATGACAGTCTCTAGATCCATCCACGTCTCAACAAATGACTCAATTTCGTTCCTTTTTATGGCTGAGTAATATTCCATTGTATATATGTACCACAACTTCTTTATCCATTCGTCTGCTGATGGGCATTTAGGTTGCTTCCATGACCTGGCTATTGTAAATAGTGCTGCAATGAACATTCGGGTGCATGTGTCTTTTTGAATTACGGTTTTCTCTGGGTATATGCCCAGTAGTGGGATTGCTGGGTCATATGGTAATTCTATTTTTAGTTTTTTAAGGAACCTCCATATTGTTCTCCATAGTGGCTGTATCAATTTACATTCCCACCAACAGTGCAAGAGGGTTCCCTTTTCTCCACACCCTCTCCAGCATTTGTTGTTTGTAGATTTTCTGATGATGCCCATTCTAACAGGAGTGAGGTGATACCTCATTGTAGTTTTGATTTGCATTTCTCTAATAATTAGTGATGTTGAGCATCTTTTCATGTGCTTCGTGGCCGGCTGTATGTCTTCTTTGGAGAAATGTCTATTTCGGTCTTCTGCCCATTTTTGGATTGGGGTGTTTGTTTCTTTGATATTGAGCTGAATGAGCTGTTTATATATTTTGGAGATTAATCCTTTGTCCGTTGATTCATTTGCAAATATTTTCTCCCATTCTGAGGGTTGTCTTTTCGTCTTGTTTATGGTTTCCTTTGCTGTGCAAAAGCTTTGAAGTTTCATTAGGTCCCACTTGTTTATTTTTGTTTTTATTTCCATTACTCTAGGAGGTGGATCAAAAAAGATCTTGCTGTGATTTATGTCAAAGAGTGTTCTTCCTATGTTTTCCTCTAAGAGTTTTATAGTGTCCAGTCTTATATTTAGGTCTCTAATCCATTTTGAGTTTATTTTTGTGTATGGTGTTAGGGAGTATTCTAATTTCATTCTTTTACATGTAGCTGTCCAGTTTTCCCAGCACCACTTATTGAAGAGACTGTCTTTTCTCCATTGTATATCTTTGCCTCCTTTGTCATAGATTAGTTGACCATAGGTGCGTGGGTTAATCTCTGGGCTTTCTATCTTGTTCCATTGATCTATGTTTCTGTTTTTGTGCCAGTACCATATTGTCTTGATTACTGTAGCTTTGTAGTATAGTCTGAAGTCAGGGAGTCTGATTCCTCCAGCTCCATTTTTTTGCCTCAAGACTGCTTTGGCTATTCGGGGTCTTTAGTGTCTCCATACAAATTTTAAGATGATTTGTTCTAGCTCCGTAAAAAATGCCATTGGTAATTTGATAGGGATTGCATTGAATCTGTAGATTGCTTTGGGTAGTATAGTCATTTTCACAATGTTGATTCTTCCAATCCAAGAACATGGTATATCTCTTCATCTGTTGGTATCATCTTTAATTTCTTTCATCAGTGTCTTATAGTTTTCTGCATACAGGTCTTTTGTCTCCCTAGGTAGGTTTATGCCTAGGTATTTTATTCTTTTTGTTGCAATGGTAAATGGGAGTGTTTCCATAATTTCTCTTTCAGATTTTTCATCATTAGTGTATAGGAATGCAAGAGATTTCTGTGCATTAATTTTGTATCCTGCAACTTTACCATATTCATTAATTAGCTCTAGCAGTTTTCTGGTGGCAGTTTTAGGATTCTCTATGTATAGTATCATGTCATCCGCAAACAGTGACAGTTTTACTTCTTGTTTTCCAATTTGTATTCCTTTTATTTCTTTTTCTTCTCTGATTGCTGTGGCTAGGACTTCCAGAACTATGTTGAATAATAGTGGTGAGAGTGGACATCCTTGTCTCGTTCCTGATCTTAGAGGAAATGCTTTCAGTTTTTCACCATTGAGAATGATGTTTGCTGTGGGTTTGTCATATATGGCCTTTATTATGTTGAGGTAGGTTCCCTCTATGCCCACTTTCTGGAGAGTTTTTATCAGAAATGGGTGTTGAATTTTGTCAAAAGCTTTTTCTGCATCTGTTGAGATGATCATATGGTTTTTATTCTTCAATTTGTTAATATGGTGTATCACATTGATTGATTTGCGTATATTGAAGAATCCTTGCATCCCTGGGATAAATCCCACTTGATCATGGTGTATGATCCTTTTAATGTGTTGTTGGATTCTGTTTGCTAGTATTTTGTTGAGGATTTTTGCATCTATATTCATCAGTGATATTGGTCTGTAATTTTCTTTTTTTGTAGTGTCTTTGTCTGGTTTTGGTATCAGGGTGATGGTGGCCTCATAGAATGAGTTTGGGAGTGTTCCTTCCTCTGCAATTGTTTGGAAGAGTTTGAGAAGGATGGGTGTTAGCTCTTCTCTAAATGTTTGATAGAATTCACCTGTGAAGCCATCTGGTCCTGGACTTTTGTTTGTTGGAAGATTTTTAATCACAGTTTCAATTTCATTACTTGTGATTGGTCTGTTCATATTTTCTATTTCTTCCTGATTCAGTCTTGGAAGGTTATACCTTTCTAAGAATTTGTCCATTTCTTCCAGGTTGTCCATTTTGTTGGCATAAAGTTGCTTGTAGTAGTCTCTTAGGATGCTTTGTATTTCTGCGGTGTCTGTTGTAACTTCTCCTTTTTCATTTCTGATTTTATTGATTTGAGTTCTCTCCCTCTTTTTCTTGATGAGTCTGGCTAATGGCTTATCAATTTTGTTTATCTTCTCAAAGAACCAACTTTTAGTTTTATTGATCTTTGCTATTGTTTTCTTTGTTTCTATTTCATTTATTTCTGCTCTGATCTTTATGATTTCTTTCCTTCTGCTAACTTTGGGTTTTGTTTGTTCTTCTTTCTCTAGTTTCTTTAGGTGTAAGGTTAGATTGTTTACTTGAGATTTTTCTTGTTTCTTTAGGTAGGCTTGTATAGCTATAAACTTCCCTCTTAGAACTGCCTTTGCTGCATCCCATAGGTTTTGGATTTTCGTTGTCAAAACGAAACACGTTGTTGTGTTTTTATTGTCATTTGTCTGTAGGTATTTTTTGATTTCCTCTTTGTTTCTTCAGTGATCTCTTGATTATTAAGTAACGTATTGTTTAGCCTCTATGTGTTTGTGTTTTTTACGTTTTTTTCCCTGTAATTGATTTCTAATCTCATAGTGTGTGGTCAGAAAAGATGCTTTTTATGATTTTAATTTTCTTAAATTTACTGAGGCTTGATTTGTGACATAAGATGTGGCCTATCCCGGAGAATGTTCCGTGTGCACTTGAGAAGAAAGTGTAATCTGCTGTTTTGGATGGAATGTCCTATAAATATCAATTAAATCCATCTGGTCTTTTGTGTCATTTAAAGCTTGTGTTTCCTTATTAATTTTCTGTTTGGATGATCTGTCCTTTGGTGTAAGTGAGGTGTTAAAGTACCCCACTATTATTGTGTTACTGTTGATTTCCTCTTTTATAGCTGTTAGCAGTTGCCTTATGTATTGAGGTGCTCCTATGTTGGGTGCATATATATATTTATAATTGTTATATCTTCTTCTTGGATTGATCCCTTGATCATTATGTAGTGTCCTTCCTTGTCTCTTGTAACATTCTTTATTTTAGAGTCTATTTTATCTGATACAAGTATTACTACTCCAGATTTCTTTTGATTTCCATTTGCATGGAATATCTTTTTCCATCCCCTCACTTTCAGTCTGTATGTGTCCCTAGGTCTGAAGTGGGTTTCTTGTAGACAGCATATATGTGGGTCTTGTTTTTGTATCCATTCAGGGAGCCTTTGTCTTTTGGTTGTAGCATTTAATCCATTCACATTTAAGGTAATTATCGATATGTATGTTCCTATTACCATTTTCTTAACTGGTATGGGTTTGTTTTTGTAGGTCCTTTTCTTCTCTTGTGTTTCCCACTTAGAGAAGTTCCTTTAGTATTTGTTGTAGAGCTGGTTTGTTGGTGCTGAATTCTCTTAGCTTTTGCTTGTCTGTAAAGCTGTTGATTTCTCCGTCGAATCTGAATGATATCCTTGCCAGGTAGAGTAATCTTAGTTGTAGGTTCTTCCCTTTCATCACTTTAAATATATCATGCCACTCCCTTCTGGCTTGTAGAGTTTCTGCTGAGAAATCAGCTGTTAACCTTATGGGAGTTCCCTTGTATGTTATTTGTCATTTTTCCCTTGTTGCTTTCAATAATTTTTCTTTGTCTTTAATTTTTGCCACTTTGATTACTATGTGTCTTGGCGTGTTTCTCCTTGGGTTTATCCTGCCTGGGACTCTCTGGGCTTCCTGAACTTGGATGGCTATTTCCTTTCCCATGTTAGGGAAGTTTTCAACTATAATCTCTTCAAATATTTTCTCGGGTCCTTTCTCTCTCTCTTCTCCTTCTGGGACCCCTGTAATGTGAATTGTTGGTGCATTTAATGTTGTCCCAGAGATCTCCTAGGCTGTCTTCATTTCTTTCATTCTTTTTTCTCTCTTCTGTTCCACGGCAGTGAATTCCACCGTTTTGTCTTCCGGGTCACTTACCCATTCTTCTGCCTCAGTTATTCTGCTATTGATTCCTTCTAGTGTATTTTTCATTTCAATTATTGTATTGTTCATCTTTGTTTGTTTGCTCTTTAGTTCTTCTAGGTGTTTGTTCTTTAATTCTTCTAGGTCTTTGTTAAACATTTCTTGCATCTTCTCAATCTTTGCCTCCATTCTTCCTGGTATGTGTTTATGGGTTGTGTAGTTATCACCAGCCATATATTTAGTTGATGTGGCAGGAGTAGTTGTTAATTCCTGGGTTATGCTCTGTTGGAGGAGGAGCAATAGTCATTCCGAGCAATAAGGTTGTGTAAAAACATCTGTGGAATTATATTAGGTTTCCCACGTATGGTTGAAGATTTTGGGCTCCATTTTGTAAAATAGGAACAGCTATGGTAAACTTCCAAGTTTTCATATAAAACAATATTAATTTAGGTGGGTGGACAGAAGAAACATAAATGTCAGTTTTTACCAAAGATTGAGCACCTTGCCTAATGTCATTTTAAAAATACAGTAATTTTAGGTGTCATATGAAAGTAAATCTTTATGTAAGCTTTAGGGAAGTGGAAGAATCAATTAAAATTAATTTTAATTATAGAAAAATGATTAAGGCTTAAATTCATAAAATGGATATATATTTCCCTTAACATATGATGCAAATATTGTATGTACATAATAGGAAAGTCAGAAGTTTTGACTGAGGAAAAAAAGATTAAAAATCATCTATAAACCAGAGTACATGTGTAACAGAGAAAGAGATCATACTATATATATTCTTTTGTAACATGTTTTTATTCAGCTAGCAATTTATCATGGACACCAAGTCATGTGACAATCTACTTCTGACAGCTAATTGACTGAGCATGTGGCTGTCCTGTATTTAATGAATTTCCTATTGTGGGATATTTAAATTGTTTTCTGTTTTGATTTTGACTTTTCATATGATGCACCACACTGTGATAAATTTTTTTTTAATTGAAATATAGTTGACATACAAAATTATGTTAGTTTCAGGTGTACAACATAGTGATTCAACATTTTACTACATCATGAAATGATCAAGACCATAAGTTTAGTAACCATCAGTCCCCATGCAAAGTTGTTACAATATTGACGATATTTCTTGGTGTGTAATACAGCCCCGTGACTTATTTATTTTCTCACTGAAAATTTGTATCTCTTAATTTCCTTCACCTGTTTCACCCACCCCCCCAAACCACCCATTTGTTCTATCTATGAGTCTGTTTTCATCTTGTTTTGTTTGTTTTTTGGTTGTTAGATGCCAAATGTAAGTGAGATCATACAGTATTTGTCTTTCTCTGCTTGACTTACTTCACTTAGCATAATATTCTCTAGGTTCATCCACATTGCTGCAAATGGCAGTATTTCATTCTTTTTTATGGCTGAGTAGTATTCCATTGTATAAATATACCACATCTTCTTAATCCAGTCATCTATTGATGGGCACTTGGGTTGCTTCCATGTGTTGGCTATTGTAAATAGTGCTTCTATCAACATTGTGGTGCATGCATCTTTTTGAAATAGTGTTTTCATTTTTTCTGGATATATACCCAGGAGTAGAATTCCTAGGTCATATCGTAGTTCTATTTTTAGTTTTTTAAGGAACCTCCATACAGTTTTCCATAGTAGCTGCACCAATTTACGTTCCCACCAGCACCGTACCAGGGCTCCCTTTTCCCCACATCCTCTCCAACATTTGTTATTTGTAGACTCTTTGATGATGGCCATTCTGACAGGTGTGAGATGATACCTCATTGTGGTTTTGATTTGCATTTCTCTAATAATTACTGATGTTGAGCATATTTTCATGTGCCCATTAGCCATCTGTATGTCTTCTTTGGATAAAAGTCTATTTAATTCTTCTGCCCATTTTTTATGTTGTTTGTTTTTTTGTTATTTAGTTGTATGAGCTGTTTGTGTATTTTGGAAATTAAGCCCTTGTTGGTTGCATCATTTGCAAGTATTTTCTCCAGTCTGTAGGTTGTCTTTTTGTTATAGCGATGGTTTCCTTTGCTGTGCAAAAGCTTTGCTTTTAATTTTGTATCTGCTGAACAACTTTTCAGCAGTTTTTTTGGGGGGGGGTGGGGGGGTTTAAGCTATTTTGATTGAATTTCTGTTATTTTTCTTTTTTTACCTTGGAGTCTAAATTCCATTTATCTGAACCGGGGAAGGAACTGGCCTTTTTTAAAAAAAAAATCCCTCTGGTTATTTGGGGGAATAAAGCACTAATTTTCTTGTCAAAGGATATTTCTGACACATTCTTACTGTGAGTTTGCTAGTTCATGCCAGGAGAGTGTCCAACATGAAATAGATAATTAATCCAGACAGAATCTAGCAAAAATGAAAACTGAACGTCCCTGCAGGGAGCTCCTTTGTCATTCTTTCTGTTCCTGCAGAGAAATCAATGGAGTTTACATTGGAAGATATTGTTCCCTGTAGGGGGAGGTGTCTCAGGGAAGCTGCAGCTTCTGACATGGCGGAATAAAAGAGAAACCTAAAATCCCAGGCCGCTGAGTAGTGATTCCCTTGGGTGGCTTGATAATCTAGATCAGTCTGTTTAGTAAATGCCTTTCTGTTTTTACTTGTAGCGCATATACAGTTCCAAGCCTCTTCTATTCAGAAATTAGAATTATAAGTCTGTACTACAAACTGCCAAACAGTTTTTCTGTCATGCCTCCTTTAGAAATGGCATTGTGATATTAGGGATTGTTAGTATGAGAGTAGCTTTACCACATCAAGTACACATATTTTTGATTCATTAAGCCACAATTTGGGATTTCGATATGTGCCTTTACATTATTTGCCATCAACAGTACAGAAGTTGAGCAACTCTAATCATCAGAATTACTGTCCTTTAGATTATAAGGGACTTGAAAAAAGGCAACTCAATATTTATTCCTATTTTTTTTTATAACACTGCTTTGATAATACACTAGTCTCAGACATTAAAAGACTGTGAAATTGCTTAAATAAACCTGTGCTAGTAATTTTTTTATACCTATAACCTTTAACCCCATATTATTAGAATGAGAAAGAATGTTATTTTTCTCATTGTTTCTGCTCCATTGATTATGGCTCCTTAAACTCCCTCTTATCCCATGTTATTGTATTTTGGTAACAGAAGCATCCTGTTTTATGAATTGTGTGTGCTGAATTAGCTTAAGAGGGCTTCACTGCATGGTGATGACTTGAGTCCTCTAATTGTGAAGGCAGTTTCTTTTACCTTCATTATGAAAAGGACAAATAAGGCGGTTTTCATAGCCTAAATGTTTTAAAAAAGCTTTCTGTCTGTTGGAGTAAAGCATCAGGACAAAAGGAGTAGGCTCTTCTTGGGAATTTCTAGAAATACCTTTTGGAAGTAAAATTAGAAGATAGCTATCTGTTCCTCTGCGAAGAAACAAATTCATTCTTACAGCTCAAGAACTGAAACAAAGACTGATTCTTTTGCGATTCATTATTTTTTCCATTGGCAAGCTTCTTTTACACTGTATAAAGCACATTTGCATACAATTGCCTCAGTATTGCCTTTACTGTTAACCTTGTGCTATACATAGAGCAGGTGTTAGTAATATTATTTCCATTTTGCAGCTGCGGACACAGATTGAAGGAGATTAATGACTTTGCCATAGTCCCACAGCTACCAAATGGGAGAACCTGGGGTTTCTGACTCTAGTCATGTGCTCTTTACAGTATATCATGTTGCATCGGATCTTCGTAATCTGTGCTGTTTAGCGTCGCTAAGGTTCTTGTGGAAGAATAACATGGAAAAAGTATCATTCTCCCCAAGAAACAAAAATGGCAACAAAATATACATAACGTAAGCATTCAGAATGGAATGAATTCTCCAAAGTCTCATTGACAAACTAAGCAAGATGTTCTGAGTCATTTGTCGGTAAATATTCATATGCTATATATGCATAATACCTAGGTATTGTTCCTTCTATTTTATTTGTTTTTGCTTGTTTTGCCCTTACTGTTGAATTGTGGACTTAGTATGGTAGGCTGATAGTTTTCCTTCTATTTTATTTGTTTTTGCTTGTTTTGCCCTTACTGTTGAATTGTGGATTTAGTATTGTAGGCTGATAGTGTTGTAGGCTGATAGTTTCTGTGGACTTAGTATCATAGGATTTAGTATTGTAGGCTGATACTGTTGAATTGTGGATTTAGTATTGTAGGCTGATAGTTTCCTGTGGATTTAGTATTGTAGGCTGTTAGCACTTTTAAGATCTTATTGCACTGTCTTTTGGTCTTGTTAATTTTGAAAAGTTTATTACTCTAAATTGCTCCTTTGTAGATAGCCTGTATTTTCTCCCATTTATCTCTGAAGATTGTCTCTTTGCCTTTGGTTTTAAACAGTCATATCATAATGTATAGACATATAAACTTATTTTTAGTGTGGCTTATTTGATTTTATTTTCTGTGCAAATCATTTGGGTTATGTATTATGGGAGTGCTTTTTGAGAGTGGTCCAGGTGCCCCCAGCTCACTGCCATTTTTTGTTAATTTCTCAGCTCATTGGTTTCTAGTCCAACCATTACACTAGGGTGCAGCCCTTCAAGGGTGCTGGTTTTATGTGGGGGTCTCAGTTCCGACTCCCTTCCATCTATAGGATAAAGGCAGTATCTCCTCTTACCATGTGGACATTTAAACTCAAGCTATTAGGTTATGGAAACTGACAACTTCCTTTCAATACCACAATGCAGGTATTTCCCTCCTTGTTTCTGGCACTGGGTAATTAACCCCACCTCCATTTTTCCTGTTCGGCTCAGCTATATATAAAAGAATTTTCTTCTTTATCAGTCATTTCAAGTATGGCCCATCATGTTGTTGGAGCCAGAAATCAGTCTATTTTTTGAAAACAGACAAGTCATTGGGTAATAAACAGTAGAGCTGAAACAAGCCAGTAAAGACCAGGAACATGGGCTTGACTAATCTGATATAATATGACAAATTGCACAGGTCAACAGGCTGGTGGATCAAATCCACAGGGGTCTAGGAGATGGACATAGCAAGATAGTAATAGGTTGAATCCAAAGCCCTCAGGGCTGGAAGATCTCTAAGATCTAGTCAAGAATAGCCCAGGGTTGGGAAGGTCAAAGGAAGCAGCCTTCTTTGTTAGAGGCTTCCCTGCTCCTGATTATGTATAGGCAAGCCTGGATTTACGTATATTCCCTGCAGGTATGCCTTGCTTACATTTAAGGCACAATTCCTGGCTGGGATTCTGGAATATCTTCTCATATTCCACATGTAGAGTACCATTTCAGGCACTAGTTTTCAAACTTTCTAGGAAGAAGACTTTTTAAAAAATAAGTAAACCTTTGAAAATACTTAGAGGATATAGCCTCACTCCCCACCCACCATCCATGGACAGGGCAAGCCCCTTTTGTACTCCCATAATTGGTGGCCAGAGATCTTTTTTGTTGATCTGCAAAGTGCATCAGAACATGTATGAGACCATACTTCCTCCTGGTATTTTGATTTACAGAAATGTTTGAATGACAAAGCTGTTGTTAGCAGACATTACATCTGAGCTACAGTCCTTTTTCCCTCGTGCCTGCACGATATTTCTTTCTAGATGTCTTTCCATCCGCTCCAATTAAACATATCCATCCCCCATCTCCTGCAAAGGTGCTCCTTCTTCCGGTTTCCCCTCCATTTAATTATGTTGTTTTTTATTCACCCAGGTCTCTAGGCCCAAATCATCTCACTTCATTCTCCAAGTCCTTTTAATTCTTTTATTCTCTATCTCAGATTTACCATTCCTCAGGCTCCAGTACCATCAGTAGTTGATAACTACTGATAATCTGATATAGTTATTACTGTGGTAGGTGAGGGGCTGGGGGCGGTAGTTGAGAACTGTAAGATGTGGTCATTGTCTTTACAGAACTTAATATCTACTTGAGAAGACAATTTATATTCACAAAAATAGTGAACAATACCAGGCAGTATGGAATTAAATGCTAAGTTGGGTAGTACAGAGTTTTAAGTGCTAGAAGTTAGAGGAAAGGAAGGGATAAAGTGAGGGCCTGAATTGTAAGAGAAAAGTTAATTGTAGAATTGAGATTTGAACTGTCTTGAAACAACGTAGGTTGGAATTAGATAGAAATTTAAAGTGAGGAGAAAGCATGGATAATTAGTGTGTATATTGAGCATACGATTTTTGGAAAACTTTTGAGGTTCTTTATGTTAGGGACTGCTGACAAATAGGAATTAGAGAGGTTCATGACTGCTTTGAGTTTGGCTATAAGACTATCAGAAGAATCTTTCAAAAATAGTATTTGAATTTAGTTTATTCCCCAACTCAGAAATCTCTGGAGGCTTCCTTTTGCTTTTGATTCTGATCCAAACTGCTTTGGTATTCTAGGTACTCTTTGATCCATCAGCCTTGCTTCACCAGGACTCGTGCTTTTTATGTCTACAGCTTGCTTTATTTGTGTTTGACTTATGCTTTCCATTTCCTTGTGGGATGTCTGCCTGATTTCTTTCCATTCCTTCTTCAAGTCCCATCTCTAGACTGTTTGCCTCCTGATACTGTAATGACTCCCACCCACTGAAATAGCTTTCCTCCCGAAACTGTTTTCTGTTGAAAATAGTTCAAAATCTAATCATGCACCTTTTGTTTCCCAATGATTTAGAATTACAGACATTTCTCTTCCTTTCTGATACGGTGGTAAATTCTTTGAAGGGTTAGATTATGTTTTGTATTTTATTGTTCCTCTTAGTGCTGTATACCACTCTGGGTATATACTCGATGTTGAATTGATAGCTCTTAAAGAATTGGTTTCTTTTTTATTTCAAATACTGATGATTTGTAATATTAGAGCTACTTTGTATAAATGTACCTACTGTCATGCCTGACAGTACTGCCCTTAGTGAATGCTAGTGGAATCCAAATTTGTAGTGGATCCCAAGTCAAAGAACATTCTTCTGTTGTTTCACAGAAAGTGGAAGATAAGAGCAAAAGCACTGAATCCAAGTTTTCTGAGATACTCTTTCTGCTGTTTTCTTTGAGTCTCTCCTTAATCTGTGTCTTTAAATATATATTATTCATTTATCTTTGACATCTTTTCACTTGTTAACTCATGTAGTGTTTCCTAAATAATTTATGTTTGTAGATGAAGATAAATTGTGTGTGTTAATTGAAGCTTCAGAGAAGAGATTGTAGTGGTTTAGAAAGATTAATCCTTGTTAAACCCTATCTGATTGATCTGTGTTGCCACTTTTCCTGCCTGAGTTTTAAAATTTTAATCAAATATCTGTAAGTGAAGAAATCATCCATTGTAGTTGGAATTGAACTTAAGAAGATATTTGAATATCCTTAAAACCAGGTCTTGAAATGGCTTAAGAATACTTGGTTAAAGGGAATTGGGTCAAGCTAACAATAACATTTTTGTTAGTTTTATTTTAGCATTTAACAGCCTCTTAAAAATCTGAAATGACTTTTTAAACAAAGTCTTAAGTTATTATTTTAAATAATAAAATTATTCACCTACCTCATTTAGAAGTTTGTAAGATGATTTGAGAGTGTTTGATTTATGTATGCTAACATCCCAATTTTCTGAGTGGTGATACAGTTTCAGCAAGACTGCAAAACTATGAGAACTGTGAATACCTGGATTTAGAAATGTTCTAGCATTATCTTACCCTTCTTGGTTTCAGAGAATGGCTATTCAACAATGTTTGTAGCTAACCTGGAGTGAATTTTGTGTGTATTTGTGCATGAGGGAGAGCGACAAAGCTTTGCTTCTTTGGTTAACCAAAAATAAAGTAAAAAAGCAGTTGTGTGAGGCAGGCTGGATCTTCTTCAACAACAGTTTATATTAGTTTAAATAATTTCTTTTGAGGGGTGATGATTTATCAGATCTTAACTGCTAGGAGTGTTCTTGTTCTTAAGTTTCCTTATAATGAAAGACAGTACTCTTTACTAACGGAGTCATATGAGCTGGGATTTTGTTAGGCATTGACTTTTGTATTTGCTTCACAGGTGGTTTGTATTCGCTCCACTTGGAATGCTCTCTCCCCAAAGCTGAGTTGTGACATGAGACCTCTCATTTTGAAGACCCTCAGTGAACTGTTTTCTCTGGTTCCTTCCTTAACAGTCAATACAGCTGAATATGAGGTATGCATTCAGAGCTCAGTAAATTGTCTGTTTCTACATTGGGAAGACATGTGCTTTATCATAACTTTTGGAAAAAAATATTCGTAATCTTTTGTTTGCCAAAAATCATTTAGCACTTTTTGTTCTGTGAACATGTTGATATCTTTATGGACTCCTAGGAGTAGGAGGATATCCACCCTTATCAGTCCTCTGTCTTTGAGATTTATTTACGTGAAGGATGCCGAGTTTTTATTATGAAAGTATAGTCAAGATTTTTAAAAGCCTATATGTTAAAATAGTGTTTCTAAAATAATAGAATTCATGAGGCCAACAGTTTAAATGCATTTTGTTGGTGTTTTAAATTCTAAAAAGTGTTACAAAGGCTTTAGTAAGGCAGGGCAGACTTCTCAGTAGTATAGGCATAGTGTCATTTGTGGTTTTTTTCTAGCTTAGGCATAGAGATTTGATTTTTTATGTGTTAGTTTACATTTTCTATATATAGCTTTGCTTTTCATGTATACTCTTCAATGAAGGCGATTGTAAAATCAACCTGTCCTAGGAGAGGAAAATAATTTTATGAACTAGGCAGTGTTTGTCATTGTAATGAATTGAAACACTTGGTGGAAGATGTTTTGCTATAAGATTGACGTATTTCTGTTTAACATTTTCTTTCTTATCTCTTCTTTGAACGAAATGAGAGGGTGGCAGATTCATTTATATCTCCACTTTTGTAGCCATATCCCCTTTCAAGCTCACCTTTTTATTGACTTTTCCTTCAAAGAGCCTCAATTGATTTCCACTTGAAGTCTTGGTGAACCTTTAGTTTGGTTTAGTGCTTCACAGACTTTGATAAACTGACCCTCTGTAGGATTCCAAGAATAGTCCCTTACTTGTTTTAGATCACATGATAAGACAGGATTGTAGGATAATACTTCTTCTAATCATTCTAAATACTACACAGTGAATAAAGTCAAATTTGTCCTTACCAAGGACACAATACCTAGCATGGTACATAATGTATATTCAGAACCTAGTTGTTGAATGAATGAATGAACCAATAAAGGATATTGTGAGTTTATTCTCACATTTGGGCTTTTGTTTTGGGGTATTAAAAAAAGAATCAATTCGAGACTCCTAGAGTATATAGTTCACCAACAGTCTTTTTTATGGCCACTGTTCGTGGGTACATACCCTATGTTGTCAGAAAGTCTGCCAGGCTACCGATAAGGAGCCCAGACTAAAACACAAAATAAGGACTTTGTATGCAGTGATACGTATATTTATTTTCTGTCTTCAAGGGCTGAACTCATATACCTTTGTATTGCTTGTACTTTCAGTTTTTATTACATTGAATTTATGAAGTGGCTTGTGTGTTTTTTATGTTTGCTTACATTGGTAAGCTGTAAGTTGTCTTTTGGACTATTTTTTTCCTTCAAATTTTACATTCCTTTTCAGTGACATTTTATTTTGGTTTATCTTCATGCTTATAATAACATTAGGATTCCTCTGTTGTTCAGATAGATGGCTTTGGGACCATTTTATCCATCAGTTTCCTCCTAGTTGGGAGATTTCTTCAGTGACCAGAGCCCACTTGGCAGCAGAAGTAAAGAAACGTAGAGAAGACCCCTCTCCAATCTGTCGCTCTCTCTGTCTCTCTCTCTCTCTCTGTCTCTCCCTTTCTCCCCACCTCCCCCACTTTCTCCCTCCTTCCCTTCCTTTCTCCCTCCCTCCTCCTTTCTCTTCCTGTGTGTGTTTAAATAATTTGTTTTCTACTAACTGCTTAGAGTTTATTTGTATGTAAGCCCGAATTGAATATAGTTTTCCCAAAACATTTCTTAGGTCATTGCTATCCCTAGTCACCTCAAATGCCTTGTATTTACCAAAAGTGAAGTCCAGTTTCTTTATATGGAGCCAATAAGGTCTTTTAGAATTGGCCTCATTCTGTTTTTCTGCCTCCTGCACTCCAGGAAAACGAAACCATTGTAGATTCCTTCTCCGCTTCCAAATTTTTCTATTGCTTTTCCTTTGTTCATGTTGTTCTCTCTGTCTAGAATTACTTTCTTTTTCACCGCTACATTTAAAGTCTATTTTAGGAAATAAAGAATTGGTTTAAGTTATCCCATCCTTTGAGAATTTTTCTTCAACAGGAGTCTATTGCTCCCAAAGTTCTTTATCTATACTGTCTTAAGAACATTTATTTCTATTTTATACTACAGGTATATGTATACATATATTTTCTCCATTAAAATATAAGCTTGTTGAAAATAGAGTCCATGTTTCAATTTGCATATTTTCTGAATTGCTTTGCAAAGTGCTTGATAATTCATTCATTGACTCAGAATATATTTATAAGAACTGTGCTAGGCCTTAGAGATACTAATAAACAATAATAGACACTATTTTAAGTAGTTATTACATTCCCCAGCGCTCTTCCAGTTACTTTATATCAATTAGTTCTAATATCTGATAGGAAGTTATTATTTTTCATTTTATAACAAAAGAATCTGAGGTTTTGAGAGGTCTATCCATTCATTAAACAAATATTTATTGAGTATCTGCTACATGCAAGACAAGTAACTGAACCAACACTGTAGTTTCTAAGTGAAAGCTGTTTTCTAAACCCAGGACGTTCTGGCTCCAAGGCTATATTTTTCCATTATACCATGTTGTCAGTCCCTGCCTTCTGAAAGCTCAAAAGTTGGTAAAGGATATAGACATAAGCAATAATAATTATAATAACATTTGATGAGTACAGTTACTCAAAGGGCTACGAGAGTGTGGTGGTGGAAGTGACAAGCATTCTTAGGAGAAATCTAAGGAAACCTTATTTAGTTGGTGCTATTAGACTAGGATCGTGAAGAATTAATAAAATATTGCTTTTCATTGATGTTTTTAAGAGAATATGCAAACACAAGGAGGTATAGAAGAACCTCATATGATTTAGCAGGGCAAGAAGCTAGATGTGGCTGAAATTAAGAAGACATTGAGTGTTGGAAGACAAATGGCTTTTTATGCTCAATTATTTATTAAATATTTGTCATTTGAGGAACTGGGCTTTATATTCTTTATATACTGGCCTTTGAAATGAGAAAGACAGCCACTGCTTTAAGGAGTGTACAAGCTAGTAGGGAGTTGACCACATACACAGTTAATCACATTAGATGCTAAATTGTGCCATGTGCCATATGGCTGCTTAGAGAAGGGAGACTCTCTTCTGGGTAGGGGGTTAGGAATAGAGGCATGAAAAAGGAGAGTGACATTTGTACTAAGACTTGAGAGGTCAGTAAGAAATGGTTAGGTTTCTAAATTTAATAATCTTAAAATCTCACCTCGTTTAGCATATCCATATGTTTAGAGGGTGAGGCTGTTTCTGAGTATTTTCATTTTATGAATTGATGGATAAGTACAGACTAACTCAGTTACTAGTGGTATAATTTTTAAAGAGATTTAATTTCCACATTTGCTACTTCAGATTGTTTACTCTCGATTTTATCTTTGTCTTAAAATTTTATTCTGTTGTTTGTTGATTTTTCAGAATTTTAAAGTCCAAGTTCTCAGCTTCCTCTGGAACCACACTCAAAACAAGGTACTGTCACAAGGGCGTCAGTGAAACAGAGCCAAGCTGGGGAAAGAACTGTGAAATAAGACTCTAAGGAGAAAAATATAACTCCCTTGAAATGATGCCTTCTTGATTTTAAAAGAATTGTGACTATTAATAAATTTAGGTTTTAAAAAGTATTCTTAATTTATGCCAGTTAATACATTGTCACCATAAAATGCACTTGTTTCTTTGTGGCACTGACAGATATGAAGAGGGACTGTTGCCATTGTCTCTCCTTTTAAAGGTCCTTCCTCTTTCCTGCTTTGCCCCTCCCCCACCGATAAGCACATCAAACAGAAAGTCCGCTCCACTTTTTGTTTGTTTGTTTTTGGTTTTTTAAAAATTTTTATCGGAGTATAGCTGATTTACGATGTTGTGTTAGTTTCAGGTGTACAGCAAAGTGACTCAGTTATACATATACATATAGCCACTCTTTTTTAGATTCTTTTCCCATATAGGCCCTTACAGAGTACTGAGTAGAGTTCCCTGTGCTGTACAGTAGGTCCTTATTAGTTATCTGTTTTATATATAGTAGCGTGTATACTCTCCAGTTTTTGAATGTCATTTCCAATCAAGGGATATAGAGCAGAGGGTGTTGGTGATGTTCCACCTGGCTCATGAGTGAGAAAGCTTAGATTCCAGAAGGCCAGCTCTCCCGGGCAGTAGCCGGACACTCAGAGTCCAGTTCCAGGCCTATCAAACTCTATACCCTCGTACTCCTTCCGCTAAACCGTACCACCTCATGGGGACCTGAGCAATTAGGAGTTATTTTATGTTTAATGTCCGAACTAGGATAGAAATGTGGTTTTTCTGATGCCTCTGTCCAGTGCTGTTTTCTCTCTATTTTTAATTGGGACGTACTAAGCAAGGCTTGAATACCATTTCCAAAGCACTGACTATAGAACTTTGAGGTTGGTCAGGGAAGATTTTCTTTCTGCCTCCAGAGTTGATGTTTAATATATGTTGTTTCTTTTGTTTATCTTACTTTCACTCTATCTAGGACCCAGTTGTAGCAAATGCTGCATATAAATCTCTGTCACACTTTGGTGCCAGGGAGCACACCATTCTTCATCTGCCTGAAAAGGTAGGTTTTTCTGCTTTCTTACCGGTATCTCTTTACTGCTACGTTTTATAACTTTACTTATATCCCCCGCTTAGGGAATTCTTACCTGTAACTCTAGATATGTTGTCCATAAAAGATAAGAATTTATATCTATAATTTGTTTCATCTGTAGTAGATTGTAGAGGTCTTAGACTTCATAGATAATGAACTGAAGCAGATGGAAGGTGAAAATGAAATCTCTATAAGGTGACTCGGTGTATGACTGCATTGCCCTGTGCCCAGGGCAACGTCTGTGTCACTATAGGAACCACCTTACCCAGTTAGTGCACCGTCTTGAACTTCACATCCAAGCACGGCCTGCACAGAGTAAGGTTTTCTACCACCTGGGCAGCCAGAGATCTTTATTTGTGATACAGAATTGAAGTGCCGTCTGAAAAAAATCTGCTATTTATTCTTTACTTTGAAACGATATATAGGTTAGTCCCAGAGAACTGGATGAAGAAAGTATCACTCTCTTTTAAGGGTTAATACACTGTGTGATATTATCTTAGTTTTTAGACTAAACTGAAAACATACAACCTTTTCTACTACCTACCTAGTATAACCAGCTTTAAATTATCACGTTATATTAAGGAGTTAAGTGTATGATTTCTTTCTTTTTAAAAAAAATTTATTTATTTATTTATTTATTTAATGGCTGCATTGAGTCTTTATTGCTGTGCGCAGGCTTTCTCTAGTTGTAGCGAGCGTGGGCTGCTCTTCGTTACAGTGCACGGGGCTTCTCATTGTGGCGGTTTCTCCTGTGGCGGAGCACGGGCTCTAGGCACGAGGGCTCAGTAGTTGTGGCTCGTGGGCTCTAGAGTGCAGGCTCAGTAGTTGTGGCGCATGGGCTTAGTTGCTCCACAGCATGTGGGATCTTCCTGGACCAGGGCTCGAACCCATGTCCCCTGCATTGGCAGGCAGATACTTAATCACTGTGCCACCAGGGAAGTCCCTAAGTGTATGATTTCACATTTAGTGTTACTGCTAATTCAAAGGCATACAAATGGTTATTTAATGCCGTTAGAGTGTAAGGAAGACATTGTGTTAGAAGAAGTTATGCGTAACATTACCCAGAATCTGTCCTTGAGGTGAAGTGGCAAGTTTTGTTGTGAATTTCTTGGGATCCTCAGGCATTAAAATGGGTTGACTTTTTCTTCTGGGTTGAGCTTATACAGAGATTAGATGCCAGTAGGAACCAGGCAAACTTCTGTTTATTGAATCGAATTGGAGGGACTGAAGATAGGCTCTTGTAAAACCGAATCCTAAGTGAGGCAGGATTTCCCGTGTCACTGAGAACTCGAAGACAGATCGGCCAGCTTGTTGTGCAGTTATCACAAACAGGAAGCCTTAACAAAAGATGTCCTATGACTCGTAAAATTTAAAAAGATGGAATTTCAGACTACACCATGGTGACTAGCAGTACCCATAGCTTCTGAAAAAAAGAAAAAGGTAAAGAAAAAGGAAAAAATTACATGTAAATTTGGTATGTAAACTCCTACCAATAGATTAGCTACACTATCTGGAGAGATGCTTTTTCTTATTTTATATATATATACATATATATATATATTTTTGGCTGCACTGGGTCTTAGTTGCAGCATGTGGGATCTTCATTGCCGCGTGTGGGATCTTTGTAGTGGCACATGGGTTCTTAGTTGTGGCACGCATGCGGGATCTAGTTCCCTGACCAGGGATCGAACCCTGACCCCCTGCACTGGGAGTGCAGAGTCTAAACCACTGGACCACCAGGGAAGTCCCTATATTATTTTAAATAAGCAATTGGTAATTTAGATCACAACATAATGATTACCTTTATTTTTAGCTATTATTACTGAAACATTCCAGCTGGAATGATAGCTTTTATTAAATAACTCCCATATACTCTTGACTGTTTAGTCTCTACCTCTTTAAATATTGTTATGTTTCTATTTTATCCTACTTGAGGGTTATGTTTAGTTTCTGGTTGTGTTTGTTAGAGTTATTACTCAGCTAAGTGCTGTACGCAGTCAAATATTAGATACTTTCTTAATCTAACTCTTCTATATCCTCTGATCCCTGAATAACCATAAATAGCTCTTTATACCTCCCAACATAAAGGGTAGTGATGTACTATATATGCTTGGGTTTTCACCAGCAGAGCGTGAAGAGCTGTAAAGGAAGTCTCTAAGACTTATTTTAGCCATGCTTTTCAGCCTTTTTTCTGCCCTAACCCCCTTCTAGGATGTGATTCCCTCTCATATGTAACAGAGGTTCACTACCGTGGATATTCTTAACTGAGATTAAGATGAGAGGACATACGGTTTAAAAGAGTCTACCCCACTTCAACCCCCAGTTTCTGATATAGAGGACCTTCCTCCGCACGGAGAATCATTACTTCCAAGACCACACCATGCATTGTTCTTCTTCTTTTTATTAATTACTGATTTTCAGTTTGGCTGTTTGAATATCTAAGAACTGAAAGTCCAGAAAATGGTCAGTATGTTCATATTCCAAACAAGTCCCTGAAGGCTAAGGGTGCAACCCAGTCAGATCCCACCCCTGTTTTATAGATAGTGGCAGTGATGTGAAACTGTGGCTCACTTTCTACAAAAGCATACTTTCAACTGTTTCAAAAGTCTCTGCCAGGTAGGGGCTTCTCTAGTTAAAATCTAAGATTGCTCCTTGTTGTCAGAGCTTACTCACTCTGCACCAAGGGCAGTTTGGTTTACTCACAAAACTGAAGGCTACTTGTATACCTTTCCAGTGAAAGGTGTACATGTTCTCTTTTTCTATTTGTGGAAACTTGTGAAATAATCTTTTAACAGAACATATGGTGAATTTCAAGTAGAAATTTTTTTTTTAAAGATACAGTTTTTTAAAAAGGAAAAATTTTTAAAAAGATATTATCCACATGGTTACTTTTGTGGATTATAATTCAACTACTTTTGTAAGTACACCTTTAAATGTATTAAAGATTTCTTGTTCATTGCTGCATCAACTTAAACTGTGAAACTTGTTGAAAGAAAGCTAACAGGCTGGTAAAACAGAAGGCATTAAAGGAGTGACAGACATCAGAAGGAAGATTTAGGGTTAAACGAAACAGTACCATCTAAGGTAAGATGGAAAATGTCAATGGAGAGTAGAGCTGAACGAGGTATCATGTGAGTCAGGGATTTGAATAGCAGATTCATTAACTCATCTTTCTTGTCACTGGTTTGTTATTAGGAAGTTTTGTGGGATTGTTGATGATAGACACTTAACACTTGCACTGGTTTAGTGATTATTTATTGGACATATACTAAGTGCTAGGCTGTCTTATGAGCTGGGAATGTTGAATGAAACCATGTGTGAGGTGAACGTGATAACCACTACACTATGGAAATAAGGCCGGTGAATGAATCCATGTGTTTGTTGGTTTGTAAAAATATTACTGTTAATCACTTGAAACATGCAAGTCTAAAGTTGGTCAAAAAATTTTGGGGGGGCTTCTTTGAGGACCTGTTGATTTCAGTGTTAAAAAATAGACACGAATGATTTTTCTCCTTTAGTTTGTATTTCTTTGTCTTTTTAGCTATTTATCCTTCTCCTTTGCCTTCTTTAGTGCCCCCTGACACCCCCAAAATGAAACAAAACAGAAAAACAAACCAAAAAAACTATAAAGAATTGTTTTTCTGGTAAAATAGTCAGTAATGGATAAACATTTAGGTTGACTCTTCTCTCTGACTTGGGTTCTTTAAAAAATACTTGGCTGCTTAAAAATTAAACTTTTTATTGTAGAGCTCTTAAGATAGATTGTGTTGTTGATTTCTGGAGTTAATTTGAGAAGCGAGTAATATAAAAGAACTTATTATGCACCTTGGGTTGGTATTAATGTGGTGTAACCTGTTCCGCTTTGATTTAAGCGAATGTCATTGCTTTCATCAGAAGCTGTTTCTCTTTTTAAATGAATTTATGCAGATACTTAACGAGTTCCAAATAAATCCTCTGTTTATACACAAACTCCTGGATTTTCTTAGGTTGCACACACAGAAGCGTGGTTGAAAGGTTATCTGGCTCAGAAAATGTAGTAAGTAAGGCATTTTGTAGGATAAGCTTTCCAATATTCAACTTAAAGCAGATTTTAAAAGTAATTTATCATTTTATATTTGGCCCTCCCTTTAAGTTTCTTCAACAAAGCTTAGCTATAATTGGAAGGGTATAGTTGGTGTGTGTATGTGCATGCATGCATGTGTGTGTGTGTGTGTGTGTGTGTGTGTTCTAAATAGACAGTTTTTTCCTGGATGTTTGAGTAGCTAATGTAATATAGTTAGCAGCATTTTATAATTTTAACAAGTATTTTTTCATATGACTTCCCTTGATTTTCCTTAGTTGTACTCATGTTGATCTTATTCGCTTGTTGCATACAAACCAAGGGAAAAGACTGGGACTAGCATAGGGAAGCTGGAACAAATACTTCTTTAAGAGATGAGCAGAGGAGTAGGGAAATGCCATGAAACCAAAGTCTAACAGTAAGTGCTACTTGGTTCAGGAGAATCAGCTCACCTTTGAAGAAACAAAATTGAAGGTGTAATCATTCCATTATAAGTAGGCAGAGTATATCATCTATACTTAAATTACAGTACATTGGGGCTTCCCTGGCGGCGCAGTGGTTAAGAATCCGCCTGCCAACGCAGGGACATGGGTTCTAGCCCTGGTCCTGGAAGATCCCACATGCCGCGGAGCAACTAAGCCCGTGCGCCACAACTACTGAGCCTGCGCTCTAGAGCCCGTGAGCCACAACTACTGAGCCCATGTGCCTAGAGCCCATGCTCCGCAGCAAGAGAAGCCATGGCAATGAGAAGTCCACGCACTACAACGAAGAGTAGCCCCTGCTCACCGCAACTAGAGAAAGCCCGTGAGCAGCAACGAAGACCCAACGCAGCCAAAAATAAATAAATAAAATTAAATTTAAAAAAATTACAGTACATCTCTAGTGTCTTTGTTAACATATATGTGTATGTAAGATGCAGACATATGTTGTTTATCACACAGCAGATAAATTAATATAGGGGTGCAGTTATGTGAATGCAAAATTAGACAACTTAAGATGGATGAACGGATCTTTTTTTTTTAAATCCCCAACCTAGTAGGTCTTCTTTAGTGGCGCTCGGAAATAGTGATGGCCTGGGTGCTGTGACTCATTGAGCAATTAAACTGGATAGGCTAAAATGTGTGCAAAAAAGATCAGATTCCTTTTATACTACATAATTCTGGAATTGGGAGCATTGGTCATTTGGCCTAGTTCATCCACCAGCTGAGGTCCGTCTGAAGGTGGTGGCAGCTTCCGCCTCTATTTCCTATGCTTCCGCTTGTGCCGCTGCCTCTTCTGCTGCCCCTCGTCCAACCCACACTCTCCCCTCCCCTTTCCTCTCTTTCCTATCGCCTCCCTTCCTCCCTTTCTCCTTCCTTTGTGTTTAAATAACTTTACTGAGATATAATCCGCATTCCATACAATTCACCCATTTAGAGCATGCAATTCAAGTGGTTTTAGTGTATTCAGAGAACTGTGCAACTAATCACAGAGCTGCCACAATCTAATTTTAGATCGTCTTATTAGCAATCAATCCCCATTACCCCTTTCTTTCCCCCCAGCGCTAAGCAACCTTTAATCTACTTTCTGTCTTTGTAAATTTACCTGTCCTGAACCTTTCCTATAATGAAATTATATAGCATGTGTTCTTTTGTGACTGGCTTCCTTCACTTAGCATAATGTTTCCAAAGTTCATTCATGTGGAACACATATCTGCACTTCATACCATTTTATGATTGAATAATATTCCATCGTGTAGGTGTGCCATATTTTGTTTATATGCTCATGGACATTTGAGTTGCTTCCATTTTTGCTATTAACAACTAATGTATTCACATTCGTGTGCAAGTTTTGTGTGATCATTTGTTTTCACTTCTCTTGGTCATATACCTGGGAGTGGAATTGCTGGGCCATACAGTAACTCTGCATTTCAGTTTTTGAGAAACTACCAAACCGTTTTCCAAAGGGGCTGCACCGTTTTACCTTCCCAACAGCAGTGTGTGAGCATTCTGATTTCTCCACATCCTCACCATCCCTATGAGTTTTCATATTAGCTTAAGTGTTTACCGCTGGCTTCCACCTCCCCGAGTCTCCTATCACTTGTGAATATGACATGTAGCAGAGCTTCCCAGTGCTCTGATGCTCTGGTGTGGTATCTGGTGTTATTCATGTAGTCTCCAGCTGTAAGCATTGTTGTCTGTTTCCCCCCCCATATGCTGTTCAAATATTATTTTCAATTTGTACTATGATGTGTAAAAAGTCAGGAAGCAAGGTAAACAGACCCAGAACCAACTCCTTTTTTTGAAACTTTTTAGGCAACTAGGGCTAGTTAAAATCTCTAAGATACCTCTTGATGATACCAAATGTGGCAAATTCCAAGTATATACACAGACCAGAGACACTCAGAAAACCCTGCTTGTCAGAACCAAAAGGTTTGCAAAGGTGCCAGGGTTTCTCTGGTGTGCGCTGATATCAACAAATGCAGGCATGCCCTCTGCGGAGCATGCATCATTGTTATTTATCTCTGTAATTATGGCTGGCTCAGTCCTCTGAGAATTAGATCCTCACGACTGAATCAGAATTAAATCTTGTCTTGGAAAGTGGTTGGTGGTCAGGTTGCTTTCACTCCTTCACTAGTGAAAAGAACGCTAGTTATGATTGAAAGGCTTCGTCGGAGTTGAGGTTATTATACTTGAGAAACATTTTATCTCTGTTTGCTTTTATCCCCCTGCAAGAATCCTGACTCAGTGCAGTTCCTAAACAGAACAGTGCTTTGGGGACCTATGAAAAAGGCAGTCTGCAGGAATTGTTAATTATTTCTAAAAATAACTCCGGAAGACAGGCTAATGGTAATGACTGGATTCTGGCACTTTATGGTTATAGCAACCACATTTATGTATTTTGATTTCCTCCCCTAATGCTTAATTATCTCCATGTGGGCATTATCATGGTGTGTCATTGAAAGTATTAAAAATTTAATTAATTGCTTGACAGTTATAGCTTGTGGAAACTACAATACTGGTAATCATTTTACATTTTTAATTTTTGGTTCAAATAAACCTAACTAATCACAGAGTAACCACAAAATCTTCAAATGGCAAATTAGACACTATAAAGTATAGCTACCAACTGCAGATTTTAGTGTTTTTATATTCTATAGCAACAAACTGCCGAGTCTAAAAAAAAAGTCAACTAAAGCATTCTGTGTCTTCCTGATCCCTACTATGTATATTCTACTAGAAGACTTTAAGCTTTGTCATAGAAATATGGCTGAAATCACAAATTTTACAAAAATGTATTCAGACAAGGCAAATATTTAATTATAAACTACGGAAGTTCAATATATTGAATGTGTGTTTGCATTTTATTGTCAGATGGTGTAAAAATTTTATTAGTTTTCTATAGTAATCATTGCTTAGGCTGGTTTATGGCGATTTTCTTACTATATTACCATTAGTTCTTTCCATGGATCTGGGAGTGTATCTAATAAGATGATTAGAGTTTACCATTTAGTTAACCTGAAAATGAATAGATTTTTTAAATTAATTTTAATGGTCTTTTGACATTGTAGAGCAATGAGTCTAACTTAATTTTTTAAAGGACAAGGAAAAGATTTTACATAATATTTTAGTATCGCCTTCTCTATCATTTCAGATAAGACCAGAAATCCAAATTCCTGATGACCTAGATGAAGACGAGGAGGGTGATGAAAAGGACGTGGATCTTTCCATTCCTGGTTCTTGCTATCTCAAACTGTTGTCACTCACTGCTCCTTCCGTTTTACCAGGTGACTCCTATTTTGTGTCAGGGAAGCTAGCATTTTTTTAGTGATTTTAACTGTCTGATTAATTGTGCTCTTTTGTGATGTACACATATTATAGCTTAGTTTAATCTTAAATACTTATTTTCCATGTGTCTTATAGGGACTGCTTGAGGTAGTATGGTGTTCAAAACACACTGAAAAATGTTAGACTCAAGTAAAAATAAACTGGAGAACTAGTTTAAACAACCATTTTCACTGAAAAATTTAAATTCATCTCAAAAGTTAAATTTATTCTACAAGGCAAATTTGCAGTGGGACTTTAAGTCACTGATTTAAATGGTTCTTTAGCTTATTTATATAAGATAAGTGAAAAGATCATTAGGATCTTCAGAAATTTCCTGGGTAGTTTCATCATTAGAAATATATTCTTCCTAAAGAAATGGTGGTACCAGTATTTGAGAGCTATACATTAATGCTTTTAAAAAATAGATTAACTTGTATGGTTGTTCAGCTTTGATATAAAGCGTACAGGACCTTGACATTTTAAAAAATTATTCTAATTATACCTAATTATTCTCATTCAATAGTAGCCAACATTTTCCCAAGCATGCATCTATTACCATATTCTGTCCCAAATCTACCCTGAATGTTCATGGATGTAAAAATTTAATTTCTGAAAATTAAGTTCAATAAACACGAGAAATGTCATCTTTATCTTCTCAGTCATAATCTCAGTAGCCTGTAATGTTAGAAGTTTTTATCCTTGGTTTCATCCCACATGGAGATTCCTAAGGAATTCAGCCAAGTATATAGTAGTATTTCTTGCTAGACAAAGCTCCTGTCCCAAATTCCTGCCTCCTTTCATTAGAGAAAACTGAATGGTACAACTTAGACAGAGTTCACCTTTTCTTTTCTCCTGATGTCCAGAACAAGCCTCAAGGACTTGTTCCCTTTTTCTTTCTCCTGTTCGTCCCCACTTCCTACCTGAAGGCTCTTCAGAGTCTAGGACCTCCCCTGCGGTTAATAGTAAGTCCAAGGAAGAAAAAAGCCGTCAGTTTTCCAAAGTTCCTGCTGTATCCCAGAATAACCTTAGAGTTCAAAGTCCTCTTGGGCTTTTGCATTCATGGTATTTTACTTTCATTTAAACTACTCTCAGGGCTGGAATTATTTGATAATCCTTAATTCTCTGAAGAGCTTGACAAGTAGACAAATTTTCATTCCTGGGTTAGTCTTCGTGCAGATGTGTACTTAATCTCTTGACATGTATCAGCTTTTACCAGAATAGGATGTCTTCTGAGAAAGCGTGAAATTCTTTCCTCACAAATGCATGATTCTTAGGTCCATTCTGAAAAGTCTATACTCCTCCCAAGCTTGAAGCAGTCATACATGTGCATGTACATACAGGAATTGAAATGTATGACCTGCAGTTGGATATTACTCACACTTTTCATTTAGATGATGTGTTGATCAGGGTCTTTGCAGGAAATTCAGAGGGAGTAATTGAGAGTTTAATAAAGGGACTGCTTAAAGGTGTGTTGTCAAGGTTAAAGGAAATTCACAAGCAATGGTGAATCATCTAAGAGTGGTTAATGTCCCTCAGCCTGAAGAGGGAAGGGAAGGGAGCAGTTAGGAGAATAAGAGAGAGCTTCTGTGTCGTAAGAAGCTCCTGAGTGTGGAGCAAGGCCCTTCAAAAGAGGGATGCAGACGACCTGGAGCAGTCCTGCAGGAGGGTGTCTGGGGAGTACTTGCCCTCACCTCTGTTTTCACCCTGTGATCTCCTGCCAGTGTCTCCCACTGGATGAAGCCAACTAAAAGCCAGAGGACAAGGGAGTCTGATGATGCAGTTGTGAAAGGTTATTCTTCCAGGGCACAGAGTAGGGTTGAGAGGGTGGATCTGGAGGGGTACATGGAAAACATACTACACAGGTGTTCTCTGGGCTTTGAATAGAGAAGCTTTGTTGCACCTAGGAAAGTTCTATATAGGAATGACAGAACTGGGTACATAATACATGTTCCAGTGAGTACTTCTGCCTTTAATTTAATCGTGGTCATTTAAAGGAGACTTTTAGACCATTCAGAATGAAATTCTAGTTTAGGTAGGCAGACTCTTGCTTTTTGTTCCTATAATAAGAGGCACCTGTGGTAGTTTCCTTTTTTGTTTTCCATATGGTTTGTTTAGCTTTAATTTTTGTTGTTTTTGTTTCTGCATTGGGCAACCTCTAGTGGTCCTTAGGAAAATAACACTTGAATATAAACCTATAGTGCTAATCAGGTATTTTGTTTGGATACCCTATTGTCTTCTGATCCCACATTACTGCATTACCTTATAATAAGTGAAGACGTCAAGCAATAAAGAGCTTGGGCTTAATTAGAAGGAAGACAAACAAAGAAATAATGAATTAATCTTTTAAAATAAGTGTACTGATATTACTGCAGAATGATGGATAGTCATAAAGGGCCTCTCTGAAAATATCTAAATGACAGGAAAGAGCCAGTCACGTGGACATTGGGGATTAGTATGTTCCAGGTGGAAGGAATGGCAAGTGCAGTGGCCTTGACTTAGATATGAACTTTGTGTTATTGAGGAATGGAAAAAAGGCCGTGTGGAAGTGTGTCTTTAACACAGCTAGGAAAGAAGGTGGGTGGTAGAGATGAGGTCACAGGGAGAGTCAGGGGCTAGGTCATAGAAAGCCTTGATCATTGTCAGACGTCTTGACGTTATTCTATGTACAGTGAAAAAGCATTGAAAGATGTTAGGGAAGGAAATGACATAAAACTCTAGCTTCTTTCTGGGTAGAGGATGGTTTAGAGGAGTGGTCATGAGGAGAAGAAACCAAGAACTAGTTTTTAAATTTATCCAGATGAGGAAGAGAGAAGATAATGACTGGGCAAGTAGCAGTGAAAATGGAGAGAAACGGATGGATTTGAGATCTATTTTTAAAGGTAGATCTAAAAGGACTTGCTACATATAAGGAGTGTGAGAAAGAGAGGAATTAAGAATGACTAAGTTTTTAAGGTTGAGTAACTGGGTGCCATATTCTGGTTTGGGGAAGACTAAAAAAGGGCTGGGAATCAATCATTGTTTTTTTACTTTGTGAAATTTGACCTGAAATATAGCTAAGTTGTTGTTGGTGGTGTGTGTGTGTATGAGTTAAGAATGAATGTTTCTCTTCTAGCATGCTATATTCACTCTACTTTTGGTCTCCTTTTATTTCTTTCAGCTTTGGAGGAATTTTTTACATCACTTGTGAAGCAAGAAATGGTGAATATGCCCCGTGGGGTGTATCACTCTGCATTAAAAGGAGGTGCCCGCTTAGATCAAGGAAAGACTGTAGCAGGAATCCCCAATTTTATGTTGAAAATGTATGAAACAAACAAGCAACCAGGTTTGAAACCTGGCCTTGCGGGTAAGCACAATACATAGTATCAAGGTACAGGATTTTAATGTGATGATTTAAGTTTCTCTTCCAAGTAGGGTGTAATAGGGCATGGAAAGGCATTGCTGCTGCTGCTAACGTCTAGACACAGCTGGGTAAATTACAAAAATGAATCACATTTTAAAGCCATCAGAGAACTGTAGAAACAAAGACATAGATAAAACAAAGAATAGACTGAAATTACGGAATGGAGAGAACATTTTAGATTGTTCCCTATGGACCTGTCCCACCCCCTGGCCCCTACCCCATGGGAGATATTCACTGATTCTGGTTGTGGGCTGGGATTGGGTATTGGCCCAGGAAGAGGCCTGTTGGAGGACAGAGAAACCAGTAAAGCTTTTAGTGGTTTCATGGGACTAGGCTGATGTGATGATTAATTTTATGTGTCATCTTCATTGGGCTAAGTGATGCTCAGATAACTGGTAAGTATTATTTCTGAGTGTGTTTCCAGAAGAGGTTAGCCTTTGAATCAGTAGACTGAGTAAAGAAGATCACCCTGAGCAGTGTGGGTGGGCAACATCCAATCCATTGAAGACCTGAATAGAACAAAAAGGTAAAGGAAGGGTGACTTTGCTCTCTTTGCTTGAGCTGGGAGATCCATCTCCTCCTGCCTTTGGACATTGGTGTTCCTGGTTCTTGGGCTTTCTGACTCAGACTGAATTGCACCACAGGCTTTCCTGGTTCTCTAGTTTGCAGACAGCAGATCATGGGACTTCTCAGCCTCAAAAATCTTGGGAGTCAATTCCCATAATAAATCTCCTCTTGCTTATCTACATATCTGTACCTATATATATCCTGTTGGTTATGTTTCTCTGAAGATTCTAGTACAGGTGACAAACTGCAGATTTTCCTCATAAGCAATTTGGTGACTTTTGAGTTTGCACTGAAGGTTAAAGAACTAGGCTGATGCTTCTGAGAGGCAGTGAAATCTCCAGTCTTGTGGTGCTTAGGAAACAAAGACTGGCTAGGAGAATGGGCCTGAAAACAAAGCACACAAGTAGTGAATTGATACTGAGATCTACAGCTCTTTTCACTTGGATGCACTTAGTAATTTTGGCCTCAGATAGAGGCTGAAATTCAGGCTTGACCTTAACAAGAGGCTGGTGCAGGAGGCAGAGAAGCCAACAGAGATCATGACATTTATGTGGTAACCTGAGTGACAAGACTGGGGACTTGAGACCCTTCAAACACACAGCCTGTTTCTCCCTTAAGATATTTGTCTAATTTTTCAGCTTTCTGGGAAGTTAAAAGCTAAACTGAAAACTTCTGAGGACAGATCCAAATCTCTGAATCACCCATAATCTTTCTGTATTGAAGAGTCAAAGACCGATTAGACTGTCAGTTGAAAATCTTGAGGAGGCATGTCTTAGGAACAGGGTTGAACCAGAGGTAGACTGAGATTTACCAAAGCTATAGTCAAGCCTAACTCAGTTAAATCCCTCATTCACCTGAGATGATCTGTCCTTCACTCTGTCTGCCTAACAGAGGAGAAAATCCTCTGATTAAAAAAATAATATCATTTAGAATTTCTGTGGTTCTTTCATATACTGTCCAGTGAAAAAGTGCTAGACATATGAAAAAGGAAGAAGCTAGAAATGAAGGGAATATTTCATGGAGATAAAGAAGTCAGTCCATTAGAAAAGTATCACAATTCTAATCAATGTGCCAAAATAACAGAGTTTCAAACTATATGACAAAAATTATCAGAACTAACTAAATAGACAAATGCACAATAATAGAGGGAAACCCTTAGACAGCTTTTTCAGTGGTGTGATGAACAAGCAGACAAAAAAATCAAGTTCACAAAATATATGAATAATACTATGAAGAAACTTCACTTAAGTGACATATGGAACATTGTTATCTTATAGTGATAGAATTTGTATGCTTTTTAACTGTACATTGGAAACTTATCAAAATGGTTATATGGCAGACCATACATTTCAACAAATTTCAAAATATTGAAGTCATTGAGTCTGTCCTCTGATAACAATAGGATTA
Source organism: Eschrichtius robustus (assembly GCF_028021215.1). NCBI lineage: Eukaryota > Metazoa > Chordata > Mammalia > Artiodactyla > Eschrichtiidae > Eschrichtius > Eschrichtius robustus. Next base: position 70,123,103 of record NC_090833.1, read on the forward strand.
AGCTAAACTAAATAACAAAAAGATAACTAGAATTTCTCCACTCGCCTGGAAATTGAACAGTACACTTATAAATCATCCATGGATCAAAGAAAAAAATCAAAATGGAAATCAGAAAATATTTTGAACTGAATGATAATGAAAACATGCCAAATTACAACTTGTGGGATGCAGCTAAAACAGTGTTAGTAGGTGATAAAAACTCTCCAGAAAGTGGGCATAGAGGGAACCTACCTGAACATAATAAAGGACATATACAGCAAACCCACAGCAAACCCACAGCAAACATCATTCTCAATGGTGAAAAACTGAAAACATTTCCTCTAAGATTAGGAACACAACAAGGATGTCCACTCTTGCCACTATTGTTCAACATAGTTCTGGAAGTCCTAGCCACGGCAATCAGAGAAGAAAAAGAAATAACAGGAATCCAAATTGGAAAAGAAGAAGTAAAACTGTCACTGTTTGCAGATGACATGTATTGTACATAGATAATCCTAAGGATGCCACCAGAAAACTACTAGAACTAATCAATGAATTTGGTAAAGTTGCAGGATACAAAATTAATGCACAGAAATCTCTAGCATTCCTATACACTAACAACGAAAGATCAGAAAGAGAAATTAAGGTAACAATCCCATTCACCATTACAACAAAAAGAATAAAATACCTAGGAATAAACCTACTGAAGGAGGTAAAAAACCTGTACTCAGAAAACTATAAGACACTGATGAAAGAAATCAAAGATGACACAAACAAATGGAGAAATATACCATGTTCTTGGATTGGAAGAATCAATATTGTGAAAATGACTATACTACCCAAAGCAATCTACAGATTCAACGCAATCCCTATCAAATTACTAATGGCATTTTTTACAGAACTAGAACAAAAAATCTTAAAATTTGTATGGAGACACAAAAGACCCCGAATAGCCAAAGCAATCTTGAGGGAAAAAAATGGAACTGGAGGAATCAGACTCTGTGACTTCAGACTATACTACAAAGCTACAGTGATCAAGACAGTATGGTACTGGCACAAAAACAGAAATATAGATCAATGGAACAGGATAGAAAGCCCAGAGGTAAACCCACACACCTATGGTCAACTAATCTATGACAAAGGAGGCAAGGATATACAGTGGAGAAAAGACAGTCTCTTCAATAAGTGGTGCTGAAAAAACTGGACAGCTACATATAAAAGAATTAAATTAGAACACTCCCTAACACCATACACAAAAATAAACTCAAAATGGATTAAAGACCTAAATGTAAGACCGGACACTATAAAACTCTTAGAGGAAAACATAGGAAGAATACTCTTTGACGTAAATCACAGCAAGATCTTTTTTGACCCACCTCCTAGAGTAATGGATATAAAACAAAAATAAACAAATGGGACCTAATGTAACTTAAAAGCTTTTGCACAGCAAAGGAACTATAAACAAGATGAAAAGACAACCCTCAGAATGGGAGAAAATATTTGCAAACGAATCAACGGACAAAGGGTTAATCTCCAAAATATATAAAAAGCTCATGCAGCTCAATATTAAAAAAACAAACAACCCAATCAAAAAATAGGCAGAAAACCTAAATAGACATTTCTCCAAAGAAGACATACAGATGGCCAAGAGGCACATGAAAAGCTCCTCAACATCTCTAATTATTAGAGAAATGCAAATCAAAACTGCAATGAGGTATCACCTCACACCAGTTAGAATGGGCATCATCAGAAAATCTACAAACAACAAATGCTGGAGAGGGTGTGGAGAAAAGGGAACACTCTTGTACTGTTGGTGGGAATGTAAATTGATACAGCCACTATGGTGAACAGTATGGAGGTTCCTTAAAAAACTAAAAATAGAATTACCATATGACCCAGCAATCCCACTACTGGGCATATACCCAGAGAAAACCATAATTCAAAAAGATACATACACCCCAATGTTCATTGCAGCACTGTTTACAATAGCCAGGTCATGAAAGCAACCTAAATGTCCATTGACAGATGAATGGATAAAGAAGATGTGGTACGTATATACAATGGAATATTACTCAGCCATAAAAGGGAACGAAATTGGGTCATTTGTATAGACATGGATGGACCTAGAGACTGTCATACAGAGTGAAGTCAGAAAGAGAAAAACAAATATCGTATATTAACGCATATATGTGGAATCTAGAAAAATGGCACAGATGAACCAGTTTGCAAGGCAGAAATAGAAACAGAAGTAGAGAACAAACGTATGGACACCAAGGAGGGAAAGTGGAGGTCGGGGGTGGTGGTGGTGGGGAAAAAAAAAATCTTTTGAAGTCTTATAATTTCCATTTTCAAGTTCACCCATTTCATTAAAAATTATCTGCTTTACCTGTGAAAAAAAAAAACAGTGTTAGTAGGAAATTTATACCCTTAATGCATATACTGAAAAAAGAAGAAAGGAAAACAATTATAATTTAAACTTCTATTTCAAGAAACTTGGAGAAGAACAGCAAATTAAACATAAGGAAATGATAAAGGAAGGAATAATAAAGATGGGAATAAAAATCAATGCAATAGGAAACACAGGAAATAAAGAAAATAAGCAAAGCCAAAGGTGATTCTTTGAAAAGTTTAACGAGGACTTCCCTGGTGGCGAAGTGGTTAAGAATCAGCCTGTCAGTGCAGGGGACACTGGTTCAATCCCTGGTCTGGGAAGACCCCACACGCCACGGAGCAACTAAGCCCGTGCGCCACAACTACTGAGCCTGCAAGCCATGACTACTGAGCCCGTGTGCCACAAGTACTGAAGCCCACGGGCCCTAGAGCCCACGTGCCCCAACTACTGAGCCCGCGTGCTGCAACTACTGAAGCCCATGCGCCTAGAGTCCTTGCTCCAACAATAAGAGAAGCCACTGCAATGAGAAGCCCACGCACCACAACTAGAGAAAGCCCACGCACAACAATGAAGACCCAACGCAGCCAAAAATAAATAAAAATTAAAAATAAATAAATAAATAAAAAACGCTGCTAGTTTAAAAAAAATAAAGTTTAAGAAAATTGATAAAGCTGTTGTAAGGCTGTACAAAAAAATAGAGAAATATAGATCACCTATATCAGGAACAACAAAGGAGACATTACTTCAGGCCCTACAGCGTTCAAAACATTAAAGAATATTTTGGAGAACTTTTAGCCAATGAATTTCACAGTTTAGATGAGATGTAGAAATTCCTCAAAATATAAAACTGCAAAACTGACAGAAGGAGAAATAGACTATATGAATAGTTTGATATGTATTAAAGAAATTGAATCTGCAACAACTTTCCCACAAAGAAAACCTAGGTGCAGATGGCTTCCTTGGTGAAGTCCTCAAAAAAATTAAGGGAGAAATAACAGTGGTCTTTATAAACTTCAACAGAGAAAAAAAAAAAAAAAGAGAGAACACTCTTGATTGAGATCAGCATAATCTTGATACCAAGTAGAAGAAGAGAATAGTAAAGGCCAGTCTCTTCCATGAACATAGTTGCAAAAATTCCCCCAAAGTGTGTTAGAAAAGGGAGGAAAAAAGGGAGAGTGAACGTATGTGAGTGCAGGTATGAGGGAAAACTAGTCCACTTATGGGTAGAAACTAAAGGAACCCATATTATCAGGAGTTCACAAAGACTGACATACACAAGCATTTCGCTTTCATTGAAGTTTGTTTTTAAAGAAAAGCTTAATAGAATTTCTAGAAGTAACAGTTCACAAAATTTAAAATAAGACATGATTTGAAATTTTCTCATTTATTTACAAATGAATAAGGCTTGTCAGTAAGTGATCGTTTCAATATGGTAACTTATAGCTCTTCTTTTTTTTTATTCATAGTTAAAAATCATAATTTGCTTAGCATATTCTTTTAATTTCTAAATCTCTCTATACAGATTGATTGAATATGGATTACTGAGAACCTAATTAATGAGTTTTTCCATAAGCAATGTTTTTATTTTTTATTTTTCTTTTAAGGTGGTATGCTATTTTGTTATGATATTTCAATGTATCAGAGTAAAGATGGCAAACCATTGAATAGACTGATGGCCAATAGAGGGCGAAGTTTCAAGCAGACTTCACTCGCTCTAGTGCATGAGGTAGGTGCCTTCCCATACTCTGTAACAGGTTCTTCTTGCTTATATCTGTTTTGGGGTTTCCCTCCTTCACTTTATGCCCATGAAATTTAGTGTGTGTTTGGGAATTATTTTTCTCTTTATCATAATTAATTTAAGTGGCTTTTAAAGACAACCAGAATAGTTGAGCCAACTGAATACTAAAATATTTTGAGGTATTTCTCAAAGAAACTGGCATGCTTCCCCACTGCTCAGCCTATTAGGGAGTAGTATCTTGGAATTTGGTTTATTTCATCAGTATTTAACTTCCATATTTCAGAATAAATACCAATTTATTATTTAAAGAAATAATTTTGCCTGTTTCTTAATTGTGATCCTTTGAAAGTATGTAGAGCACCAGTGTTTATATTTTGTGAATGTTGGGAATTAACAGTAAATAATATTGTTTAGGGCAAAAAAAAAAAACCTTTGGTTTTAGTGTTTATTTAATTTTTCTTTTAGACCACCCTTTTAAAATAAAGTTACATTAGTTTTTGCTTGAAATCTGATCGTTGCAGATGGTAGCAATACGAGAGGGAAGAGGGAAGTTGTAAAGCACTTGGGAAATTTGTTTTTTTGTTGTTTTTTAAAATTTTATGACAGTTACTCATTCAAGTATATATAAATTAAAATGTATGAATGAATAACAAAACAAAATATCACAGCAAAGAGGTTTATTTTACATAATTTAAACGTAAGTTATATACAAATTATAGATGAAAATATATAAATTATAAAAATTTTAAAGGATATGAGGTAAAAATATTGCTTCTACAGTATGTTTGTATTAAATCTTATTTTGAGACATAATTTATAAATCTTGGCATCACTAATTTGATTTGATTATATTCTGTGTCATACCAATTGCTACCAATTAGCATAGCCAGATTTTTTGTTTATTTGTTTTTTGGCCGTGCACGTGCACGACACGAGGGATCTTAGTTCCCTGACCAGGGATTGAACCCGTGCCCGCTACAGTGGAAGCGCAGAGTCTTAACCACTGGACTGCCAGGGAAGTCCCAGCATAGCCAGATTTTAAAGACCCACCTCTATCCTAGCCACCCATATTAGTTTTATATATTTAGTTAGAATTGAAATTATGTAAATATTTGGTTCAGAACCTTTTTTGTCTAACACAGTGTCTTTATTTAACTAAGGAGGGAAGAAAGATCTGGGGAGAGCAGTGTTTCTCTGGGAAGAAGAGAGGTTTAATTTCATAAAAGAGGAAAAAGCATAGGTAATTTCTAGATTTGTTCTCCCTAGCATATTATTTGTTGGTATGGAGAAGAGAGAGATTTGGTACCTTTTTGGGTTTTAAAGCTGTGTACTACGTGGGTAACCAAATTGTTAAGTATTAATGGAAGCCTAATTTTAAAAGTACCATCAGAAAAGAAACAAAAAAAGTGTTAATGTGGAGGTAGCAGAAGACACCTAATAAATTCAGAAAATGGAATCAGAACTTATGAGGTGTACCTTAGATGTGAACAGAGAAAATATTTGGGTTATGATACTTGTTGCTTGTATTTTAGAATGCCTAGAAAATTTCAAGAGATGAGAAAAGATCATAATTTTATGAGTCAATTGGAAGACACATTAGACAGAATTCTGCCAAATCTATGGTAGGGTTTTGTTTGGATTCATTTTCTGCTTACTATAATTCATTTTTTTAAAAAAGAGATAAAGAATGAGCCATGCAGTTTCTCAGACTGTCTGACAACAAATAAGAAGAATTTTAAGAACTAGTTAATAAGTATAACAATTGCAATAATAATAGCTAATAACCAGCTCAGACACTTCAAAATTTGCCATGCATGTATTAATTCATTTAATCTCTATATTCACACTGTGAGGTTGGTGCTGTTAATGTGCTTGACACAGGTAAGTAGAGGAGCCTGGAAATTGAACCCAGGAAGTATGATTACCCAGTTCTTGAACTACCTTGTACCATCCCAGGGCAATCAGAGAACAATTTTAAAATACCTTTGGTTTTTTCCAGGATGACTCTAGTATTTCCTAACTCTCCTCCTTTCTTCTAGTATTTCTTTTGTTGCAGTCCCTTTGGTATTTTTCCAGCTGAAGTTTCTTCAGACTTTGCTTTGGTTCCCATCACTGCTTTGTTCTGAGTCTTTTTGTTTTTAAAAAACCTGTCATCATTGTTTCAATCTGTGTATTAATTTACCCATTGATGGACCTTTGGGTTGTTTCTACTTTTTCCAGATTATGACTAAAGCTGCTATAAACATTATCATACAGGTGTATGTGTGGACATCTGTTTTCATTTCTTTTGAGTAAATAACTACCCAAGAATGGGATCGCTAGGTCTTTTGGTGAGTGAATATAAGAAACTACCCGACTGTTTTTCTAGTGACTCTCCCATTTTGAGTCCCCATCGGCAGTGTAAGGGAGTTCTGGTTGCTCTGCCTTCCTTGCCAGTGCTCAATATGGTCAGTTTTTTAAATTTAGCAGTTCTCATAGTGGTTAGTGGTTTCCCTTTTGTGGTTTTTAATTCGTGTTTTTTTTTAATGACTGCTGATGTTGAACATCTTTTCATGTATTTATTCACCATTCATATTTTTTTCTTCCATGGAGTGTTCTGTTCTTTTGCCCATTTTTAATCCAGGTTTTTTGTTTTCAAATGAGAGTTCTTTATATATTCTGGATATAAGTTTTTTTAATTAGAAATGTGTTTTGCACATGTTTTTACCTACTCTGTAACTTGTCTTTTCATTTGTCTTTTGAAGAGAAGATCTTTAGTTTTGAAGAATTTATCAAGTTTTTCTTTTTATAGTTCTTGCTTTTTTGTCCTACCCCCAGTCTCAAAGTTTTTCTGCTTTTTTCCCCCCTGTGTTCTCTTTTTTTTTAATTTTTAAAAAAATGAAGTATAATTTATGTACCGTAAAATTCACTCATTTAATGTGTGCAAGTCAGTGGTTTTAGTATATGCACAGAGTTGCGTAGCCATCACCACAATCAATTTTAGAATATTTTCATCATAATGAAAAGAAACTCTGTACCCATTAGCAGTCACTCTCCATTTTCCTCACATCCCAGCCTTCAGCAACCACGAATCCACTTTCTTTCTGTGTAGTTTTGCCAGTTTTAGACATTTTATATAAATGGAATCATGCAATATGTGGGTTTTTTGGTATGGGTTTTTTTTACTTAGTATAATGTTTTCAAGATTTATATGTACTATAGTATGTATCAGTAGTTCATTCCTTTTTACAGCTGAATAGTATTCCATTGTATGAATATATCATATATAGTTTATCCATTAATCACTTGATGGATCGCCTAAGTTTTCTTGTAGAAGAAGCTTTATGGTTTAAGATTTACATTTTAGCCTATGATTATTTGAGTTAATTTTTCATAAGGTATGAGTTATACTTGTTGAATTATACCATCCTTTCTTCACCTAGGCACCTTTGTCAAAAAATCATTTGTCCATATATGTATGGGTCTATTTCTATACTCAATTTTGTTTCATTGTTCTAAGAGTGTAGACTTTCATCAAAACCACACAGTTTCACTACTGTTGCTTTATAATAAGTCTTGAAATCAAGTAATATGAATCTTCCAATTTTGTTTTAAAGTTGGCTGTCTTAAGCCCTTTGCTTTTCCACATAAATTTTATTTATTTATTTATTTATTTTTGGCTGTGTTGGGTCTTCGTTGCTGTGCACGGGCTTTCCTTAGTTGCGGTGAGCGGGGGCTACTCTTCGTTGCGGTGTGTGGGCTTCTCATTGCAGTGGCTTCTCTTGTTGCAGAGCATGGGCTCTAGGTGCATGGGCTTCAGTAGTTGTAGCACTCAGGCTCAGTAGTTGTGGCGCGCGGGCTTCAGTAGTTGTGGTGTGCGGGCTCTAGAGCTCAGGCTCAGTAGTTGTGGTGCATGGGCTTAGTTGTTCCACGGCGTGTGGGATCTTCCCGGACCAGGGCTCGAACCCATGTCCCCTGCATTGGCAGGCGGATTCTTAACCACTGTGCCACCAGGGAAGCCCCCCACATAAATTTTAAATCAGCTTTGAGAAGCTACAAAAAGAGCCTGCTGTAATTTTAAGTAGAAATGCAAATTGAATTTGTAGATCAATTTGGGAGAGAATTGACATCTTAATAATATTAAGTTTTTCAACCCATACACAAGGTATATTTCTCTATTATCTTAGATCAATGTTTTATTGTTTTCTTACTACAAATCTTGCACATATTTTGTTAAATTTAATAAGTATTGCATATCCCTAAGTATTTTTATGCTAGTGCAATTAGACTGTTTTTTGGTTTGTCTTAATTTCCAACTGCTCATTGCTAGAATATAAACATGTAATTGATACTTTTTTTATGGCCTTACTAAACCCACTTATATATTCTTGTAGCTTTTTTGTAGATTCTTTTTGTTTTTCATTGTAATGTTGTCTATGAATAGAGATTGTCATACTGTTTTTCTCTTGGATCTGTATGCCTTTGATTTCTTTTTCTTGCATGATTGCACTGTGTAGGACCCTTTGGTGTGGTTGAATAGCAGTGGTGAGAGCAGAAATTCTTATATTGTTAACAGTCTTGGGGGAAAGCATTCAGTGTCTTAACATTAGATATGATGTTATATTTAGTTTATTTTAGTGTAGAGATTTTGTAGATATCCTGTATTAGGTTGATGAAGTTTCCTTTTATTCCTAAATTGCTAAGGGTGTTTATTACAAATAGATGTTGAATTTTGTCAAATGTTTTTTTCCCTACATTTATTGAAATGATTATATACTTTTTTGGTTTGTTGATATGATGAATTATTTTGATTGATTTTCTAATGTGAACCAAATCTGCATTCCTAGGATAAACTCCACTTGATTATAATGAAGTATCCTATTTATTTATTGCTGAATTTGATTTGCTAATAATATTTTGTTAAGGATTTTTGCATCTTTGCACCTATGAGGGGTATGGTTCTGTAGTTTCTTTGTAATACCTTTGCCTGATGTGTTATCAGGATAATGCTATCCTAATAAATAATTTTTCCTGAAATGGACAGTAGAATTTTCTAGTGAAAATTCTGTGCTTGGAGTTTTCTTTAGGAATGTTTGTAACTATGAATTCAATTTATTTAATACTGAAACTATTTATCTATCCACCTATCCCTACTAATCCTTAAGTGGGGATTTGGGTGGCACAGCATACATGACAATTAGTGTGTATCTTTCCTTTTTTTAAAAAAAATTAATTAATTAATTTATTTATTTATTTTTGGCTATGTTGGGTCTTTGTTTCTGTGCGAGGGCTTTCTCTAGTTGCGGCAAGCGGGGGCCACTCTTCATCGCGGTGCGCGGGCCTCTCATTATCGCGGCCTCTCCTGTTGCGGGGCACAGGCTCCAGACGCGCAGGCTCAGCAGCCGTGGCTCACGGGCCTAGTCGCTCCGCGGCATGTGGGATCTTCCCAGACCAGGGCTCGAACCCGTGTCCCCTGCATTGGCAGGCAGATTCTCAACCACTGCGCCACCAGGGAAGCCCCTCTCTCCTTTTTTAAAGTGTAAATTTTATAAAATCAAGGAGTTTGTTTTGGTCATGTGTCGTTCCAGTGCTTAGTATTCCTGGCACATAGTAGACACTTTGTAAATGATTTTCATCCTTTTGAAACTTGGATGTGTCCTATACTTTATATGTGCATTTAGTGGGATCGTTTCCTTTTTCCAGAAATGTTGCTATTAAACTGATGGTGAATCTAATAATTGTTGAGGTCTTACTAAGAAATGACATTATTGTCATTTGAACAAGCTATTATATACTGTTGGTGTTGTTATTCATTTATATGGTTTAGCCTCCCCTCTCTGCCAAAGGTTACATATACCTATAGGATATTCTATGGCCCTAATGCATACAACTATAGATGGGTGAGTGAGTGAATGAATGGATAAAAGAACTTGGTTTTGAATGTCCAAGTGCTCTGCTCTTCATATTTTGAAGTGTATTTTGCTTTATGTAGTTGTCAATATTTCTCAATAACTGTGTTAGTTAAATCAAGTATTTTCAGTGTCATGGAGAACTAGCTATTTAATCTGAGATGAACTCTTTTGGAAAGCATTATATCCCCTTCTTTCTAAAAACTGTTTTTGTTTTTCATTGACTTTTCTTAAAGTGAAAGTCTCCCACGTTATACTTTCAGAAGGTTCACAGATCCAAGTCTGATTTGGGTTTGACCTGACCTACCAGGAGCAGTTCTGTATAATCACTGTCCTGTTTAGATTTCTCTAAAACTGAAGTGCCCTCTCTCTCTTTGCTCCTTTGAACAGGGGACAACCAGGGGTCATTTCAGATCTACTAGGGCTTCTCCAAGCTCAGGTGACTGTCTTCCTCTGCCCTGATTTATAACTACTTCTCATCCTGAGACTAACTTGGCTCCTGTTGATGAGGAAGCTGAAGGTGAATGACAGTTTCTTTCCCTGAAAGTTGCTGCCTGTCTTGTCATCCTTTGGCATTTCTAATTCTGACATGATACTCTCACCTAAATTGGATGACACTGATTTGTCCCTGGATGAGAATGGCAGCCTTGCTTCATTATTTCCTCCATCTTTGGGCACATGCAGATTTTCCTGATCCTGCCGCTGCTACCCAACCATATTTCTGCCTCAGCATTAGGTAATGAGCTCTTTTTCATTTTTATTTCAGAGAAGCCTTTATCAGGCTTATTGGCGGCACTACTCTGAATGAAATCTTTTTTCTTCTTTCTTTCTTTTGAAATTGATCATCATTTGATTTGTTTTGCCTTATAAATTAATTTTTTTCTTCTGCCTTCTTTACATTTTTTCCCTAGATACCCAAAAGTACATGTGATATAACCCATCATTTGCCCTTTTCTTTCAGTTCCTTCTTTATTTAAAAACATATTTCTTATGAAAAACATGGAGTATGTTAGCATTCATGCAATATGAAACAATTAGATGAAAATTTTGAATAATAATTTTGAGAAGTGGTATCTGTGCTTATTACACATTCCCCTTAGAAAACACTGTGAAAAGTATGGTTTGCTGTATTTTAGAAACTCCATAATTACCATGTGATGTGAGTTGTTATGGTAACAGGGTTTTCCCCCTTCCTATTAAATAACAGAGTAAATGGTTGCTTGAGATGTGATTGAATTGTCAGCTTTCAAGCTAATGTTATCCTCATGGGAAGGGGGAGCGGGAGTCGGGGGGGAGAGGGGAAGAGAGAGATAGACTGAGCTGGAGAGAGAATGAGGGAGGGACGGAGGGAGGGTGGAAGGAGAGAGAGAGTTTTAAATGTCCAGAAAGCACCTACAAAGTGATGAGTGTCATTTTACTTTAAAAATGTGTCCTCTATAAGCCCTCCCTTCTTGTCTTCCAGTCGCTATTTGTCAGGGGACAGGAATAACAGAAAATTTATATTGTGCAAACAAGATTACTATTGACAGACAACTGAAGCCTATGATTTCTTATTTATAAACAGTGGGACATTGAGTGGCTTTGGGGGTCTCTAACACTAAGTACAAATGGTTTTTCTTCTGGGAATGTGGGACAAGTGTGTGTATGTCACAGACCAAATGTAGTGGCTCAGTGTTAGTGTGTCTGGGTAACAACTGCAGTTAAATACTTTTATCCTTTTGATAATGATATATACATCTGGGAAACATGAATATGCCTTACTTTGTGAGATCGAGGTTTTAAAATCAGTAACAAACACTTTACCTGTTGATTTTTATGTGCTGCTCTACCTTATCCCATTCTAGTTTTACAGCCAAACAGCCTCACCAAAGCTTGTCTTACTTGATTTAAATTATTTATTGAAGTGCTGTTAAAATGGGTATTTTCTTATAAATGAATAATTGTATTTGTTAAGATCACTCAAGAGGCAGAAAACATTACCAAATTTCTGGGCAGTGTATTCTGAACAGTAAATTATCTAATTAGGTAGCCATGTAGTTCCTTCAGGAAAAACATGCATCAGTGAGGAAACAAGATCTCCTTCTTCATTCTGTCTTTTGACATTCCCGCTACATCTATGAATTGTGTTTCTGAGCAGGATATTTCTGTTGAGCAAGTATTTCCCGTATATGTCATTAGAACTTGTATGATACAAATTAAAAAGTTTCGTTAGGAAATTTCAAAATACAAAGTTTATAATACCCGCTTTAAAATTTCGCCTTGTCAGTCACTGTGTTTTTAATCTGGAATGAAACATTTCCCAGCCAGAACATTTTGGACATGTTTTGTAAAATTTCGAATAACTGTATCCTCAACAACTTGTGTTTGTGTTTAGCCGTGCCTACTAAAAAAAGTTTTCTAACATTGTGCTTTTACACATCATGACTTTCTGTGATTACTTGTTTATGACAGTGTGGTTTTCACATGACAAGATTTTGCCTTAAAGCGAACACTGTACGTTTAATTGGTTAAACTCAGCAGGTACTTAAGTGAACACTTAAGTGCGAGATACTGTTGTGGGTTTCATGGGAGGGATTCCGGGATGAATAGGATATGATCTCTGCCCTTGGGATTGTATGAGATTAAGGTCCATGAACAAATAATCTAAGATGGAATCTGTTGAATATAACAGGAGAGGCATATAGTGTACTTCCAAGCGTAGGGTTGGGAGAAATTATTTCAGAAAGTAGAGGTGAGAGGAAGACTGGGCATTCAAAGCAGTGGAAGCAGTCAGTGAATGCAAAGGTCTTGTAGAGTATAGGACAGGCTTGGGAATTGGTTTATAACCCAAATCAACCAGAATACAGGTTAAATGAAAGAGAGGAGCAGAAAATCAAGTGGGGAAATTGGATGAGGATCTTAACCAGCAGGGCAGCAGAGTTCTCACATAACAACAAATTCTTTCTTTCTTTTTTTTTTTTTTTTGCCGCTATGAGTGGCATGTGGGATCTTAGTTCTCTGACCAGGGATCGAACCTGCCAGGGAGGTTCCTACAACAAATTATTTCTTAATTTGATTCTAAAATACTTTGGACATGGCACAAAAGAATTTGGACTTTATTCTTTAATGAACCATCAAAGGTTTTTGAAAAGAAGTTCTGAGTTAATGTAGTAGTAGCAACACCATTCAGGATGTATTAGAAGGAGGAAAGATTTTAGGCTGTTAAGAGATCAGTTAGGTGGCCTCAGTAATCAAGGCAGGAATTAGGGCTCACCCAGTGAGGAAGAAAGTAGGGACAAACATAGTAAACATTTTAGAGGTAGAGATGACTGTTGAGTTGGGGGCAAGGGAGAAGTCCAGGATAAATCAGAAATTTCAAACCTGGTGATTGTAATATTGATGGGGTAATATTGATAGGAAAAGGAAAGATAAGAGGAAGAGTGGATTTTGAATGATGATGACAAAGAAGTATACAGAGGGTATTAGATGGTGGGAGGTGAATGTTTGAGAAGTGTATGTTCTAAAAGTAGCCATTTTCAAACTATGTATTTTAAATTTTATTTTAGAGTTATATGCATACAGTAGGTTTCTCCCCTTTTAGTATATAGTTCTATGAATTTTGAGACATGAACACATTTGTCTAATCAGTACCACAGTCAAGATGAGAACAGTTCTATCACCCGAAAATCCCCCCATGCTCCTTTGTAGTCAGCTCCTCCCCCGCTCCCCCATCTCCTGACAACCACTGATCTCTTTTATGTCCCTCTAGTTAAAACTGTGTTTTAAAGAGTGCTAGGGACCACCACAAAGTAGACTCAGATGATCAAGAGGGCTGAACGCCAAGCCCTCAGCCTTCATCCTTACTTCATTTACACACATTTTGCTTCTCTGTTTTCTGTTTTATATATTGGCATTTTACTTAATATTTGGGGTAGGGTGGAAAAATTACACAGCTAAATACTCGAAAACTTTTATTGTACAGTGTTACTGCTACCACTCAAGCCACCACTATCTCTTACCTGGATTTTTGCAGGAGCCTCTGAGTAGATTTCTCTGCTTTGACCTTTGCCTGCTACAGTCTGTTCTCAACAGAGCAGTCAGCGTGATCCTTTTACGATGTAGATTAGATCGTGTCATTTTTCTCAAGACCTTATAATGGCTCCCCCTTTAGTAAGAGTAAAGGCAAGTCCTGAGAAGTGACCTAGAAGGCCCTGCTTTCTCCTGTTAATTCTCCAGCCTTCTCTTTTTACACTCTCCTCTTTGCTTACTCTATCTGTGCTCGTTACCCTGGCCTCCCTTCTGTTCCTGAAACAGGTCAGCCACGTGCTCACTTTAGGGACCTTTGCCTTACCTTGTGGTATTTTTTTTAATTGAGGTAAAATTCACATAACATCAAACTAACCATTTTAAAGCTTAAAGTGTACAATCCAGTGGTATTTAGTACATTCACAGTGTGCAACCATCACCCCTGTCTAGTTCCGAAATATTTTCATCACCCTCAAGTGAGACCATGTATGCATTAAACATTCCCTCCCACTTCTTCCTCTCCCTACCTCCTCCCCACCCCTGGAAACCACTAACTTGCTTTCTCTCCCTATGGATTTACCTATTCTGGACATTTAATATAAATGGAATCATATAACATGTGACCTTTCGTGTCCGGCTTCTTTCACTTTCACATCATGTTTTCAAGGTGCATCCACGTTGTAGCGTGCATTAGTACTTCATTCCTTTTTATGGCCAAATAGTATTCCATTATGGATTTATCATATTTTGTTTATCCGTTTATTCATTCATGAACATTTGGGTTATTTCCGCCTTGCGACTACTGTGAAAGTGCTGCTTGAGCATTCACGTACAGTATTTGTTTAAATATGTCATTTCAGTTTTGTTTGGTATATACCTAGGAGTGGAATTGCTGGGTCATTTGGTAATTCTATGTTTAACTTTTGGAGGACCCACCAAACTCTTTTCCACAGCAGCTGAACCATTTTACGTTCCCGCCAGTACTTACCTTTGTCTTTACATCTTCATCTCCTTCAACTTTTCACTCAGGCTTCATCTTCTCAGCGAGATACCCTGACCACCCTGTTTAGTCCTGTGACCTGCTCCTGTTCCCACTCTTGCCTTATCATCCTTCTTTTCCCACTTTACCCTACTTGCGTATTTCCCTAACGTAGTCTCTTTTTTTAGGCACGTGCAGTAATGTTTCGTTATACTTAGTACTACCTCTTACACATAGAAACTCTTACTCTTCCCTAAGTCATAGAAGCTGCTCACCTCAGCAGTCCATTAGACACCTGTCATTCACTGCAAGGGTATACATAGTTAGCCTTAGAAAAACTGTATTCCGTGTGTTAATTAAAACTTGGTGCACAGTGGTTGAGAACCCTGCTTTATCATCTGTTGAATAACAGGGTTGAAACTTCATGATTGGAATTACTTTGTTGATTGGGCTTCCTTCAAAGCCATCTCACCAGTATAGCAAATTATACATGATTTTCATACTTTAATAATGCAAATTATATTTTTCAGCCTAGCAGCATTAACCTCTGTGGGGTGGCTGAACACATCCTAAAATGTGTTTTTGTTAAACATGGTCAAGGAAGTCTTTTCTGCCTGTAACACAACTGGAGAGTAAGGGCATGACTATGTTTAAGCTGTTTCTCTAAGTCTCTCTTCTGTAAGGGAAAGAGTGAGAAAGTGCATTTTTAAAGAGGTTTAGTCACAGCTAACTCCACAGAACACTAAGACTAGGTGTAATCTCATAGAACCTGGGGAGTTCAGGCAGGTGTCTAGGCTCAAACATGACTGCTTCCCTGCACCCACCTTCAGATGTGGTCTGAACAGCAGCAAGAGGGTTAGCTTTAACCTTCGGTTTATAGCCTCCTTGTAAATAGGTTTCCTGGCATGACAGTCTTTGTTCTTAGAAGCTCAGCATTTGATTTGCTCATGTTCCTTTACATTTTTTCATATTACTTTCTTTTTTTAACTCCACTTTAAGAAGCCAGTTGAGATCATTGTCTTTCCAAGAACATCCAGTGCTCTTTTTGCCAATTTGCTGAGACTGTGGATATTCTCAGTTGTGCAATGATGTCCATGGATTATGTGGCAGCAAAATTTTAAAATATTTTGAGGTTCTGAAGTAAGAGATAAAAGTTTTGGTTTTGGTGTTTGTATCCGTTCTGTGAAATCCAGGTCTCAAAATGGAACTTAAAGATAATTAATGTGTTTTTTGAAAAGGGTAGGAAAAAGCTAAAGGGAAGTCCCCACATTTTGGAAACGGGGAGCAAGGCCAAGGACTAATTAATGCCTCCACAGCTTCCTGGATAACAAGAGAAGAAGCAGGAATTGGTAGGCCCCTTCCTTCAAGGAGTTTTGTTAGCATGTTGACAAGGCTCCCCCTACCCTACTCCACAGAGTGAGTACTTAATCAGAAAAGCAAGAAATCTGACTTTATATTTTTTTTTTTAGGTTCATTTCATGATCTGAGTATCTTTTTCATACAGTTTGAGTACCTAATTTTTAAAAATGAAGCAGTGGGATGAGGAGTGCTAGACTGCAGACAGACTGATCTCTTTGTTCCCATAGATGCTTCATAATTTTGCCTTATAATCTATTTGTGTACATTTCTGACTCTCCCTGAGCATTTCTGAACTCTGTGCAGATACTGATCGATTTATAATCCTCACATCCTTCCAGAGTCCCTTGCGTATAGTAGGCCCACACTAAGACTGGG
This sequence comes from Eschrichtius robustus, assembly GCF_028021215.1. NCBI lineage: Eukaryota > Metazoa > Chordata > Mammalia > Artiodactyla > Eschrichtiidae > Eschrichtius > Eschrichtius robustus. The sequence continues at coordinate 70,139,818 of NC_090833.1, forward strand.
ATTAAAGAAAATACCAGAAGCCTTGGAAACCAACTGTATTCAGAGAGGCTGTTCTCTTCCCCATCACGAAGCACTTGAGAAAATTAATTCCTCTAATACAGTAAAATCTCTTTAAACACTGTAGTTATCATGATTCTGGGGTAATTATGTAGAAATTTGTCCTTTTTGTGTGTTTGTTGTTGTTTTTTGTCTGTAAGACACAGACTACAGTTTCCGTTGTTTGAGTTTAGATGAGATGAGTTACAGGAAACGTGAAATGTGATGCACTGTGACTATTTTTTCTTGAGTGATCTTTCTTTAACAGAAGCAGACCTTGGGAAGATTTGTCTCAAGATAGCAGTATACTAATAGGTAGAAACAGAAATGACTATGAAAACCAGATGTTTTGTCTGGGTCTGTCTTCAGAAACAGGATTTCGGTGTTGGCATATATCATTTTTCTCTTGTTTACCCGCACTGATTAAAGGGCATTTATCTAGTGGTGTGCACAATTGCTGTGTGCGGGACTCATTTGCATGCTCTTAACGTCCTGGTTTCTACACAACATGATAATTCTGTTGGCAATTTAAGTTTATTACTGCAGAAATTGTCATATTGGAAGTCCAAGATGTGAGCAATATTTATTTTTATTTAAAATTACTAGGGGGATCTGTTAGACAATACCTAGTTTCCTGACATTGGCAAGAGGCTTTACAGTTTCCCCCTGATTTTCGAGGACATATTTGTATTACACATACATCTTAACTTGTTATTATTGTAAGATTTTATTTGCTTTAATTTAGAAAATTCCAGGCTTATTGTGTTTTGTCTTTACAGGACTCTAAACTCCCCTCCTTTGAAAATATCCAAAAGATCTTATTTGTGGTTCTGATCCTAGACTGATTTGGTTTGTTTTAGAATCCAGACCATAGAAATGAATGGAAAGAGAGAATTGATGATACAGTTTTCATTTTATTCTGTTTTAATACTGTGCAGCCTAACTTATGTCATGGTACACTTTCCCCACAGGTTCACATCCAGCTTTCCGAGTGGCACCGTGCAATTTTTCTCCCACAGGCCTGGCTCGCATATATGACTCGTGCTTATCATGCCATTTTACAGGTAATGAAACCATGGGGTGGCTTGCTCTAGGGCGTGTCTCTTTCTTAAGGTTTACTGCAAATACGTATCTAGTGTAAGAGCACTTAGGAAAATAGCACTATCAAAAAGGCAACAGTTATTTTTGCTCGTAAAAGAATGTGAGGCATGCATATATAACTGCACTTAAATTTTAAATGTGACGCCCGCCCCCCGCCAGATGTGTGTTCCATCCAGAGCTGCCTCTCGAGCGCTCCTCTCCGATGTCCTGCTGCTCTGTGAACACCTCTCCTTGTCCCAGATGTCCGCCGCGGCTGTCCCACAGCACCTCAATTTGAGCGTGTCCCAAACTGAGCTCATCATTTCATCCTGTACCTGCGCCCTCTCGAGCTGGACTTGCTTTTACATCTCCAGCTCTGTCTCTCAACCCTTCCCCTGAATTTTCGGCCTTGCTCAATTTCTTTGTTTTCCCAAACTCAGCATGTCTTCCCTAACCTCTTGGCTTTTACCTACACTGTTCCTTCTGTTGCAAGCACTGCCATTCCCTCTCTGCCTATTCAAGGCTGGTTTTGCAGCTTTTCCCTTTTTCTCAATTCCAGGAGTAAGTTTCACTTTGGATTTATAGTTGTCATAGTCGTGAAAGGGGCACATGTTGGAATGGCAAATTTCTACTTGTTTTTTTTACATGGTTTTATCTGTGTGCCTTCCCTCTCTGTGTGCCTCCTTAGAACCCATGCTTCCCTTTTCAAAGCCCTTATCACCCTAGTTATATGTCTGGGGCCTCCCTCCAGTTGGCTCTGTTCCTTAAAGCCAGAAGCTGTGTTTTCCTCTCTGTTGTGTCTCTAGAACCTGACATGGTGTCTAAAACATATTTAGTGCTCACTAAATAAATGAATTACACTCAATTTGACTTCTTTTATTCCAGTAATATTATAAGTTATAGCTTGTGAGTTTTTAAAATTAGAAATAATTTTTAATCAGTTTGGGAATATATGTACATTTAATAACGTAAGGAAAAAACTACTAACTCAATCCTTTTTCCTAGCTTAAAATTCTCTGTTAAGGACGATAGAAAAAATCTAAATTACTTAAGTAATTTATGGCCCAAAATAAGATTTTCATGAAGGCTTAGGAAATGAGGTGTTATGGTTAAAGGTAACAGCTGTCCTAAAGGATAGAGGCGGGGCCGGAGGAATGACCAAGCATCTCAGCATTGATGTTCTCAAATTAAAACCTTGCTACAACATATTCATTCTAGAATTTATAAAGTACTAATGCATCTTCAGAGATTCTGGTTCACTGGAACTGAATAGGAGATCAGGAATCTCCATGATTACCAAGCTGCCAGGCGATTTTAATTCAGTCTATCAACCCTACTCTGAACAACAGTGTTTTTAGATGGTTCGCCAAACTAAACTGGAATCTGCATTTTAAAGACATTCCCTTGGAACCATTGTTCCCTTTTGCTTGGCTTACACACTTTTTTATCCTCAGCAGCATCTGGCCACTTTGTTTTGAGTAGATGCATAAGTGAATGAATGAATTACCCATACACACCCTTAACCAATTATAGTTTTTATTCAAGAAGAGTGAGATTGCTCATCAGAGTACGCACTTTTTCGCACACTCATTTTTCCCTTTGTAATTTTGCAGTGTTTTCCTTCACCAGACATTTATGGAACGTCCTTTACTGGCCAGGTGCTGTGCCGGGTGTGTGGGGTAGAAAGAGGAATAAAGCACTCCTTCCTGTCAGTGAGCTCCCGGTCCAGTGCAGGAGACTAACGTGTCCACTAGCAATGCCAGTACAAATCTTTGATGCTTTAATAGAGGATGTACTCCAGTATAGGCACCTGGAGCCAGCAAGAGCAACTCCTCCTGCAGCATGTACTGAGAATTTTATTTAGCTCTTAGCATAAAAAGGCGAAATTGAGTAGGATTATGGTATAACATGCAGGTGACAAGCAACTGATTAAAAAAAAACCCTCGGTGGTTTCTTTTTTATAACAAGAGCTACCATTTATTAAATAACTCGTGTCTGTCCAACATTTAATGTATAGTATTTCAATTCATCTTTACAGAAGCTCTTTGAAGTGGATGTTGTTAACCTCATGTAGAATGGGATTATAGATGGGGAAGCAGGGTTAGCTAGGAAAGCAAAGCAAACTGCACAAAACCTAACAGTCAGTAAATGAGAGAACTGGAACTTAACCTGGATTTGTCTGATTCCAGAGCCTCAGCCTTGGCCACTGCATCATGCATTTTCCCTAACACCGTTCATTAGTTGTTATAAATAATGCAAATTGGTTTAATATTTTAGAGGACAGATCAATTTATGAAAAGCCAGCTGAGTATTTTTAGTAACACAAGTCAATTATTCTGCCTTTCTACTGTTGTAGGTGATAGTGTGTATCTTTATTTATTTATCACTTAAAATCTCTTTCCTTTGGGTTTCTAATAAGTCTAGTTCCATTGAGAATTGGGGATTAAGAGGTGAAACTCAAAGTAGGGACTATAATAAGATTTTCAGTATTATTTGAAAAGTACAGCAGTGCTTTTTAGGCTATTACTATTATTTGAAAGTCTGCTGATGCATTTTAACTGTTCAACAAGTCTTTTTAAATGAGCCCACACACTTAAACAGAATTTATGGGATCTTAGAAGAATTAGAGCAACTGCCAAACTCCTCATCTATATCAAGAATGTCCGTCCTGGAGGATAACTCTTCGTTCAGTACAGGAGGTGTAGTTACTTCCATCTGGTGTTAGACATATTTCGTAGCATTAGACTAGAGCATCATTTAGAGGAGCCATGTTTTATTCAATAAGCCTAGGAGATACGCTAAAAGGTGCATTCTACATTATTTCCCAGAGGTTGACTATAATGTGAATGTTTGCAATTTGAACACTTCTAGTGGCTTTTGCTTAGGCGTCAGCTTCCAGCCTTATCTAATTTTTCCACAAGAATGTCGGATTTTGAATTATAAGCATATCAAAGTGGTTGACATGGGGAGGTATTTGGATTTCTTCCCATTAAGTTGAAAAATGCAGATACAAGTTGATTGACAGTTCCAAGTCCATTTTGGTAAAGTGCCCTCTACAAGTCGGCTTTACCTTGCTGCCCTTGTGGGATACTGAGGAGGTTAAGGTCTCCAGACTTTGGTTAAAGGGCCCTTAGGGACGCTGAATATGACCTCAGACAGGACAGAGGGGTTAAAACAGGTTGACTGCAGATACTTGTTTCCTGAGTTGGTCAGCTGGCTGCACAATAATCTGAAATCAAAACCAGTCAGGAATTGTGACCCCTAGTAGATTACTCTTTGACCATTTGTAAAGGTTGTTTGTTTGTTTGTCTTTAATGTGCAGGTTTAGAGTTAGGTAAAATTTGCTCACTGTAATCAGCAAGCTTGTGGTTACCTAGGCTGAAGATTTTTTTTTACAAAGGAAGAGGAATAGATAAATTAATAATTGGAATCTACAGGCAATCCAAAAAACTCAGTTCAGGACTTCCCTGGTGGCACAGTGGCTAAGAATCCGCCCGCCAATGCAGGGGACATGGTTTGAGCCCTGGCCCGGGAAGATCCTGCATGCCGCAGAGCAACTAAGCCCGTGCGCCACAACTACTGAGCCTGCTCTCTAGAGCCTGCGAGCACAGTTACTGAAGCCTGCACGCCTAGAGCCCTTGCTCTGCAGCAAGAGAAGCCACTGCAATGAGAAGCCCACGCACTGCAACAAAGAGTAGCCCCTGCTCGCCACAACTAGAGAAAGCCCGCGCACAGCAACGAAGACCCAACACAGCCAAAGATAAATAAATTTATTTTAAAAAAAAATCTCATTTCAGCCTTTTCTCTCCCAGTGAGTGTCCCCACCCTACCCCCCTCCTTAACCACAGCTGTTAACCAGAAGCAGAGGTAACTGAGTTAAATGCCATTGGATCTCTGTTATCAGTAGGTGAAGAATTGGATGCAAAGTAGATCTGAATAAATAGCCTAACAGGGGCTGGGTGGAAGGAATTAGAGACATTTCAGAAGAGGAGATTGAGAAGAACCGAGACTCTGAGAAAGAAAAAATGAGAAATTTACTTAGTCACTATAGAATAGTTGTACTGGTTTATGGCTACAGGAGAGATCAGAAGAGTAGGCCTTCTCAAGAGGCTGCACATATACTGGCCTTTTTGTGTTTTGCTTATTTCTGAACAGATATTTAACCTTTTAATTTCTTATTTGTCTTTTTTGGGAAAGCATTATGGAAAGTAAATGTTTTAGGAGGAAAGAGGTATGATTTAAGAAGCATAACAAACAGAACGCAATAAACATGATTTTCTATTTTGCCTACCCTCTTGGGAGACTGCTATCAATATTAAATATTAATATCAGTATCTTGCCAGTTTGATCACCTCTGATACCTTGCTCCAAGAGACAGAGGGAGAATGAAAGGGTCGGGATTCTATCATTGAAAACACGGAGATGGGGATGAACATGATTGAAGTAAATAGAAACTATGAAGGATGTGAACAGAATGCCCATCAGATCTCAGAGTGCCTGAACTGGTGAGCCCCAGGGCACTGTGTGCTGGAGGTTGTGCAAAATACAGGGACTCCTTAGATGGATAAAACCATCCTTGTACTCTTCAGTGAGCTTACAGGCTAGCAACTGAGAGTATATGAGAGAAATACAAGGACATGCAACTTTATAGTCTGGATATTACATTTTGGGGAACCTTTTACTCTTTGAGAGTATACAGGTTAAAAATATGAATTATTTCAAGAAGGATTTAGATATATTCGTGAGAGACTAGATTATAAGAAGATAATAAGGGGAGTTTGTTTGTTTTTGACAGCAAACCTGGTAATGGTAGCAGTTATTTGGTACCAGCCACTGCACTAAATAGACACTTTTCCACATTATTTTATGTGATGCTCTAATACCTATGAGTTAGGTGTTTGCTATATTTTACAAATGGAAATTGAAGCTTAGAGAGGTGAAGTAACTTGCCTAAACTTACACAGCAAGTAAGTGGAAATGGCATTAGGTCAGGACATCCTGATTCCAGAGCCCACATCCTTAACCTAAAGGTATATTGCTTCCCTCTCTAGAATATATAGAGAGATTAATTTTTCTTCTGTAGAGCACACCTTAGAACTCTAAAATCAATAAGAAAAAGGCAACCAATAGAAAAATGGACAGAATAGGAAACCCAAATAGTCATTAAACATCTGGAAAGATGCTCAGTCTCAGTAAACAGTAAAATGAAAATTAAAACCATAATGGGCCCCATTTTACACCTCCCCAAATGGTAAAAATTTAAAAGCCTGGTAATTTCAAATGCTGGTGAGGATGTGAAGCAACCAGAACTCTTATTTACCGCTAGTGAGAATGTGAGCCGCACGACCACTTCTGAAAATGGTTTGGTATTACTCAGTGATGCAATGTGCAATTTGAGTTCTTGTTCAGTTCAGGGTATATCAATAAACCAGAATTTTAATTACATTTAAATAATGTAATTGGTGATGGAGTAGAGGGGAAAGCATCTGGTCAAAATAATCCTCAGTGTAAAAAAATAGAACAGATAATATATATTTGAAGGCTTTGCCCTTAAAGGGATGATAATATTAGCTATATTTTTATTGCATGGTACAGGTTGAGAATTATATCTATAAGTTTAGTCAAGAAATAGAAATGTAATGTGCATCTGTTTGAGAATAACTTTTGTTATACATTACCTAAATCTTAAGTGTTATATACTTCCTACTCATTTCTACCATTCTGTTAGAATACTGGTACCCAGACCCCAATATTAGTATCATGTCAGTTGAAATTGTCAGCTGCTGACACAGGCAGATTTTTACGATATAGAGGATTTGTTGATTAGGACCTATGGACTTCAAATCTGCTTTTAATAGATATCCCCAAATGAAGTGCTCTGCACTAAATTTGCCAAACATACAACTTCTCCAGGATATACTTATTTGGTGAATGTGGAAATCCCTGAGCAGTGATATAATTCTCTCTCCTCACACATCCTCTGTCAAAATCTGATATCTTATCAGAAATACCTAAGGCCAATTGGGAAAGGATTGTTACCTAAGTGTTTTCCAAAGAAATTTTAAGATAATTTTGGCCATAGAGTTTGCATGCTGATTGATGCTGTGCTTGTTGCAGGGGAGGATAGGAGAGCTGGAGTTGCAGTTAAAACATGGAAAAGAAGGACCTGAGGAGGTGCAATACAAAAAAAGCACAGCCTGGCTCTGGTAAGGGGATGGCTTTCTGTGCTCATTATTTGTTACGGGAAATGAACTGTGAGGGAGAAGGTGACCACTTTAAAGGCTTTAATGTTGGAATTTTAACCTCTATATGAGCCTGAAGGGCAAAGGGCTGAAGATGTGATAGGTGTATTTTCTATTTCCTCCCCAGATCAAAGAAGGAGCGCTTTATTCATGGTTTTAAAATATTTTTATTGTTTTCTAAAGCAGTGTGAAAATGGTTTGTTTTTCCCTTTTTCCCTATAATTGATTATTTTATATGCTTTTGAATGAAAATTGAGTTTTTCCCATTTAGTCAAGGAATACCCTTCCACTCCCCTGCTCCTCCCTCCGCAAGACATCTTCATTATTAGGAGCAATTTTACCATGTCAAGGCTTTAATTTCTTTGGCAGATGTCCCCCAGTGAATTCCCACTATATTATCTAGAAATGTGTAAGTGCTGGCACATTAAAAGCAATTGAAATTGTTACATGGGTTGTGATGAATACCTTGTCAGATTAATGTTGCAGCAGCCTAAATCTAAGTAAAGTGCCCAGAATCTAAATAGCTTTGCCTGTAGCCACAGGTTTCTTTAATATAAAAATCTGTTCAAAGGTTACTTGGTTTCAGTTTTTTATTTACTAACAATTGGCATATGTAGAAAAGCAGAAGCTCTGTGTGTGTGCGTGTGCGCACATGTACACATGTACGGTTAACTAATTCTATTCTAAGTTACATTTCCTAGATTCATTTAAAAAAATAGCAATGCAGTTTAAAACGTTATGACATTGGATTTAAGATTAGAGATTAAGAATTTGGATTTCGCTTCCTATTTGCTATTTTCCTTTACACATAGTTTTAATTTCATCTTCTGAAAATGATAATTTGGGGAGTGGTCTGTTAGCAGTACTCTTCCAAATATACATGGTGACATATGGAATGAAGGATGTGAGAGAGAGATGGAAGTCAAGGATAACTCCAAGATTTTGACTGTGAATAACTAAAAGTATGGAGTTCCCATTTACTAAGATGGGGAAAACTATAGAAAAGCATGTCTGTCTAGGGTAGAAATCAGGTTTGAGACTTGCTAAGCCTGAGATACCTAATTAGACCTGCAGTTTGGAGATATGAAGTAGGTTGTTGACTGTGAGTCTAGAGGTCAGGGGTAAGGTCAGGGCTGGATATATAAATTTGGGAATCATCATCATATCGACTGCATTTAAAATCACAATGCTGGATGAGATCATCTGGGGAATGAGTAAGGATAGAGAAAAGGTCAGAGGACTGAGCCCTGGAGCACGTCAACATTTAGAAATGGGGGACATGATGAGGGAGCCAGTAAAGCAGATGGAAGATTAGTGTTGTAGGAAGAAAACCAAGAGAGAATGGAATCGTAAAAGCCACCTTAAAAGCTGAAGGAAGAAAGTGTTTCAAGAAAGGAGCAACCGATTGTGTCAAATGCTGCTCTGAGACTACAAAAGATGGAGACTGAGAGCTGAGCATTAGATTTGGCCTCTTGAAAGTCACTGGTGACCATGAAGGAGCTGTTTTGTAGGAACAAAAGCCAAATTATAGAAGGGTCTAGAGAGTGGAAAGAGATAAACTGGAGTCATAAGTATAAGCTACTCTTCTAAATGAGTTCTGATGTGTGAGAAGCAGTGGAATGGGGCAGTAGCTGGAGGGCTTCTTCTTTTAAGATGGTAGATATTATAGTGTGTTCACAAGCTAAGGGGAGTAATACAAGTGGAGAAGGAAAAATTGGTGATGCAGCAGAGAGAAGGGAGAGTAGGTAAGAGGAGGGAACTAACGGAGGGTGTGGCCCTACCTAGAAGTACAGGCAAGTCATCATCTGTCAATATTTCACGTTGACCAGTAAAAGAATACACTGAATGCACTATACTCCATTTAGGGAGACCAAGATTGGACAATACGTTTTAGAGAAATTTACTGTCAAATGGTTTTATAAAGTACAAGTTTAAGGAGCAGTTTGCAACTATCTGAAAAACTTGGTTCTTAAGAATGACTCATTCTCAAAGAGTGCTGAATAGCTAAGATTTTATTATGTTTCAAATGCAAATACAGTTATATTTGCAAAACTTTTATGATAGTTATAAAAACTTTGAATTTCTGAAACTCAAAATGTATAGTGAACATGTTTATGATATCATCTTCAGAATGTAAATTTGGCAGTCAATGATTGTTTTTCACTTTATCTCAAGACTCTTATATGAAAAAAACTGTGAATATTTTAATTGAACATACCTTCCTTTAAATCCACAAATCTAAGTATTTTCTTTTAGTTCAATTTTATAACCAACATTTGTTTTTTTTATTGAGGTATGATTGACATTTAACATTATATTAGTTTCACGTATACCATAGCGAACATTTTAAATTTTATTTTGTATACATACATAGTGACAATTCTATTATCTACAATTTGGAAGCAGTAAATTGCTGTTTTGGTGAGCTCTTGTGCAGAAAAGAGAGAATGTTTTAGTCAGTTCAGGCTGCTATAACAAAAATACCATAGACCAGATGGCTTAAACAACAGAATTTATTTCCTACAGTTATGGAGGCTGGGAAACCCTTAATCAAGGTGACAGCAGACCTGGTGCTGGTGAGGGCCTGCTTCCTAAGTTTGCAGATGGCTGCCTTCTCCTCGTAGCTTCACCTGGCAGAGAGCAGAGAGAAAGCAAGCTCTCTGGTCTCTCTTCTCTCTTCTTATAAGGACACTAATTGCATTCATGAGGGCCCCGCCCTCATGACCTCCCAAAGGCCCCACCTCCAAATACCATACGTTCAGAGTTAAGATTTCAACATGTGAATTTGGGGCAGTGGGACACAAACATTCAGGCCATCACAGAGAATAATATAAAGGACACTTGTATACCCAGCACTCAGTTTAAGCGATGACACCGTGAAAACACTGCCTATACATTAGTTGCATTCACCTCCTTCCCTGCATCTACTAAGTAACCTAAGGACTAGGAAGATGAAACTGTCTTGGAAATGAAGCCCTTATGACAGTTCTTTCACCTTACACTAAAATTCTACATGGAAGTTTTAAGATCTGGAGTCATTGCCAGAGGTTATTATTAATTGATGAATAAGCAAAAAGATTGGTTTCTTGCTCTACTATAAACTCTCATACCTATTTTCCATCTGTATCACAGGGTTCGAGACATGTTGACTGATGAGGTCACCAAAGCAGCTGCAAAGTAAGATCCATTTATTCTCTTACCAGGAATTTTCTATAAATAGTTTTCTTCCTCACAGGTACGAACAATTTCTCCTTTTCTGGCATTTCATTAAGGATTTAAAGGACTTTTCAGTTATTTTTTAAAAAATCAGTTGTTATCCTTTCTCTTATTCAGTTAATTCTTACTACATGTCTTTCTGTGAAAATATGGAGGAACCAGTATAGGCACATAACTTTACATCAAAGTTGTGCCCATGCTGTACACCTAACAAAATGCCCTGTGCTTTGGCTTAGATTTAAAGGATTGTGATTTAGTACAGGGGAAAAAAAATCTTTGCTAATGTGAATTATGTCTATTTTACAAACAGATGATTAAATCTCAACTGTGAACCGGTAAATAATTTAAGGTAGTACCTCCTTTTTTTCTCCTGGTGTTATTGGGCCCAGGGTAGCTAAATATTGAATATTTTAATACTAAAAACTAATGTGAAGACCCAGTAAAAAAGCAATTTCCATCATATCCTTATGGTTGTTTTAACAAAAATAACTTGAGTGTTGCTACCTTGAGGTTTTTTATTTATCTTAAGCCAACTCTTACTAAGAAAATTATACCTTAGTGAACTTGCTTGAACAGTCTCTTCCGGTCCCTTTGTTAGCAAGCTGCCTAATTGTTCCTGGTAGTAAGTTACATGTCAGTTACATACACTTCTCCTTTTCACTATTAGCCTTAGCTTGCTGCTGTTTGACTTCCTTTCTTCTTATTCACCAAATAATATAGATATACCTTTGACCCAGAGAATTTCATATGTATTGAAAGTCTATATCATCTAGAAATATTTAACTACAGTTTATTTCTCTCATGTCCTAGAACCTTCTGTAGCTACATAGATTTTGCCTAAAAAACAAAAACCAAAAAACACCACCTACCTTAGAGTTCGCTTTCCACCAGCAATTTCTTAAGCAGGTACTTCGCTCTAAAACCTGATCTCAATACCTGATTACTACTCAGCCTCGTGTCTTCTGAATATAGTGGTAATCCTCCCCTACACTCAATTCCGTGGGAGGCAATGGGAAATATCTGTTGACAAAATGAAAACTAAAGTACAGAGAGGCTTTGATAGGGACTCATTTGTGTCTGTTTATCTAGTTTGGTGAATTGCAGATACAGTGGGAGAGCACTCAGCTGCTTATTGGAGGGGAGGAGGTGCTGGGATGGGGGGCTGCCTTTGACCTTTACCTTTCATAGTTTGTTCTATTATGTAGTCTACTTAGTTCCTGTTAAAAACAGTGCTCTGACATTTGCAACAAAAGCTCAAATGCTGAAGAAACTAGTAGCTTTCTATTAAAACAAACTGTGATTTTGCCTCTCCAGTCGTTTTGGCAGATTCCATTCTAAAATTTTAGTTCACCGAGACTTTAATCTTAGATTTGCAAAGCATCATTTCATGACTAATACCTAAAAAGAGTGTGTTCACATTCTCAGTGGTATGGAGTAAAAATAATTTATGTTCTCATGGTGTTACCTTTTCATCAAATATTTCCAAGTATTTTATAGACCTTATCTTATTAAAGCAATCCTGACAATACTAGGCATGACAGCAAGTGAGCAGGAGATAGTTAAGGTCCAGAGGCTGAGAGATTAATGATAGAGCGGAAGAAAAAATCATTCTGCTGCCTTCTCTTTACTTTTTCCCACTGACTTCCTCCAATCATGTGAGGACCGCATCACCATCTCCTGCCAGCTTAGCCTTCTATTCCTTGGACCATGGCTGCCACTGGCTACTTTGGGCCAATGTAGGGCTTATTTTGTTCTGAGGCATAAATTAAATGTAGGAAGTAAAACACTAGTCACAGGATTAGACTGATTTGCTCATTTGAGAGCATTTTTAAAAGCATCAGGGATAGGACTAAGAATCAGAACACAGACAAAACCTGATTATTGATGTAAATTTATTTTCATTGTTAATAATTAAATAGATTTGAACCTGAAGATAAAAATCCCCAAAGGATTGGGTCACTTTACTAATATGTAATGTAATACTTTGTCCCTAAGAAAGCATCATTGTAGCTTATCCTTCCTTGAGCTTTTTAATTAGGTTAATGGCATCTGTTTGTTTCAAAGGACAATTTAATTAAAATGTCAGTGGTGTTGCCTAGATAAATACTGCACTGATGCTGACATGTTATTATGCAAATTAGTCACTGCTACTTGACTGGTAGGGGATAGTTATGTGATCAACAAGGTGAAGAGTTTTTGCTGAACCTATTCTAGAGTTTCACCTGGCCAGCTCCTCCTTGAATTTGTCTCACTGTGTATGTATGGAGTGTCTTCTCTCCATAACTCACTGCAAGGCATGTGGGGAATGAAAAGATGTTCAAGAGCTAGTCACTGGTGGGAGGGAGACGCAAGAGGGAGGAGCTATGGGGATACATGTATATGTATAGCTGATTCACTTTGTTATAAAGCAGAAACTAGCACACCATTGTAAAGCAATTATACTCCAATAAAGATGTGAAAAAAAAAAAAAAGAGAGCTAGTCACCATACCTTTATGAAATGTGTAACTTGGCCTAAGCGTGCATTGTGACTGTGGACTAGTTTTTCCTATTCAAGGATTAATGTCCAAATGTGCATTTAGTCTGCATCCAAAGATCTAATTACCAGTGACTTTAAATACATTTTACCCCATTTTACAAGAACAATACATGCTCAGGAATGTCAAGACCAGAGAAACTTTTGAAATACAGTGATTTGGGGCACTGTTTTAAAACTGAAGCTAAATTCTCTTTCAGAATTTCAGGGTTAAAAAGACACTTTTTATGTCATCTTGACTAATAATTTTGTTTTAAAAGATTGTGATACCCAATTTCTGTTGACCATCTAAGAATTTCTCCAGGGTGATAAATTCACTGAGAATTTAAAACTTTTTTTAATCTTACTTCAGGGATTCATGACCACTTTGTAGCAGAGCAGGCTTCAAGGTATTCTCAGTTAAAGGAAAGGGAGAATATTAAAATAAAGGATTTCATTTTGATTTTGTTAAATGATTTTCTGGCTAGGGCACCTGGGCATGCCCACATCTTGCCTTGCTTCCTGGTGTTTTATTGTTAGCTATAGGAATTCCCAGTAATCCTCACTGCAAAACTGCTTCAACCTCAAGTCTTCCTTTCTGTTTTCTCACCCTGCCCCATCCCTCAGTGTAAATGTTGTTGTCTTATCAATGTATGACGGGCCTCATGGAGGAATGAACTAAGAAGAGATGAACAAAATGATCAAGAGTGCAGAGCAGGCCTTCACTGAGCTTAATCACCCCAGAGTAGGAGAGAGAAGGAAGGAAGGAATGGATGGATTGATAGAACTTGATAATGGCAAGTCCTGAGTTCCATTCTTACCAAATGGAAACAAAAATGCAGGAACACAGGTGTATACTAACCTTTTGCTACTCACTAACTCACATGTTCAGTCATGACTGTGGCCTAGGGCCGGAGACACTAGGCTTGCATGGGGAGCAGGGCTGGAAATCTTCCTCATCCCGTCCATCTGTTCTATGTCTGCACCAGGGTAAGCAAGGGAGTAGTTCTTGGATGTACACACTGATTAAAGTTCAGGTCTCAAGTCCAGGTATGAGGGAGCATTCTCTGCATTTATGGGAACCCACAATCGTAGAACTCCCTGAGAACTGAACTCTCCGATGGTAAGGGTGCTGTGTTGCCTGAGTTCTGTTACGATGAAGTCAGCAAGCCAAGAGCATCTCGTCAGTGTCCCACTGCGGATTTTATTCTATAGGCTCACTTTGGAATTATGGAATAATACTAAATGTACATTTTCCAGTGGTAAGTGTATTTAAAAGATTCACTTTTCTTGATACCGAATTCGTAAGTCAAACTTAAGATTTTATTGCCAATATTAGAAAACTACCATTTGAGTGATATAAAAAGACAACTCTCTATCCAAATAGTCTAAAAACAAGCCTTTTTTGCATCTTATCTAGGGTTTCTGAATTATGTTACAGACAGACTTCAAGGTTGCTGGCTTTGGCATATTAAGAGAAAGAAGGGGAAAATGATAATGACGGAGGAAAGCCGCCAGCGTGTCGAGTTGAGTTGCTGTTAAAGTGTGCCGTCTGAAGTGGTTCACTAGAAGCTGATTCCACACACCAGTGCTTTAGAAAAGCCAGGGGCCAGTTCCATTCTGCTGGGCTTATTCACACAACTGTCCTTTGCTGTGTTTCCAAAACAAATCAATACATTTTTATATTGGCCAAAGATGACACCGAAGAAGAAGAAATGTAAGGTCTAATGATGAAATAAAAATTTTAGGAAGAAGAAGCTTAGATGTATGATCTTATTGGATTTTTTTAAGTTACCCAAAGCATAATGACCATACATTTATAAGAAGAGTTAAAAATCAGCACTAGTGTCAGAAGGAGGAAAGAAGCTGCTGGCATCAGGGAACCAACAGACCTGTGTTTACAAGGCTCTGTGAAGGGATGGAAGTGCTTTTTGACCTCATCTGCCCTCCCTATAATAGCACCTTCTCTTCTCCTGGTTAATGCCCCCAAATCCTCTCTTGGAATTTTTTTCTTTTTAAACAGAGACAGCCCAGTGGTCAAAGGCAACGCGCTGTTAGCCTTAAGCAGCCTTGCTGTCGTCGTTTCCAAACATGAAGCCAGCCTCTCCTCAGACTCTGAGGGGGTCCTGGAGGTGAGTTACGGGTGATTAGAAGCAGTTGGCCTTTGGTTGTGTAACGTGTGAAAAGTGAGACTTCTGCTAAAGCCTGGCCCTGAATTTAGGAGGTTACAGTCATTGGCTGTGCTACCCTATGCATCTTTATACCGTAAGCCTTAGTGTCCTCTAAAACACTTTTCTTCGCTGCTTTTCTGTTTTGCTTTCTCCATCACAGTTAAGTGGTCATTTCCATTTGAAGGTACCAATTTTATGCAACAGGGCTTGTCTTTTTGTGATTACATCATGGTAACCAATCTTAGGAGGTTAACTAGGCTTACTGAAAGTGAACAGTGATGTCAAAAAAATGATAAATAAGCAGTGTTTACTGACTGAAAAAAATTGCACTTTGCATTTTAATTGTAGATGTCAGTGACAAAGTGCCTATTCATTTTTTGCAAGGCATTTATTTCTTAATTAAACATGTGGCAAGCTGGCCAATGTTGATTTCCAATGTACTTTTTCAGATAATTCATATCTGTCAAAATAAAAAGGCATGGATTTATTCTTCTTTTAAGCCCCGTTTTCTGGTAGCTATCATTATGTGGAGACAATATAGTCAAGTGGTTAAAAAACACAGGCTTTGGAGTAGGAGAGTCCTAGATTTAAATCCTAATACTTGCATTTACTAGCTCTGTGGCTTATTGTTGGTAAGCTCACCTTTCAGAGCCTATTTCCCCATCTGTAAAATGGGGATAACAATACTTACCAGATAGGATTATTGTTAGGATTAAATGAAGTAATATATGTAAGGCACAGTGGCTGGTAAATAGTCAATAATAGTAACTATTATCATCAGCATCAGTATATACTTCGTCACTTCTTGCTGCAAAAAATTGGGCTTTATTCAATGCTATTCAGCCTATCTCTGTCCCCACAGAGTGCCCGATGGACCATTTGTATTCTTTTTTCATGGTAGGATTTTTTGGTTCTTTTTTGGTGGGTTCTTTTTGGGCAAGAAGCCAACTCTAATTTAAATTAAAAAGGAACTAGGAGAATAAGGAATCTGGAATCCCATGGAATTGAAGGCAAAGCTTAAAAACTGAGTTGGGAGAAGAACAGGAGGCAAGCTGGGGAGTCCACGCACAGGTAATGATGAACCATCTCAGCAGACCGCCCCTACTGGGATGGATCGGCTATAGTCATTTACTGTCTTTGCGTCACTCACTTAAGATTCAGAATCCCGTGGGTCCCATGCCTACACCTTCAGCAGGGTAGGATGAGTAGCTTGATTGAGCATTTAACCAAGCTTTAAATCGTGGAGGAGGGAATTCCCCAAAGGGTGCTATTACCAATAAACAAGAGAATAATGCTGTGTGGCAAAAGCTACAAATGTGTATTACATGTGGGGAAGGGAAGGAGGCCAAGGAGTTATTGCATGAAGGATAAAAATGTAGTTAGTTACCATATGAAAATTTACCTTTAAGCCCAGAATCTTATTTTAATAATGAGAAAGATGAAAATTCTTTAGAGTGGAAATGTTTCATGTCCTTGAAAGAGCCGTGGAATACTTTAGCAGAGGCAGCATGCTAGGTAGACCTACAACCTTAAAAGTAAACATGCCTTCCTAGGATCCCTTCGTTTTGGTGTTATTTATGTCAGATGACCAGTTGTACAGGTCATTTGCCCCAGTAATAACTGGAGGTCTAGCTCAGAGCTCCAGGCCCTTCTATTCTTTATTCCCACAACCTTTGTCCTGTGCTGTGGCACATAGTACACAAAACATTGAGAAGCCTCACAAGCCAAAGATGGGGCTTTGCTTTTATTCTTGATAACCTTGCCTTTGGCTGTTGCTCAATATAAACTCAAGATGTCATTATTTGATTAAAGTTGAAGTTTTCAAACTTCATTCAAACCTGCATTTGACCAACAACTAAAGATCTTAAGAAGAAGGTCTTGTCTGATTCAAGGAATTAATTCCAAGGTTTCTTAACACCTCATCGACCTTTATAGTTTGCACCACTTGTGTGTTACCATGTGAGTTAATGAATGTTTTTTGACATCCATGGTCATGAATGATTTTTTTTTTTAGAATTTTCTTTATTTTTTTGGCCGTGTCAGGTCTTAGTTGTGGTGCATGGGCTCTTCATTGCGGCGTGCGGGTTTTTTCTCTCTCTAGTTGTGTCGCGTGGGCTCCAGAGCATGTAGGCTCTGTAGTTTGCGGCACTTGGGCCCTCTCGTTGAGGTGCACGAACTCAGTAGTTGTCACGCACGCAGGCTTAGTTGCCCCGCTGCATGTGGGATCTTAGTTCCCCGACCAGGGATCGAACCCGTGTCCCCTGCATTGGAAGGCAGATCCTTTACCGCTGGACCACCGGAAAAGTCCCTCATGAATGATTTTTAAAACCAAGTTCTCTTTTTACTGAGCTGGGTTTTGTTGTTGTCGTTGTTTTGTTTTTTGCATTCTCTTTCCTCTTCTTTTCCAAACTGAAGATCATTTATGTTTTCTTACTTACTTGCCTAGGCAAATGTGACAATTCTTGAGTGATAAGTATAGTGATAGTAAGCAGAAATGCTAGAGATGGTAAAAACATTTTGTCAGCTGCTTTATTGAAATGACAAGTCAGAAATGAGAAAGTTTAAGTTGGTTTCTCTGCAGATCTCTCCCTTTAACCACCATGTTACCCTCACTGAACACGGGAGAGCTCTAAGGAGCTCCCAGATCTGTTCTGTTTTGCAGCCCTCATCCTCTCACCTCTGCTAAGTCTTGTATGAAAGGTAAGTCTTATTCACGTTGGGGCACAGGTGAGGATGTGTATTTATCAAATACCTATCTACTTCATGCAGTCCTGGCAGATGAAGTTTAGTTTTTAATAACAGCACTTCATTCTTTCATACAGAAGGAGGTTGTACCCTGGTTCTAGAAATAAAGTTTAGGTTTTTTCTTTTTTCCCATTATCATTTCATGTTTCCCTTCATCTGCAGGTTCAACCTAATTTCCTTTCAATGAAAGCGTGGGTTTCCATGGTGTTTGATACTCTTCTGGTCATTGTCGATAGCCATTACCAACCCAGAGGACAACTTTTCTCCTGGTTTTATTATGTAAGTTCGAGAAATAAAAAATGATTAGAAAACTCAAGAGTTGATTCTTATATCAATTGTTCATGCGAAATCCATGATATAGTGTAAGTCTTAGCCTTAGCTATACATTAGATATAAGTCTCAGCCTTGGCTGTACATTAGAGTCACCTGGGGAACTTTAAATATATATATATATATATATATATATATATATATACACACACACACACACACACACACACACACACACACACATTGAAAAAAGAAATACTGATGTATAGGCCTCACCTCTGATGTAATTGCTTGGGAATGGGTCCTGGGTATCAGCGTTTTGGAAGCTTTCTAAGTTACTCTGATGTGTAACCAGAGTCAAGCACTACAGTTGTAGTAAAATAAACATTGGCTGAAGATGGAGGACCGTGAGTTTCTGGTCTTAGTTTTTTTCATTGCAGAGTATGTGACCAGGGGAAGTTCAGTTAATCTGTCTGGACCATTGTGTCCTTGTTTATAAAATGAGGTGATTGAGCAATATTAGCTGCAGTGATTGTAGCCCCAGCTTCACCTCTTATTAGTTTTGTGACTGTTGACCTGACACTTACTTAACCTATCATATTATTTTCCCTTCCTGTAAAATGTAGGTAAAAATGAATGCTTTGCTAACTTTATAGAAGATTGTGAGGATCAAATTATATAATCTATAGGAAAATGTTTTGAAAATGTGAAATGCTCTATAAATACAAAGTAATATTGTTGATCATAAAAAAGCACCTGTTACTTAATCATTCTCTTTCTTCATGCTTATATGCTAAGATCTGAAGCAAATTGAAAACACACTTTGTTGGTTTAGGTTTCATTTTCCCTTTATTGGCTGTAGTGCATGCTTTATTTCTGTATCTGCATGGAATTATTTTGGTTCTGCCTTATCACTATCCATTGCTTAGGGAATTATAGGGATCATGGGACAATCAGCTGAGTGGCAGAGGATTACAGTTGATTTGAATAAAAATATAGCACAAGTCCTGAACTGTTGCTAAGATCACGATTTTAGCCTGAAACTTCATTGCCTTAGGTCTTCTTTGTACAACATTTTGTGTGCCTCTGTCCTCCTGCCCTTAGGAGGACCTGGTATGTATCCATCTGGGGCTTAGGGTCTGGAACTAGATTGTTTTACTATACTTGAGGACAAAAAATGACTTACTAGATAACGTAGAATTAAATTGGAAGGTAGATTTTGCTCAAAGAAGTACTTTGTTTACGATGATTTGTTTTCTGTGAGAAGTTTTCTTATTTCTTTAATGATGGATGAAAACCTTGTTAACTTATATGGAGGTCTTTGCAGTAGCTGTCTGGTTCAGATATTCAGCAGGACAGGATATTGTATTAGACTTCTAATAGCGCTGCTTAGTTCTTGCAATCCAATAAGAATAATGTCTTTACTAGCCAGTTCGGGGTTGCCTCTTACCTTTGTGATTCTTGCATTATTATACTTTTTCAAAGCCCTGTTTCAAAAGCTACTTTCTTTATTTCCCTTGTCTTAGCAGCTGGGTCATTTTGAGTAGTATCGTCATTGTAATAGTGCTATATTAACTTAAGGAATCCCTTAGTTCATGTTTGCTTTTTATCCTTAAAGTACTAAAGCTTGGAGAGCAAACGAGTATAGAATTAAAAACACTTTTTAATGTGTTTTGACTGCAAGGGACAACACGGCCTTTATGGTGTGTCTGAAAATTTGAAGTGGGTAATACTGAGGAATGATAAACGGTCTTTCTTCCCCACTTGAGACATATTTATAAATTATATAATGTCTGGTGGAGCTCTCTAACACAGGACTCTTGTTGAAGCTGTTCATATTCAGCTGCCCTGTCATTTTATTAACGTTGTTATTCGTTTCTTTTCCCATAATTACATATAGGAAAGAAGCATATAGAGCTCTCCGTTTCATTTTGAATAGCTGGTTATTGCTTTGTAACCAGAGGCTTTTAGGATTTCAACTTCCTTTTTAATTAAAAGGAATTAACCCCCTGTAGGAAATAATCCATCTACTGGGAAGCGTTCCCACCAAAAATTTTGGGAGATCTGCCAATAGATCCCTGTGCCAAACTTACACTTATCCCTCTGTAACTAAACTTGAACTGCCCTCACCCTAACCCCTTTTCTTTTCTCTCCCGGAAAACTCCTGGCTTTCTGGACATTTATAATGTGGCTTGGTGGTTTCTGCAAAGCTTGGATAGCTTCACTTGGGGTTTCTCATTATATACACATGTGGGCTTTGAAAACACTGATATTGTTTCAGGCTTTATAGTGAGGGAATTCACACCCTCTAAAAGGAGACACTTACAATTTGTTTTCTCAAATTTAAAAGGGTATTATTAGTCAACCGATTGCTTAGTAGCAAATTGTTTTACTAAGAGTAAGAAGGTAACCCGTAGGTAAACACAGAAATGGATTTATTTTTAAAATTTTTTTTTTGGGTGGCAAGGGTGGATTTAGGAGAAGCTTGCATTGTTGTATAGCGCTTTTGTGATAGGTGTGCGTCCTTCATGTTTTAAACAAAAGGCCAACCCCCTGTTTTCTTTCTTTGGCATGTCCTAGAAATCCTATTCCGGTGAAAACACAGCTAGTGCCATTGCACGTTCTGCGGCCGCCACGGCTTTGTCTCTCCTTGTGCCAGTTTTCATTATCTCTTGCAAAGAGAAGGTTGAGGAAATCCTGAACATGCTGACTGCCAGGTTACCTGGGAAACCAAGTGCTGATGAGTCTCAAGCCGTGCAAATCCACATGGGCCTTGCTTTGGGGATGTTTCTCTCTCGCTTGTGTGAGGAGAAACTCAGGTACAGTTTATTAAAATATTCCTGTTTTTCCCCTTTGTGACTTATGTGGAGGATTTGTCCCTCTTTCTCCCCCCCTCCCCCGACTCTCTCTCTCTCTCTCTCTCTCTCTCTCTCTCTCTCTCTCACACACACACACACACACACATACACACACACACATTATATCTGAGCAATTTGTGGTGCTCAACTTTTTGAGATGTGCAGCTTGATCCTTTATTCTCCTTTATGAATGAATTTGTCTCTCTAAAATACCATCACATAGACATTAATGTGTTTTAAGGGTTCCTCTTTTTAAAGTGATTGATTACTTGAAAATCATTTCATGCTTAGATGAAAGCCATGTGTAATAGACATGAGGAAAGTCTAATCATATGGTGCTATAAATTTTAAAAAGCTTCTTTTTTTCCCTCTGGTTTATAAGGGTGAAAGTAATTACTTATTCTTTGTTGATATCACTATAAAACGGGAGGAAAAGATCGGGGTACCCCTGTGCCTGAGGGTGCGGGAATCACTGAATCACCTGAGAACTGCATGTACCCAGTTTTAAATATTGCTTTTATCCTGCGCCCTGGCTACATTTTTGTAATCCTTAAAGAGTCTTAATCTCTGCATATTATACTGTGTGCTTTATTCAGTTTGATTGCTCATTTTTAGACTGCTAGCTTTACTCTTGAATGGAGCTAATAGAATATCAAAGACCCAGGTGGAAAATTCCACTAAATGGGAAAGTTTTCTGGTGCACGAATCTACTTTAGTTTTGTTGCTCATTATATTTATTCTTTATTTTATTACCGATCTTAGAATTTTATATATCCAGATTGATTGTACTGTGGTACAACATGAGTATTTGGGGATCATGAATATTTAGATGTCACTGATTTGGAATTTCAGCCCCATTTTCCTGCATTGGAAATAGTAGGGATTGTGGGGAGAGGCATTCTGTTCTGATGTTAGCTGTCCTTAAGCTTCCCTAGTTGGCAGAAATTGTCTGTCCAAAGGCAAGAAATGGTGTTGATGTGGGTAAATTGGGTGATATTATGCTATATTTAGATTTCTGTTTGAAACCAGTGGTTAAGTTTACATTTGTAATTTACATAGTTTTGTGCAAACATCCATATGTGAAACCTCTATGAGAACTGCTATTGATCTAGGGAAATACTGTATTTCAGATGATCATTTTCAGCCCTTGGAAACATCTGTTGGATGATTGGGAAGATTGGCTTAGTCTTTGTGATCATAAATGAAACATTTCCAGAATATTCATTTTGTTCTATTCACCAGTATTAGTACACACAGGCCTGGTTCTGGACGTGAACAAAAAGCTGCCCTTTGCATGTGAATTGACTGTTACATGTCTTGTGTGTGTGACAGAACACAAAGTATTTTTATAGACTTAAAACGTGAAAGTGATTTTTTTCCCCCTTTGCTTCTATGCTACAAATGGCGGTCTCTTCACCATCTGTGTTCATGTTCTTTCTTCAGTATCTTTTCAAGCTACTTGTTTTACAACTAAAAATGAGCCATGGCAGTTTAATTCCAGACAACTCATTTCATCCTATCCTGGCTCTGGCTCCCTTCTTCCTTAGTTTAGGAGGAGATGCTGCTGGTTTTAGGGCTTGACAAGCTTACATTTGTGGTTAATTTAATTATGCTACCTGGAGAAACCTGTGGTGATTCCCCTAAAGCATCCTTTCTGGTTCCTAGGTTGCCTTCCACCCCTATCTACCCTACTTGACTTTGCACCTGCAGGAAACCCTGGGGAAGGACACCAGGAAGCTCTTCCTGAGGCGGACTGCCCACAGAATAACTGCAGATTTTAACTTTGCCATAATGATCCTGTATTTGATAGCATTCTCCTTCTGCCTGGTGTGTTAGTACTGCAGCCATTAATAGAATTATTCATGGTTCCCACCTTCCTAATTTCATAGAGCAGAGGAATCTGAAATATTTGCCTTTTAGTACTAATAAACATTTTACTAGATAATGACAGTCTCACCAGATAATGACATTTTTGGAGAAAATTTCAATTTTTCTAAAATTAAAGTAAGTGTTTTGAGGGCTACTAACTCTGAATAATCAATGACATCAAATAAGTGGCCCATAGTGGCCTCTTAGGAGAACAGGATTAGGACAATATCTTGGTCTCAAGAATGAAAAATCACTTTGTAGAAAAGAATTTTGACATTCAATCCATCTTTCTTTTTATTTTATTATTTTTTTGCTGAGGCTTATGAAAAATCTCCTGAATTTAAATTCCAGTCTAGAATTTATTCAGAAAAGTATATTATTCCAAAGCTCGCTTCTGTCATAACTCCCAGAGGATACTAGTAGGATCTCTTTAGCATTTGTTTAGGATATTTAAGTACATTTTACTCCAGAGAACAACTATAATAAGACTTATTTAGTTAAAGCTATTAAAATTGTGTGTACCTATGTGCATGTTTTCTCATTGCAAAATGTACTCCTTCACCTCAGGCAAAACCACTGTAGCCTTGGTTGGAGAAGATATTATTTAAAGTGCGCTCTGGCTGGCTGGCATTCCTGGGGCTGCATTCCACTCAGCATGGTCTGAGGCAGCAGCAGGAGAGCTGACATGTAGGGACCCCTTGATAATAAAGTGTCGGTGATGAAGCCCACAACTCTGCCTGAAAAAACAGACGTAGACCTACCTTTTAAGTTTTATTTTACTTTAAAAGTCATAGTTCTCACCAAGACAATTACAAAAACCACCTCAATTACTGTATAAAGGCAGAAAAATATAGAGCTGGGTTTTTCCCCCCCTTTAAAAAAAAAAAAAAGAATAGAAGTGAAAACCTCCATATTTGAGACATGAAATCAGAAGTTATAGTCTTTGCAAGAAAGATTTAGAATGATTATTGATAATATCAGCTTAATGGATTAGTAAATATTCTGAAGAAAATCACCTTAGCATTCCTAGAAATAATTTTTTGGAATTCTGAGCGTTGTTCTTATTTTTCAGTGATTTTAAAATTTGAATGAGCTGAGAAAATGCAAAAGTAGCAGTTTTAGGGTTTATTGGTTTGCAAGTGATTATAATGTACGGAAACCCAATTATTGAATAAATTCTCTGACTCAGTTTCTCTGTCTACAAAATATATGTGAATCATATTTGCTACTTTTATATATTTTTTAAAGAAATGCATTTTCAACAAAATATTGAGAGCAAAATATTACATAGTAAATATTTTGGACAGTTGAATGATTTTAAATAATTCATTTTTCCCTCTTGGTCTTTACCCAGTGATATATCTGGCCAACAGATGAACCTTCTTCTGATGAAGTCTTTGGATGCCCTGGAAAATTGCTGCTTTGACACTAGTCTTGAATACAAGTATGCTGATTCCATTCCCTCTCTGATACTCAGAGATTGGTTCGTTCTTTGCCATAAATTTTACATTCTATGGTGAAATATTTGTAGGACCTGGTCTTGAATTCCTTTGTGTAGAGATTTCAGTAATAATAAAAAAATCTGTAATTAAAGCTTACTTGTTCTGAAACCCATGTTTCAGAAATAGGCGGTTTGTTTCCATACAAAGCAACAAATGTCATTTTGTGGCTGTCGTTAAGTTACCCATACCTTAGATTCTGTCTTGTACTTTACCATATGAGGCGTCTATCTGGGGACTTGTATGTATGACAACCTTTTTAAAATCTGTTGAAAATATTCTTTCAATTTGATTTGACTAAGAGAGTCTTTGACTCATGATTTGGATTTCCCTATGAAATCCAATGTCAGAGGAATCAAAATAGAAACAAGCAGAGGTTACACCAGAGGTTCCCAACCTCCTCAATATTAGTAGATCCCTTCTCCCCCCAAACTTCATGCTTTTAAAATATTTTGTCTGTTAAACTAAATATCATAAGAGTTAATTTATTTTCTCATTCCAGTCATGAAAAACAACAAAAACAAAAAGGAATAATCAGAAAATACAATACAAAATGGTATTAAACATACTCATTTAGTGAGACATTGAATGTTTTAACTCATCCATGTGGCTTGTGTGGGAAAACATATTGTTTTATTAGGCCTTCTGAAATATTGACACCATTGAGAACCTGGATTGTACCTTTTTGGACTTCCCTATATTTTGGGACTTCAGATTTGGATCTTCTGGCATTGAAGTTACTAGGAAACTCAACAGAGTATAAGCACTAACCTCCAATTTATTAACTCATTTACTTCATGCTATTATGGGCACTGTTCAAATATGAGTTAAATCAGTGTTTACCAAAAAAATCAGTGTTTAAATTTCTGGCCTTTAGGAACTTATGATGTAAAGTTACATTCATGGACGTAGCCTGTTAAGTTCAGACTAACAAAAACATAAATGGTAGAAATACTGCAAGTATCATGTATTTCATCATGTGTAAATAAAGTCAGATCTTCACCTAGTAGGTGGTAGTCATGAGATCTTTCACATGCAGGCTAAGGTTGGATAAGAACGCTTGAAACGCACTCACTTTATCACACTTTAAAGTTGAACACATCAGAGATGAAATGACATGTGAAGAGTGTGGTTTTGAGTATGGGCAAAGAAAGAGTTCGGTGGCATGATTCAAGTCTCTTAAATTTAGAAAATGATTAATGGAAGGGATAGGGTCATTTAACTGTTTGGGGGGCTGGTGAAGAGTTGAGTTTTTTGAGCCTAATTCAGGTGTTGGTGGTGCTGCCTTTTACAGCCAAGGAGTAAGGTAAGTTTCTGTCCTTTCCTCTCCCCTCTCCCCCTCTTCCTTCTTTCTCCTGCCTTCCCACAAAGGTGTCCAACATATCTGTAGCTCAGGGTATTATAAAGCTGGGGAGAAAATTGTGCTAACATGCTGCACACTTTCAGCCAGCTGGAACAATCAGGAGTGACTCTCACGTATCAGCTCTATGAGTTTGCAGGAAGGTTGTTTGAGTGAAGGGAGGGCCATGCGGATAATTGAATTATCCAAAGTATGGGCATTTATGCATTTACAACCTTCATATGTCTAAGCATATGTAACTTTAAAATTAACTTTTTATATTAACAAGGTTCGTGTTTCTTCATTCTTACCTTCTTTCGTGATTCTTACCTTCTTAATAAGCAAATGTGTTTGGGAGAAGGAAAGGTGGGCCTCCATAGGGGATTGAGCCTACAGATTCAAGTAGGATAGGGTCATCAGAAATTTCCTGTCCGTTTAGTAAAATCTTGCTCGCCTTTCGGCACCAATTAAAAGCCCAGGTCCTTCAAGAAACCCTCCCTCTATTCTCTCCAAACTCTGTTTTTCCTAGTTAATGAGGTTTAGTATTTTGTCATTTCTAATGCTTTGTGGGTGTCCACGCTTAGGTAGTTCTCTCTTTGGTTTTGGGTTCCACTAATACTTACTGAGCAGTACCATATTTTGCTAGGCCTTTTCACATCCGTTTCTCATGTAATTAAGCCCTGATTACAACCTAAATATTGATACTAAAGCAGGAGTCACCATCACTTCAGTTTACAGATGAAGAACGTGAGTCTCAAATAGGAGACTGGTTCAGGGTCACGCACTAAGTGGCAGAGCCAGGAGAGAAACCTAGGTAGTCTGACTTCAAAGCCAGCTTGCTTTCTCTTGCTTAGCACAGCATGGAGAACACATTTCAGTAGAAAGAAAGCAGTTTGACACTTGACAGTGTGGTGTTGATTATTTTTTCTGACATGTGGATGTTGCCTATCATTAAAAGCAGAAGAGAGATTCTAACTCGGCCCAGACCTGGTTCATAGCATAAAGTATTCCCCCATCCAATGAGCTTGCAGGAGTCCGGGGCAGTCCTCTCTCACCTGAAATATCGGAGGCGTTACCCAAAGGTAGTTAATAGATCTGGGAGCATGCTACCTCAAGTGATAGAATTCACCCACAGCAAATTTACCACACTTCCTTGGTTTAATGGATGTGTCCCTGCTGAGAGAACCGAGCACCTGGTCTGGTGTTTGGGGTCCTATCACTTACATTTTGCTGCCATCTAGTGGTACTTATTACACCATTTCAATCTTCACAGCCATAACTAGTCATGTTATCCATCAATGACCTGAGCATTGGTTAATTACTGTTGAGCTTTCACAAATATGATAACATTTGTATAGCACTTTGTAAAGGGCAAAGCACTATACAAATGTTAACTGTTATTAGAACTAATTATTAGATGGCCTAGTACTTAATCTGCAGAATAGCCTACAATAAACTAGGGAATTGAAGATTCATCTCTGGTTAATTTTAGAAAAATATATCATGTCCCAGTTGATATAGCAACACACATATCAGAATTATGAGCATAGCTTTTAAGACTCAGAATTTCCTTTGCCAGTGATATTTTAATACACATGGATAAGAGATTCAAATAAGTAATGACATAATGGGGCATATCATCCTCTTTATCATTTGTTAGTATCCTTATAGGAGATTTATGTTAGCAATTCCAAAACCTCAATTTTATACCTAACACAATTTATTTCATCTGTTCAGGACACCAACACTTAAGTCCTTTTTGTTTTCAATGGACAGAAAGATGTGAAAGCTATCTCTGCCCAAGTTATTCTTGGTTTAGAGCTGGTAGAACAGTGAAGCTAGAATGAGGAAAATGTGTAGAAATGCTGAACTAAGCGCCAGAAGGATCTTTAAGACTTAGGACAAAAGATACACACATTAAAATGTAGAAGATTTGGAAGTCAGAAGGAAACATCAGGAATGAAGCTTTAGGACTACCTTCTTGGTACATGCTGGAACAAATTAGACAAAGTAGAAAGAAACAGTTCAGATGATCAATAGATGCATACAATCTAACATATTTTTATTGGCACCCATATGTACTTAGTTAGACTATATATTCGTATATCATAACAGTCAGCTAATAACCAAATGAATAGAATCGTTGGTGACTGTTAACCTTGCCCAAGAATAATTCTGCTGTGATAATTTTAGGTAAATGTAAACTAGACACTGGGATTTCTTTTTCTAGACCTTTGTGCCCATGTGCCTTGAGATGGTGAAAGAGGAGCTTCAGTCCAGCGGATAGAGATTTTTGTGTGCCCAGAATAGCCAGAAAAGCAAGACCTGTCTATTATTTGAAAAAGATGAACCCCAGTAGTTAAGTGAGCTTTGAGAAGAATCTTTTTTCCTCATAAACCTGACACCTCTTTCTTAAATTAGTCTAGCAAAAAATAGAAATCGAGTTTTCTTGATTGAATCTTGGATGATATATTCAGTGAATTTTACCACTCATAAATTTTGCCTCCAACTGAACATGAAAATCAAGCCTTGGGTTTTTTTGGGGGGGTTTCCCCCCTATAGATTTTCTCTCCACTTTAGATTCTCTTGAAACTAAAGAGAATTTGGTCAGTTCTTCGGCATTCAATAAATGTTGGTTGAATGCCTCTCCCTGTCAAGCAGTGTTACTAGGTGCCACAAATACTGTGGTGAGGAAAAAACAGAAAAGGTACCTACCCTCATGGAGCTTGCAAGCTAGTGAAGGACGTGGTCAGTAATCAAATCAGTTCCCAGATAATCTTCATCGGAGTGTATCATTAAAATTGTCTGAAGTAAATTAGTACAAGGTACTATGGGAAAATACTAAGGAGGTTCCCTGCTGGGCCAGGGCAGGTATCCCTGAGGAAATAACATGTGAAATCCTAAGCATAAATAGCAGTTACATAGTTAAAGAGGGAGCAAAAGTTAAATTTTAAAGTATTAAATGATATTTGTCTAACAATATCTTTGGTCTAATTTCAGGTTTTCATATGCATCAATATAGAAAGATGGCCAAAAAAAACCTTTCCTGTAGAGTCTAAATGAAAACAAAGACTTTAAATCCATTCTAATCAGCAGTAGGCTTTCCTCTTTCAGAAATGTGATTTGTCTCAAAAGCACACAATGTTCAGATGTTAGATGCTGATTTAACTCATTGAAATATGCATTATGCTAGTTGAGCTGGTTGTTAAGTTCATGTAAGCGGGAACAGCAGTTCTGCCTGACTTGGATTATTGCTGCAGTAGCTTCCTGACAAAGGATTTTCTAATGCCAGATTTTTGTGCAATAGAACCTAGGAAAACACACCTGAGACGTTGCCTTCTCATAAGCATTCCATCATGGCATCACACAGGGTGCCGGGAGGGGCCTGGGTTTGGCAGTTGAAACAGAAGGCTGGAAATCAAAAAGCCCTGTCTTCTGTCCATGCTCTGCTGGAAACTCTCTGCATGACCTTGAGCAAATCCTGTAGCCTCTCCATCCTCTCGGGTATCTCTTATCGGATGTGGAAGCTCCGTTGGCACAGAGGTGTCAGGGGAAGTAACTAACATGTTCAAGAAACTATGTGAAGGTCTTGACGCCAGCCAAAGCGATAGATGCTATATAAGAGCAAAATGACATAACATACGGGCATTGAAATATGTTATTGGAGAAATGCCCTGGAATGTCTTCTTAAGCAGTAGATATCAGGAAGAGAGGCAAGCCAAACCAGAGTGAGGATGATTTCTGAAAAAGTCAGCATTTCCTCAACTTGAAAAACAACAATGATGGTAAAAACTTTTTCAAAAGAGTAAAAAATTACCCCCAAGCCACATTTATCCTATCACACTAACTAGAAGTTTTCTGGAAGAACAATTCTTTTCTTTAAATGGATATGTATTCTTTCAGGAGAACTGGGGCACAAAGCCCAAGATTCCAATTGAATTGTCACATGGGGTAACTTTTGACAAGCCTGTCATTTGTCCATTTTCTCTTCTGACCCAGTGGTACTCGGAGGGATCAGAGGGGAGAAGAGGATTAATGTCATTGTGCACAGACAAGTACACAGTTTCTTTGAGACAGAAATTCCACTTGTTGAAGTTGACTAGGAAACATGAAGCACTTAGCAGTACCTCGTAATTATGCCTTGCATTTATCTGCCCCTCCTCCCCCCGTTATTAGTCAGATGGCCTCAGCTCATATCCTGAAATTTAGGCTTTTCTCTCCTTATGCAGTTAATCATAGTGCACTCAGCATGACTGGGGGGGGGCAGTCAGTGGAGAGAGGACCACAGCATTTCTCTAAGTGCAGGAATAGAACTGGTTTGACTAATTTTTATGCCTCCTTCTCTTACAGAGTTTAAGTCAAACTATTTCATGTATTTATTTGTTTTCTCCATTGGGTACATAGCACTGGCATGGGCCACGGACACATTTTGATTGGGGGGGGGGGTGTTGGTCATGGAATACACCTGTACACCAGGCAGCAGAATTAGAATCCAGCCATCTTACCTCGGGCTGTAGAGCACTGGTAACTCCCATGATAAGTGAACAGCAGTGGCGTGGATTTCTTACGATTTTCACTCATCTTTTTTTTGGCATCCAAGCACGGGCTGTATACTGGGAGTTGGACTTGTCCTGTCCCTCATGAGCCACAGCAGCCGAACAGAGTCGCGAGTTCACGTGGCGGCCTCGCTTCGGAAGCTCTCCGTGTACCTAGATGACAGCGGGGGCCAGAGCAGAACCTTTCAGGAGGTAGGAGACCAACATTCCAGTTTCCTTCCCTCTGCTGGCTTTTGTTTTCCTCTTGCTGCTTATTTTCTACTTCTCCTGTTTTGGTAACTCTGAAATTAAATCCTTCCTCAGTTTCAGCTGGGCTAAGGAGAAAATCTGAGTGGCAAACAACCTACAGTAGATCATAAGGTTTTCAAATAGTGCAGCTATTTAAATCAACTTAGACTTACATGTGGCATATGAGAGCCTTTAGTGAATACAAAAGCCTAACTCAGCATCACTAGAAGGCAGTTTCTAAGAAGAGCTGCAATTTCTGGAGGAAGGTTAAATGGAGATTTTTTAGAATTAGGCTCCGTCCAAGTATAACTTTAAGAAATGGCAGGAATAAGTTTAAGAAACTGCGGATCGAAAAGGCATTTGATTTTTTTTTAATGTCAGTAAGCATGAAAAATTATTGAGGAAATTCCCTTTACCACACATAATGAAAAGATTTTTCTGTGATGGTGCAAAAATATGCAGAATTGGGATCCTGGGCTCTGGTCTGTGTGTTGACTGCGTCGAGCAGGACGTCTGAGGCCTGTGTGTCTGTGAGCCCAGGTGAAGCCGCGCCGCTGTGGGGCTCTTCTCTCTGGGAGGAGCCTGGGCCGACCTCTTGGCCTCACCAGATTCCCCCTCTCATTAGAGCAGATCCTATTTTCCCTCCGCCTGCCCACGAGCTATTGATGAGCACATAATGGCTGCTGTGTTTCCCCCCTCAGCTCCTCTGCTTTCAGCAATAGGACTTGTTGAATCAGTGAATTTCTTTGGGGCACAGAGGGTTGCAGTTTTGTTCTAAGACATGCACCACATTTCCATTTTTAAAGCAGTGCAGCTCACAGTTGGAAAGTACATATTTTTTTTTGTTAAGCCGAAGGAGAAAATGTTACAACCACGGAGCAATTTGATTAATAAATGAAAGCAAGGCTTTTATAATTGATGCATCTGTCTGCCTTGATGGTTTGATTTAGAAGGCCTCGAGCAAGCAGTTTTGATTGTTCCTCCCCTCTGATTTTTATTATCCAATTTCTACCTTAGAAACTGCCTCTTTTTTTCATGTTGTATCAATCAGTGTGAGGAGTTGAACATTTCTACTTTGTCTTAACAGCATCTTTGTTGAGGAAGGGATTCATCATGAAAATGCAAGGTAGCAGGGAGGGATGAATAACCTTGATTTGGAAAAATGGAAACTCAAATAGTTGGAGTGACTTGCTTAAAGTTACTTAGCCAGTCAGTGGTCAATTTGGGATATACACTCAAGTATTGCTTCTACTCCCAACATTTTAAAAAAATTTATAATTTGTTCATTTATTCATCTATTTATTCATTTGCTTTTTAAAATCACACCAGTGCTCTGAAGTGAGTAGTATTATCCCTATTTTACACAATTTATCTGACTCTAAAACCCACATTCCTCATCCGTCATGCTTCACTACTTCTACTAGGGAATCTTAATGTAGCAGCCTTTCACTGCTTTGAATTTCCTTTCCGGTTTGGCCTTGGATCAGAGCACATGGCCATTAGTAGTGTCCACTGGTGATGAAAATCTACTTCTACTGTTGAGGGAACTTTTTGATTTAGCGTCTAAAGACCCGGGTTTGAATCTCGCCTCTGTCACTTGCTAGCTATGTGTAATTGAGCCTCGAAGATTTTATCCAGAAAGTAGCCATAATGACCCCCATCTCATAATATTGTTATGAAGTATAAGTTAGGCAGCAAAACAATGCCCGGTCTATAGTGGGTGTACTCGAATCCAATCCTTATCCCAGGGATAAGTTTCACAAAATATTCGTGTCAACTAAACCTTGTTCTTTTATTTCCCCTCACGAAGACACGTGTTTCTGCTGTCTTTTCTTCTCAGGTCCTTGCCTATACCCTCAGCTGTGTATGTACATCTGCATTCAGTGCCGGAATTATCGAGGCTGTGGAGGCTGAAGATATTATGAATAAGCTTCGACTGTTAGTGGAGAACAACCAGCAGGTTGGAATTTCTGGTTATTTCTCAGTGGGTCTCAGGCTGCTGCCAAGTCCTAATTCTAATTTACTCTGAATTAGACTATAATGTGGTATGTTTTGTGCCCAGAACTGAGGAACTTCTAACTCTTGTCTTGTCCACAGCTATAGCCGGTATCCACAGACATCTTTTTCTCTCTTTATCCCCTATAGACATTTTTTTCTTTTTTGGTCTGAGTACGAAAGTCTTTTCTGTCTCTCCAGCTATTGCTCTGTATTTATAAAATCTTAAAACACGTGGCTAGGGAATATAAGAGTTATGTAAGGCTAGAAACAAAAATTCATAACGATAGGAATACATAGAGTAATCTGATAAAGTAAAGCCTCAGCAAGTTCAAGGCAGAGAAACTCTGCTCATGACTAAATATATAGGAAAATTTAGATTCCTGCAATTTAAATGAAATACCCTTAAAATATTCCCTCTGAAATATTAGTCAGCCTTCAAAAGGAAGAAAATTCTGACATACACTATGACGTGGATAACCTCAAGGACGTTACGCTAAGTGAAATAGGCCCGTCACAAAAAGACAAACACTGTATGATTCTGTTTATATGAGGTATTTAGAGCAGTCAAAAGCATAGAGACAGAAAGTGGAATGGTGGTTGCCAGGGGCTGAGGGAGGGGGAATGGGGAAGTATTGTTTAATGGGTACAGAATTTCAGTTTTGCAAGATGAAAAGAGTTCTAAAGATGGATGGGAGTGATGGTTGCACAGCATTATAAATGTACTTCATACCACTGAACTGTACACTTAAAAATGGTTAAGATGGTAAATTTTATGTTATGTTTATTTTACCATAATTTTTAAAAATTGAAACAAAAATGTTCCCTCTGATCACACAGGCTCTAGAATTTCCCTGTTTGTATTTTGTTTGCTCAGTTCTTTGTTTTTTAGATTTCTCCAAAGTCTTAATATTGGCCAAAGTGGGTTACTGCAGGATTCAGTCCAGGTTTTAAGCCTGTGTTGTATTGTATTGTTATTATTTTATGGTTGTATGCCTGCTCACTTACAGTCAGA
Source organism: Eschrichtius robustus (assembly GCF_028021215.1). Classification (NCBI taxonomy): domain Eukaryota; kingdom Metazoa; phylum Chordata; class Mammalia; order Artiodactyla; family Eschrichtiidae; genus Eschrichtius; species Eschrichtius robustus. The sequence continues at coordinate 70,173,450 of NC_090833.1, forward strand.
ATAGATTTTGCATTGTGAATCAACTATACTTCAATAAAAAATAAAATTAAGTTAATGTAAAATCAGAAAAAAAAGAGTAGATTTTGCAAACACCAAAATATAGAAGTTTGCATATGCTATGCTCATTATAGGATATTTTCTCCTCTTGTTTGGGGGATGACTGGGCTTGGGTGATTTACCTTGGTGTTTTCACCCTAACCCCCTTCTTAGAATTTGGATTGTTTGACCTAAGTCAATCAGTAGTGTAGTATTCTTTTCCTAAAATAAACCACTCACTGAAGCCGAATTCCATACAATTAGACTGCAGTTTCTGTTGCAGACCTGTATAGATTTTAAAAATCTGCAAATCTATGATTTTCAGATGGCAACAGAATGTGTCTATAGGAAAGGGAGCCCTTAAATGTGCTTGTTTTGCTGTATATGAACATTCCTGATCTGTGCCATTCTTCTTTTTTTCTTACCTCTTCTTTTAATTTATTTTTAACAGACTTCAGGTTTTGCCCTGGCGTTAGGAAACATAGTTCACGGTTTGTCTGTGTGTGGACATGGAAAAGCTGAAGACCTGGGCAACAAACTGCTCCCTGCCTGGATCAGAATTGTTCTAACAGAGGTAGAAGGACCTCCTGCGTGTTATTTTATATTTTTATAAAGGAAAAAGAGCTACTTTATTGGACCATTTATAGGTGCTGCCAAGATATATAGCTTAACCATAAAAGAATAGGCAATTTCAAATGAAAGAGACACATGTACTTTTTTTTTCCTTTTTAATTTAATTTTATTATTATTTTTTTATACAGCAGGTTCTTATTAGTTATCTATTTTATACATATTAGTGTATACATGTCCATCCCAATCTCCCAATTCATCCCACCTCCACCACTACCACCCGCTCCCCACCTTGGTGTCCATACATTTGTTCTCTACATCTGTGTCTCTATCTCTGGCCTGCAAACCGGTTCATCTGTACCTTTTTTCTAGATTCCGCATATATGCATGAATATACGATATTTGTTTTTCTCTTTCTGACTTACTTCACTATGTTTGACAGTCTCTAGGTCCATCCACGTCTCTACAAATGACCCAATTTTGTCCCTTTTTATGGCTGAGTAATATTCCATTGTATATATGTACCACATCTTCTTTATCCATTCGTCTGTCAATGGGCATTTAGGTTGCTTCCATGACCTGGCTATTGTAAATAGTGCTGCAGTGAACATTGGGGTGCATGTGTCTTTTTGAATTATGGTTTTCTCTGGGTATATGCCCAGTAGTGGGATTGCTGGGCCATATGGTAATTCTATTTTTAGTTTTTTAAGGAACCTCCATACTGTTCTCCATAGTGGCTGTATCAATTTACATTCCCACCAACAGTGCAAGAGGGTTCCCTTGTCTCCACACCCTCTGCAGCATTTGTTGTTTGTAGATTTTCTGATGATGCCCATTCTAACTGGTGTGAGGTGATACCTCATTGTAGTTTTGATTTGCATTTCTCTAATAACTAGAGATGTTGAGCAGCTTTTCATGTGCTTCTTGGCCATCTGTATATCTTCTTCAGAGAAATGTCCATTTAGGTCTTCTGCCCATTTTTTTGTTTGGGTTGTTTGTTTTTTTAATATTGAGCAGCATGAGCTGTTTATATATTTAGGAGATTAATCCTTTGTACATTGATTCGTTTGCAAATAGTTTCTCCCATTCTGAGGGTTGTCTTTTCGTCTTGTTTATAGTTTCCTTTGCTGTGCAAAAGTTTTTAAGTTTCATTAGGTCCCATTTGCTTATTTTTGTTTTTATTTCCATTACTCTAGGAGGTGGGTCAAAAAAGATCTTGCTGTGATTTATGTCAAAGAGTGTTCTTCCTATGTTTTCCTCTGAGAGGTTTATAGTGTCCAGTCTTACACTTAGGTCCTTAATCCATTTTGAGTTTATTTCTATGTATGGTGTTAGGGAATGTTCTAATTTCATTCTTTTACATGTACCTGTCCAGTTTTTTCAACACCACTTACTGAAGAGACTGTCTTTTCTCCATTGTGTATCCTTGCCTCCTTTGTCATAGATTAGTTGACCATAGGTGTGTGAGTTTATATCTGGTCTTTCTATCCTGTTCCATTGATCTATATTTCTGTTTTTGTGCCAGTGCCACATTGTCTTGATTACTGTAGCTTTGTAGTATAGTCTGAAGTCATGGAGTCTGATTCCTCCAGCTCCCATTTTTTTCCCTCAAGATTGCTTTGGCTATTCGGGGTGTTTTGTGTCTCCATACAAATTTTAAGATTTTTTGTTCTAGTTCTGTGAAAAATGCCATTGGTAATTTGATAGGGATTGCATTGAATCTGTAGATTGCTTTGGGTAGTATAGTCATTTTCACAGTATTGATTCTTCCAGTCCAAGAACATGGTATAGCTCTCCATCTGTTTGTGTCATCTTTGATTTCTTTCATCAGTGTCTTATAGTTTTCTGAGTACAGGTCTTTTACCTCCTTAGGTAGGTTTATTCCTAGGTATTTTATTCTTTTTGTTGAAATGGTGAATGGGATTGTTTCCTTAATTTCTGCTTCTGATCTTTCATTGTTAGTGTATAGGAATGCAAGAGACTTCTGTGTATTAATTTTGTATCCTGCAACTTTACCAAATTCATTGATTAGCTCTAGTTTTTTGGTGACATCTTTAGGATTATCTGTGTATAGTATTGTGTCATCTGAAAAGAGTGACAATTTTACTTCTTCTTTTCCAATTTGTATTCCTTTTATTTCTTTTTCTTCTCTGATTACCGTGGCTAGGACTTGCAAAACATAAAAATATATGGTTTTTATTCTTCCATTTGTTAATATGGTGTATCACATTGATTGATTTGCATATATTGAAGAATCCTTTCATCCTTGGGATAAATCCCATGTGATCATGGTGTATGATTCTTTTAATGTGCTGCTGGATTCTGTTTGCTAGTATTTTGTTGAGGATTTTTGCATCTATATTCATCAGTGATACTGGTCTGTAATTTTCTTTTTTTGTAGTATCTTTGCCTGGTTTTGGTATCAGGGTGATGGTGGCCTCGTAGAATGAGTTTAGTAGTGTTCCTTCCTCTGCAATTTTTTGGAAGAGTTTGAGAAGGATGGGTGTTAGCTCTTCTCTAAATGTTTGATAGAATTCACCTGTGAAGTCATCTGGTCCTGGACTTTTGTTTGTTGGAAGATTTTTAATCACAGTTTCAATTTCATTCCTTGTGATTGGTCTGTTCATATTTTCTATTTCTTCCTGGTTCAGTCTTGGAAGGTTATACCTTTCTAAGAATTTGTCCATTTCTTCCAGGTTGTCCATTTTATTGGCATAGAGTTGCTTATAGCAGTCTCTTATGATACTTGGTATTTCTGCGGTGTCCGTTGTAACTTCTCCTTTTTCATTTCTAATTTTATTGATTTGAGTTCTCTCCCTCTTTTTCTTGATGAGTCTGGCTAATGGTTTATCAATTTTGTTTATCTTCTCAAAGAATCAGCTTTTAGTTTTATTGATCTTTGCTATTGTTTTCTTTGTTTGTATTTCATTTATTTCTGCTCTGATCTATATGATTTCTTTCCTTCTACTAACTTTGGGTTTTGTTTGTTCTTCTTTCTCTAGTTGCTTTAGGTGTAAGGTTAGATTGTTTATTTGAGATTTTTCTTGTTTCTTGACGTAGGCTTGTATTGCTGTAAAATTCCCTCTTAGAACTGCTTTTGCTGCTTTTGCTGCATCCCATAGGTTTTGGATTTTCGTTGTCAAAACGAAACACGTCGTGTTTTTGTTGTCATTTGTCTCTAGGTATTTTTTGATTTCCTCTTTGATTTCTTCAGTGATCTCTTGATTATTTTTTTTTTTTGATTATTAAGTAAGTATTGTTTAGCCTTTATGTGTTTGTGTTTTTTACGTTTTTTTCCCTGTAATTGATTTCTAATCTCATAACATGTGGTCAGAAAAGATGCTTGTTATGATTTTAACTTTCTTAAATTTACTGAGGCTTGATTTGTGACCCAAGATGTGATCTATCCTGGAGAATGTTCTATGTGCACTTGAGAAGAAAATGTAATCTGCTGTTTTCGGATGGAATGTCCTATAAATACTGATTAAATCTATCTGGTCTATTGTGTCATTTAAAGCTTGTGTTTCCTTATTAATTTTATGTCTGGGTGATCTGTCTGGGTGATCTGTAAGTGAGGTGATAAAGTCCCCCTCTATTATTGTGTTACTGTCAATTTCTCCTTTTATGGCTGTTAGCATTTGCCTTATCTATTGAGATGGTCCTATGTTGGGTGCATATATATTTATAATTGTTATATCTTCTTCTTGGATCGATCCCTTGATCAGTATGTAGTGTCCTTCCTTGTCTGTTGTAACAGTCTTTATTTTAAAGTCTATTTTATCTGATATGAGTATTGCTACTCCAGCTTTCTTTTGATTTCCATTTGCATGGAATATCTTTTTCCATTCCCTCACTTTCAGTCTGTATGTGTCCCTAGGTCTGAAGTGGGTCTCTTGTAGACAGCATATATACGGGTTATGCTTTTGTATCCATTCAGCAAGCCTGTGTCTTTTGGTTGGAACATTTAACCCATTCACATTTAAGGTAATTGTCGATATGTATGTTCCTATTACCATTTTCTTAATTGTTTTGGGTCTGTCTTTGTAGGTCCTTTTTTCTCTTGTGTTTCCCAAGAAACAGGGCTTAGAGAAGTTAGAGAAGTTCCTTTAGCATTTGTTGTAGAGCTGGTTTGGTGGTGCTGAATTCTCTTAGCTTTTGTTTGTCTGTAAAGCTTTTGATTTCTCTGTCAAATCTGAATGAGATCCTTGCTGGGTAGAGTAATCTTGGTTGTAGGTTCTTCCCTTTCATCACTTCAAATATATCGTGCCACTTCTTTCTGGCTTGTAGAGTTTCTGCTGAGAAATCAGCTGTTAACCTCATGGGGATTTCCTTGTACGTTATTTGTTGTTCTTCCCTTGTCACTTTTAATAATTTTTCTTTGTCTTTAATTTTTGTCCATTTGATTACTGTGTGTCTCGGCATGTTTCTCCTTGGGTTTATCCTGCCTGGGACTCTCTGCGTTTCCTGGACTTGGGTGTCTATTTCCTTTCCCATGTTAGGGAAGTTTTTGACTATAATCTCTTCAAATATTTTCTCAGGTTCTTTCTCTCTCTCTTTTCCTTCTGGGACCCCTGTAATGTGAATGTTGGTGCATTTAATGTTGTCCCAGAGGTCTCTTAGGCTTTCTTCATTTTTTCATTCTTTCTTCTTTATTCTGTTCTGCAGCAGTGAATTCCAGCATTCTATCTTCCAGGTCACTTATCTGTTCTTCTGCCTCAGTTATTCTGCTATTGATTCCTTTTAGTTTATTTTGCATTTCAATTATTGTATTGTTCATCTCTGTTTGTTTGTTCTTTAATTCTTCTAGGTGTTTGTTCTTTAATTCTCCTAGGTCTTTGTTAAACATTTCTTGCAAGTTCTCGATTTTTGCCTCCATTCTTTTTCCGAGGTCCTGGATCATCTTCACTATCATTATTCTGAATTCTTTTTCTGGAAGGTAACCTTTCTCCACTTCATTTAGTTGTTTTTCTGGGGTTTTATCTTGTTCCTTCATCTACATAGTCCTCTGCCTTTTCATTTTGTCTATCGTTCTGTGAATGTGGTTTTCGTTCCACAGGCTGCAGGATTGTAGTTCTTCTTGCTTCTGCTGTCTGCCGTCTGGTAGATGAGGCTATCTAAGAGGCTTGTGCAAGCTTCCTGATGGGGGGGACTGTTGGTGGGTAGAGCTGGGTGTTACTCTGGTGGCAGAGCTCAGTAAAACTTTAATCCACTTGTCTGCTGTTGGGTGGGGCTGAGTTCCCTCCCTGTTGGTTGGTTGGCTTGAGGTGACCCAGCGCTGGAGCCTACAGGCTCTTTGGTGGGGCTGATGGTGGACTCTGAAAGGGCTCACGCCAAGGAGTACTTCCCAGAACTTCTGCTGCTAGTGTCCTTGTCCCCGTGGTGAGCCACAGCCACCCCCCGCCTCTGCAGGAGACTCTCCAACACTAGCTGTTAGGTCTGGTTCAGTCTCCTGTGGGGTCACTGCTCCTTCTCCCTGGGTCCTGATGCGCACACTACTTTGTGTGTGCCCTCCAAGAGTGGAGTCTCTGTTTCCCCCAGTCCTGTTGAAGTCCTGCAATGAAATCCCGCTAGACTTCAAAGTCTGATTCTCTGGGAATTCCTCCTCCCGTTGCCAGACCCCCAGGTTGGGAAGCCTGACGTGGAGTTCAGAAACTTCACTCCAGTGGGTGGACTTCTGTGTTATAATTGTTCTCCAATTTGTGAGTCACCCACCCAGCAGTTACGGGATCTGATTTTATTGTGATTGCACCCCTCCTACCATCTCATTGCAGCTTCTCCTTTGTCTTTGGATGTGGGGTATCTTCTCCTTTGTCTTTGGATTTGGGGTATCTTTTTTTGGTGAGTTCCAATATCTTCCTGTCAATGATTGTTCAGCAGTTAGTTGTTATTTTGGTGTTCTCACAAGAGGGAGTGAGCGCACTTCCTTCTACTCCGCCATCTTGAACCAATCTCCCCCAAGACACATGTATTTTTAATGCCTTATAAATGATACATCCTGTTAACCATTACAGTTTTTTTTTTTAAACTGGCTATTTTGTCAGTGTGTTAATTTTAAAACAACACTGTGGTTTTGAAAAATAAAAAACGACAAGAAACCACCTAGAATCTAACAATTTTAACCTGTTACTTTATTCAAGTCTGCTGCCATTCTCGGTTCAGTGACACAGGTTGCGTTGACCCTACAAATTTAGTACCATTTTGGCCAGTTGTTTCTCTATGATATAATTTTTATCCACTTCAAACCCAGGGACTGTTTCCCTCTTGACATATTCTGATGCTTTGTTTTCAGGGCACCTCCACAATGCTTTGTTTGGCAGCTCTTCATGGCATGGTGGCCTTGGTAGGCTCTGAAGGGGATGTAATGCAGGTAAAAAAAAAAAAAAAGGGGGGGGGTGGGTGGGGGAAGAAACCTAAATGTGTACATAGTCACAGCAAGAAAAGAATACCCAGTATCTCAGTATGCTAAGGAAAGAACAATATATGATCATGGTATTGTTTACACTGGGCTTTCTAGTGCCTTTATATATGGAAAATTGCTCTTGGTCAAGAATTCTTTCTATAGAGATATGTTCCTTATTTTATTTGGTTTGTAGGAATTAAACCTAGTCAACTTATATACTTTCTACAAAATTCTCTGAATGAGAAAAGTGATTGGATCCTAAGAAATTTAAAAAGCCATTCATAAGAAACTCCGTTTTGCATCTGTGATGTTTAAGTTTACATCTATGTAATTATGCTTTCACTTTAAAATGTTTTGTGTAGTGGACATATGTATATGTAAATTTACAAGTAATTCTAAGGCGTTCCTTTGTTCATACAGTAAAGGTTTATTACGTGACTGCTACATGCCACACTGAACTGGTGCTAGGAAATCAGTGATTTCATAAAGCATGGGCCCTGCCTTCAAGGAGCTCACAGCTTTTGTTTTTGAAATATAAGGATATAATGATAAATTATTTCACAGCTTAGATGATGATAACTCATACACTGGGAATATCATTATCTACTTCTGGGGGGATGCGGGATGGGTATTTCTCCTTTTTCTTTCAGCTGAAGTCGGAAGCCATCCAGTCCTCTCATTTTCAAGGCAGACTTAATGAAGTCATTAGAACTTTAACTCAGGTGAGAAGGGGAATTTCAGACCCTTGAGTGGGAAAACAGATATTCTCCTTTGTGGTCTTTTTTCTTTTTCATGATATAAACTGTTTTACTTAGACAATGGGAAAATCTCTGGTTATTCATGGTGAGTTCAAGGGTCATTGGAGAATGGCTTACGGCCCTGCATAATTTGCTGATCAACACACACCACCTCTGGAAAAAAAGAAAGCTGGCATTTTTGAGTTAAGTTGGCACTGGTTTCTCTTAAAAATTAAAACCTGACCTTGCAAAGAATGTCAGGCCCTCCAGACAAGGAAAAGTGGAAGACAGTCAAAGGGCAAGGCATATATCTAAGCAGAATGGTCAAGAGGCACTAGTTCAGATGTCGCAGGTAAAAGTATTTGGGTAAATTATGGTCAGCATTCTTCTTGGCTAAAGAATAAACATGTCCATCTGCTGAGAAATGATTTTATATTTTCAGATTTTTGTTTTTAAAAAATCATGATGTTCATCTTAAAAGTACAGGATGAAAGAAGCTGAAAAAATATCACTGATGTTCCTCCCAACCTGAAGCAGCTGCTACTAATATTTGGTCAATTTCTTTTTAAGCATTCTTATTTTCTCTTCATAGTTGTATTCTTATCATATGTAGAACTTTGTATCCTAGGCTTTTCACTTAGCATACTTGTTTTCATTCTTGCAAAATATAGCTGGTTATAATACTCACCACATAAAGAAGTTTTAGGAATTCATGCTTTTAAAAGCAAACAAATTTCTGAACAGAAGAAACTGTCTTTTGCATGTATGAATATGAATATTCTCCAAAAAAAATTCTACTGAAACATAAGTTGCTGTAACTTGGGGAAAAAACTATAAATGAAAACTATTATTTAAAAAATCTTATTATGAATGATAAAACAGTAATAGAGCATTATTCAAAGAAGAGAACAAAATAGTATCTCCTTCTACTTTTAAAGGTATTTTAGTTTTAAGCAACTATCACCTCTTTTTACTTTTTGGATTTTCTTTTCTCATTTTTTGAAAATTCCTTTAGACCGGTCTGACTCAGTGAAACCTGAGATAACCACTGGTACCTTCGATCATGACTGATAGATTCATTCATTCATTCATTCAGCAACACTTGTTGATCACCTCTATGTCCCACGTTTAGTGTACTAGACAGTTGATAGTACATCTTGTATATCTCATTACCAGCCAAGCCACCACCTCATAAAAGATTAGTGACCTCCTGTGAGTGTCCTTCTATTGAATAGAATTTGGATCTTGCCCCATCGTTGAACTGTTGCATTTCATTCATAGGTCATCAGTGTGTCTGGGGTGATTGGTCTTCAGTCAAATGCAGTCTGGCTTCTAGGACATCTTCATCTGTCTACTCTGTCCTCAAATCAAAGTAGAACCTCGGGTAAGATTGGAGTCATAGAACACTGGAGCTGGAAGGAGGGATTGCTGACGTGGGGCAATGTACTTTGTTAAGAGAGTTAATTTTCACAGCTACCCTAGCACAGTAATATCAGTGGTGGATATTACTGTCCCTCTTTTACATCAGAGGAAAATGGACTGTGGAGAAGTCTCCTGATTTGCCCAGGGTCACATAGCAGTAAATGATAAACATGTGGTTTGAACTAAGATCTGTCGGCCGCCAAAACCCGTGCTCTTTTCACTCTTTCTCCCTGCCTTCCTTGGAGATCAGCTTAGACATTGAGTCTAACCCCATATTTTACAAATGGAGAACCCGAGGCTCAGAAAGATTACATGACTTAGGTACAAGCTTAATGAGAAATCCAGAAACTAGGATTCAGACCCTTGAAGCTTGGAACAGAGTTCTTTTTATTTTACTAGATGTAATCATAGTTTGTATAATATTCATATTTCATTAAAAAACTCTTCATATATGGCTGGAGTTCTTCTAGCCCCTGGTTTTGAGAAAATAATTGGGTAAGTACTTTTAAAGATGTATATCTCCTTGTCCTTGGAATTAAAATCCTAGGTCTTAATGTAACAAGGCTTTTTCTATTTCAATACAAATATTTGTAATTCCCACATGCTTAACTTATGTATGTACTTGGAGATCTTCTGGGGAAGGCATCACTGTAATGCACTGGGACCTATAGCTACTCCTTGCTCTTTATAGAATTTTGACCACTAGCTCTCTTGGACTCATGCCAGGGAGGTTTAGGTACCAAAGATTCCTCATTAAAACCTAGTTTCACATATCCCCTGACAGGTAGTCTACAGACAGCATTACCTTGGGCCACTATAATTACTGTCTCCCTCACTTTCAGTCACTCCTCAGCTATAGAAATAGGACATGGTTCCAGAGCATTCCCAACGTAATGAACTTTAGACAACTAGAAGCTGTCATATTAAAACTGGAAAAAGAAAAAAAAAGTAGTCATATTAGAAACCCTTGGTATTGCTAGTTTTGAAGGGCAGTGCTCTCACAAGGTCCTGGTAAAATAGCATGTGTATGTCAGGCTTTTGCTTTTTCACATAGGCTTTTAATTGTTATACTGTGGAGTACACGGTCTGGCCCACATATACTGAAGGCAGGTCGTAGTGAATCATCTTATACCCAGGTTCTTTGGAGCAACATGATTGTGTGTCTGGAAAAGTTGAGCCATCTATCCCAGTAAGAACCATCTCATGAAACAATTATGTGGAACTGGGAGGAAAAGAATCTGGGAAACTCCCAGGACTCCAGGAGCATAAATGTCACTCCTTCACTGTTCCAGGTCAGCAGGCACATCTGGTTATTTGCACATGTTGGTCACATAGAGGTCCCTGCCTTATGAAGTAAGAGACTGGCTGATATTAATGCTGATTGATGTGTTTCCATAGTTCATATATCTGACTCAGGGTGCCCTGAAATAGCCAGCCCAGAGAATGGTGGTCTCATCCTAGAAGCCCAGTAGACTCCTTGCTGACACAGAGGAGGTCACTGGATTGCGGCTCATTGATGTGCCAAAGCGGAAAAGGGTTTTTTTAAACCACTTCAGTACAATTTTTGTCCTCTGTGGTTTTTCAGCCTCCACTAGATTTACCACCATTTTAGATTTGCTTGCATAGCCTAAGTGATGACTTCAAGGCCAGTCACTTAACCTAATAGAATTAGTTGCAACCGCAGAGTATTGTTCTGAGATTAATGGCATAAACACTTCTGCTTTGTCTCTAGGTTGATGTGGCAGCACGAGATCATTATCTTTCCTTCATTAGTCCCACCAGTTTCATTGGTTAATTTGATCATTTTCTGTCTCCACAGTTCCTACTGACTATAGCTATTTGCCTGAAAGCAGTTTTATTAGAGCAGCCATTGGCTTCTTCGTTACAGGAGGAAAAAAAGGCAAGTGAGCACATTTCTTGAACTCTATCATACTGTCTACGTGTCAAGTTTGTGTGCCCTCAGCTTGCTTCTGTAGAATTAAACAATACAAATCTGAAGGGGTGAATAATTTCTCCTGCCAGATCATCTTTGCAGTAGAGATGACTAGGAGACCAACTACACTAAGTGGTACATAAACATACACACTGTGTGTGCTCTTGGAACTACCATATCTGATCTTGGGGGACATGTGAATATCTTAATCTTCCTTTTGGCCATTTCGAAAGTATAAGCGCACATTACTTTTCTTGTCAATTTCAAGTGAGTGTGACCTAAAAAGAGAAAGCACACATGGGTACAGTTTGTATTCCAGGACCAGACTTGGAGGTAAGTCTTCTCCCTGAACCTTGTGTGATCTCTTTGTGTTGTTGGAATCACTGGCTCTAGTTCTTAATTTTAGCTTGTGTTCTTTTTCTCTGCAACAGTTGTCCCTTTGTGATTCTTTGTTGCTGCCACACACAACGTAAAGACAGAGATTGTGTGCCTTTTGTTTTTAACTGGAGCCAAAATAATGCCACATAAATTATTAAATAAATGCTCTTTAATGATACACACCTACCATTTCGTGCTATGAGGAAAAAATGGATCCGAAATGAGCATGTCATGGCTCAGGAACCAGTTTTATGTAATATTCTTTCATTGATGTGTGCTAGTTTCATTCTTCGTTGGGTTGGCTGTGTCAGTCTGGGCAAAATCAGTGCCTGTATTACGACAAGACCATCCCAGTTTTAGGGGAAAAAAAGTTTTTAAACCAATTAAAATGAAGACATCTGGAGACATCTGAAATCGTTGATTAATGAAGGTCATGGAAGGATAAAATCTCACCACTGGAAGGGACATTAAAAGTCTTGTCCGTTGTCTAAGTTTCCACTGGGTACAGAAATCCCTGGAGCTTCCAGATTGTAAACTACTTTCATAGGTTGGACATGAATTCCCTTAGTTTCTGCAGTTCTAGAAATTGTGCATAATATTATCCTCGGGTCGTGACTTAGCATAATTTGCTTTTACATATCCTCAGTAAAAATTGGTATAAGGTTATGTCATTGTTGTGCAAGATGTTTATATATGAACATGTCATATATATAATGTGGAGTTAATTGTTTATATTGCCATAAATTAAGTCTTTTTAAAGTACAGAGATGTCTCCATTAGGAGGAAATTGAATTCTTACTAAAGGAGCATCTAAAATTTCCATGGCTAGAATAATTCTAGGAACATATATTTTTGCTCTATTTTTTGTTAGTTTGCTCACTATTATCTTATAAAATTTTTAAATGATGATAATGTGAGATATTTCCATGAAAAATAAAACTCTTAAGACCAAGTGAAAGACATACTCTTTTTCTTTTCTAGTGACTAAAATGTCATTTGGCTCCCTAGATTCATATTTCTTAGCAGAAATGAATTTTCTCTGAATCTTGTGGAAAATTCTCTGTTAATTGTAACATTTTTATGATTATGCAGTCATGGTACAACAGGAAGTATTCTGTTCTAAAACTGAAAACTCAGGTGAAATTGACATCAGAAACGTTATGTAAAATCTTACTATTAAAGCTATTTTAAGACAAATAAATGAAGTATTTAAAAAATGCCATATTACCAGTCACATTTTTGGCATTCTCAGGTTGTGGGAGAGGGCTGCCTTCTTGTCAGGTTTACTGACTAGATTCAGAGGAAAATCCATTCAGCCTTACCCATTACTAATGATGACCCCAGAGGTGTGGAGGCCGTGGGAGGCTGACCTCCGCCTCGGAAGCCCATTTACAAAAACAAAACCAGACCCTGCTCTATGGGACTAAATGGGATGGCCAAATGCGGAGGTGTGCATGCAAACGAGTGTTTTCTTCTTCAATATGCTCAGCTCATTTGAATTTTAATAACTCCCTTCTGAAGCAGCTTTTGAGTTTAAATGTCTGGGTGTCACTCATCAGAGCCCAGTGGCGCTGCTGATAGGAAGGATGACAACTTTGGTGAGCTCTTTTGAGGAAGAAATGGCTTGAGAGAATAAAAATCATGCTTGGCATAGGCAGAAGAGAGAAAACTTTAGGGATAGCACGGCTTCGTTGCCTCTGTGTCCCATTTAGTAACTCACGAGAGGAAGAAAAATGTGATGAGTTATCCCTGATTCACACATATGCCAGGTTGAGATTGGATGTCATGATCTCAGTTTTAGCCAATCAGATTTGAGATAGTGAATATATTAATCTGCTTCAAATGTTTAGGGCTTTTCTCATTCTAGATACTCACTTAAGTACTCATACAACAGAACATACCATATGTTCATAGCATCCATTCCTTCATACAGGCCTACATTTTAAAACCATGCCAAACATAAAATTCCTTCCAATTTTAAAAGACTGCAGTTAATAGTTTTGAATATAACTGGTTTTTTGCTATACCCTATAACATTTTCTCTTCTTCCCTAATAGCCCCACCTTCTAGCAGATGGAATATTCCTTAACCCTTGTCACCATCATAATCTATTCTATGGACGTTTCTTGGCTGTGCTATGCTTAAAATTTGCTTATAATCTAATTCCGCCTATCATGGAATTATTTTTTATCTTAAGGGCCTCTAAATTTTGATTCTTATTTTTGCTTCTTTTCTATTCATTTATTCTTTTTCCTGATTTCTGATCTTTGTTTTTTCTCAACCTCATAGCATATTCAGATTTCATCAAGATTTTACCTACTTTTTAAACAAAACACTTAAAATGTATTAAAAGTACTTAATAAAAGTAATCATTTATTTTTGGTGATAACATTTAGGTATTTCTACCTAATCATTTAGGATTATTTTTCTTATCATTCTCTTGCTGGGGAATGTGACTTTCTAAGCTTTAATTTTCTATTAGGCTTTAAAGTTTACAATAAGAAGTATTAATTCACGGAAAGTATATTTAAATCCTTGTAAGAAAGTCAGTAGGAATGGCATTTCCTTCTTGATATGGATTCATTGGTCATCGATTTGAGTGTATAAGTGTTGGGCTTGTACATATACTATAGATAGGTAGATTTTCAGTTGATCATTTTTGGATTACTAGCATGAGATATAATTGTTGATGAGTCTAGCGAAGAGAGCAGAATATAGAATAAATGATATGAGAAAGCTGTCCTATTTTTCTGATGAAATTATGGAGTTGGTTACCAAAAGTATGTTTTTTTTTTTTTTTAATTTATTTATTTATTTTTGGCTGTGTTGGGTTTTCGTTTCTGTGCGAGGACTTTCTCTAGTTGCGGCAAGCGGGGGCTACTCTTCATCGCGGTGCGCGGGCCTCTCAGTATCGCGGCCTCTCTCGTTGCGGAGCACAGGCTCCAGACGCGCAGGCTCAGTAGTTGTGGCTCACGGGCCCAGTCGCTCCGCGGCATGTGGGATCTTCCCAGACCAGGGCTCGAACCCGTGTCCCCTGCATTCGCAGGCAGATTCTCAACCACTGCGCCACCAGGGAAGCCCAAAAGTATGTTATTTTTAAGTATGTTAGTTTGGTAATAGTTTACCTATACAATTCTTTTAAAAAAGTTATTAGAAATGAATACATGTGTATAACACTATGTTCAAAAATGGTATGAAGAAAAAGAAAGAATCCCCTGTAATCTCTCCACCTAGAGATAGCCTCAATAGATATTCCAGTGTATGTCCTCTAGAATGTGTGTGTGTTATATTATATTGAATCATAAAATGTATCTTATTTTATTGTCTTTTTAAAAAATTTAACAAGTTTCCATGTAAATGGACATAATCACCACTCATCCCCTGCAAAAGAAGGGTTGAGGAAGCATGAAAAGAATCCTTGCATCACTTTCTAGACAGGTTTTAATATGATATGTTTGGGGAGTATTTAATTTCTGTTTTTTGGTTGTAAACATCATAAAAATATTTGAAAGGAAAAAAGTCACCAATTATCCCATGACTTTCTAACAGCTACTATCATTTAAAAATTTTACTTTTTAATTTGTTCCTGTTATGCACACACAATGTTTACATATTTCCCAGTATACATAAACTTTGTATTTTTTAACTTAATATTATATTGTAAACATTTCCCTATTTTCCATATATCTCCATAATTATCATTTAAAATGATTACCATTATCATTGATAATGATAATGACTGACTGTAGAATGTTCTATCATCACTAACCCATTTCCCTATAGATCATTCAAAATTTTTCCGTTATAGAGAACATCCTTGTGCATATATCTTTCCTTAGGATAAATTGTCAGCAATTTATTAGTGGCCAAGAGTCTGAGGATTTGATGACTACGGGGATGGCATGGCCTCATTGCTCCTCAAGAGGACTGTAGCAGATTTCAGTACCTCGGCCCTGTCTGAGTATCACAGTACAGCCGCATACCATAGAGGTTAAAAGCATGGGAGCCAGACTGCCTGGGTTCATACCCCACTTATACTGCTTGCTGGCTATGTCACTTCAGGCAAGCTGCTTAAGTCTGTAATCCTCAATTGCTTCTGTAAAGTGGAGAAAATAATTGAATCTTCTTTCTAGAGTTTTTGTAAGGATTATGAGTTTATGAGCCATCCTCAGGCTGACGAGCTCGTTGTGAAGACAGAATATAAAACATGGGACTTCAATCACAGTGAATGCAGCTCTGGGTGCCGGGATAGTCAGAGGTGTTGGCAAGGAGAGGAAAGGAAGGCACACTGGCACAACTTCCAATCAAGCAAGAACAGCAATGGAAGTGAAGGCACTTGAGGAAGCTCAGGTTGGGAGTTCTGTGTCTTTCTGCCTGTGTCCTTTTTTGCATCCCTGCATCCCTGGTGGTGACTCTCTGGTGTCTGCCACAGGCAGGGGAAACCTTCAGTTCAAGAGGCAAGAAGTCAGAAGTCAAGGCGTTGGTGGGGTGGGTTCTTTCTGGGGGCTCTGAACGAGAATCTGTTCCACACTTTTCTCACAGCTTCACTTTATGTAACAGTGCTTAGGAAACAAATAAAGAATAAACCCTTTCTAGTTATCATATTACAAAGCAAACCATCAGATAGATAAACAAATGACTACCATAAAAGCCAAGCAGGTATAAAATGATACTTTAAGACTACTTTAATTTGCATTCATTGTCAGAAGGAATGAACATTTTTGTATGTGTTTACTATTTGAGATGTTGTTTCTTTTTTTTTTTTTATTAAATGTTAGATGTGCTTTAAAACATTTTTTACTTTTTATTTTAAAAT
Source organism: Eschrichtius robustus (assembly GCF_028021215.1). Taxonomy (NCBI): domain Eukaryota; kingdom Metazoa; phylum Chordata; class Mammalia; order Artiodactyla; family Eschrichtiidae; genus Eschrichtius; species Eschrichtius robustus. The sequence goes on from NC_090833.1 coordinate 70,189,742, forward strand.
AATTTAAAACTTACCAAAAAGTGAAAACAGCCAGATCACTTCTATATTCCTTTCACCCAGAGACCCTATTCAGGTTTCCCTGACAGCCCAAATGATGGCTTTAGCAGAACAAGAATTTAATCCAGAATGTCACACTTGTCATCTCTTTGGTCCTCTTCAGTCTGGAACATTGCCTCGGTTGTTCTGTCTTTCATGGCTTTAACATGTTTTAGGATTAGAAGCCAGTTGTTTTACAGAGCACTTTTCTGTTTGGGTTTGCCTGGTGTTCCTCACATGAGAGGTCAGTCACCTTTGGCAAGAATGTTACAGCCCTGGAGCCCTGCTCTGCTCACTGCATCCCTTCGGGTGGTACGTGATGTCTGTCTTCCTCCACCAAAGTGATGCTGACTTTGATCACTTGGATAAGGTGATCTCTTCCAGGTTTCTCCTCATTAAAGTTCCTCCTTTCCTTTTATCATCAAGAAATATTTTATGTGGAGATATTTTGAGACTTTATGAATATCCCATTTTCATCCTACTTTCACCCATTAGTTTGGGTATCCATTAATGTTTTCTTGACTGAGTTATTACTCTGATAATTGCCAATAGGTGATTCTTAAAATTCCATTATCCCATTTACACTTTTTGGTAGGCTTTCTTCTGAAAGGAAAAGCTGCCTCCTTCCCTTCCTCCTTCTTTCCTTGCTTCCTTTCTTTTTCTTTCTTCCTTTCTTTCTATCTTTCTTTCAATATGGACTGCTGAACTCCTATTATTCAATTATTTATTATTCAGTTATTCATTATTTTGACCCTCAAATTGTTCCAGACTAGATCAGTAAGAGTCTCTTTAAGTTGACTCTTGTGTCCTTTTGAGATAACCTCATCATTCTTTGAGTACTTCCAAAGATGTTCTAGGTTCATCTTGTATTATCCTCAGCCTTGTAATAGCCAGGTAACTCAAGTTTCTTCTCGTGGAGAAAGATATTTAGAAACCAAGATCTTGGGTACAAATTACTGCATTGCTACTGTGGTAATCACTGCTCCTAGGCCCTTTCAGTGGACAGTTAGGAAATTCTCTTTCTCTCCCTCCCTCCCTCCCTCTCTCTCTCTTTCTCTTTCTCTCTCACGTATTGTCTATATTTATTTTTATATCTAGCTATATATATTGAAAAACTTGAGTTCACACCAATAGCTCCAATTCAACATCACAGGCTTCCTTCTGCATTTCCTTCTTCTTATTTGTAACTTTCTTCTCTGACTTTAAGAAACCTGACTCCCATTATTCTCAATATATTTGCCACAGTCCTGCTAAAGCTGCCTTCCTCTCTCCCAGGTCCTGATTTCCACTGAGCAGCCACCCTGCTTGGCAGCCTTCCTGGTGCTAAGGGGCTCAGGGATGTTTCTGTTTCTGATAACACTGGATGATATTGAAGTACTTGGTCCTAAAACAGAACATCCTACCGACTCTTAGTATCTGACTGATGTATTGGAATCATCAAATGTTTTCAACAGCTGTCTTGATTATAGAGTGGTTTCTGGCAAGGGGCTAAGCATCTGTTAATCCCTCAAAATATGCCATGCTGTCATTATGTCTACCTGTGTTTTCTAAGGACTTTGTCTAGAAAAATTCGACTCATCCTTTCCATCTTGTTTTAAACATCCTTTCCTCAGTGGAGGATAAGACAGGATTCCCTGATGTTCCCAGATTAGTATAGATTTCTTATGTGATACTTTATGTTTTTCATAGTACTTTACATATGTGTAATTATTTGCTTGATTATTTGTGATTCTTTGTTTAAAGTCTGTTTTTCCCATTAGACTGTAATTTCCTCAAGGGCAGGAAGAACATGTGGGTTTTATCCTAAATGCTTAGTACAGAGTACTAGGCGTGTAATAGTTTTCAAGTATTTGTTGATCTGCCACTTTAAACATATATATATGTGTGTGTGTGTGTGTGTGTGTGTGTGTGTGTGTAATCATGTAATATATATATATAATATATGCGTATATACATATATTATATATATTGCTTCTAAACAACGCTAATGATGGAGAAGGTAAAGACATATCCACACCATACAAGCGACATGCTGGTGATGGGGAACAGACACACCAGTGGCTGTTAGCCTACTTGTTACCAGACATTTCCTATAGGGGTTACACATGTGCATTGTGGCATTGAGATCTGATCCTTTGTGTAGCCAGAGTATGTGTGATAATGGGTCCTGTTGTAATGCATTATGTTCGGATATGCCATTTATATCAGGGTTCTTTGAGGCTGTCAACTGGATGAGGGATTTAAAACAACTTTGTACCCGGATTTTAAAACATCTGGATCCTTTTAACAAGTACTGTTAGGTCTTCTCAGTTCCAAATCCACTGTCTATAAAGCATTCCAGTATTTCTTTTTGTCTAAGGCACTTGGGTGAAAGATAGAGCGCTGTAATAAGGGAACTGATCATTCCCATAGCCTGGGTTTGGATTCTTGTGTCCAATGCTAAAGATCTCTGGGGAGGGGACCATGTGACTCTGTTCTCCCATTTTGGGACTCCCTCTCTCTCCATACCTCCCCGCAAATGCTTAGAACTAGCAGGTATTTTCTCCATTCCTAACAGCTGCTATAATTTCTTTCATTCCAGTTAGTTTCAGAATTAGTTCCCTGCAAATATAGTGGAAAATTTTGTGTGATTCTAGCTATGCTAGTCCATACTGATTCTCTGCTTTTTTAAAAAGTGGAAAATGTATTGCATTATAGCACTTACTTGATTTTCGCCCCTCTGCTCCATTTTACAAGTTCTCCTTGTTTCTGACACTTGCTTGTATATTAATTAGGTCAGTTCTAAAGAGTATGGAAGCAACATGTAAAGTGTTTAGATAGGGAAGTGCAGTTACTAGTGAAAGTTCTGTTGTCCTGTCAAGAGAGAGCTTGTTGTCTAAGCAATAAAGGATCTAGAAAATGGCCATATTTTATATTGGGTCCTGGTATTAGAGGACAGGTTGAATGTCTTTCCTGATTCTCTAGATCCTCTGGAAACTGCAAGTTTTCTGCAGTGAATTCTATAGAAGGACCTGGAATATAATTTTATATAGTTTTAAAAACACTTGATCTGAGAAAAAAATTTAATAGAAATCTGCTTATGAATTAAAGATTTCCAATATAGAATTGGATTTATGTCCTTAATAGGAGTGAAGAGTAATTCTTTTTTTTTTTTTTTTTTTTTTTTGTAGAATAATAAGCTTTTCCTACCTGGTAATGGCATTTCTAGAATATAGAACATTATTTTTATAAATTTATTTATTTATTTTTGGCTGTGTTGGGTCTTCATTGCAGTGTGAGGGCTTCTCATTGCGGTGGCTTCTCTTGTCGCGGAGCCCTAGCTCTAGGCACACAGGCTTCAGTAATTGTGGCTCGTGAGCTCTAGAGCGCAGGCTCAGTAGTTGTGGTGCACAGGCTTAGTTGCTCCGTTGCATGTGGGATCTTCCCGGACCAGGGCTTGAACCCGTGTCCCCTGCATTGGCAGGCGGATTCTTAACCACTGCACCACCAGGGAAGCCCAGTGAAGAGTAATTCTATGCCCAGATATTTACTATACTATCTGCCAGTTCATTAGGCTATTTCTATGAATCGTGAGCCAAAAGGCCCCCCAAAAGCAGCTTAAGTTTTGTTGTCATTGTTGTTTTGTGAAATCAAAGACTCCAATTTGCAGCCAACTTTGTGTGTGGACAGCTGCCACATGTGGATAATCAGTATAGAGTTATGTGAATACCCAACCAGTTAATTCCTATCACAGCATTTTAATTTTTATCACATCTGATTTTTCCTTGTCTGTTTGTCCTCTCACTAGAGAGTATAAGCTCCTTGAGCATGGTGACCTCTTCTGCCCTGTTCAACACTGTCTCCACTGTCTGGTAGCTAATAGATACTCAGTTGAATAAATGAATGTGTTTATGAATATATTTACTTTTTTGGTCAGAAATTCTTCTACTTGTAATAGCAATGGTTAACTCCCTGATAATATGTCCTGTACTCCTAGTACTACATCACAAGGTGGAATAGAAATAAAGCTTCAGTTACTGGTAACACAGCATAGAAGAGTGGCAGGTGTGTTGAGCTTTTAACATTTTCAAAAAGCAAAAAAGTGTTGGTTGGAGGGGAGAGAAACTGCACTGGAAGACACACAACTAGTTTTATTATACTTTCCCAAGTTGGCAGAGGCAACGGTAAGGAGGTAGGTTTGTTGGTGGCTACCTAAGAAAATATGCTGATTCTTGAGATAGCTGTAGAAACATCAGAGAAAATCCTGCATTAGAAGTATGGATTTACTAGTCATCAACACATAAGTAGTCTGTGAAATTATGAGTAAATGAGCTTAGGCAGTGATAGCAATTATGTTAGGGTGCTTCTTATTACAGAAAACAATGACTCGCTTCAAGTGACTCAGTATTTACTGTAAGGATTCATAGGTTTCCCAGAAATCTAAGGACAGAAACTATTCTCAACCCTCAGAGTATCAGGAGCAGAAAGATACCAGGCATCAAGACTTTACCTTGCTTTCTGTCTACCTGCCCAGGGCTGCACTGTATCAGTCTCTTCCATGGATTCTGCTTTTCTTATCAAAGACTGCTTCATCCCTTTCTCTTCTTCTTGTGCTTGTGTGTGTGTGTGTGAGTGTGTGTGTAAAATACACATAACATAAAATTTATCATTTTAACCATTTTAAAGTGTACAATTCAGTGGCATTTAGTACATTCACAATATTAGGCCACTGTCTAGTTCCAGAACATTTTCATCACCCCAAAAGGAAACCTTGTACTCCCTGAGCAGTTGCTTCCATTCCCCCATTTCCCCCAGCCCCTAACAGCCAAAATCTGCTTTCCGTCTCTGTGGATTTGCCTATTCTGCATATTTCATTTAAATGGCATCATACGCCATATGGCCTTTTGTGATGGGCTTCTTTCGCTTAGCATAATGTTGTCAACGTTCATCCATGTTGTGGCAAGTATCAATATTTAGTTCCTTTTTTATGACTGAATAATATTCCAGTGCATGGATATGCATTTTATTTATCCATTCATCAGTTGATGGGCATTTGGGTTGTTTCTACCTTTTGGCCATTATGAGTGGTGCTGCTATGGAGATTTGTGTACAAGTTTTTGTTTGAATACCAGTTTTCAATTCTTTTGGGTATGTACCAAGGGGTGGAATTGCTCGGTCATATAGTAATTCCGTATAGTTTTTTGAGGAACTGCCAAACTGTTTTTCCACAGTGGCTGCACCATTTTATATTCCTACTAGCAATGTATGAGGGTTCCAATTCCTCCACATCCTTGCCAACATTTGTTCTTTCTCCATTATTATTATTATCATTATCATTATTATTATCATCCTATTGAATGTGAAGTGATCACTTGGTTTTGATTTGTGTTTCCCTAATGACTAATGAGGTTAAGCACCTTCAACTACTTGTTGGTATATCTTCTTCAGAGAATTATCTGTTCAAGTCCTTTGATCATTTTAAAAATTAGATTGTCTTTTTGTTGTTTAATTGTAAGAATTATTTGTGTATTCTGGATACTGGACCCTTATCATATATACAATTTGCAAATGTTTTCTTGCATTCTCTAGGTTGTCTTATCAATTTGTTGATAATATCCTTGGACACACACGTTTTTAACACTGACAAAGTCCAATTCATCTTTTTTCCTTTTGTTGCTCATATTTTTGGTCATACCTAAGAATCCATTGCCAAATCAAAGGTCATGAAGACTTACCTCTATGTTTTCTTCTAAGAGTTTTACAGTTTAATTCTTATATTGTCATTGACCCATTTTAAGTTAAGTTTTGTATGTGGTGTTAGGTAGGGATCCAGCTTCATTATTTACATCTGGATACCTAATTGTCCCAGCACCATTTGTTGAAGAGACCCTTCTTTCTCCTACTGAGTGGTCTTAGGACCCTTGTCAAAAATCAGTTGACCATAAATGTTTGGATTTATTTCTGGCCTCCCAATTCTATTCCATTTGTTATATGTCTATCCTTATATTTGCCAGTACCACACTGTTTTGATTATTGTAGCTCTGTAGTAAGTTTTGAAATTGGTATGGGTGAGTCCTTTAAATTTTTCTTTTTCAAGATTGTTTTGACTATTTGGGCCCCCTTGCAATTTCATATAAATTTGAGAATCAACTTTTCCATTTCTGCAAAAAAGGTTGTTGAAATTTTGATAGGTATTGTGTTGAATCTGTAGATAGCTTTGAGTAGTATCATCTTAACAATATTAAATATTCCAATCCATGAACTCAAGATGTCTTTCCATTTATTTAGATTTTCTTTCAGCAATGTTTTGTAGTTTCAGTGTGTGTGTCTTTTACCTTGGTTAAATTTATTTCCCGATATTTTATTCTTTTGGGTACTATTGCATGTGGAATTGTTTCTTAATTTCCTTTTCAGATTATTCATTGCTGGGATATAGAAACACAACTAATTTTTGCTTGTTGATCTTATACCCTGTAACTTTACTAACTTCTCTTTTTCTGTGTGTAGGATAATGTCATCTACAAATAGAGATAGCTTTACTTTTTCCTTTCCAATCTGGATGCCTTTTATTTCTTTTTCTTGCCTAATGGCTCTGGCTAGAACATCCAATACAAAGTGGTGACAGTGAGCATCCTTGTCTTGTTCCTGATTGTAGAGGAAAAGATTACAGTCCTGTACCATTGAGTATGATTTTCACTGTGGGTTTTTTCACAAATGTGCTTTATCATATTAAGATAATTCCATTCTTTTCCTAATTTTCTGAGTATTTTTTTGTCATGAAAGAATGTTGGATTTTATCAAAAGCTCTCTGTGTCAATTGAGATGATCATATGTTTTTCCTCCCTTCATTCTGTTAATGTGGTATATATTATTGATTTTCTTATGTTGTATGACACTTTTATTCCTGGGATAAATCCTGCATGGTCATCATGTATAATCCTTTTAATATGCCCTTGGATTCAGTTTACTAGTGTTTTGTTGAGAATTTACACATCTATATACATAACAAAGAGTGGTTTGTAGTCTTCTTTTATTGTGTTGTCTTCGTCTAGCTTTGGTATCAGGCTAATGCTGGTCCCATAGAATGAGCTAAGAAGTATTCCCTCCTCTTCTGTTTTTTGGAAGAAACTGAGAAGGATTGGTGTTAATTCTTCTTTAAGTGTTTGGTAGAATTCACCAGGGAAACCATCTGGTTCTGAATTTTCTTTGTTGGGAGGTCTTTGATTACTGATTCAGTCTCTTTACTTGTTATAGGTCTGTTCATATTTTCTATTTGTTCTTGAGTCGGTTTTGGTAATTCGTGTGTTTTTAGGAATTTGTCCATTTCATCTAGATTATCCAATTTGTTGCACACAACTTTTTCGTAGTTTTCTCTTATAATCCTTTTTATTTCTGTAAGGTTGATAGAAATGTCATCACTTTCATTTCTAATCTTGGTTACTTGCATCTTCCTTCCCAATCAGTATGCATGTTATTTAATTTTCTTGTCTTATTGTGTAAGCTAGGTCTTCCAATATAATATTGAAATGCCATGGTGAGAAGAGACATCCTTGCCTTGTTCCTAATCCTAGTAAGAAAGCCTCTAGTTTTTCATCAATAAGTATGATGTTAGCTGTTTTTTTAAATAGATATGCTTTATCTAGTTGATGAAGGTTTTTTTTCTATAGATATGCTTTATCCAGTTGATGAAGTTCCCCTCTATTCCTAGTTTACTGACAGTTTTTATCATGAATGGGTGCTGGATTTTGTCAAATGCTTTTTCTGCATTTGTTGATATATATTCATATGATTTTTCTTCTTTAGCCTACTGATGTGATAGATTACATTAATTGATTTCCAAATGTTGAACCAGCCTTGCATACCTGGGATAAGTTCTACTTGGTTGTGGTGTATAATTCTTTTTATACATTGTTGGATTTAATTTGCTAATATTTTCTTGAAGATTTTTGCATCTATGTTCATAAGAAATATCTGTAGTTTTCTTATGTCTTAGTCTGGTTTTGCTATTAGGGTAATGCCATCCTCATGGAATGAGTTATGTAGTATTCCCTCTGCTTTTATCTTCTGAAAGAGATTAAAGAGAATTGGTATAATTTCTTCTTTAAATGTTTGGTAGAGTTCACCAGTGAACCCATCTGGGCCTGTTGCTTTCTCCTTTGGAAGGTTATTAATTATTGATTCAGTTTTTAAATAGATGTAGTTCTATTCAGATTGTTTGTATCTTCTTGTATGAATTTTGGCAGATTGTGTCTTTCAAAGAATTGGTTAATTTCATCTAGGTTATCAAATTTGTGGGCATAGATCTGTCCACACAGAGCCTCCAGCATTGCATCAATTGTAGTTCAGATTTTCTTACCCCAGCACTGTTCCTGCAGCATCCACTCATGAGTCTCTGCTCTGATAAGCCATGACTCCCTGTATTCATCTGTCTGTCTCTCTAGTCTTAGAGGCAGCAGTTTGCCCTGTGTTCTTCCCTTTCTTAAGGATCCAAGAAGAGTTGTTGATTCCTCAGTCTGTTCAGCTTTTTACTTTTATACCAGAGTGGTAACTTCCAAGCTCCTTACATGCAGAACTGGAAACCAAAAGTCTCTCCTTTTTTTAAAACTTTTTTTAAATTATAAAAAACATATAAAATTTACCATCGTAACCATTTTTAAGTATACATTTACATAGTGTTAAGTATATTCACATCATTGTGAAACTAATCTCCGGAACTTTTTCATCTTGCAAAACTGAAACTTTGTACCCACTAAGCAAATACCTACCCTTTCTCCCTTCCCTGACCCGTGGTAACCATGATCCTACTTTCCATATCTATTAATTTGACTATTTTAGATGCCAGGTATAAGTGGAATCATACAGTATTTGTCTTTTTGTGACTGGTTTATCTCAGTTAGCACAGTGTCCTCAAGGTTGAGGACATGTAGCATATAACAGGATTTCTTTTCTTTTTAAAGTTGAATACTGTTCCATTCTATGTATATATCACATTTTGTTTATCCATTTATCCATCAATGGACATTTGGGTTGCTCTTGACTATTGTGAATAGTACTGCTACGGAGGAGCTGAACCAAGATGGCAGAGTAGAAGGACGTGCTCTCACTCCCTCTTGTGAGAACACCAGAATCACAACTAGCTGCTGGACGATCATTGACAGGAGGATACTGGAACGCACCAAAAAAGATACCCCACATCCAAAGACAAAGGAGAAGCCACAATGAGACAGTAGGAGGGGCGCAATCACAGCAAAATCAAATCCCATAACTGCTGGGTGGGTGACTCACAGACTGACAAACACTTATACCACAGAAGTCCACCCACTGGAGTGAAGGTTTTGAGCCCCACGTCAGGCTTCCCAACCTGGGTGTCCAGCAACGGGAGGAGGAATTCCTAGAGAATCAGACTTTGAAGGCTAGTGGGATTTGTTTGCAGGACTTCGACAGGACTGGGGGAAACAGAGACTCCACTCTTGGAAGGCACACACAAAGTAGTGTGTGCATCGGGACCCAGGGGAAGGAGCAGTGAACCCAGGGGAGACTGAACCAGACCTACCTGCTAGTGTTGGAGGGTCTCCTGCAGAGGCGGGGGGGGGGGGGGCTGTGGCTCACCACGGGGACAAGGACACTGGCAGCAGAAGTTCTGGGAAGTACTCCTTGGCGTGAGCCCTCCCAGAGTCTGCCATTAGTTCCACCAAAGAGCCCAGGTAGGCTCCAGTGTTGGGTTGCCTCAGGCCAAACAACCAACAAGGAGGGAACCCAGCCCCACCCATCAGCAGTCAAGCGGATTAAAGTTTTACTGAGCTCTACCCACCAGAGCAACACCCAGCTCTACCCACCACCAGTCTCTCCCATCAGGAAACCTGCACAAGCCTCTTAGATAGCCTCATCCACCAGAGGGCAGACAGCAGAAGCAAGGAGAACTACAATCCTGCAGCCTGTGGAACAAAAACCACATTCACAGAAAGATAGACAAGATGAAAAGGCAGAGGGCTATGTACCAGATGAAGGAACAAGATAAAACCCCAGAAAAACAACTAAATAAAGTGGAGATAGGCAACCTTCCAGAAAAAGAATTCAGAATAATGATAGTGAAGATGATCCAGGACCTCGGAAAAACAATGGAGGCAAAGATCAAGAAGATGCAAGAAATGTTTAACAAAGACCTAGAAGAATTAAAGAACAAACAAACAGAGATGAACAATACAATAACTGAAATTAAAACTACACTAGAAGGAATAAATTGCAGAATAACTGAGGCAGAAGAATGGATAAGTGACCTGGAAGACAGAATGGTGGAATTCACTGCTGCTGAACAGAATAAAGTAAAAAGAATGAAAAGAAATGAAGACAGCCTAAGAGACCTCAGGGACAACATTAAATGCAACAACATTCACATTATAGGGGTCCCAGAAGGAGAAGAGAGAGAGAAAGGGCCCGAGAAAATATTTGAAGAAATTATAGTCGAAAACTTCCCAAACATGGGAAAGGAAATAGCCACCCAAGTCCAGGAAGCGCAACGAGTCCCATACAGGATAAACCCAAGGAGAAACATGCTGAGACACATAGTAATCAAATTGGCAAAGATTAAAGACAAAGAAAAATTAGTGAAAGCAGCAAGGGAAAAATGACAAATAACATACAAGGGAACTCCCATAAGGTTAACAGCTGATTTCTCAGCAGAAACTCTACAAGCCAGAAGGGAGTGGCATGATATACTTAAAGTGATGAAAGGGAAGAAACTACAACCAAGATTACTCTACCCGGCAAGGATCTCATTCAGATTCGATGGAGAAATCAAAAGCTTTACAGACAAGCAAAAGCTAAGAGAATTCAGCACCACCAAACCAGGTCTGCAACAAATGCTAAAGGAACTTCTCTAAGTGGGAAACAGAAGAGGAGAAAAGGACCTACAAAAACAAACCCAAAACAATTAAGAAAATGGTCACAGGAACATACATATCGATAATTACCTTAAACGTGAATGGATTAAATGCTCCAACCAAAAGACACAGGCTTGCTGAATGGATACAAAAACAAGACCCATATATATGCTGTCTACAAGAGACCCACTTCAGACCTAGGGACACATACAGACTGAAAGTGAGGGGATGGAAAAAGATATTCCATGCAAATGGAAATCAAAAGAAAGCTGGAGTAGCAATACTCATATCAGATAAAATAGACTTTAAAATAAAGAATGTTACAAGAGACAAGGAAACACACTACATAATGATCAAGGGATTAATCCAAGAAGAAGATATAACAGTTATATATGCACCCAACATAGGACCACGTCAATACATAAGGCAACTGCTAACAGCTGTAAAAGAGGTAATCGACAGTAACACAATAATAGTGGGGGACTTTAACACCTCACTTACACCATGGCCAGATCATCCAAAATGAAAATAAATAAGGAAACAGAAGCTTTAAATGACACAATAGACCAGACAAATTTAATTGATATTTATAGGACATTCCATCCAAAACAGCAGATTACAGTTTCTTCTCAAGTGCGCAAGGAACATTCTCCGGGATAGATCAAATCTTGGGTCACAAATCAAGCCTCAGTAAATTTAAGAAAATTGAAATCATATCAAGCATCTTTTCTGACCACAGTGCTATGAGATTAGAAATGAATTACAGGGGAAAAGTAAAAAACACAAACATATGGACACTAAACACTCCGTTACTAAATAACCAAGAGATCACTGAAGAAATCAAAGAGGAAATAAAAAAAATACCTAGAGAAAAATGACAATGAAAACTCGACAATCCAAAACCTGTGGGATGCAGCAAGAGCAGTTCTAAGAGGGAAGTTTATAGCTATACAAGCCTACCTCAAGAAAGAAGAATAATCTCAAATAAATAATCTAACCTTACACCTAAAGGAACTAGAGAAAGAAGAACAAACAAAACCCAAAGTTAGCAGAAGAAAAGAAATCATAAAGATCAGAGCAGAAATAAAGGAAATAGAAATAAAGAAAACAATAGCAAAGAACAATAAAACTAAAAGCTGGTTCTTTGAGAAGATAAACAAAATTGATAAACCATTAGCCAGACTCATCAAGAAAAAGAGGGAGAGGACTCAAATCAATAAAATTAGAAATGAAAAAGGAGAGGTTACAATGGACACCGCAGAAATACAAAGCATCCTAAGAGACTACTACAAGCAACTCTATGCCAATAAAATGGACAACCTGGAAGAAATGGACAAATTCTTAGAAAGGTATAACCTTCCAAAACTGAACCAGGAAGAAATAGAAAATATGAACAGACCAATTACAGGTAATGAAATTGAAACTGTGATTAAAAATCTTCCAACAAACAAAAGTCCAGGACCAGATGGCTTCACAGGTGAATTCTATCAAACATTTAGAGAAGAGCTAACACCCATCCTTCTCAAACTCTTCCAAATATTGCAGAGGAAGGAACACTCCCAAACTCATTCTATGAGGCCACCATCACCCTGATACCAAAACCAGACAAAGATACTACAAAAAAATAAAATTACAGACCAATATCACTGATGAATATAGATGCAAAAATCCTCAACAGAATACTAGCAAACAGAATCCAGCAGCACATTAAAAGGATCATACACCATGATCAAGTGGGATTTATCCCAGGGATGCAGGGATTCTTCAATATACGCAAATCAATCAATGTGATACACCATATTAACAAACTGAAGAATAAAAACCATATGATCATCTCAATAGATGCAGAAAAAAGCTTCTGACAAAATTCAACACCCATTTATGATAAAAACTCTCCAGAAAGTGGGCATAGAGGGAACCTACCTCAACATAATAAAGGCCATATACGACAAACCCACAGCAAATATCATTCTCAATGGTGAAAAACTGAAAGCATTTCCTCTAAGATCAGGAACAAGACAAGGATATCCACTCTCACCGCTATTATTCAACATAGTTTTGGAAGTCCTAGCCTCGGCAATCAGAGAAGAAAAAGAAATAAAAGGAACACAGATTGGAAAAGAAGAAGTAAAACTGTCACTGTTTGCAGATGACATGATACTATACATAGAGAATACTAAAGATGCCAACAGAAAACTACTAGAGCTAATCAATGAATTTGGTAGAGTTGCAGGATACAAAATTAATGCACAGAAGTCTCTTGCATTCCTATACACTAATGATGAAAAATCTGAAAGAGAAAGTAAGGAAACACTCCCATTTACCATTGCAACAAAAAGAATAAAATACCTAGGCATAAACCTACCTAGGGAGACAAAAGACCTGTATGCAGAAAACTATAAGACACTGATGAAGGAAATTAAAGATGATACCAACAGATGGAGAGATATACCATGTTCTTGGATTGGAAGAATCAACATTGTGAAAATGACTATACTACCCAAAGCAATCTACAGATTCAATGCAATCCCTATCAAATTACCAATGGCATTTTTTTATGGAACTAGAACAAAAAATCTTAAAATTTGTATGGAGACACTAAAGACCCCGAATAGCCAAAGCAGTCTTGAGGGAAAAAAACGGAGCTGGAGGAATCAGACTCCCTGACTTCAGACTATTCTACAAAGCTACAGTAATCAAGACAATATGGTACTGGCACAAAAACAGAAACATAGATTAATGGAACAAGATAGAAAGCCCAGAGGTAAACCCACGCACCTATGGTCAACTAATCTATGATAAAGGAGGCAAGGATATACAATGGAGAAAAGACAGTCTCTTCAATAAGTGGTGCTGGGAAAACTGGACAGCTACATGTAAAAGAATGAAATTAGAACACTCCCTAACACCATACACAAAATATACTCAAAATGGATTCGAGACCTAAATGTAAGACCGGACACTATAAAACTCTTAGAGGAAAACATAGGAAGAACACTCTTTGACATAAATCACATCAAGATCTTTTTTGATCCACCTCCTAGAGTAATGGAAATAAAAACAAAAATAAACAAATGGGACCTAATGAAACTTAAAAGCCTTTGCACAGCAAAGGAAACCATAAACAAGATGAAAAGACAACCCTCAGAATGGGAGAAAATATTTGCAAACAAATTAACGGACAAAGGATTAATCTCCAAAATATATAAACAGCTCATGCAGCTCAATATTAAAGAAACAAACAACCCAATCCAAAAATGGGCAGAAGACCTAAATAGACATTTCTCCAAAGAAGACATACAGATGGCTAAGAAGCACATGAAAAGCTACTCAACATCACTAATTATTAGAGAAATGCAAATCAAAACTACAATGAGGTATCACCTCACGCCAGTTAGAATGGGCTTCATCAGAAAATCTACAAACAACAAATGCTGGAGAGGGTGTGGAGAAAAGGGAACCCTCTTGCACTGTTGGTGGGAATGGAAACTGATAACAGCCACTATGGAGAACAGTATGGAGGTTCCTTAAAAAACTAAAAATAGAATTACCATATGGCCCAGCAATCTCACTACTGGGCATATACCCAGAGAAAACCACAATACAAAAAGACACGTGCACCCCAATGTTCATTGCAGCACTATTTACAATAGCCAGGTCATGGAAGCAACCTAAATGCCCATCGACAGACGAATGGATAAAGAAGTTGTGGTACATATATATAATGGAATATTACTCAGCCATAAAAAGGAACGAAAGTGGGTCATTTGTTGAGACATGGATGGATCTAGAGACTGTCATACAGTGTGATGTAAGGCAGAAAGAGAAAAACAAATATCGTATATTAACGCATATATGTGGAACCTAGAATAATGGTACAGATGAACCAGTTTGCAGGGCAGAGATTGAAACACAGATGTAGAGAACAAACGTATGGACACCAAGGGGGGGAAAGTGGCGGGGGGGGTGGGTGGGGGTGGGGGTGGGATGAATTGGGAGATTGGGATTGACCTGTATACACTGATGTGTATTAAATTTATGACTAATAATAACCTGCTGTATAAAAAAAAAAGATACTAATAGGGAAGGGCTCTAAGACACATCAATAAGTGAGAAAAATAAGGTGTAGTAGAACGGAGAGTTATAATATGCTGCATTTGCATAAAAAATAATGATTTCTCTGCTTTTTGAACTATGAATAAATTATTATATAATTTTGAAAACAAAACAAGAAAATAAAAAATAAAGTAACTTTTACTGTCAAAAAAAAAATAGTACTGCTACAAACATGGGCATGCAAATATCTCATCGAAACTCTACTTTGAGTTCTTTTGGAAGTGGGATTGCTAGGTCATAAGGTAGGTCTATTTTTAATTTTTTGAGGAGCCATCATACTGTTTTCCATAACAGTTCTTCTATTTTATAATCTCACCAGAAGTTCACAAGGGTTCCAATTTCTCTACATCCTCACCAACACTTATTTTTTTCTATTCTTTTTTTTTTTTTTTTAAATAGTAGCCATCCTAATGGCTATGAGGTGATATCTTATTGTGGTTTTGATTTGCATTTCTCTGATTAGTAATGTTGAACATCTTTTCATATCTTTTTTGCCATTTGTGTACCATCTTTGGGAAAATGTCTTCAAACTCTTTGCCCATTTTTATATGTTTCTCCTTTTCCCTTTCCCTATGCTTCTCCTTTCTTGACTGTTTGACCTTTTATTGACTCTGCTTCTGGTTCTGCTTCTCCCTGTTTTTCAACTCCTACTAATTGTTCTACTTTTCTTGCTGACTCTGCATGTGCTTCTCCTTTTTCCTATGCTCCTCCTTTTTGTAGCTGTTTTTCCTTTTGCTGACTCTGACCTACCTCTGCTTCTCCCTTTTTCAGAGTCTGCTGATTCTGTTACTTTTTCTGCCTCTGCTTCTCCTTTCTGTGGCTGTTTTTCCTTTTGCTGACCCTGCCCCCGCTCCTGCTTCCCCACTTTTCAGGGTCTGCAGATTCTGCTGCTTTTTCTGCCTCTGCTTCTTCTTTTCCTGTGCTTCTCCTTTCTGCAGCTGTTTTTCCTTTTGCTGACTCTCCACTCACTTCTCCTTCCCTATTTTCAGCATCTGCTGATTCTTCTACTTTTCTACTGCTTTTTCTGACTCTGCTTCTCCTTTCTCCTGTGCTTCTCCTTTTTCCATGCTTCTTATTTCTGCAGCTGTTTTTTCTTTTGCTGGCTCTGCCCCTACTTCTGCTTCCTCACTTTTCAGGGTCTGCTGATTCTGCTACTTTTTCTGCCCCTCCTTCTCCTTTTCCCGTGCTTCTCCTTTCTGCAGCTGTTTTTCCTTTTGCTGACTCTGCCCCCGCTTCTGCTTCCCCGCTCTTCAGGGTCTGCTGATTCTGCCTCTGCTTCTCCATTTTTTTTTTACTGTGCTTCTCCTTTTTTACTGTGTTTCCCATTTTCCCATGCTTCTCCTTTCTGCAGCTTTTTTTCCTTTTGCTGACTTTGCCCCCACTTCTGCTTCCCCGCTTTTCAGGGTCTGCTGATTCTGCCTCTGCTTCTCCTTTTTTCCTGTGCTTCTCCTTTTTCCTGTGTTTTCCCTTTTCCCATGCTTCTCCTTTCTGCAGCTGTTTTTCCTTTTGCTGACTCTGCCCCCATCTCTGCTTTCCCCTGTTTTGGAGTCTGCTGCTGCTGCTTTATCTGCTGATTCCACCCCTGCTTTTCCTTTTCCTGCTGATGCTTTTCCTTTCCCTGATTCTGCTTCTCTTTCTGCTAATGCTGATTTCCCTTCTGCTGCTTATGTTGATCCTGCTGCTGCAGTTACTTCTCCTTCTTGGTCTGCTACTTTTTCATACATCATTTCTGAGTTCCTTGTAACTTCACTTCTATATGACCCTCAATGGCTACTCCAACCCTGGCTTCACCTTATGGCTGCACTCAGAACTGCTAGAGTGTCTCATTTTTTCAATTTCAAATTACCTCCCACCTGAAAAAAAAAAATAAAAAGAAAAGAACATGGTGCTATGTCACAGATAGCTGGTTAACCTATGGATTAGCTGTTACATCTGGTGCTCACCTGTGGAGCAGTCAGCCATGGCACAGGCTGAGGAGAAGAAGAAGCAGGATCACATGGGACAGAATGTACCATTTAGAGCCACAGGGACTGAAGGTAACCAATTCTCCTGAGAAGGAGATGGACCTGAGTGGCAGTAATTGTCCCCTCTTCTGGAAGTGGGTTAAGGAGTGAGTGAGCAATAAGGCAATAATGTAGAGTA
The DNA here is from genome assembly GCF_028021215.1 of Eschrichtius robustus. Taxonomy (NCBI): domain Eukaryota; kingdom Metazoa; phylum Chordata; class Mammalia; order Artiodactyla; family Eschrichtiidae; genus Eschrichtius; species Eschrichtius robustus. The sequence continues at coordinate 70,206,895 of NC_090833.1, forward strand.
AGTTGCTCTTTGTAGGAAGCTCGATGAAAAGACATGAGAGAGCATGGAAGAGAGTTAAGTAGCAATGTGGAATATTCCTATCCAGACAAGAGGGAAAGACTGGAGACAAATAAGAGAGAGAAGAACAGAGGGAGCAAAGTTTCTAGCAAATGGGGTTGACTTTAAGGGCACAGAATTGAAAGGTTGAACACAATTGAAGCTGTGATATCAAATCCTTTGAAACTAGTAGAAAGGAGGGAAAGTTGGCATGTTCCAGTTTCATGATGCTATTGAGGTGTTTTATTATTTTTTTCCTTTCTGTTGCAGGTCCTGAATCTGTGCCTCCTTCCCTTCTCAAAGTTGTGATGAAACCCATAGCAACTGTTGGAGAAAGCTACCAGTATCCTCCTGTGAACTGGGCTGCACTCCTCTCTCCACTTATGAGGCTAAACTTTGGTAAATATCATGTTTTTAGGTCTTCAGACTCTGCTTTTAGGATGTGACCTGAATAGAAAATTAGATTGTGTGTCACAATTGGTGGTGACCGGATGGACGTCTGGGTACTTGAGGTTTGTCTTCTTGGATGGGACAGCTGGGTTATTTTCATTGCATCACTTTCTAAATAGCTGAGGGGGAGGGAGAGGAGGTTTGAAGACACAGACCAGATGTACTCATCAAAACAATACTCGACTGAGATGGTGCATGTTGCTGGGTGTGTGGTGCAGGTCCCAGAAAGCCTGGTTTGATGGTTATCAAGCTGCATTTTCAGAACTCCAGGTTTCAAGGAAATGCCCTATGGGATGCTGTATTAGTTTTCTATTACTGCTGTAACAAATTACCACAGACTTAGTGGCTTGAAACAACACAAATTTATTATCTTATAGTTCTGTAGGTCAGAAGTCCAACATGGTTCTCACTGGGCTAAGATCAAGATATCAGCAGAACAGCATTCCTTCCTAGTTGCCCAGGGGAGTGATGTGGCCTGAATGTTTGTGTTCCCTGAAAATTCATATGTTGAGAACCTAAACCTCAATGTGATGGTATTAGAGGGTGGCGCCTTTGAGGGTGATTAGGTAATGAGGGTGGAGCCCCATGAATGGGATTAGTGCCCTTATAAAAGAGGCCCCACAGAGCTCCCCAGTCCCTTCCACAATGTGAGGACACAGCAAGAAATCAGCAGTCTGCAACCTAGAAAAGGGCTTTCACTGGAACCCAACCATGTTGGCACCCTGGTCTTGGACTTCCAGCCACCAGAACTGTGAGAAATAGATTCCTATTGTTTATAAACTACCCAGTCTGTAGTGTTTTGTTATAACAGTCCAAACAGACTAAGACAGGGAGAATCCATTCCTCTTCCTTTTCCAACTTCTAGAGGATGCCCATACTCCTTGGCTTGTGGCCCCCTTTCTCCATCTTCAAAGCAAACAACAGAGGGCTGAAGACCTCTCATGCTGTCATCTTTCTGGTTCTCTGAAGACAGGAAAGGTTTTCCATATTTAAGGATTCATGTGATTAATGGGTCTATTTGAATAATCGAGGATAATTTCCTTATCTCAAGGTCTTTAACCTTAATCACATCTGCAAAGTTTCTTTGCCATACAAGAGAACATATTCACAAGTTCTGGCGATTAGATATAGGCATCTTTGGAGGCCATTATTCTGTTTACCACAGGTACTTTGTGGTGAGAGGCAAAGGGAATGCACACCTCAGTTTGTCCATAGCAACCTCTATTATGGAGTTAGAGTATTAGCATAGGCAAATTTAGCTGCATGGATTTGCCCCCCACCTCCAAAAAAAAAAAAAAAAAAGAGGGAGAACAACTTTAACAGTGCTAAAAATTGTATATGTGTGTGTATTTGCCATGAGTGCTCTTTTACAGTAGCTGCACCTCCAGAAAAAAAAAAAAAAGAGGAAGAACAACTTTAACAGTGCTATAAATTGTATATGTGTGTGTATTTGCCATGAGTGCTCTTTTACAGTAGGTGCTTACTTACATATGATATACAAAAAGATTTGTATACTATAATTTATGTACAGTTTAAGGGATAATCAAAGATTATTTTGACTGAACACAATTTTCATTTGAACGCTTTCATTTGAACCTAATCCTATATAAGATATGATCTCACCATACTATGCTTCCAGATCTCACCATACTATGTTTCCAGAAAAATATGTTCCCCTGCCCCTCCCCTGCTTTTGTGTGCTATATTGAAGATGTTGGTGTTTTAGTAAAAAGAAGAAAAGGTCTGGTTGGGAAGATGCATCTGCCGACTGGGATCAGGCTTAAAAAGACTGGGTCACTAGAGAATGTGGATACATCTCTAAGTCCTTCCAGATTTGTCTATATGCTGAACGTAAGATGGAGAGGAGAGAAAAACAGACACTACAGATTTTTAGCTAGAATTTTCTCAGATTTTTAATAGTATTCGAGTGTTTAGGTTTGTCTAGACAAAGTTCTCATAAGAGAACTTTCCTGATCTATTTCAAGATCCTTGCCAGTTCCAAGACTTAGGCCTCTGATACGGTGGGTATGTTTCTTTTGCTTTGTAACTAAAAACGTCTCTTGAAATACCTTATGGTTTGCTGAAGTTCCATTACCTTTAGACATCACACACAAGTTCTTTTACCTTTAGATGTCTGATTTGAGACATTGAAGACTGAATATGAGTTAAGAGAAGCAGCTATATTACAGATATTTTTTTCCTTTCTTCTCTTTCAGGTGAAGAGATTCAGCAACTGTGTCTTGAAATTATGGTGACCCAGGCTCAGTCATCCCAGAATGTAGCTGCACTGTTGGGAATGTGGGTGATGCCGCCACTGATCCATGGTCTGAGTGTATGTAGTAATTAAGGATGTTGAGCAACAGGAGGATATGGTTCTTTTGGGGGAGATCAACATTCATTTGTGTGTGAGCTCTCAAAGTCAAGAGGGGACAAATGGGATTTCACAAAGAGTGAGGGCTTGACAATAGCTGGACAGCAAATTGGAAAATTGTGGGACACAGAACTCTGCCATAGCCATCACCATTCATGCTTTCAGCTACCATTTATTACAAGAAAAAGGGACAGTGATGATCAGAGATATTAAAATTCCTTTCTCAAGACCATACAGGTAGAAAGTTGTAGAGTTATTGGAACCTGGGTTTGTTTATATGACATGCAGTCGTTTCAGCGGGTATTAAAAGAAAGGCAAATCCACATGCACTGGATAAATGATCCCTCCCTTTTATAGAAAGGCAGCAATTAAGGCAAGCCTTGAAGGCTTGGTAGGATTTCATTAGGCATCAAGTTAGAGACACAAGGGGATGTAAGTGGGAAGGTGTATGTGGAGAGAGTAGAACATCTCTGCCAATGGTGTTCAGCTTGAGTAAAGTGCTGAGGGAGAAGTGATCTAGCCTGGTATTTATGATAGAGGGGGCCAGCACCTTCCAGGGTATAGACTAAGCGTAGGTAGGAAGATTAGGGTGAGATTATTTAAAGAGGTGAAATTAGTAAAGATGTTTAATTTTGGGTACATTTCAAGGTAGGACCAAAAAAAAAACCACATTCCATGATTCCTTGGAGGTTTACCAATTAATTATAAACTAAATGATCTCCTCTTTGTTATTCTTCTATTCTAGGAGGCTTTAATTCTTTGAGGATAGTGCAAAACCCTCTTATTATTTCCTCAGTCTTTTGGCTTTAGTCTCTACTCTGTACTTTTTTTTTTTAAGCTTTCCTACATCTGATTCTTTTTAATTGAAGGTCAGTGTTACTGAGGTCTGCATCCTTTCCATCAGCTGTTATTACCTGTCTACTCCAAACAGCTCCCATTTAGTACCACTTAATGAGCACTTGTTATGTACCTGCTACTTGGTAAGCACTCAATGAGTACTTTCAGACATCAGATTTAATCTCTCTTCAACCCTGACAGGCCAATTTTTTTTTTTACAGCTCTATTGAGTTATAATTTATATTCCATAAAATATGGCTATTTTAAGTGTATAATTTGATGAGTCTTAGTACATTTATATATTTTCATCCATCACCAATAATATTTCCATCACCCCAAAAAGTTCCATCGTGCCTACTTATAGTTAATCCCCACTCCCAATCTCAGACTCAGGCTACCACTGTTCTTTTCGTCTCTATAATTTTGCCTTTTTTAAAGAACTTTCATATAAATTTCATATAAACTTTAGAAATTCTTTAGAATGGAATTGTACACTATTATATCTTTTGTGCCTGGCTTATTTCACTTCTGAGAAGTAGATTTTATTTCCATTTTATAGGTTGATAAACTGAGACAAATGGAGGTTAAGCAAAGTTTACATAGCAAAAAAATGGAAGAGTCCGGCTGACTCAAAAGCCTGTGTCTTGAACACTGTTCTGTTAATGCTTCCTTCCTTTAGAATCATGTATAATTCTAACAGCCTGTTATTTTGATCTCAGACATTTTTCTAGGTTTTAGTTATCCTTCCATTTCTCTTTTAGATCTGTCCTATTTTTTTTTTTTTTGCATTTGTCCTTGATTAGGAACCTTTCTTATTATCTTTGTTAATTAACAAATTAAGTTTGTAAATTCATTTTTTTAATTATGTACCTGCTCATTTAAAAAATGATCTGAAATGGCATGTTTTTTAATGTGAAATCTTCTGTAACTCATGAAGCTACATTGATCTTTTTTTGAAATTTACTGGTTTTTGTCAGATTTTATTTTTTAAAGCACTTCTTTTAGATTGCTGCTCCTTTAGTATCATACTTAATGTTTCTAAGAATTTTTGAAGCCTGCTTTCTCAAAGTCTGTGGCTCACAGCTATAATTAACTATGCCCCTTCTTAGCTCTCCTGAACTCTAAGATGCTATGGTCAGTTCCACATGCTCGGCTGGTTCTTCTTTGCTCAGAAATGGCCCCAGAATGCCAGTTCCCCTCATTATTTCTTTATTCTTCCTCAGAAGAAGAAATGAATAATATTAGATATTCTGTTTAGTTGATTTCCAGCAGTTGAGCCTTCATCTTCAGGAGCTTTTCTTGCTGGAGAATGTGACCTTTTAAGACTGAATAGCAACTGTCATGTTCTTTTAGAAGTAGCATTTTATTCCCCTCGCTGAAGAGATCCAAGGTTTAAGCTGAGTAGTTCACAGATGGATTGGCAGATACCATGTATCCACATGAGTCACCCTGGATCAGGAGTCACCGCAGCCGCTAAAATTACATGCATCGGTGGTCCATTGGACCATGAAGCTGTGGGGAAATGAGGGTCTAGGAAACAACCTGAACTTTTTATCTTTCACCTGAACCTTTTATCTTTCAAACATGGTGATGACCTAGAGGTTTTGAGCGTTATAAACCCAGACTTGCCTGTTTACATCTGACCTCTTCTGTTTTGCTTTCAGCTAAATATCAAGAAATACCTCCTGCTATCTGTGCCTTCGTGGATAAAACACGTCTCTGATGAACAGATCGTGGGTTTTGTTGAAAGCTTAATGGTGACAGTTTTTAAAGCAGCTTCCCCACTCTACAAACCTGAGTTATGCCCGAGTGCCTTACAGGGTCTGAGCCAGGCCATGAAACAGCCCAGCCCTGCCTACCACCTCTGGAGTCTGCTCAGCAAAGCTACTGGGAAAATTTTTGACCTTCTGCCAAATAAGATTCGGGTGAGGAACAAAAATATTTACATTCCTGACAATTTATGTTTGGGATTTTTTAAAGCCTTTTGGCAAAGCAGGGAGGTATATGTTTTAAGAATGTGGTGGGAAGGCTAGCAAGAAATAACCACATTCTTCACTAAGAATGTTTGCTTCCAAGGTCTAAATTGAGGCTGAATATTTAGAACCAAAGTTTTGAGCACGCTCAGAAGCAGGTTAACCAGTGCGGCACCAGGAAGTTTGCTCTTAGGCCTTTTACCAAATCCTGTAGAAGATGAGCACGTTCAGAAATCCTTACACTTGGACTTCCCTGGTGGCGCAGTGGTTAAGAATCCGCCTGCCAATGCAGGGGACATGGGTTCAAGCCCTGGTCCGGGAAGATCCCACATGTCGTGGAACAGCTAAGCCCGTGTGCCGCAACCACTGAGCCTGCGCTCTGGAGCCTGTGAGCCACAACTACTGAAGCCCACACACCTAGAGCCCGTGCTCCGCAACAAGAGAAGCCACTGCAACAAAGAGTAGCCCCCACTCGCTGCAACTAGAGAAAGCCCTGGCGCAGCAAGAAAGACCCAACGGAGCCATAAATAAATAAATTTAAAAAATAAAAAAAAAGAAACCCTTATACTTTACACCTGGGGAGTCCTTGGGCATATTGTCCGACCCACTATTTACATCAAGTGACTTAATACTAGCCTTGCCTCTCCCCCAACAGACTTCTGAAATGTAGTTGTACAAAGAAGTTAAAGATCCATTCGGAATGATGGGTTCTGATAAGGAGAAAAAAGTACAGTCAAACAAAATACATGCAATAACAGGAAAGATGTTTTTTAAATGATAAAAATTGGCCACGAGTTTTGGCTTGGTTAAAATTAAAATCTCATCAGCTGCTGTTCGTGGAGATAAGCAAATCTAATGATTTTGTCAGAACATTGAGAATATATGTGTTTTTTTACACTGTATTTTGACATGCTTTGGATTTTTCTTTACCAGAGAAATGATCTAGAGCTGTATATCAGTGTAGCAAAATGCCTCTCGGAAATGACAGACGATGAAGCCAATCGGGTTGCCCAGATTACTGAGGTAATAACATATCTATGTGTTTTTTTATTATTGAGGTGGAAATTACAATTGAGATGATTATAGTATCCTTTTGGCTGAAGCTAGCTTTGCTTCATATTTGTTTGTTACTGGCTAATTTCAGGAAACTATCTTTTTCACCATGGGGTCTCATGTCCAGCCTAGTACGGTTGGATATGTAGTAGTATATAAATGGATAGATGAATGAATAACTTTTTAACCTAATTAATCCCACTTCGTCAAGAACATTTTAGTGTTACTGATGAGCAAAAATAAGTACAGGACATCTTCAATACAAAATCCACAAGGACGGAAATATTCTGACCAAAGAACTTTCTGGTGCATGGTAGGCACATTTATTTTCCTTCACCTGATACTTATCCTTTTGGAATGAAGAAAGGTGGCTGATTGAAAAACAAACACTATTATTACTGACACAAGATAATTAACAAGTACCTCTCAGACCCCTACCGAATCAAAGGATGAATAAGCAAAAAGTAGCATAAGAGTAAAGTTGCCAGATTTAGAATATAATACAAGATACCTTGTTAAATTTGAATTGCAGATAAAAAATGAATAATTTTTTAGAATAAGTACATCCCCATGGGACCTACTTATTCAAATGGCATCCCTGCGTACCAGGTAATACCAGAGGTCTAGAGGACTGTGAGCCCTCACATCGTGGGTGGTCATCTTATCATTTATTTCACTATATGGCAGGTTGGCCTGTTAAGTTGAATCGTTGAATCCTCTGCATGGTGTAGCTGTGATTCTCAAACTGTGGCCGACGGACCCACAACATCAGCCTGGCAAGTGATGAGAAATGAAAATTCTGGAGTCTCACTCCAGACCTACTCAATCAGAAACCCTGGAGGGAGGCCCAGTGGTGTGTGTTTTAAGAGTCCCTCCCGGTGACTGTGGTTCATCCTAAGGTTTGAGAGGCACTGTTAGAATATTTGGAATATCGGCGTTTTGGAGATTAGTTTGTTTTAAGCAAGGATAAGCAGTATAAGGAAATGCTTGAGAGAGTGGACTCTGCAGCCTCACTGCCCCGGTATGAAAGCCAGTCTCTCATTTACTAGCAACGTGACATTGGTGAAGTGTCATAACCTCTCTCTGCCTCGGTTTCCTGATCTATAAAAGGGAGATAATAGCGCCTACCTATTAGGGTTGTTTTGAGAGTTAAATAGCTTAATCCATGTTAAGTTGTTGGGAAAGTGCCTGACCCAAGGCAAGTACTCAGTAATAACTTATTATCATAATTATTACATTCATGTAATTTATTACAACTTGTTATATTCATGTTACATTGTTCGAATTAATTAATATAATTTACTTCGGGGTACCTAGAGCTAAAAGTTGCTGTGTTATTCACTTGGGTTTCTAAAGTGCCATTCAGAAGATTGTCACTAGAACATTCTAAATCCTGTTCTGGTGTCCCCAAAAGAGTTAATGTGTTCTGCTGAGCCCTGTGTTTTCTATTCATTTCTAGAAAGAACACAGGTAAGAAGAAGGTACAGGTGAAGAGCTCAGACTCCTTGGGTTTCAGCTCTTACTCTGTGTGGCAGTAAGCAAGTCGCCTAACTTCTGTGCTTCCGTCTCCTCATCTGTAAAGGAGGGATGATAATAGTAATCTATTGCTCAGTGTTAGAATTAAATGCGTAATTCAGTGGTCCTCAAACTTTTTGGTCTCGGGACTACTTTAGTCATTGAGGACTCCAAAGAGCTTGTATTTATGTGGCTTATATCTGTCAATATTTACCATGTTAGCAATTAAAACTAGAAAAATTTGAAGATATTTACTTAAAAGTAATAATAATAAACCCATTGCATCTTAACATATGTAAGAAAAAACTATTTTCCAAAAAACAAATTAGTGAGAAAGTGGCATTGTTTTACATTTTTGTAAGTCTCTTTATTGTCTGGCTTAATAGAAGACAGCTGGATTCTCACAGCTACTGCTTCATTCACTCTGTTGTGATGTTGTTTGGGTGAAGTATGTGAAGAAAATCCAGCCTCACACAGATACGTAGGTGGAACGGGGAAGAGTGTGTTAACAGTCTTTTCTGATGATTGGGGATGTCTTTCTTTGATACTGTACCAAAGCTCAGCAGGTGTTGGTTTCTTATAGGTTAATTGAAACGTAGAATCTGAAACCTTATCAGTGAACTTCACATACTCTGTTACATTAAAATCCATTGGTCCATTGCACTCTGGGTCTTTTACCAATGCATGATTTTGTAAGATATTATTGCAAGATTTGTAAGATATATTGGTCATTTGGAAAATACTGAGTCACTAAATTTTGAAAATCTTCCAAATGTTGGTACATTTCATTATAAAACATCAAAACATCACATTTGTCAGTATCACCGGCAACTTCATCAGAGAAGTCTTTTACGTATCTGCTACTAAAGTCATCGAAGCAGATACAGATTTTCCAAAAAATCTAAGTTTCACTTAAAAGCTCACATTTTATCATTGGCAATAAATACTGTCAAGTATTTTCCTTGAAGTGACAGTCTTACTTCCTTCACTTTTAAAAAATAATCAAATACTCAGTTTTCATAACCATAGTTTGTCCGTCAATTATTCTTTTCAACTAAATGGCGTTCCATGAGAAGAGTGGCTATTTCAGCTCACAACTCACTCTCACAACTTTCTCCTTGAGACGACCATCACACTTGGGGCTGCAGCACAAGTCTTTTATGCATACTTCCCATTTGGTCATACAGAATATTACAAAGATGTACTCAAGGGCAGAGGTTTAACAAAACTAGTAATTTTTATTGTTTACAGGATATTTTAAATGAAACTAGCTCTTTAAAAAATTGCAAGTGTCAGTGAAAAATACAATGAACATTACTACAGTTTGGGGTCTTATTATGAATATAGTTTGACCTCACAGACCCTCTAAAAGGGTCTTGGGGTGCCCCATAGGTCTGTGTACCACACTTTGTGAAGTGCCAAATTAACACAGGTTAAGTGCTTAGAATGGTGCCTGGCACATAATAAGTACTGTATTTGTTGGTTATCATTGTTATTATTATTATTTGTGTATCTTTACTAAATATCCTCACCAGTTAACCCCTGAAATCATTTATGGTTTTTATGAGAAAACAGGAGGTGACATTACAACCATCTGTCTGTAGGTACATTTTAATATAGCACGGAGGCAGGTAGGTCACACTGTGCAGGAAACGAACAGTTTTAGCATTTGGAATGGTAATCAACTTCAAACTCACCCTTTCTCTTTTGCCCTTGCCCCGAGGTTCTATAACAATTTCAGTTAATTTAATAGTAACTGAACAATTTGCTTTTTTGCAGAACAGCCTAGAAAAGGCTGCCTTTGTCAGACTATACTTGATCTCTCAAGGACGATTCCCCTTGATGGGCTTGACTGATGTGCTCAGTGTTGCTATTCGGCACCATGAAAAAGACACACTGGCCTGGATGATACTGCACAGCTTATACCAGGCACGGATTGTGAGCCACGCCAACACCGGTAAGGCCAGCTGGGGGCGAACATCAGGAACAGAAAGATGTGCCTACCATCTTTTAGGTTGTAATTGTTTCCTCAACTTAACTAGTTTAGTGCTTCTTGACACAGGCGAGGCCTTTTTACCCCAAATGAGTAGCACCTTGGATAGAAACAAGCAATTACAGCTCACAACATCAACTCTTTGGAGGTGGGAATGAATTCTACTGGTGACTTTTATCTTGTCTTTGGCCCTCCAGGCCCTCAGAGACATAAACAAGTTTATCAGGTTGATTCTTCCTGCTTCCTTTCTCAAGCAGATGGATGCTGATTGATTCTCCCTGATGTTTTCATGAAAATGGCTTTTGGGTGGTCATTTTACAAAGAGAAAAAGAAAGCAGCCCAACAACAAATTAGTTATTCTATAGAAGAACTTCTCAGGGGTGAGAAGAATAAAATCTGGACACCCTTACTACATCCTCAAGCCAGAAGCTTCAGGCCTGAAGCTCTGCTAATGAATGGTGCAACTTTTAGACCATTTTAGACATTTATACTTTAATAATCATCTAAAGAGGGAGCTCCCTCATTTCTCCTCCATGCCTTTGGTCATATGCTTAAAATTTCTCAAGTCTACATTCAGGTCCTGAAGGCATCTGGCTTCAGCAGATCAGACGTGGCTGGGAAGCCCTTGTGACCCATCATCCCCATCTCTTGTATCTTGAAGGCTTTGAGAGAAAACTGACAAATACAATTGTAATAGTCTTTGCAAGACTGTGTAGGAAATTTTGATTCATCCTCCTCTTTGGCAACTGAGAGAGTTGTCTCACGTCCACAGTAGCGCCAGCCCAGTGAAAAGTGAACCTGTGATGAGAAATGAGATTTTTTACTCTAACTCAAAAGTGTATTTATCAGGCAGAAAACTAGTAGGTATTCCCTATTAAGCATGAAGATAACAAATTTGATATTGCCTTTGGTCCTAACTAGCTGGCCTTCAAATTTAGTTCCCATTTTCCTCTCATGCACTAAATTTTAAGACGTTTCCAAGTAGTCTCTGCTGTGCTGGGAATCCTCATTTTTTTAAAGGAAAAATTAATATTTATGTTGATGTTTGTTCTCCAGTTAGCCTGTAATAGCTGGGTTTTGTTTTTTGTTGTTTGTTTGTTTTAGGATAGGTATTCTTTATGATTTTTGCATAAATTGGGAATATTTAAGCAAGGGAGGACTATAAAAACAGCTAGTTATCAAAGATTTAACACTACTAACTAGTTGGCATGCCCAGTTTCTCCTAGTGTTTCATGTTGAGCAACTCCAATAAATGCATTTCACCATTTTATCACAGATTTGAAGAATAAATTAGCTTTTAAAAATAAAGACCAAAATATGGTCATCTGATGTGAATAGTATCAAAAACCCCCTCACGGGTGAGCACAAGTCTCAGGTACCATAAAAGGACTTGAAACTGTCGCACAGGGTCCTCGGCGGGTGTTCTGCTTTAGTTATGATGGTAATCGCTGATCTGTTTTTCATTGCAAAGGAAAACCAAGGTCTGGTAAGAAATATCCTTTTGTTTCAGGCGTGTTGAAGAGAATGGAGTGGCTCTTGGAACTGATGGGTTATATCAGAAATGTTGCTTACCAGTCAGCGTCTGTTCAGAACGTGGCTCTTAATGAGGTACAATGTAGAGGAGTCATTTGTGGCTTCCTTAAAATATAGAGGATATTTACTCTCCCAAAAGAGGAACATGTTGCTGCTTGGAGCTCTCTTTCCTTCCTTCCTTTTATTTTTGTGAAACAAAGATGACAATTATCTGATGTCACAAGGAAACGGATGTTCTTACCAGGCTCTAGGAGATGCCCATGGCTGCCCTTTGAAAAATATTTTCAACAGAACACATTCCTTGACAGGGAGTACACAAAGGATTCTAGCTGGAGGGGGAAACTGGGATCCTGTGTACTTGGGCTGGACCCCACAAAGACTGGGGTACAGGGCTCTGGCCTCTGCACTGGCCCAGAGCATGGCTTCAAACACCTGGTTTGAAGGGGTTCCTGAAGTGTATGCAAGTAATCTGTGTTTGTGCCAATACTTACATGCACATATTGGAGGGAAATTTTCACCCCACCTGCAAAATGACCTATGACCCAGAAAAGGTTAACCACCACTAGCACTGGGTGAGTAAAACAAAAAAAGATTAATAAAAAAAATGAAGGACAGCACTTTCCTACTCTCCTCATTTTCTTGACTCAGCTGCCCAATGTGCATTTTTTTTTAGTATTTTTCCATAGCCATGTTTCATGGGTCTCCTGTTTGCTGTGTGAGCAAAATATGCATAACCTGGGATGTTGTTTGATATTCTGCCCAGCTCTTCTGCAGAGTTGTGTGTCTTTTTGAAATTTTCATTAGTGAGATTAGGCATTTTTTAAGAGATTGAGGGGTACTTTTTAAATTTTTTTTTTTTTGAGTTAGCATTATCTTTCCTCTTCTTCTCATTTCCAAAGTTTGTATTAACCTTCTCTGCTTTCTTACAAAATCTTTTGAAACTTAGAAAATACAGTTAAACAGAAAGAAGAATAATTTAAATCACAGTAGTACAGTAACTCAGAGGTAGCCCTTGTTACCACCATTTCTACAAGTGTCTAGATTAGTCTATAAAATCTAAATGCATGGATTCTAAACAGATTTTTTTTTAATGCATGTGGAGAGTCATTTGTTGTTTCTGTTTAAAAACAGAATACATTATACATATTTTTGAAAATCAGTTTTGGCCACATAATAATAAACCTAAACATCCCTGTCTGTATCTCTCTTAATTAATTTTTAAGTCTCTTTGAAAACACCAAAACAGAGGAATGTTTGGATCTCAGTATGATTAGGTGTTAAATAAATTGTTTCTCTTGAAATGTTAGAACACTAATAATGAAACTATTGGGCCTTCTGTCTTCACAAAAGAGGATCCTTCAAACCTTCTGAAACCCCAAAATGTCTCTTCATTAAGCATGGAAATAGTTTGCTATTCGGTCCAGTCCCTCTTCTGGGGTAGGGGTGGGGCAGGCGGAAGGTTTGAGTGAAGGGGAAGGTAACATTGCCTCATGATGGGGGCTGTGTATGTGAACATGTGTTACTTTGCATTGTTAAAGCATGTGACCTGACCTTGTTCCTATTTCTCCTGTAGGCTTTGGATTTCTTGTTGCTGATATTTGCAACAGCAGTGGTTGCATGGGCAGACCACGCTGCCCCTCTGCTCCTTGGCCTCAGTGCCAGTTGGTTGCCATGGCATCAGGAAAATGGTCCAGCTGGGCCAGCATCAAGGTTCCTTGGCAGGAGTCCCTTGCACAGGGTCACTGTGCAGGAGGCTGTCACTCTCCTTCCCAGTAGCATGCCTCTTCTGCTGCAGAAAGAGCCATGGAAGGAACAGACCCAGAAGGTGAGGTTGGCAGCTACCTGCTTGTCAGGGCAGGCGGCCATTTTCTCTTCAGCAGTTTCTGCTGTAGAATTGAGGTGGGAGTTAAGTGAAACCTGAGTCACACTACAGGCTTTCCTACTCAGCCTCGAATCTCAGGCAGATGCAGAGCCTCAGAGATTGAGGCTAGCCCAGGCTCAGGGTAACCGCTGACTAAAAACAACAGTGACAACGCAACAACTTGCTTACAGTTAGGGGTGAGGTGGAAAGAAAAGCTTATACTTGCCTTCATTTATTGAAGACACATGTGTTCTTGATCCTGGGGATAAAAGGATGAATAAGTCTCTGAGAGCCCAGAATTTCAGAGTGAGGACAGACAGGAAGGCAAGTTCAAGGTTGCAAGATGGTATGATAAGGATACAGTGGTGATGAGCAAGGGAGGGGGGTGATCAACAATGTCTGGGGATGGGTCCGGGAAATCCTCCAGGGAGATGCGAATCTGGAGTATCCATCTTTTACCATATTTAAGGTTCCCCACAGCTCATTCCATGCGATAGGCGTGTTCCAGGTGCTTCTGGCCTGCTCGAGATACCGTGGGGAGATTTGTAAAGGCCTAATGTCATCACCTTTGCCCTCAGGAAAACCCAAACTGTAGGAAGTACCTTTTGGTTTTTAATACTGAGTTTCCCCAGGCTACTAGCTGTCGTGAAGAGCATATGAAAATACGGTACATCCTTTATTTCTCATTACGTGGCTCTGACCTGTCTTGAATTGTTGATTGAAAGGTATTTTTGAATCCCATTTAATCAAAACTGGATTTTTACGAGGTTGAAAGCTTAAAGCCAACTTTGTGTGGCTTACTCTTAAAATCTGAACATTAATCTTTAAAAATATTTCTGAGCTGTGGACCCACAGTTTAGCCATGAACTTCACTGAGCATCTCAATTAAAATGCCTTTGTTTTCTTAAACCTGATAAGCATTAGTAGTATTATCCCAAATTTTGTGCTTTCTTTTTCATTTTAAATGAAAATAAATTTAAATGTGGTATCCTATCCCCTTATTTCTGGCCTGGGACACCCTGTTCGTTTTGGACTACAGTATAGACATCCTGCATCTATCATGTATTTGTAGTACCTGATTTATTTACTTACCAGTAGGATATGATAAAACAAAATTGAGGAAAAGAAAATAAACAAAGAAAAAAGTTTTAATTAAAGCAGGGAATTAGGAATATTTTCTTTTTCTAGTCCAAGGTTAAAACTCCTAATACCTACAACTAGTGTATGTGTTTTTCAGTGAGTCGAGATTGGCAACATTCAGTCAACGAAATTATCCGTTATCTAATTCAAAAACAATTTTGGCTGCACCTGGGATATCAGTCAAACTCATGAGTACTATGAGTTTCTACCTCATCTGCAGGATTTATTTGCAGCTAATACGCCTGGGTCTACCTAGTAAATTGTTTTATGCCTTTTCTCTTACATTTCAACTTTGCTTCATATCCATTTGGGCACAAATTGTTCTTAGCCACAGAAACATATTTTAGGAACAGGGGCTTATATCTGATGTGTTTCCCCATTTACCACCCCACCTAGGAGCCTAGGCCTGGTACACACAGAACCAGGTGGCAGGCAGCATGATGTGAAGGAGGAGTGTGAGGCTTTGAAGCCAGGTGCACTTGGGTTCAGACCTTGACTCTGCCATTCACTGGGAGTGGACTTGGGCAAGGTTCTTAACCTCTCTGGGGCGTCTCAGAGTGATGAGGCAGAATGTTCATGGCACACAGGAGGCCCTCTGGGCCCATGCCTACCCCACTCTTAAAAGCTATAGCAAGTCCCAGGGTAATCAGCAAAGGAAGGAAGTTTGACTTCGCTGGGTCATTTAACTAAATGAGAGCCTTTTCCAACTTTCCCATCTCTTGTGCCTGGTCCCGTCTCTGCTCCACTTTCCCAGCCCAGGCAGGTATTGTCCAGGGACTACTGCCCTGATACTCGTATGTGCAGGCCCAAGGGTTTGAATGATGTCTTACTGATAGTGATATTGTTTTCACTGATACCATTCTTCATTTTCACTCTAGTTCATTGACTGGCTATTCAGCATCATGGAAAGCCCTAAAGAAGGCCTCTCAGCAAAATCCAGGGATCTTTTAAAAGGTATCACTTCCGTGCTTTATGCCCATCCAGTGTTGTCCGTGCTGCAGAACAGCATCCTAGCGTATGTTGGCTCCTGAAAGGGCTTGTCTTGGTTCAGTTTAGAGAAGTAATATGAAGCTGTCACCAGTGTGGCATTCTTGAATTAGAAAGTGGTTAAAAAAAGTTGCATTGCCTTTAGATTTAATTTTTATTTAAATGGTTTTTAAATGTTTTATTATAATCATAAAATATGACTTAAAATTTAGAAAATTCAGAAAAGTAAAAATAAGCAAAGAAGAATCCAGAATCCCACGGCCCAATGACAATTTTGATTGTTTTTCCTAAGCTTTTGCTCCCTCTGCGTATGAGTATTAACGTTTCTATAATCATAGCCAATTGAAAAGTGTACAAACACACTTTGAATACTGCCTTTTTTACTTTAAAATTATTTTAAAAGCATTTTAACCCATTCTTACACTGGCTTCATAAGTATTTTTAACGGTTGCATAGTATTTTGCCAAGGGAATTGGACATTTCCCATGCTTCCAGGCATTTAGATGATTTTCATGTTTTTTATACATCTCCATTGACTGTTAAACTATGACTGTGGGATCCACAAATATAGATGATCTTTCTGTGAAAATTATGTAGATATTTTTACTCAAATCTGAAAAGTCTTCTGGGCATTGGCTCTGTGGTCCAAGACAGCTTGTACTGTCATCCACATCTGGAGACTTGGGGGTCTGGATCCTCCCAGTGGCTGCTGTTGATGCCCCTGACATGCTGTAAGCTACTACACTGAAAAGTCTCACCTTGGGAAAGTTGCCTGCTGGCCTGCTCTTGTGATAATTGACCATATTTTGCTTTAAGTATGGTATAATCTATTGATTGCCTAACAAGCGAGAATTATCTAATGTGTTGGTTCTTGTCCTTCTCCCTCCCTCCAAAGTAGGTTGGAGGGCCTGTGTAGGACGGTGATTCTGATCAACCACAGAACTTCACTGAGGATCAGGGCACTGGTCTGACATATTTACACTTGACCATTCCCTAGAGACTTGCTGCTAGGATTTCCTCCATTTATTTTCCTTGAGGAGTTTGGACTAATTTTTAATGGCCATGGGTCCATAATTCCATTGGTTGTTCCCAACATATACTGTCTTAGGTCATGAAGATAACAATTGATACTGATGAGGAAAATAGTTATTTGGGTCAAAGAAGTACATGTTCACTTGATCGTGTATTCAAGGGCTTACTAGAGTCACACACAATTATTATGTAGTTCTGGCTTACCCTCATTCCCTCACACTATTATATTTTTTTTAAATCTCAATATATTTACATTAGTATTCTAAAATAAGATATGTAATAAGTTACCTAGAGGGGTTACACATAACTTCCCTACTTTAAGTCGATCTCTGAGGGACCCATGACAGCTAAGGTGTGTGTTCAAATATAGTTTAGTACAGTCGTACTTGCTCCATTGAGCCCATGAACCTAACTTCATTACAGGATCAGGTTTTTTGTCTTTGTTTACCTTTTTTAAATTTTTTAAATAAACCTATTTATTTTTGGCTGCATTGGGTCTTCGTTGCTGCGCGCGGTTTTTCTCTACTTGCGGCGAGCGGGGGCTACTCTTCATTGAGCTGCGCGGGCTTCTCATTGCGGTGGCTTTTCTTGTTGCGGAAGCACGGGGGCTCTAGGTGCGCGGGCTTAGGAGTTGTGGCGCACGGGCTTAGCTGCTCCGTGGCATGTGGGATCTTCCCGGACCAGGGCTCGAACCCGTGTCCCCTGTGTTGGCAGGGGGATTCTTAACCACTGTGCCACCAGGGAAGCCCTGTTTACCTTTCAATTAAACTTTTTTAGTGGAAAAGTGATATTCATGTAGAAAAGTGCACAAGTAGGTTTTTACAAAGGGAACACACCTATGTAATCAGCACCCAGATGAAGAAAAAGAGCATTGCCAGCATCCCAGAAGTCAGTTTTTGTTTTAATTATGCAGAATTTCCCACTAACTGGTTTCAAAGTAACTTAAAAAAAAAAAAAAAACCCTTTCCTCAACCTTTATTATTCGTTTTCTTCCATTAAAATTCTGTCTAAGGCTTGATAGGAATTCTTAAAGATTAGCTGAGTGAGAACAAGCCAAGTTCTATTGACACCTTTTTGATCTAAATGACTTTTTCAAATGCAACTCCACCAAATGCAACAGTGCACTTTATTTTTTGTCCCCTTAGCCACCCTGCTGTCCTTGAGAGTTCTCCCAGAGTTTAAGAAGAAAGCTGTATGGACCAGAGCGTATGGTTGGTGAACAGTTCTGCAGTAGCCAGCAGCATTCTCAGCTGGGTGAGGAAAACCATACAGACAGAAGGAATTTTTCAGAATTCGTGTCTGGGCTTACTGAGACATGATGCAGAGAGCTGAAGGTCATGAAAGGGTGGCCACACAACCAACAGCCTGAACCGTGCATGCCAGGACAGGGGCCACTGCTTCAGTACCCAGGCCATTTGAGACTGAAACAAGAACTTGGATTTTCTTTTATTTGGCTAGAGTTCAATCTAAAGATTTTTTGTGAAAATCTAATTATATCATCTCCTCCCCACTAAATTCTAGTAAAATAATCCTGTGAATTTTGTGCATGTGACTTTTGTTTTAAGGCATGGGGAAGGTTTTGCTAGCAAAACCAAACTGTAGCGGTGACAGTGGAATCTGATCTGTTTCCCATGAAGTCTCCAGAGGATATTCATTGACTCAGTGAGTTAGACATGTTTTCTTACTCTTATTGCTACAACACTCTCTTGGAACTGCTATACGCATTTAAATAATAAGCATGGTGTTAAACGTTGCTAAATCAGACTTGTTAAGTGGTGGCTATAATTTTTTTATGCTTGAGTCTCTTGAATGCAAGTGAAAGCTACCCAATTCAAAATAAGGAGGGGAAGGTGCCTTTGCTCATAGGTATGGCGGAAGCAACATGGGGTGGACTCTGATTCAGCTTGAGTCATGTGAGTCCTTGGGTGGGGTGGGGAGGGTTCTACTTGACCAGGCCTGGGCCACGTGTCCGTCCACCTGAACTGGGTTCCACCAGAAGAAAAGGTGATAGGATGCTAGGCAAGCAAAAAATGGCAAGTATCTCCTCCAAACATCGATCTTTTTTTTTATAAGTACAAACCTCTGTCTTAATCAGGGTGACTGGTGGCCTAATGCCAAGTAAATGAAGGAATGTGACAGCATCCTCAAGGGTTGCATTTTACTCAGGGGCTTAGAATCAGCCAGGAATTTAATTTGCTCTGATTGCTATTTATTGTTCCTTCATGCAGCCATTAATCAGGGCTGTCTTTAGCCAATCATACAAACATACTGATGTATACGTATATGGGATTACTGGGGAGAAAATGTGTGCCACTGGAATAATATACCTTCGTGCTTATCATGCCACAGCAGTGTCATGGAACTTTGAGTATTCCTGTGTGGCATGTACAATACCTTCATGTTGTCACCAAGCATACCTACCACTGAAGTTAAAAATCGCTCTACTAATTTTATTTTCCAAATATATGGATTTATGATTCCAGGGTCCAAATATTTGTGGTTCACTGTGTAATTCACACTGTTTCCAGGTCACAGCTCTTTCTTTTGCTGAACTCCATAGGGTGCCAAGATGCTTACAGAAAAGGAGGAAGGGAAGGTGAGCTCTCAGGTAGTACTTAACTACATCACCAAGTATTTCATCTCTATTACTTCTTTAGAGGCTGAGCTGGAGGGAAATGAGTTTGAAGGAAGCAGAAGCTTAGAAAATTTACGTGAGAAGCCAGCTTCTGTCTCCTTCCTACCCACCTTGGCTTTCTCATACTACCTACCAATGAGATGTTGACATTCTTCTAACACTTATTACTACTTGTCAGACTATATAAGTGACTAGAGTTTCACTTGTATTATCTTATTTAACCCTTGCAACAATACTGTGAAGAGGCATTATTTTCTATTTTTAAATGAAGAAAACACATCTAATAAGTGGCAGAGCTACTACACCTGGAACCAAGGTCCTAGAACCCCAGGTCCAATGCTCTTTCTACTGCATCAGGCTCATCAGCACCCACTTTCAGATGAAAACTCCTACCAAGTATTAAGCCTCATTCATGCTTAATACAGATTGCTGGAATCGATAAAAGAAACACCCCTGCCTCGTATTAATAAGCCTCTGGAATTGGGAAGTTGGGAGTTAGTTACAGTGTAAAGGAGCAGGTCTTCATGGGTTGAAGGACATTACATTCCCGGGCCAGCTAGCAGATGTGGATGGCAGTAAAGAATAGGGAAGAGGAAATGGGCACTGAAGAACTACTCTCGCGTTTCCCCCCAAATCAGTGGGCAGACTTGCTGATGCTCAAGGAGAGGGATAAAGAATCAGCCCAGCCTTCCAGACCCAGACTGCCTTTTCCAGTTTGGCCCAGTTTCTTTTCAGTCAGACTTTGTCATTGCTCCTGCCTTGACAAGAAAACAGAATAGTACAAAAGGGAGGAAATAAGATCTACCTGTATCCTCTCTTCCCTAGCTCCCTCTTTTTGTTTTCAGCAGTCTTGTGTTTAAGAGTCATAGGATTTTTCCTATTCATAGGATTTTCCTATTCATTCCTATTCATTTGGACTCCATAAAGAGTCCAAAATGCCAAAATCTAAATTTGAAGCTGTAAAGGTTCTAAACTCTAATTATTCTAAGATATAGGTCACTGGCATAATAAGACCCTTTCTCCTGGTTACCTGTCTGACCTCCAGTAAGAACTAAGATATTCCCTTGGGATATTTCAGTTTGCTCTCCAGAAACCAGAAGTCTCTGCTTTTTTGAGACCAGACGTTCCAAACTATATACAAAAGGAAAAGTTTCATTATAAGTCATCTTCTGTTAGTTTTTGAAATCACAAGTTGCCAAGACAAATAGCATGCTAGGGTATACTAACAAATCAATGTGTGGGATTAAGGCTATGTTGTGTGTCTCAGATGTGTCCAAACACTGTGACTCTTCACTTGAAGAGTGTACATTTGGAACAGATGTTGAGATCCATGCAAGTGCCTAAAATCTTTGTGCTTTATTTGTAATGTAATGGCTCCATGGTAACCAAGAGGCTGTTAATCACCTTTTTTTTTTTTGAAGTTAATTGCCACAAGTTAACTTCTCCAAAATGATTTTAACCAAAGATGATATTATAATAATATAAGGAGTAAAACTTTGTTAAGGACTTAACTACTGTCTTGAAACATCTTAGTCACTTTGAAAGTAAGCAGTAGTTTTAGATTTTTGGTAAACATTTTAGCAAATTGCTGTTTTAGAAGAGAAATCTGACCATGTGGTTAAGAGGATGGGGCCTTCATTAAGGCCAGAGTTGTAAGCTAGGTCTTCAGGTCTCTGACCTCAACCAGCCTATTCATAGCTGTAGGCATTTCAAATGGAACCAGAGGACAGAATATGGCTGGGACAGTTCACATCCTTCACCACTCTTATGGAAAGATACCTCACAGCATCATCTTCATGTATAAATGTATATCATCACTGCTCTGGTGCTGGATATATGCTTTTATATTTTCTGGAAGGAAACGCTTTATTCTAATCCTAGAAACTTTAAAGTCTCATCTTTTTAATGTATGACACATAAAATATTTATGAAGTTGTGAGTATGCATGTAATCTGTTAATCTTCTTCATAAACCAAAATTCTTTGAAATTGCAATTTAGAAAGATCATCTGATTCTTGTAACAGGGAACTTGTGAAATAATGTCCAGCCAAACTATTAGAAATGGAACTGAATAAAAATGACATTGATGACTCCCTGACTTTGGTTTTATTTTTTGTATGAAAGAAATAACCCACCTAGCAAAGTAGTTGTGAGAGTTTAAAGAATAAAGAAGTATGCTGTATAAATACTAAAATGTAAAAGAAATGCTTTCACTTTTGTATGTTTCACTAACAATAAATAGTAGCTATAATGCTTGAAACAGGCCTGACAACATGTATGTCAGGACTTGGGAAGATAATGGAAATTTCTTAAGTAAAAAATTATTATCTGTAACAATTAATACACTCTAGAAGCAAGTAGCACATTAAGGAAAGATATTTATGTAAGTTTTTTTTTTAAAAAACCTCTATATGTGTCTTCTGAACATGAAGCACCCTTTGAGATAAATCCAAAATAACTGAAACATCACCTAGTTAATCTGATATATTTCTTAAAGTATAGTTTTTTTTTTCCTGGATGTAGTAGTAGTAATCCATAAAGTCAGAGTTGCACAACGACTCTGAGTGTCTACTATGTACCACCATACAAGGTTCTGGGGTACAAAGTAAACAAGACATGATATTCCTGCCCTTGTGGAGCTTACATTCAGAAAATATAAATCAGTAAACCATCATGTAATAAAGAAAAGCATTCCTACTTCTGTATGGCCCTTTATAATTTACAGAGGTTTACTTTACCATATTTCATTTGCTCTTCACAACAGCCTTGGGCAGTTAAGTAAACTGGGACTCAGAGAGTCATTCAGTTAGGAAATACGGGGGCTGGATTTGAAATCAAAACCAGCATTCTTGAGAGGACTGCGCAGGATGGCAGAGTAGAATGGCCCTGAGCTCTCCTCCTCTCACAGGCACACCAAAGTTACAACTATGTGCAGAACACCCATTGATGAAAATGACCAGAACCTACCAAAAAAGATCTCTTACAACTAAAGATATCAAGAAGGAACCACAATGAGATGAGTACGGGGAGCGCAGAATTGTGATATAGTCAAGTCTCATAACCCCAGGTGGATGATCCACAAACAGGAGAATAATAACAATTGCAGAGTTTCTCCCAAAGGAGTGAGCTCCCTAGCCTGGGAGTCCTGCACCAGGAAGACACAGCATTTGGCTTTGAAGGCCAGCAGGGCTTACTTTCGGGAGTCCCAGAGGGCTGAGGGAAATAAAGACTTCACCCTTTAGGGGCTCACACAAAATCTGACACCCTCCTCGACACAGGGCAGAGGCAGTAATTTGAGAGGAGCCTGGGTAAGACCTACCTACTAATCCTGGAGAGCCTTGCAGAAAGGCAGGAGGCAACTGCAGCTCACCCTGGGGACATAGACACTGTAGGCAGCCATTTTTGGGAACTCCTACCATGTGGACACTGGTGCTGACTGTGGAATCCTCCCTCTACCTTATTAGCCCCAGGGCCCACCCCACCCTTTCCCAATAGTCTGTAGGCACCAGTGCTGAGACACCTCAGGCCAAGTAACTAACGAAAACACAATGGTCCAAAACCTGTTGGATGCAGCAAAAGTAGTTCTAACAGGGAAGTCTATAACAATACAATCTTACCTCAGGAAACAAGAAAAATCTCAAATAAACAATCTAACCTTACACCTAAAGCAACTAGAGAAAGAACAAACAAAACCCAAACTTAGTAGAAGGAAAGAAATCATAAAGATCAGAGCAGAAATTAATGAAATAGAGATGAAGAAAACAATGGAAAAGATCAATGAAGCAAAAAGCTGGTTCTTTGAGATGATAAACAAAATTGATAAACCTTTAGCCAGACTCATCAAGAAAAAAAGGGAGAGGACACAAATCAATAAAATTAGAAATGAAAAAAGTTACAACTGACACCACAGAAATACAAAGGATCATAAGAGACTACTACAAACAACTATATGCCAATAAAATGGACAACCTAGAAGAAATGGACAAATTCTTAGAAAGATACAACATTCCAAGACTGAACCAGAAAGAAATAGAAAATATTAACAGACCAATCGTAAGTACTAAAATTGAAACTGTGATTTAAAAACTTCCAACAAACAAAAGTCCAGGACCAGATGGCTTCACAGGCAAATTCTATCAAACATTTAGAGAAGACTTAACACCTATCCTTCTGAAACTCTTCCAAAAAATTGCAGAGGAAGGAACACTCCCAAGCTCATTCTACAAGGCCACCATCACCCTGATACCAAAACCAGACGAAGATATCACAAAAAAAGAAAATTACAGGCCAATATCACTGATGAACATAAACACAAAAATACTCAACAAAATACTAGCAAACTGAATCCAACAGTATAGTACAACGATCATACACCATGATCAAGTGGGATTTATCCCAGGGATGCAAGGATTCTTCAATATCTGCAAATCAATCAGTGTGATACACCACATTAACAAACTGAAGAATAAAAACCATATGATCATCTCAATAGATGCAGAAAAAGCTTCTGACAAAATTCAACACCCATTTATGATAAAAACTCTCCAGAAAGTGGGCATAGAGGGAAACTACCTCAACATAATAAAGCCCATCTATGACAAACCCACAGCAAACATCATTCTCAATGGTGAAAAACTAAAAGCATTTCCTCTAAGATCAGGAACAAGGGTGTCCATTCTTGCCACTACTATTCAACATAGTATTGGAAATCCTAGCCACGGCAGTGAGAGAAGAAAAAGAAATAAAAGGAATACAAATAGGAAAAGAAGAAGTAAAACTGTCACTGTTTGCAGATGACATAATACTAAACACAGAAAATCCTAAAGATGCCACCAGAAAACTACTAGAGCTAATCAGTGAATTTGGTAAAGTTGCTGGATACAAAATTAATGCACAGAAATCTCTTGCACTCCTATACACTAACAATGAAAGATCAGAAAGAGAAATTAAGGAAACAATCCTATTTTCCATTGCAAAAAAAGAATAAAATACCTATCAAGAAACCTACCTAAGGAGGCAAAAGACCTGTATGCAGAAAACTTTAAGATACTGATGAAAGAAATCAAAGACGACACAAACAGATGGAGCGATATACCATGTTCTTGGATTGGAAGAATCAATATTGTGAAAATGACTATACTACCAAAGCAATCTACAGATTCAATGCAATCCCTATCAAATTACCAATGGCATTTTTCACAGAACTGGAACAAAAAAATTTTAAATTTGTATGGAAACACAAAAGACCCCGAAGAGCCAAACAATCTTGAGAAAGAAAAATGGAGCTTGAGGAGTCACACTCCCTGACTTTAGACTATACTACAAAGCTACAGTAATCAAGAGAGTATGGTACTGGCACAAAAATAGAAATATAGATCAATGGAACAAAATAGAAAGCCCAGAAATAAACCCATGCCCCTATGGTTAATTAATCTACGACAAAGAGGCAAGAATATACAATGGAGAAAAGACAATCTCTTCAATAAGTGGTGCTGGGAAAACTGGACAGCTACATATAAAATAATGAAATTAGAACGTTCTCTCACACTATACATAAAAATAAACTCAAAATGGATCAAAGACCTAAATGTAATGCCATACACTATAAAACTCTTAGAGGAAAACATAAGGCAGAACACTCTTTGAGATAAATTTCAGCAGTATCTTTTTTGATCCACCTCTGAGAGTAATGAAAATAAAAACAAATGGGACCTAAGTAAACTTAAAAGCGTCTGCAGAGTAAACAAAATCATAAGTAAAACAAAAAGACAACCCACAGAGTGGAAGAAAATATTTGCAAAAGAATCGACCAACAAGGGATTAATCTCCAAAATATACAAACAGCTCATACAGCTCAATATCAAAAAAACAACCCAATCAAATAATGGGCAGAAGATTAAATAGACATTTCTCCAAAGAAGACATACAGATGGCCAAAAAGCACATGAAAAGATACTCAACATCACTAATTATCAGAGAAATGCAAATCAAAACTACAATAAGGTATCACCTCACACTGGTCAGAATGGCCATCGTCAAAAAGTCTACAAACAATGCATGCTGGAGAGGGTGTGGAGAAAAGGGAACCCTGCTACACTGTTGCCAGGGGGGGGATGTAAATTTGTACAATCACTAAGGAGAATAGCATGGAGGTTCCTTAAACAACTAAAAATAGAGTTATCATATAATCCAGCAATCCCACTCGTGGGCATATATCTGGAGAAAACCATAGTTAGAAAAGATATATGCACCCCAATGTTCATTGCAGGACTATATACAATAGCCAAGACATGGAAGCAACCTAGATGTCCATCAACAGATGAATGGATAATGAAGATGTGGTACAAATATACAATGGAATATTACTCAAACCATAAAAAAGAATGAAATAACGCCATTTGCAACAACATGGATGGACCTAGAGATTATCATACTAAGTGAAGTCACTCAAACAGAGAAAGACAAATATATGATATCGCTTATATGTGGAATCTAATTTTTAAAAATGATACAAATGAACTTATTTACAAAACAGAAACAGACTTACAGATATAAAAAAACAAACTTATGGTTACCAAAGCAGAAACGTGAAGGGGGAGGGATAAATCAGGAGCTTGGGATTAACATACACACACTACTATATATAAGATAGATAACCAACAAGGACCTACTGTCTAGCACAGGGAACTCTACTCAATATTCTGTGATAACCTATATGAGAAAAGAATCTGAAAAGAAAGGAATATATGTATACATATAACTTAATCACTCTGCTGTTCACCTGAAATTAACCCAACATTGTAAACCAACTATAATCCAATAAATTTTTTTAAAAAGACACACTGTAACTAAAATGGCAAAAATTAAAGGTAAAAAGAGAATATTAAAAGAAGCAAGGGAAAAGCAACACATTACATACAAGGGAACCCCCATAACACTATCAGCTGATTTTTCCACATAAACTCTGTAGGCCAGAAGGGATTGGCACAATATATTTTAAAGTGATGAAAGGAAAAACCAAGAATACTCTACCAAGCAAAGCTCTCATTCATATTTGATGGAGAGATCAACAGCTTCACAGACAGGCAAAAGCTAAAAGAGTTCAGCACCACCAAACCACCTTTACAAGAAATGTTAAAGGAACTTCTCTAAGTAAAAAAAGAACACAACAAGAAACATGAAAACCACGAAAGGAAAAAGCTCACTGGTAAAGGCAAACATATAGTAAAGGTAGGAAATCAACCATGCAAAAAGCTAGTAGGAAAGTTAAAAGACAAAAGTAGTAAAATCATCTATATCCACAATAAGCAGTTAAGAGATACACAAAACAATTATATGTAAAATATGATATCAAAAAGAGTAATTTTGAGGGGAGGAGAGTACAAATGCACGATTGTTAAAATGCATTTGAAATTAAGAGATCAGCAACTTACAACAATCACATGTATATATAGATTGCTATATATAAACCTCATGTTAACCATAAACCAAAAATTGATAATAGATACACACACAAAAAAGGAATCTATACATAACACTGAAGATAGTCATCCAATCACAAGAGAACAAAAGAAGAAGAAAGGAATAAAAAAAGACCTACAAAAACAACCCCAAAACAATTAACAAACTGGCAATGAGAACATACATATCAATAATTATTTTCAATGTAAATGGACTAAATGTTCCAATCAAAAGACATAAAGTAGATGAATGGATACAAAAACAAGACCCGTATATATGCTATCTACAAGAGACTCACTTCAGATCTGGAAGTGAGGGGATGGAAAAAAGGCATTCCATGCAAATGGAAATCAAAAGAAAGCTGGGGTAGCAATACTTATATCAGAAAAAAAATAGACTTTAAAATAAGGACTGTTAAAAGAGAGAAAGAATCACATTACACAACGATGAAGGGCTCAATCCAAGAAGAAGATATAACAACTGTAAATACATATGCGCCCAACATAGGAGCACCTAAACATAAAACAAGTATTAACAGATATAAAGGGAGAAATCGCCAGTAACACAGTAATAGTTGGGGACTTTAAAACGCTACTTACATCAATGGACAGATTATCCAGCTAGAAAATCAATAAGGAAACACTGGGGACACGGCAAAAGCAATTCTAAGAGGGAAGTTTATAGCAATACAAGCTTACCTCAGGAAACAAGAAAAATCTCAAATTAACAACATAACCTTACATCTAAAAGAGCTAGACAAAGAAGGACAAACAAAACTCAAAAGTTAGTAGAAGGAAAGAAATCATCAAGATCAGAGCAGAAATAGAGACTAAAAAAACAATTGAAAAGATCAATGATACTAAGAGCCAGTTCTTTGAAAAGATAAACGAAATTGATAAACCTTTAGCCAGACTCATCAAGAAAAAAAGAGGGTGCAAATCAATAAAATCAGAAATGAAAAAGGAGAAGTTACAACCAACACCACAGAAATACAAAGAATCATAAGAAACTACTATGAACAACTATATGCCAGTAAAATGGACAATCTAGAAGAAATGAAAAAAATCCTAGAAACATACAATCTCCTGAACTAAGAAGAAATAGAAAATGGGAACAGACCAATTACCAGTAATGGAACTGAATCAGTAATTTAAAAAGCTCCCAGCAAACGAATGTCCAGGGCCAGAGAGCTTCACAGGTAAATTCTACCAAACATTTAGAGAAGAGTTAACAACCATCCTCCTCAAACTATTCCAAAAAATAGCAGAGGAAGGAATGCTTTTGAACTCATTCTATGAGGCCAGCAACACCCTGATACCAAAACCAGATAAAGACATCATAAAAAAAGGAAATTACGAGGCCAATATCACTGACGAACAGAGATGCAAAAATCCTCAACAAAATATTAGCAAACCCAATCCACCAAAACAGCAAAAGGATCATACACCATGACCAAGTGGGATTTAACCCAGGGATGCAAGGATTTTTCAATATCTGCAAATCAATCAATGTGACACACTACATTAACAAACTGAAGAATAAAAACCACATGATCATCTCAGTAGATGAAGAAAACGCATTTTAAAAATCCAGCATCTATTTATGATAAAAACTCTCCAGACAGTTGGCATAGAGAGAACATACGTCAACATAATAAAGGCCATATACAACAAACCCACAGCTAACATCATACTCAACAGTGAAAAGCAGAAAGTATTTCCTCTAAGATCAGGAACAAGTCAAGGATGCCCACTCTCACCACTTTTATTCAACATAGTATTGGAAATCTTAGCCACAGCAATCAGACAAGAAAAAGAAATAAAAGGAATCCAAATTGGAAAAGAAGCAAAACTCACTGTTTGCAGGTGACATGATGCTATACACAGAAAATCCTAAAGACACCATCAAAAAAATTCTAGAGCTCATCAATGAATATGGTAAAGTTACAGGATACAAAATTAATATACAGAAATTGGCTGCTTTTCTATACACTAACAATGAACTATCAGAAAGAGAAATTAAGGAAACAATCCCATTTACAATCATATCAAAAGGAATAAAATACCTAGGAATAAATCTCCCTAAGGAAGTATCATAAAAGACCTTGGAAAACTATAAGAGACTGATGAAGAGATTGAAGATGACACAAACAGATGGAAAGATATATTGTGTTCATGTTTTGGAAGAATTAATATTGTTAAAACGACCATACTACCCACCCAAGGAAATCTACAGTTCAGTGCAATCCCTATCAAAATATCCATGACATTTTTCACAGAAATAGAACAAATGGTTTTTAAATTTGTATGGAAACACAAAAGGCCCCAAATAGCCAAAACAGTCTTGATAAAGAAGACCAGAACTGGAGGAATCTCACACCCTAACTTCAGACTATACTACAAAGCTACAGAAATCAAAACAGTATGGCACTGGCACAAAAACAGACACACAGATCAATGGAACAGAATACAGAGCCCAGAAATAAATCCATGCACTTACGGTCAATTAATCTATGACAAGGAAGGCAAGCATACACAATGAAGAAAAGACAGTCTGCTCAATAAGTGGTGCTGGGAAAACTGGACAGCAACATGTAAAACAATGAGATTAGAACATTTCCTCACACCATTACAAAAATAAGCTCAAAATGGATTAAAGACCTAAACGTAAGACTGGAAACTATAAAACTCCTAGAAGAAAACATAGATGGAACACTCTTTGACATAAATCAGCAATAGTTTTTGCTTTCTCCTAAAGCAAAGAAAACAAAAGCAAAAATAAACAAATGGGACCTAATTAAACTTAAAAGCTTTTGCACAGCAAAGGAAACCATTGATAAAACGAAAAGACAACTGACTGAATGGGAGAAAATGTTTGCAAATTATATGACCAATAAGGGGTTTATATCCAAAACATATAAACAGCTTATACAACTCAACATCAAAAAAAAAAATTCTGATTAAAAATGGGCAGAAAACCTAAATAGACATTTTTCCAAAGAAGACATACACATGGGCAACAGGTACATGAAAAGATGCTCAATATCATTAATCATCAGGGAAATGCAAATTAAAACCACAATGAGATATCACTTCACACCTATCAGAATGGCTATCATCAAAAAGAACACAAATAACAAATACTGGCAAGGATGTGGAGAAAAGGGCCACCCTCATACACTCTTTGTGAGAATGTAAATTGGTGCAGTCACTATAGAAAACAGTATATCAAAAAACTAAAAATAGAACTGTCACATGACCCAGCAATTCCACTCTTGGGTATTTAGCCCCCAAAACACAAAAACACTAATTCAAAAAGATTCATGCATCCCAATGTTCAAAGCAGCATTATTTATGATTGCCAAAATATGGAAGCAACCTAAGTATCCAACAACAGATGAATGGATAAAGAAGATGTAGTATATATACATATATATACATATACATATATATATATATATATATATACACACACACACAATGGAATTCTATACAGCCATAAGAAACAATGAAATTTTGCCATTTGCAACAACATGGATGGACTTGGAGGGTTTTATGCTAAATGAAATAAGTCAGCGGGACTTCCCTGGTGGTCCAGTGGTAAAGAATCTGCCTTCCAATGCAGGGGACCCAGGTTCGATCCCCGGTTGGGGAACTAAGATCCCACACGCCATGGGGCAACTAAGCCCGTGCGCCACAACTACTGAGCTTGCGTGCTTCAATGAGAGAGCCCGTGTGCCACAAAAACTACAGAGCCCACGTGCCCTGGAGCACGTGCACCACAACTAGAGAGAAGCCCGCACACCACAATGAAGACCCGACGCAGCCAAAATAAATAAATATTTTAAAAAGTCAGAGAAAGAAATACTGTATAATATCACTTATATGTATAATCTAAAAAATAAAATAAACTAGTGAATATAACAAAAAAGAAACTGACTCACAGATAAACAAACTGGTGGTTACCAGTAGGGAGAGGGTAAGGGGGAGGGGTAAGATAGGGGTAGGGAATTAAGAGGTACAAATTACTATGTATAAAATAAGTAAGCTATAAGGATATTGTACAACACAAGGAATATAGTCAGTGTTTTATAACTATAAGTGGAATACAACCTTTAAAAACTGTGAATCACTATATTGTTTACCTGATAGTGTACATCAACTGTACTTCAATAACAATAACAACAACAACAAAACAGTGCTCTTACCTCTAGAACACATTATGTATCACAGGACCCCATGGTTCAGCTGAATACCACTAAGTAAGTACACAATGGATGCCTACATTTATCTGATGAATTAAAGCATATTTTTACTAGTTGATTTTCATATAGAATTAATTGACTGGAACCTTTTTTAAGATGAGATTTAAAATTCCAGCTACCCTTAGCAAAGACAGACTAATTTGTTAATAATTCCTATTTAGTAGGTTTAAAACTATATAAATATAAGAAAAAATGAATGCCATTATCTCAGTTCTACAAACAGAGAACTATATTGTATGGTGGCTTTTATATAAATAGTTCTTATTAGCAGTTTTCTGTCCAAAGCTGAAATACTTTATACTCAAAAGCAGTGGTTGCCAAACTGTAGTGAATATGAGGCTCATTTGAGGAGCCTGTCAAAATGCAGGCTCCTGAGCTAATTACCAAAGCTTCTGATTCAATAGATCTTTAGTGGAGCCCAGGAATCTGGATTCTAAATAGGCACTCTTGTTAATTCTGTGACTGTTGCTCCCTGGAATTACTTAGAAAAACTGCCCTGGAGAAAAGTGCCATATCAAAATTAGCTTGTCACTTAGACCCAGAAGAAGAGAGTAAAAATTATCTGAACAAAGGAACACATGATGTTTTCAAAGCAAAAATTAAACCAATGAGAGGGAGTTGTTAGGGAAAGGGGAGATAGCTTTTAATTTTAAGTCACTTTAATACTTCAGCACAATAAAATAAAATGTGACTGTGTTTTCTCTGTACATAAGTTTAAATAAATGTAAGATTCTTTCTCTGGAGAAACAGATATTGATGATATTATCTCCTTCAACTTTTGAAAGAAATGCAGATTCTTGTAAGTGATAATCTGCTCAAGATAGGCAGATGTAGTTGAAAAACAAACCAACAAAAAAAGTTAACTTCTCTTAGGGAGCTCAGTGAGACATGGTACATTTTTGGACAACAAACTTGCATATAAGAAGCCTGGTAAAGGTTCTATAATGTTGTGCTGTGCCTGACATATTGTAGGTACAAAATAAGTTTCTTGAGTAAACATAGGCATATGTATACAGCCGACTAGGAACCAACTCATTCTACTAAGGTTAACCTTTTTATTGAATGAAAATCTAAGACGAAGATAAGAATGTTTCCCGAAAAGCATACTGGAGTAAAATAAAACACATCTATACTGAATGGATGTGATTTGAAGTGCTAGTTATTGGTTTTCATTCAAGTACCTTCTTAAAGGAAAATCTCAATGACTCTGATGATATTACTTGTGTGTTCTACTTGTATTTTTAGGTAGACTTTTGCTGAGTGATGAAATAAATTCTCCAAAGCAGTTTTGATTCAGTTCAATTTTACTCTTTTTTTCTTTTTTCTCAGCACCAGAAGCACTGCTGATGTAATCAGTATTCCTTAGCTAGTGTTACTTGGAACTTCAGGCAATGCGACTTGGCATTTGAAACTCCAGAGACAGATAATTTAAAAAGTTATGTCTCATGCTTTCCAAATATCTAATGGTTCCTATTTCATCTATATTAATTAGATTTCAGAAAGTAAGCCTTTGATGACACTGAACAAAATGAAATGAAGATTTGGTACACATGGTTAAAACAGATAGCCAAAGACATCAGCTTTGCAATCTGGGCAACACCCGATTAACTAGATGTTTACTGTCTCAGCTTCTTAATCTGGGGAACACGAATTTGAGTGAGAAAAGAAATTGCATCCTTATTTTCACCAATCTCTATCAGAATGTATTTCTTTCAATAATGAATACAGTCAACCAGCCACAGTAATAATAACAATTGGGACTCTGTCACCAAACAAAATCACAGATTTTTTAACGTTACAATTGTTGCACATATCGTAAATTATTGTGAATCATAATCTCTACTCCAAAATTACCATAATTATAAATTTACTGTTTATTTTGGTTTTCTACCTCAAGAAGTAGGAAGGTTCTTAAGGTAACCTGGTTTAAAAAGTAAAGTTATTACTTAGTAATGAAATTTTAATTTCTTATAATGACCCCATAAAGTTTAGTTTTTCTACTTCTTTCTCTTCATTTTAGTGAGATATATTTCATGTATAATCATATATTTCAGCAATGTAGGTAGCCATCTTTATTGGGAGGAAGCTAGACTAAGTCATCTAAAGTTTGCAAAGGGGTTCTGTTCTCTTTACCCACTAAAGCTTTCATTTTTTTTTTAGTTTAGGCATGAAATAAGCAACATTAAAAGCAAAATAGAGAAGGGGGACCAAGATGGTGGAGTAAGAGGATGTGGAGCTCACCTCCCTCCACTAAAACACATCAAAAATACCTCTGGGGACGAGGCAAGATGGCGGAAGAGTAAGACGCGGAGATCACCTTCCTTCCCACAGATACAGTAGAAATACATCTACACGTGGAACTGCTCCTACAGAACACCCACTGAACGCTGGCAGAAGACGTCAGACCTCCCAAAAGGCAAGAAAATCCCCACGTACTTGGGTAGGGCAAAAGAAAAAATAAATAACAGAGACAAAAGAATAGGGACGAGACCTGCACCAGTGGGAGGGAGCCATGAAGGAGGAAAGGTTTCCACGCACTAGGAAGCCCCTTCGTGGGCAGAGACTGCGGGTGGCACAGGGGGGAAGCTTCGGAGCCATGGAGGAGAGCACAGCCACAGGGGTGCGGAGGGCAAAGCGGAGAGATTCCCACACGGAGGATCAGTGCCGAGCAGCACTCACCAGCCCGAGAGGCTTGTCTGCTCAGCCGCCGGGGCGGGCGGGGGCTGGGAGCTGAGGCTCCGGCTTCGGTGCTAGCCAGGAGGGAGTCCGGGAAAAAGTCTGCAGCTGCCGAAGAGGCAAGAGACTTTTTCTTGCCACTTTGTTTCGCGGCGCGCAAGGAGAGGGGATTCAGAGCACCGCCTAAACGAACTCCAGAGACAGGCGTGAGCCGCGGCTATCAGCGCGGACCCCAGAGACGGGCACGAGCCGCGGCTAACAGCGCGGACCCCAGAGACGGGCGTGAGCCGCAGTTATCAGCGCGGACCCCAGAGACAGGCAGGAGACGCTAAGGCTGCTGCTGCCGCCACCAAGAAGCCTGTGTGCAAGCACAGGTCACTCTCCACACCGCCCCTCCCGGGAGCCGGTGCAGCCCGCCACTGCCAGGCTCCCGTGATCCAGGGACAACTTCCCCGGGAGAACACACAGCGCGCCTCAGGCTGCTGCAACGTCACAACGGCGTCTGCCACCGCAGGCTCACCCCGCATCCGTACCCCTCTCTCCCACCGTCCTGAGTGAGCCAAAGCCGCCGAAGCAGCTGCTCCTTTAACCCCGTTCTGTCTGGGCGGGGAACGGACGCCCTCAGGCGACCTACATGCAGAGGCGGGTCCAAATCCAAAGCTGAACCCCGGGAGCTGTGTGAACAAAGAAGAGAAAGGGAAATCTCTCCCAGCAGCCTCAGAAGCAGCGGATTAAAGCTCCCCAAACAACTTGATGTGCCTGCATCTGTTGAATACCTGAATAGACAACGAATCATCCCAAATTCAGGAGGTGGACTTTGGGAGCAGGATATATTAATTTTTCCCCTTTTCCTTTTTTTGTGAGTGTATATGTGTATGCTTCTGGGTGAGATTTTGTCTGTATAGCTTTGCTTTCACCATTAGTCCTAGGGTTAGGTCCGTCCTTTTTTTTTTTTTTTTTTCTTTTTTTACTTAAAAAAATTTTTTTTCCTAATAAATGTTTTCTTAATAATTTTTTCCTTATTTCCTATTTTTAGAAATTAAAAAAATTTTTTCAATAAGTTTTTTCATATTTTTTATTTTTAAAAATTAAAAATTTTTTTTCTTAATAAATTTTTTCTTAATTTTTTTCTTATAAAAAATTAATAAATCTATTTTTAAAAATTTTTCTTAATAAATTTATTTTTTTTCTTAAATTTTATTATAATAGTTTTATTTTATTTTATTTTATCCTCTTTCTTTCTTTCTTTCTATTTTTTTCTCCCTTTTATTCTGAGCCGTGTGGATGAAAGGCTCTTGGTGCTCCAGCCAGGCATCAGGGCTGTGCCTCTGAGGTGGGAGAGCCAACTTCAGAATACTGGTCCACAAGAGACCTTCCAGCTCCACGTAATACCAAACGGCGAAAATCTCTCAGAGATCTCCATCTCAACATCAAGACCCAGCTTCATTCAACGACCAGCAAGCTACAGTGCTGGACACCCTATGCCAAACAACTAGCAAGACAGGAACACAGCCCCATCCATTAGCAGAGAGGCTGCCTAAAATCACAGTAAGGCCACAGACACCCCAAAACACACCACCAGATGTGGACGTGCCCACCAGAAAGACAAGATCCAACCTCATCCACCAGAACACAGGCACTAGTCCCCTCCACCAGGAAGCCTACAGAACCCACTGAACGAACCTTAGCCACTGGGGACAGATACCAAAAACAATGGGAACTATGAACCTGCAGCCTGTGAAAAGGAGACCCCGAACACAGTAAGATAAGCAAAATGAGAAGACAAAAAAACACACAACAGGTGAAGGAGCAGGGTCAAAACACACCAGACCTAACAAATGAAGAGGAAATAGGCAGTCTACCTGAAAAAGAATTCAGAATAATGATAGTAAAGATGATCCAAAATCTTGGAAATAGACTAGACAAAATGCAAGAAACATTTAACAAGGATGTAGAAGAACTAAAGAGGAACCAAGCAATGATGAAAAACACAATAAATGAAATTAAAAATACTCTAGATGGAATCAATAGCAGAATAACTGAGGCAGAAGAACGGATAAGTGACCTGGAAGATAAAATAGTGGAAATAACTACTGCAGAGCAGAATAAAGAAAAAAGAATGAAAAGAACTGAGGACAGTCTCAGAGACCTCTGGGACAACATTAAACGCACCAACATTTGGATTATAGGGGTCCCAGAAGAAGAAGAGAAAAAGAAAGGGGCTGAGAAAATATTTGAAGAGATTATAGTTGAAAACTTCCCTAATATGGGAAAGGAAATAGTTAATCAAGTCCTGGAAGCACAGAGAGTCCCATACAGGATAAATCCAAGGAGAAACACGCCAAGACACATATTAATCAAACTATCAAAAATTAAATATAAAGAAAACATATTAAAAGCAGCAAGGGAAGAACAACAAATAAAACACAAGGGAATCCCCATAAGGTTAACAGCTGATCTTTCAGCAGAAACTCTGCAAGCCAGAAGGGAGTGGCAGGATATACTTAAAGTGATGAAGGAGAAAAACCTACAACCAAGGTTACTCTACCCAGCAAGGATCTCATTCAGATTTGATGGAGAAATTAAAACCTTTACAGACAAGCAAAAGCTGAGAGAGTTCAGCACCACCAAACCAGCTTTACAACAAATGCTAAAGGAACTTCTCTAGGCAAGAAACACAAGAGAAGGAAAACACCTACAATAACAAACCCAAAATATTTAAGAAAATGGGAATAGGAACATACATATCGATAATTACCTTAAATGTAAATGGATTAAATGCTCCCACCAAAAGACACAGACTGGCTGAATGGATACAAAAACAAGACCCATATATATGCTGTCTACAAGAGACCCACTTCAGACCTAGAGACACATACAGACTGAAAGTGAGGGGATGGAAAAAGATATTCCATGCAAATGGAAATCAAAAGAAAGCTGGAGTAGCAATACTCATATCAGACAAAATAGACTTTAAAATAAAGACTATTACAAGAGACAAAGAAGGACACTATATAATGATCAAGAGATCGATCCAAGAGGAAGGTATAACAACTGTAAATATTTATGCACCCAACATAGGAGCACCTCAATACATAAGGCAAATACTAACAGCCATAAAAGGGGAAATGGACAGTAACACAATCATAGTAGGGGACTTTAACACCCCACTTTCACCAATGGACAGATCATCCAAAATGAAAATAAATAAGGAAACACAAGCTTTAAATGATACATTAAACAAGATGGACTTAATTGATATTTATAGGACATTCCACCCAAAAACAACAGAATACACATTTTTCTCAAGTGCTCATGGACCATTCTCCAGGATAGATCATATCTTGGGTCACAAATCAAGCCTTGGTAAATTTAAGAAAATTGAAATCGTATCAAGTATCTTTTCCGACCACAACGCTATGAGACTAGATATCAATTACAGGAAAAGATCTGTAAAAAATACAAACACATGGAGGCTACACAATACACTACTTAATAACGAAGTGATCACTGAAGAAATCAAAGGGGAAATCAAAAAATACCTAGAGACAAATGACAATGGAGACACGACGACCCAAAACCTATGGGATGCAGCAAAAGCAGTTCTAAGAGGGAAGTTTATAGCAATACAAGCCTACATCAAGAAACAGGAAACATCTCGAATAAACAACCTAACCTTGCACCTAAAGCAATTAGAGAAAGAAGAGCAAAAAAACCCCAAAGCTAGCAGAAGGAAAGAAATCATAAAGATCAGATCAGAAATAAATGAAAAAGAAATGAAGGAAACAATAGCAAAAATCAATGAAACTAAAAGCTGGTTCTTCGAGAAGATAAACAAAATTGATAAACCATTAGCCAGACTCATCAAGAGAAAAAGGGAGAAGACTCAAATCAATAGAATTAGAAATGAAAAAGGAGAAGTAACCACTGACACTGCAGAAATACAAACGATCATGAGAGATTACTACAAGCAACTCTATGCCAATAAAATGGACAACCTGGAAGAAATGGACAGATTCTTAGAAATGCACAACCTGCCGAGACTGAACCAGGAAGAAATAGAAAATGTGAACAGACCAATCACAAGCACTGAAATTGAAACTGTGATTAAAAATCTTCCAACAAACAAAAGCCCAGGACCAGATGGCTTCACAGGCGAATTCTATCAAACATTTAGAGAAGAGCTAACACCTGTCCTTCTCAAACTCTTCCAAAATATTGCAGAGGGAGGAACACTTCCCAACTCATTCTACGAGGCCACCATCATCCTGATACCAAAACCAGACAAAGATGTCACAAAGAAAGAAAACTACAGGCCAATATCACTGATGAACATAGATGCAAAAATCCTCAACAAAATACTAGCAAACAGAATCCAACAGCACATTAAAAGGATCATACACCATGATCAAGTGGGGTTTATCCCAGGAATGCAAGGATTCTTCAATATACGCAAATCAATCAACGTGATACATCATATTAACAAATTGAAGGAGAAAAACCATATGATCATCTCAATAGATGCAGAGAAAGCTTTCGACAAAATTCAACACCCATTTATGATAAAAGCCCTGCAGAAAGTAGGCATAGAGGGAACTTTCCTCAACATAATAAAGGCCATATATGACAAACCCACAGCCAACATTGTCCTCAATGGTGAAAAACTGAAACCATTTCCACTAAGATCAGGAACAAGACAAGGCTGCCCACTCTCACCACTATTATTCAACATAGTTTTGGAAGTCCTAGCCACAGCAATCAGAGAAGAAAAAGAAATAAAAGGAATCCAAATCGGAAAAGAAGAAGTAAAGCTGTCACTGTTTGCAGATGACATGATACTATACATAGAGAATCCTAAAGATGCTACCAGAAAACTACTAGAGCTAATTAATGAATTTGGTAAAGTAGCAGGATACAAAATTAATGCACAGAAATCTCTTGCATTCCTATACACTAATGATGAAATATCTGAAAGTGAAATTAAGAAAACACTCCCATTTGCCATTGCAACAAAAAGAATAAAATATCTAGGAATAAACCTACCTAAGGAGACAAAAGACCTGTATGCAGAAAATTATAGGACACTGATGAAAGAAATTAAAGATGATACAAATAGATGGAGAGATATACCATGTTCTTGGATTGGAAGAATCAACATGGTGAAAATGACTATACTACCCAAAGCAATCTACAGATTCAATGCAATCCCTATCAAACTACCACTGGTATTTTTCACAGATCTAGAACAAAAAGTTTCACAATTTGTATGGAGACACAAAAGACCCCGAATAGCCAAAGCAATCTTGAGAACGAAAAACGGAGCTGGAGGAATCAGGCTCCCTGACTTCAGACTATATTACAAAGCTACAGTAATCAAGACAGTTTGGTACTGGCACAAAAACAGAAATATAGATCAATGGAACAGTATAGAAAGCCCAGAGATAAACCCGCGCACATCTGGTCACCTTATCTTTGATAAAGGAGGCAAGCATATACAGTGGAGAAAAGACAGCCTCTTCAATAAGTGGTGCTGGGAAAACTGGACAGGTACATGTAAAAGTATGAAATTAGAACACTCCCTGACACCATACACAAAAATAAACTCAAAATGGATTAAAGACCTAAGTGTAAGGCCAGACACTATCAAACTGTTAGAGGAAAACATAGGCAGAACACTCTATGACATAAATCACAGCAAGATCCTTTTTGACCCAGCTCCTAGAGAAATGGAAATAAAAACACAAATAAACAAATGGGACCTAATGAAACTTAAAAGCTTTTGCACAGCAAAGGAAACCATAAACAAGACCAAAAGACAACCCTCAGAATGGGAGAAAATATTTGCAAATGAAGCAACTGACAAAGGATTAATCTCCAAGATTTACAAGCAGCTCATGCAGCTCAATAACAAAAAAACAAACAACCCAATCCAAAAATGGGCAGAAGACCTAAATAGACATTTCTCCAAAGAAGATATACAGATGGCCAACAGACACATGAAAGAATGCTCAACATCATTAATCATTAGAGAAATGCAAATCAAAACTACAATGAGGTATCAGCTCACACCGGTCAGAATGGCCATCATCAAAAAATCTAGAAACAATAAATGCTGGAGAGGGTGTGGAGAAAAGGGAACACTCTTGCACTGTTGGTGGGAATGTAAATTGATACAGCCACTATGGAGAACAGTATGGAGGTTCCTTAAAAAACTAAAAATAGAACTACCATATGACCCAGCAATCCCACTACTGGGCATATACCCTGAGAAAACCATAATTCAAAAAGTCATGTACCAAAATGTTCATTGCAGCTCTATTTACAATAGCCAGGACCTGGAAGCAACCTAAGTGTCCATCATCGGATGAATGGATAAAGATGTGGCACATATATACAGTGGAATATTACTCAGCCATAAAAAGAAATGAAATGGAGGTATTTGTAATGAGGTGGATGG
Organism: Eschrichtius robustus; assembly: GCF_028021215.1. Classification (NCBI taxonomy): domain Eukaryota; kingdom Metazoa; phylum Chordata; class Mammalia; order Artiodactyla; family Eschrichtiidae; genus Eschrichtius; species Eschrichtius robustus. Next base: position 70,247,169 of record NC_090833.1, read on the forward strand.
AGTTAGAGTCTGTCATACAGAGTGAAGTTAAGTCAGAAAGAGAAAAACAAATACAGTATGTTAACACATATATATGGAATCTAAGGAAAAAAAAAAAGGTCATGAAGAAACTAGTGGCAAGACGGGAATAAAGACACAGACCTACTAGAGAATGGACTTGAGGATACGGGGAGGGGGAGGGGTGAGATGTGACAGGGTGAGAGAATGTCATGGACATATATACACTACCAAATGTAAAATAGATAGCTAGTGGGAAACAGCCGCATAGCACAGGGAGATCAGCTCAGATCACCTAGAGGGGTGGGATGGGAGGGTGGGAGGGAGGGAGATGCAAGAGGGAAGAGATATGGGAACACATGTATATGTATAACTGATTCACTTTGTTATAAAGCAGAAACTAACACACCATTGTAAAGCAATTATACTCCAATAAAGATGTTTAAAAAAAAATACCTCTTTATGTAGAACAATTCTCATGCAAAACTAACTGGAAACTGGCAGAAAAACTCCTATACAACCAAGGCTGCAAGAAAGATACTTACGTAATTGGGTAGAATGGGAAGAAAAACATTGAAGAAAAACCTGTGCCCCTGGGAGGGGACTAAGAGGAAAATGGAGATTACACAGGCAGACGCTCACCTTTGGGAGTAAGATGGAAGAGCCACGACTGGGCATCCCAATCCTGGGGTCCTACATGGAGGAGACAAGCCCCCTTGGCTGCTTGGAGAAATGCTAGGACGGATAGAAAAGCTGGAGAAGCCTAGACTCCACTCGTGAGGAGTGCACAGGGGCTGGCTTGCCAACAGACAGAGCTAAGAGAGGTCTGCCTTAGTAGCTGCTATCTCATCACACTCCCCAGTCCAAGCTGAGTGATTGGGGAGTGTGGTAGCATCCACTCCACAACACAGCTTGGCACTGGATCTAGGGCAGCCAGTTCCTGGGAAAAGACTCAACCTAGGGATGCAGAGGTGAACTGGGGGGCATGGGATGAGGTCCAGGTGGTGCAGCAGCAGCTGTTGTTGGTGCTGACTCAAACAGCACCCCAGAAGCCCAGACTTCTGACAGCAGTGCAGCTGCTAGAATTCCTGTGACCAACACACCATGATCCCCACTCAAGCTGAGCAAATGCTCTGACACTGCCCACACCATGCCACAACATAGCACTAGATCTGGGACTACCACAACAGGGGAAAAGATGCACCCTTGGGCTGTGTCTGAGCAGAGCCAGAGACACCTACACAGGTAGTGCATTGTACCTCCGTAAGTACATAAGCCCCACTTATTTCAGCACTCCCCTCCTTTGGGGCAAAGGCCCCAGTGGAGGGAGAAGGAAAAACACAACATTTAAAGAGAACAGAACCAGCTCAGACCCAACCCTTAGGGCTACTGCTCTAGCAACTTGGGAGCAGACCCTGCCCGTGACAGGGCACTGATGGCCAACGAGCAGAGAGGAAGTCCCGCCTCACACCCTGCACAGACTCTAGTTCCTTCAACACCAGCCACACACCCTACCAAGCTGATAGTAACCAGCACACCCTGAGGAAAGATGTGACTGGTGTCCACAACAAAGACACTGGGCACACACAGTCTATTTAGGGACACTCCCACATAAAAACGCCCCTTCAAGACCATAATATATAAATGTTCCACCAAAATTCATAGAGACAGAGATAGCTAAGTGAAATGGAAGAGGAACTACACTCAATTGAAAAAGCCCTGAAAAAATAATGAAACAGAGATAATCAGTCTACCAGACAATGAGTTGAAAACATTGGTAATAAAAATGATAACTGAATTAGGAAAGAGAATTGATCTAAGCACAGATAATTTTAACGAGGAACTAGAAACTATAAAGAAGACCCAATCAAAAATCCAATCAAAAATAAATAACTATCTGTTTGGATTTTTGCCTAGTTTTGATAAAGCACTCTAGAAGCACTGAATCTCAGACTAAATGACACAAGAACGCATAAGTGACCTGGAAGATAGAGTAATAGAAATCACCCAGTCAGAACAGCAGACAGAAAGACAAATGAAAAAAAAAAACAAAGCAACACACAAGATCTATGGGATAACATAAAAAGTGCCAACATTCACATTACAGAGGTTCCAGAAGGAGAAGAGAGAGAGAAGGGGATCAAAAACATATTTAAAGAAATTATTGCTGAAAACTTCCCAAACCTAAAGAAGGAAACAGATATCCTTGTACAGGAATCACAAAGGGTCCCAAACAAGAAGAACCCCAACAGACTCACACCAAGACATAAATAAAATGGCAAAAGTTAAAGGGAGAATTCTAAAGGCAGCAAGAGAAAAACAGAGTCATATATAAGGGAACACTGATAAGGCTATCAACCGATTTCTCTGCAGAAACTTTGTAGGCCAGAAGGGAGGAAGGGAGTGGCATGATACATTCAAAGCCCTGAAAGAGGAAAAACCTACAACCTAGGATTCTCTACCCAGCAAGATTATCATTTAGAATAGGAGAGATGAAGAATTTCTCAGACAAGCAGAAACTAAAAGAATTCAGCAATACTAAACCCACCTTAAATGAAATGTGAAGGGTCTACTCTAAATGGAAAAGAAGTAAGAATATATAGGAAAATCCCAATAAGAAAGGCAAATATATAATAAGGATCGAAGATCACTTGAATAAGTCAGTATGTAGATTAAAAACTAAAACGTTGGGGGAGGAGGAACCAAGATGGCAGAGTAGGATGTGCTCTCACTCCCTCTTGCGAGAACACCAGAATCACAGCTACCTGCTAGACAATCATCGACAGGAAGACACTGGAACTCACCAAAAAAGATACCCAACATGCAAAGACAAAGGAGAAGCCACAATGAGACGGTAGGAGGGGCGCAATCACAGTAAAATCAAATCCCATAACTGGTGAGTGGGTGACTCACAGACTGGCGAACACTTATACCACAGAAGTCCACCCACTGGAGTGAAGGTTCTGAGCCCCACGTCAGGCTTCTCAACCTGGGGGTCCAGCAACGGGAGGAGGAATTCCTAGAGAATCAGACTTTGAAGCTGGTAGGAATTGATTGCAGAACTTCGACAGGACAGGGGGAAACAGAGACTCCACTCTTGGAAGGCACACACAAAGTAGTGTGCACATCGGGACCCAGGGGAAGGAGCAGTGACCCCGGAGGAGACTGAACCAGACCTACCTGCTAGTGTTGGAGGGTCTCCTGCAGAGGCGGGGGGTGGCTCTGTTTCACTGTGGGGACAAGGACACTGGCAGCAGAAGTTCTGGGAAGTACTCCTTGGCATGAGCCCTCCCAGAATATGTCATTAGCCCCACCAAAGAGCCCAGGTAGGCTCCAGTGTTGGGTTGCCTCAGGCCAAACAACCAACAGGGAGGGAACCCAGCGCCACCCATCAACAGTCAAGTGGATTAAAGCTTTTCTGAGCTCTGCCCACCAGAACAACAGTCAGCTCTACCCACAACCAGTCCCTCCCATCAAGCCTCTTAGATAGCCTCAACCACCAGAGGGCAGACAGCAGAAGCAAGAAGAACTACAATCCTGTAGCCTGTGGAACAAAAACCACATTCACAGAAAGATAGACAAGATGAAAAGGCAGAGGGCTATGTACCAGATGAAGGAACAAGATAAAACCCCAGAAAAACAACTAATGAAGTGAAGATAGGCAACCTTCCAGAAAAAGAATTCAGAATAATGATAGTGAAGATGATCCAGGACCTCGGAAAAACAATGGAGGCAAAGATTGAGAAGATGCAAGAAATGTTTAACAAAGACCTGGAAGAATTAAAGAACAAACAAACACAGATGAACAATACAATAACTGAAATGAAAACTACACTAGAAAAAATCAGTAGCAGAATAACTGAGGCAGAAGAATGGATAAGTGACCTGGAAGACAGAATGGTGGAATTCACTGCTGCAGAACAGAATAACAAAAAAAGAATGAAAAGAAATGAAGACAGCCTAAGAGACCTCTGGGACAGCATTAAATGCAACAACATTCGCATTATAGGGGTCCCAGAAGGAGAAGAGAGAGAGAAAGGACCAGAGAAAATGTTTGAAGAGATTATAGTTGAAAACTTCCCAAACATGGGAAAGGAAATAGCCACCCAAGTCCAGGAAGTGCAGAGAGTCCCATACAGGATAAACCGAAGGAGAAACACGCCAAGACACATAGTAATCAAATTGGCAAAAATTAAAGACAAAGAAAAATTAGTGAAAGCACCAAGGGAAAAACGACAAATAACATACAAGGGAACTCCCATAAGGTTAACAGCTGATTTCTCAGCAGAAACTCTACAAGCCAGAAGGGAGTCGCATGATATACTTAAAGTGATGAAAGGGAAGAACCTACAACCAAGATTACTCTACCCGGCAAGGATCTCATTCAGATTCGATGGAGAAATCAAAAGCTTTACAGACAAGCAAAAGCTAAGAGAATTCAGCACCACCAAACCAGCTCTACAACAAATGCTAAAGGAACTTCTCTAAGTGGGAAACACAAGGGAAGAAAAGAACCTACAAAAACAAACCAAAAACAATTAAGAAAATGGTCATAGGAACATACATATCGATAATTACCTTAAACGTGAATGGATTAAATGCTCCAACCAAAAGACACAGGCTTGCTGAATGGATACAAAAACAAGACCCATATATATGCTGTCTGCAAGAGACCCACTTCAGACCTAGGGACACATACAGACTGAAAGTGAGGGGATGGAAAAAGATATTCCATGCAAAAGGAAATCAAAAGAAAGCTGAAGTAGCTATACCCATATCAAATACACTTTAAAATAAAGAATGTTACAAGAAACAAGGAAGGACACTACAAATGATAAAGGGATCAATCCAAGAAGAAGATATAACAATTATAAATATATATGCACCCAACACAGGAGCACCTCAATACATAAGGCAACTGCTAACAGCTATAAAAGAGGAAATCAACAGTAACACAATAATAGTGGGGGACTTTAACACTTCACTTACACCAATGGACAGATCATCCAAAATGAAAATAAATAAGGAAACAGAAGCTTTAAATGACACAATAGACCAGATAGATTTAATTGATATTTATAGGACATTCCATCCCAAAACAGCAGATTACACTTTCTTCTCAAGTGCACATGGAACATTTTCCAGGATAGATCACATCTTGGGTCACAAGTCAAGCCTCAGTAAATTTAAGAAAATTGAACTCATATCAAGCATCTTTTCTGACCACAACACTATGAGATTAGAAATGAATTACAGGGGAAAAAAACGTAAAAAAACACAAACACATGGAGGCTAAACAATACGTTACTAAATAACCAAGAGATCACTGAAGAAATCAAAGAGGAAATCAAAAAATACCTAGAGACAGATGACAATGAAAACACGACAATTCAAAACCTGTGGGATGCAGCAAAAGCAGTTCTAAGAGGGAAGTTTATAGCTATACAAGCCTATCCCATGAAACAAGAAAAATCTCAAATAAACAATCTAACCTTAAACCTCAAGGAACCAGAGAAAGAAGAACAAACAAAACCCAAAGTTAGCAGAAGGAAAGAAATCATAAAGATCAGAGCAGAAATAAATGAAATAGAAACAAAGAAAACAATAGCAAAGATCAATAAAACTAAAAGCTGGTTCTTTGAGAAGATAAACAAAATTGATAAACCGTTAGCCAGACTCACCAAGAAAAAGAGGGAGAGGACTCAAATCAATAAAGTTAGAAATGAAAAAGGAGAAGTTACGATGGACACCACAGAAATACAAAGCATCCTAAGGGACTACTACAAGCAACTCTATGCCAATAAAATGGACAACCTGGAAGAAATGGACAAATTCCTAGAAAGGTATAACCTTCCAAGACTGAACCAGGAAGAAATAGAAAATATGAACAGACCAATTACAGGTAATGAAATTGAAACTGTGATTAAAAATCTTCCAACAAACAACAGTCCAGGACCAGATGGCTTCAGAGGTGAATTCTATCAAACATTTAGAGAAGAGCTAACAGCCATCCTTCTCAAACTCTTCCAAACAATTGCAGAGGAAGGAACACTCCCAAACTCATTCTATGAGGCCACCATCACCCTGATACCAAAACCAGACAAAGATACTACAAATAAGAAAACTACAGACCAATATCACTGATGAATATAGATGTAAAAATCCTCAACAAAATACTAGCAAACAGAATCCAACAACACATTAAAAGGATCATACATCACGATCAAGTGGGATTTATCCCAAGGATGCAAGGATTCTTCAATATACACAAATCAATCAATGTGATACACCATATTAACAAATTGAAGCATAAAAACCATATGATCATCTCAATAGATGCAGAAAAAGCTTTTGACAAAATTCAACACCCATTTATGATAAAAACTCTCCAGAAATTGGGCATAGAGGGAACCTACCTTAACATAATAAAGGCCATATACGACAAACCCACAGCAAACATCATTCTCAATGGTGAAAAACTGGAAGCATTTCCTCTAAGATCAGGAACGAGACAAGGATGTCCACTCTCACCACTATTATTCAACATAGTTTTGGAAGTCCTAGCCACAGCAATCAGAGAAGAAAAAGAAATAAAAGGAATACAAATTGGAAAAGAAGAAGTAAAACTGTCACTGTTTGCAGATGACATGATACTATACATAGAGAATCCAAAAGATGCCAACAGAAAACTACTAGAGCTAATCAATGAATTTGGTAGAGTTGCAGGATACAAAATTAATGCACAGAAGTCTCTTGCATTCCTATACACTAATGATGAAAAATCTGAAAGAGAAAGTAAGGAAACACTCCCATTTACCGCTGCAACAAAAGGAATAAAATACCTAGGCATAAACCTACCTAGGGAGACAAAAGACCTGTATGCAGAAGACTATAAGACACTGATGAAAGAAATTAAAGATGATACCAACAGATGGAGAGATATACCATGTTCTTGGATTGGAAGAATCAATATTGTGAAAATGACTATACTACCCAAAGCAATCTACAGATTCAATGCAATCCCTATCAAATTACCAATGGCATTTTTTATGGAACTAGAACAAATCATCTTAAAATATGTACGGAGACAGAAAAGACCCCGAATAGCCAAAGCAGTCTTGAGGGAAAAAAACGGAGCTGGAGGAATCAGACTCCCTGACTTCAGACTATACTACAAAGCTACAGTCATCAAGACAATATGGTACTGGCACAAAAACAGAAACATAGATCAACGGAACAAGATGGAAAGCCCAGAGATAAACCCACGCACCTATGGTCAAGTAATCTATGACAAAGGAGGCAAAGATATACAATGGAGAAGACAGTCTCTTCAATAAGTGGTGCTGGGAAAACTGGACAGCTACATGTAAAAGAATGAAATTAGAACACTCCCTAACACCATACACAAAAATAAACTCAAAATGGATTTGAGACCTAAATGTAAGACCGGACACTATAAAACTCTTAGAGGAAAACATAGGAAGAACACTCTTTGACATAAATCACAGCAAGATCGTTTTTGATCCACCTCCTAGAGTAATGGAAATAAAAACAAAAATAAACAAATGGGACCTAATGAAAGTTCAAAGCTTTTGCACAGCAAAGGAAACCATAAACAAGATGAAAAGACAACCCTCAGAATGGGAGAAAATATTTGCAAACAAATCAACGACAAAGGATTAATCTCCAAAATATATAAACAGCTCATGCAGCACAATATTAAAGAAACAAACAACCCAATCCAAAAATGAGCAGAAGAACTAAATAGACATTTCTCCAAAGAAGACATACAGATGGCCAAGAAGCACATGAAAAGCTGCTCAACATCACTAATTATTAGAGAAATGCAAATCAAAACTACAATGAGGTATCACCTCACACCAGTTAGAATGGGCATCATCAGAAAATCTACAAACAACAAATGCTGGAGAGGGTGTGGAGAAAAGGGAACCCTCTTGCACTGTTGGTGGGAAGGTAAATTGATACAGCCACTATGGAGAACAGTATGGAGGTTCCTTAAAAAACTAAAAATAAAATTACCATATGATCCAGCAATCCCACTACTGGGCATATACCCAGAGAAAACCATAATTCAAAAAGACACATGCACCCCAATGTTCATTGCAGCACTATTTACAATAGCCAGGTCACGGAAGCAACCTAAATGCCCATCGACAGACGAATGGATAAAGAAGATGTGGTACATATATATAATGGAATATTACTCAGCCATAAAAAGGAACGAAATTGGGTCATTTGTTGAGACGTGGATGGATCTAGAGACTGTCATACAGAGTGAAGTAAGTTAGAAAGAGAAAAACAAATATCGTATATTAACGCATGTATGTGGAACCTAGAATAATGATACAGATGAACCGGTTTGCAGGGCAGAAGTTGAGACACAGATGTAGAGAACAAACGTATGGACACCAACGGGGGAAAACCACAGTGGGGTGAGGATGGTGGTGTGCTGAATTGGGCGATTGGGATTGACATGTATACACTGATGTGTATAAAACTGATGACTAATAAGAAACTGCACTATAAAAAAACAAACAAATAAACAACTAATACTAAACTTTCTTTGGGTTATTTGTATGGAAATATGTTAATATAAATGTTTCAGACATTAACATGAAATTTCTAAAAATCTTATATGTTCTGGTATAATGTTATAAGTCATAATTCTAGTTATTACTTTAAAATGTATATCTCAGAAATAACTAAATTTCCTTGTCAATTGCATTATTATGAACTTTCATCAAATCTTTAAGTGTGGTCATTTTTAAGTCTTTTGTCATTTACAGACAGTTCTGGGTGTACTCTGATGCTTCTGCAAAAATGTTTCTATAAAAGGGTTTCATCTTCAAGGAATTCATGGAAAAGACTCTGACAAGTACAGGCTTCTGGTAACTGACTATACTGCTGAACTGAATGAATAAGCATTTTCAGAACTCTAATGGAAAACTGATGAATTCATAAAAGTGCTAACAAAAGATCAAGATGAAAAAAAAATTAATTACATGGGACTGAGTGAACTGATGAGGATGATTATAATTTTTGTGACTTTCTGTTTGAATAAAAAAAAAAATCCCACAAGGACTCAGAGGCAAAAAATATACAAAACAATTTTCACTGCAAAGTAAAGGAGCTGTTACAGTGAAGGATTACTGGACTGAATGTCAATATTATGACATAGTATGAGTGTGCCTCGTGTTTGGTAATTGCAATCTTTGTTGCTTTTGTTGTGGTCATCCATTTACAATGCTTGGTGTCAGTTTATTTATCTCTCGTAAAAATAAAATACAGTGTGTGTGTTTTAAAAAAAAAAAACTAAAAATTTGTAAAGTCAATTATAACTACAATAAACAGTAGAGGGATAAGCATGAAGATGTAAAATATGGCTTCAAAAACACAAAATGTGGGAGAGGGGAGTAAAAAATGTAGATCTTTTAGAATGTGTTTGAACTTAAATGACTATCAGTTTAAAGTAAGTAGATATAATTATGAGTCAACATAAATGAACCCATAGTACCCACAAATCAAAAACCTACCAAAGATACACAAAAACGAAACAGAAAGGAACTTAAGCACACTACAAAAGAAAATTATCAAACCACAATGGGAGAAACGAAATGAACAGAGAAGAACTACAAAAACAACTGGAAAAAAGTAATAAAATGTCCATAAGTACATACCTATCAATAATTACTTTAAATGTCAATGGACTAAATGCTCTGATCAAAATACACAGGGTGGTGAATGAATAAAAAATAAGACCTTTCTATATGCTGCCTACAAGAGACTCACTTCAGGGTGAAAGACACACACAAACTCAAAGTGAGGGAATGAAAAAAGATATTTCATGCAAACAGAAATGACAAGAAAGCAGGGGGAACAATACTCATACCAGACAAAACAGACTTTAAAACAAAGCTATACCAAAAGATCATGAAGGGCATTATATAATGATAAAGGGATCAATACAGAAAGAGGATATTACATTCATTGACATATATGTACCCAATATAGGAGCACCTAAATATATAAAGTAAATACTAACAGACATAAAGGGAGAAATTAACAGTAACACAAGAATAGTAGGAGATTTTAATACCTCACTGACATCAATAAACAGATCATCCAGACAGAAAATCAATAAGGCAACAGAGGTCTTAAATGACACAATAGACTGTTGCACTTAATTGATATCTACAGGACATTACATCTGAAGAAAGTAGAACACACATTCTTTTCAAGTGCACATGGAACAGTCCCCAGGATGGATCACATACTACATCACAAAACAAGCTTTAACAAATTTAAGAGGATAAAAATTATATCAAGCATTTTTTCTGACCACAACACTATGAAACTAAAAATAAACTACAGAAAGAAAAATGAGAAAAGAACAAAGATGTGGAGACTAAACAACATGCTACTAAAAAACCAATGGGTCAATAATGAAATCAAAGAGGAAATCAGAAAATACTTTGAGACAAACATAAATGAAAACACAACTTTACAAAATCTATGGGATGCAGGAAAAGCAGATCTCAGAGGGAAGTTCATAACAATACAGGCCTTCCTCGAGAACTAAGGAAAATCTCAAATAAACAACCAAACCTGCCACCTAAAAGAATTAGAAAAAGAAGAACAAAGCCTAAAGTCAACAGAAGGAAGGAAATAATAAAGATCAGAGACAAAATAAATAAAATAGAGGTTAAAAAAAAAAACAATAGAAAAGATCAATTAAACCAAGAGCTGGTTTTTTGAAAAGATAAACAAAATTAATAAACCTTTAAGCCAGGCTCACCAAGAAGAAAAGACAGAGGACCCAATAAACAAAATAAAAAATGAAAGAGGAGAAATAACAGCCCATATCACAGAGATACAAAAAAAAATCATTAGAGAATACTATGAACAGTTATATGCCAACAAATTGGACAACCTAGGAGAAATGGACAAATTTCTAAAAACATACAGTCTGCCAAGACTGAGTCAAGAATAAACAGATAATTTGACAGACCTATCACTAGAAGTGAAATTGGATCTGTAATAAAAAACCTCCCGGCAAACAAAAGTACAGGACCAGACCGCTTCCCAGGGGAATTTTACCAAACACATAAAGAAGAATTAATACTGCTCTTTCTCAAACTATTCCAAAAAATTGAAGAGGAGGGAACACTCTCAAATTCATTCTATGAGGCCACCATTACCTTGATATCAAAACCAAAGACACTACAAAAAGAAAGAGAGAAAATTATAGGCCAATATATTTGATGAAAATAGATGCAAAAATCCTCAACAAAGCATTAGCAAACCAAATCCAACAATACCTAAAAAGAAACATATACCATGATCAAGTTGGATTATTCCAGGGTCACAAGGATGTTTCAACATACGCAAATCAATCAATGTGACACACCGTATTAAAAAAGAGGAAAGATAAAAATCACATGATCATCTCAATAGACATAGAAAAAGCATTTGACAAAATTCAACAACCATTCATGATACAAACTCTCACCGAAGTGGGTACAGAGGAAACATATCTCAGCATAGTAAAGGCCATTTACAAGAAACCCACAGCCAGTGTAATACTCAATGGTGAAAAGCTGAAAGTATTCCTTTTAAACTCAGGAACAAGAAAAGGATGCCCACTCTCATTGCTTCTATTTAACATAGTATTGGAATTCCTAGCCACAGCAATCAGACAAGAAAAAGAAATAAAAAGCATCCAAATTGTAAAGAAAGAAGTAAAACTGTCACTATTTATAGATGACATGATACTATATACATAGAAAACCCTGAAGTCTCCACCAAAAAACTGTTAGAATAAGTGAATTCAGTAAAGTTGCAGGATACAAGATTAATATACAAAAATCTGTTGCTTTTCTATACGCCAATAATGAACCATGAGAAAGAGAGAGCAAAAAAATAATCCTGTTTAAAATCACATCAAAAAGAAAAACACCTAGGAATAAATTTAACCAAGGAGGTGAAAGACCTATACTCTGAAAACTATAAAACACTGATGAAGGAAAATGAAGATGATACAAAGAAATACAAAGATATCCTGTGCTCTCACATTAGAAGAATTAATATTGTTAAAATGGCCATACTACCCAAAGCAATCTACAGATTTAATGAAATCCTTATCAAAATACCCATAACGTTTTTCACGCAACTAGAACAAATAATCCTAAAATTAATATGGAACCACAAAAGACCCCGAATTGCCAAAGCAATATTGAGGAAAAAGAACAAAGCTGGAGGTATCACCCCACAGGACTTCAGACTATACTACAAAGCTACAATAATCAAAACATCATGGTACTGGCACATAAAAGACACATAGATCAATGGACAGAACAGAGAGCCCAGATATAAACCCATGCAGTTATGGTCAATTAATCTATGACAAAGGAGGCAAGAATATACAGTGGAGAAAAGACAGTCTCTTTAATAAGTGGTGCTGGAGAAAATGGACAGCTACATGTAAAACAATGAGATTAGAACATTTCCTCACACCATTACAAAAATAAGCTCAAAATGGATTAAAGACCTAAACGTAAGACTGGAAACTATAAAACTCCTAGAAGAAAACATAGGTGGAACACTCTTTGACATAAATCAGCAATAGTTTTTGCTTTCTCCTAAAGCAAAGAAAACAAAAGCAAAAATAAACAAATGGGACCTAATTAAACTTAAAAGCTTTTGCACAGGAAAGGAAACCATCAACAAAATGAAAAGACAACCTACTGAATGGGAGGAAATATTTGCAAATGATGTGACTGACAAGGGGTCAATATCCAAACTATACAAACAGCTCATACAACTCAACATCCCAAAAAACAATCCAATCAAAGAACTGGCAGGACTTGAATAGAGGTTTTTCTTTTCTTTTTTTTTTTTTTTTTTTGAGGTTTTTCTGAAGAAGACGTACAGATGACTAACAGGCACATGAAAAGATGCTCAACATCACTAATTATTAGAGAAATGCAAATCAAAACCACAATGAGACATCACCTCACACCAGTCAGAATGGCCATCTTCAAAAAGTCTACAAATAACAAATGTTGGCGAGGATGTGGAGAAAAGGGAACCCTCGAACACTATTAGTAGGAATGCAAATTGGTGCAGCCACTATAGAAAAGAGTATGGAGGTTCCTTAGAAAAATTAAAAATAGAACTACCACATGACCCAGCAATTCCTCTCTTGTGTATATATCCAGAAAAAACGAACACACTAATTCGAAAAAATACATGCACCCCAATGTTCATAGCAGGCAGCACTATTTACAATAGTCAAGACATGGAAGCAACCCAAATGCCCACCAACAGATGATTAAGAAGATGCACTATACATATAAAATGGACAATTACTTAACCATAAAAGAATGAAATTCTACCACTTGCAGCAACATGGATGGACCTGGAGAATATTATACTTACTGAAGTAAGTCAGACAGAGAAAAACAAACACTATGATATCACTTATATGTGGAATCTAACAAATAATACAAATGAATGTATATGCAAAACAGAAATAGACTAACAGACACAGAAAACAAACTTGTGGTTACCAAAGAGGAGAGGGATGGAGGAAGGGACAAATTAAGGGTATGGGATTAACAGATACCAACTACTATATATAAAATAGTTAAGCAACAAGGATATACTCTATTGCACAGGGAATTATACCCATTATCTTATAACAACCTATAATGGCGTATAATCTGCAAAAATACTGAATCACTATGCTGTACACTTGAACTAACATAATATTGTAAGTCAACTATACTTCAATAAAAACAAAAGCAAAATAAAATGTACAGCTTCTTAAAAGGATAATTTTAATACTTATTTTAAAATTCCAAATATATTAACTTTATAAAGATATCAACTACCTTTATTAATACTCAATTGTTTCTTTTCATATGTTTTATTTAGTGGGAATAAGATTACCCATCTTTTATAATTACATTTCCATTACCTGGTTCTTACTGTCACAAAATATTTAGTACCCTTTTTATATAGTTATTGGATAATAAGATTCTATAATTCTCTCAAGAAAAGTGAATGATATACTGAAGGTACAGAAATTATTCTATTAGTCAATTATTCACATATATTTTAGAACTTCAAAGAAAGGAGCATTTTTCAAAAGTATAAGTGATGATATAGATTTATAGCAATTAGCAATAATAATTCAGTAATAAATAATCTGAAGCATCACTGGTTCTCAATTTTCTTGCCTTATTTAAATGATTTACTATATTTTTGTACCTTTTATCTCCTTTAAGGTATGTATATGGCTTGATTAGATTTTTTTAAAAAGGAATATGGGGCATTATTTGTGAAAACGAAGGTCTACTCTGTTTTCCTCAGGGTCCTCTTTTAAGCCATCAAAGTCTAAATAACTTGTGTAATATTAACAAATACTCTTTCAGGGTTTGGAAAAATGTTTAATTTTCTAAGTGTGTCTAATGTTTAAGGTGGGTGTTAACTCTGGGGACAGTGACATCTGTCTATAAAATAGGTTATTCTAGAAAAATACAGAACATATTACACATCACTCCCCTCCCACAGATCAGTTGCTACTTGGGAACTCAGAAGTGAAAAGAAATATATGTAAATAGATGTAATTTAGGTTAGCAACTTTGGTTTCTTAGTTTAACACAATCTACTCCAGTTAAAATCTTATTTCTCATTAACCTTACAGGAAAATAATCAGGCTTCACACAATATAAACTTATCTTGTGTAAAATTCACAGCTTTGGTGAAACAGGTCGTGAAGAGTATACATACTAAAAACAACATGTGAGAAACACAGACTGCTGTATATGTCAAGAGTTTTGGGGAGGAGAGCAATTATTGCATGTCATGGATTTTTATGAAATACTAGGTATTTTTCCACCTGTGTTGTGTTTACTGCAGCTGAATCCACAGCCTCTCCTTTCTTATGTCACATCAGAGTGCCGTGCTTCACATTTTCTTCTTTTTAATGGGAAAGACTCTGAGGATGTCTCTTCTTTCTGAGTAAAGATGACTATAGGTAAAATACATACCTGATGTGGAGAAAGAAATGGCAAAAATTAAGACTGATTAACCATCTCTGTGGAAAGAACCATGGTTTTGAAATATAGAGTGCTGCCTGGAGTCCAGGGAGAAGACACTTGCAAAGGAGACTCAAAGAAGGAATACTTAAAGAGTCCAGATTTTCTGCAGAAGGGGAAGTAAAGCAAACTCCTCCATCTTACTGTTCTGTTTATTGCAAGGAAGGAACTTTTCTTTAGCTCTCTCCATTTCCCCTAAAGTTTTACATTTGTCTTCTCATGTGTTGTTCTTACAGACCTGATAGTTGTTATCTTCTAGAGGTAATAATTATCTTAAGGATTTGTGAAGGTTAGAGCTGGAGAAACTAAAATTTAACAACAGAAGTCTGTTTCCCAATTTCCTGGACAAATTAATTAATTGATTAGATTTTCTCAACTGTAAGTTTTTGTCCTATATATTTTTCTTGAGCCTTTAGCACCTACTCCCACTTGCCTGCTAGGAAATGCTAGCACATAAGGGCAAACAAACAGGAAACAAAACAGATATAAATGGGAAATCCAGAAATAGCCAAGTTTACTTAGTTTGACATCTAGATTTTCTTTGTAGATGCTTGTGTTTGTGGTGAAAACTTTTATATTTCATACACAAAGCAGTTACATTTTCTACTAGTAAAACTGTTCCTGTTCATACAGTGCAAACAGTGATATATTTGATCTCATGATGACCTGCAAAAAGCATTATAACTTCTAAATACTTTACTAACAAGGTCTAGTTCGTCATGTCAGCCTTCTTTTTCCATCTCTCCCATGTTTACAGACCTTTCTACTAAGGTAGGTGGCAGCACAAACCAAAAAGCACAGAAAGAATACAAAAACAAAACAAAACAGAAAAGCCACTTACCTATAAAGAGCATCATGAGATATATTTTCAGCACATATGGGAAATAGATGGATAAGTCAAAGGGCAGCTTTGTGGAGTAAGTGCCAAATGATTCAAAATAAGGCAGTGACTGATAGATGGCAAATGCTGTTTAAAGAAAAAAGGAATCATGAAGGTTTCCCTCCTTAACTTGCTACAGGGATGTGTATATATGTATGCATAGTTGAAGGATATTCCAAATTTGATAACGACTGTTTTGTGATAATTGCTGAATCCTTTTGCCAAAGCTATAGCTTGATATAGAAATCCGCTGATCAGATTGGCAAGGCCATTATAGCAGTGTGATTTGTTGAATTTTGTCCATTTTTTACTTTATTATGCCTACACAAAAATAGTTTACAGTGTTTCTTTTTTTATTGAGGTATAGTTGATGTACAATATAAGCTTCCGGTGTACAACAGAGTGATTCACAATTTTTAAAGGCTATACTCCACTTATAGTTAATATAAAATATCTGCTACATTCCCTGTGCTGTATAATATATCCTTGTAGCTTATTTATTTTATACATAGTAGTTAGTACAGAAAATTGTATCTCAAAATACCTGTCCTCTTAGCCACAAGTAGGGGTTACAGACGAATGAACATGGAAAATGCTTCATATATTCTCCTCTTGGAGTTTCATAACACACATTGGTATAGCAGAGACTCTGTCAAGTTCTGCAATAAAGAAACTGGTTTCACCCATTTCCTCAGCTTAACTGGTCTTGGAATAGCTCTTTCTTCCTCCCCATCCCAGGAGTACTTAATACAAATTCTGAGGAATCGTGTGAGAAATGCTGGCCTAAATTATTTTGAGGGAGGAGGCTCATGTCAAATAAAAAGAGATGGACATTCTATGAAATTGTGTCCATGTATAGACTTTGTATAACATTTCATGGAATAAAATGATAATGTACTATGGTTATATAAGATGTTCTCATCAGGGTAAGCTGAGTGAAGGTACATAGGAACAATGCACTGTTTTTGCAACTTACTGTGAGTCTAAAATTATTATTTTTTATTTGCCTTTTTTAAAAAGACAGAGGAAAACTCAGGCGCCCACAGCTGTTAGAGCCAGAGAGTGGAATCGGCACAGGGTCTGCAACTGACACTAAAGCATGCCATCTAAGATTTCCATGGGCAGCACCTAAGTCTCTGGCATTTTATTAGTATAGTTGATTTGATTATGAATATGAACTTGGTTTTTGTCTTATATTATCAGATGGGAAATTATAGTTATTAAAAGATATTAGAATTATCAAAAGTCAAGCAGGTTTTCTTAACTACATGTTTTTATACTTTGGGACATTTGAAATATATAGAAATATATAAAGATAAAATTACTACGCTCTACCACCCAGAATTAATCATTATTGATATTTTGTTATATGTGCTTTCAAAATTTTTCTGGATATACTTTGTTTTTTAATTGCAAGAATAAGTTTATGAATCTAATTTTAATAAAAGAATATGCATTTTATGGCAACTATATATAAACATGGCTTTCCTAAGAAAGGAGAATGGTTACAATTATAGAATAAAAAAAAAAAGTTTCCTATATATTTATTCATCCCTATTTTTAGGAAAATATTAGTCATATTTCTACTTTATTCCTTTATATATTCTTTATAGTATTTTTCATATTATCTAACAAATGAATGTACTTAATAAATAAACGTTTCAATGAGTGATGGATTTTGTTCTCAAATAAATGGCCAATCCATTTTTTATGGTTTTCAAGAAGATTATTCCCTAGATTCTTTTGGCATAGTCTGTTTGCCAAAATTTAAAACAGATCTTTAAATTATATCTAATGTGATTTACTATAATACAAGCTCCTTTTCTCTGCTCACTGGTAGATAGACAACGTGTGGTTATATCATATATACTTTATAATTATTGCCAAAGTCACCATCATTTTATGTTAAATATTTCTGTATGTTTTCCCTTAGTTACTTAACATGTGCTCTCTTAATTTCTTTATGCCTTCGGTTTTCAAAAACTTTTATCATGTCTGTTTCAGAGTTCCCTACCAGTCTGCTAAACCCATTACAGAGGGAAGCAAATATTCCCCAAATATCCTCAAGCTCTTGGCAAATTGATGCTTTTAATTATTTGATTTTAAGCTTTAGGTTTACATTTAGGCTAAGTAATTAGCCTACTTCATATTGTATTTAATGATTAATTGTTTATTGAGCATGTATACTGGGTGCATAAGACAAAGGAAGAAAGAAACACAGACAACTCCGGATCCCCATGGAGCTTAGAGGCTAGACAGGGAAATAGACATTAATCAAAGAATCACACAAATGTCTAATTACAACTAAGATAGGTCTTACAAAAGAGATTCATTGGGGGAATTAATGTTGATGAGGAAATTGAGGAACGCTTCCCTGAGAAACTAATGACTCGTCTAAAGGTAGAGTTAACTGTCACTGGCAGAGAATAGGCAGCATGGTAGATGGTAAGTGGGAAGGCTAGTCCAGCCAAGGGGGAACTGAATTTCTATGCATTACAAATAATCACTGAGTCACTAAATGTTAAATCCCCTTTGGATGAGTAAACAGACTTAGAGAGGTTAAATGATTTACCCAAACTCAGCAAGTTAATGAAGTTAAAGGCCCTCAGATGTCCTCATTCCTCATCCAATATTTTGTCTACTGTGCAGAGCTGCTTCCCCCGTAACTTTACTTTTTAAGGTTTTGCTTCTTTGCATCAAGGGAAGTATGCCAGGAAAGATAACACTGAGTCAGCTGAACAGTAGCAGAAATAGTAACTTAATCAGCAAAAAGTTTTGTGAATCATTATAACAGGATTGCTTTTGTCGGTAAGCAGTACAGAAAAGTCACTCTTTTCTTACCTTCAGCGAGAACACACAAAGGATAAATCGGCATCCATAGTGTTTGACTGAGCCACGTCAAGACAGCATAGGATATTCCAATGACTGATAACATGCTGTAAGTGTACCTGAAAGGAGACAAGTTTGCTCATAAACATCATTTGCTGCTGATGTCTGGGAAATAGCAGGAGAAGAAAGTACCTTACTGTGTAATTGAATACACAGATAAAACTGGAGAGTACGCAAATTCCTTACTTTATTTCCTGTAATGTAAGCAGGAGAAGAGGTAAAAAATGGAGAGAGAGGAACCATGTCAGTCTGGCTTGTCTTATGGGGTGGATCATGGATAATTATAGAGGGAAGAAAGAAAAATGTAACTCTTATCTCCCAGCAAATTACAGTTACAAGTCTCCTCAAATAGTGACTTCAATTTCACTCAGAAGCCAAGCCCATTTTATAGAGAGGCTAAGTTTTTAAGACAGACAGACTTGTAAATATCTAGGTAATGAATTTAAAAAATAAAAAAAAATATGTACCATCTTGTGTGAATAATTAAAGAACTGGCCTTAGGAGCTTGTTTTGGGTATAGGAGGCGGTTTTAAACCTGCCTTTATGATGTAATAGATGAAGGAGTCAAAATCTTTTCATTTCTCAAGCTTAAGCATACATCAGAATCACTCAGAGGGCTTGCTAAAGCACAAATTGTTAGGCCCTATCTCCAGAGTGTCTGATTCAGTGGACCTGAGAATTTGTATTACAAACAAGTTCCAGGTGACGCTGATGCCACTGGTCCAAGGACCATACTTAGAACTACTGGAAAAGGCATTGCATACATATGGCAAAACAAAATTCAAAACCTTGAAAACATGAATGCAGAAAAGTAAATCTTTCTCTCATTCCAGGACCCTAATTCCACTCCTCAGAGGCAATGACCAATGCCAATTTCTCATATATTCTTTCCAAAATATTTTTGCATATACTTACCTATGTGTATATATACTATATATAATATACATCAGCAGTGCAAGCACTCACCAAACATAGCATGTTATCAAACTTTTTGTTCTTTACCAATATAAGGGAAAAATGGTATCTCACTACTTTGATTTTTTTTCTCTTATTACAAGAGTAGGTAAGAATCTTTTCATATGTTTAAAAATCACTTCTGATGAAGTCCAATTTGTCTCTTTTTGTTGTTGTTGTTGCTTGTGTTTTTGGTATTAAATCTAAAAATCCATTGTCAAATCCAAGATCAAAAACATTTACCCCTATGTTTTCTTCTAAGAGTTTTATAGTTTTAGCTCTTCCATTTAGGTTTTCAATCCATTTAGTTAATTTTTGTATGGTGCAAAGTAAAGGACCAAATTCATTCTTTTGCATGTGGATATCCAGCTGTCCCAGCACCATTTGACCAAAAGACTATTTTTCCCCATTTAATGACCTTGGCATCCTGTCAAAAATCAATTGACCATAAATTTGAGAGTTTATATCTGGACTGTCAATTCTATTCCACGATATATCCTTATGTCCGTTATCACACTCTTGATGTGTGCAACTTTGGTTGCTTTGTAATAAGTTTTGAAATTGGGAAGTGTGAATCTTCCAACTATGTTCTTCTTTTTTGAGATTGTTTTGGCTACTCTGGGTTCCTTGGGTTTCCATATGAGTTTTAGAATCAGCTTCTCAACTCCTGCAAAGAAGCCAGCTGGGATTCTGATAGGCATTGCATTGAACCTGTAGATCAACTTGAGGAGTGTTCCATCTTAAAAACATTGTCTTCAACCTATAAACACGGAATATCTTTCTATTTATTTAGATCTTCTTTAATTTCTCTGCACAATGTTTTATAGTTTTTAGTGTACAAGTTCTGCCCATCTTTTGCTAAATTATGTCTAAGTACTTTATTTTTTGATGTTTTGTTTTCTTAATTTTATTTTAGGATAGGCCATTGCAAATGTGCAGAATACAATTAATTTTTGTACAGTTGACCCTTGAACAACACAGGTTTGAACTAAGCGGGTTCACTTATATGCAGATTTTTTTCAATAGTAAATACTACAGTACTACACTATCTGGGGTTGGTTGAATCCAGATGCAGAACCTAAGATACAGAGGAACCCTGTATACAAAGGGCCAACTATAAGTTATACGTGGATTTTCAACTGTGCGGAGGGTCAGCACCCCAACCCTTACGTTGTTCAAGGGTCAACTGTATATTAATTTTGTATTCTACAACTTTGCTGAACTAGCTTATTCTAATATTTTTTAGTGAATTCCTTATGATTTTTTATATACAAGATCATGTCATCTGCCAGTAGAGATAATTTTACTGCTTCCTTTCCAATGTGGATGCTTTTACATCATTTTCTTGCCTAACTGCCATGCCTGGAACTTCCAGTACAATGTTGAGTAGAAGAGGCAAGAGTAGACATTGTTGTCTTGTTCCTGATCTTTGCAAGAAAGATCAGTCTTTCATCATTAACCATCATGTTAGCTGTGGAGTTTTCACAGATGCTTTTATCAGGTTGAGGAATTTGCTTTTCAAAAAGTCATTCTAGGGTAAATTGGGAAGATAATTCTGCCCCCATTTTACAGAGGAAAAAAATGAGTTTTAAAAAGGTTCAGTACTTAGGAATTTCACTCCTAAGTTAAGAGAAATGAAAACATATGTGCACACAAAAGCTTGTACATGGATGTTCACAGCAGCATTCCTCCTGACCAAAAAGTAGAAACAACCCAAATGTCCATCAACTGATAAATGAATAAATAAAAACTGGTATATCAATATAATGGAATATTATTCAGCCATAAAAATAAATAAAATACTGATACCTGTTAAAACATGGACAAACCTTGAAAACGTTATGCTAAGTGAAAGAACCCAGTCACAAAAGGCACATATTATATGATTCCATTTATATGAAATGTCCAGAATAGGCAAATCCATACAGACAGTATGTTAGTGGTTGCCAGGGCTGGGAGGAAAAGGGAATTAGGTGAGACTGCTAATGGATTTGGGGCTTCTTTTGGGGGTGATGAAAATGTTCTCAAATTAGATAGTGGTGATGGTTACACATGTCTTTGAATACACTAAAATCGACAAATTTTATACTTTAAAAGGGTAAATATTAAGGTCCATGAATTATCGCATTGCTGTTATTTTTAAGGTTGTGTGATTTGCCCAAGATCACATAGCAGGTAAGCAGTGGAGGTGAGGTTCATCCTGAGATCTTCCACTTCTATGTCCAAAAGTCTTTCCATCACATCACAATACTACTCTCAATGCCAAAACCACTTTGTTCTCTAATGGGTCTACTGAGCTTATCTGAGACTGAATCGACACTGAAAGAGTTGGGCACACCAGAGAATGAAACATCAGAAAGCCACAGTCCCAGATGAGGCTCCATGTCTCATAAACAGAAAGTCATGGGCTACAAAACTCCCTGAAGTTTGCCCCAAGTCCACAAATCTTTCAGTTAAAAGTGAGAAATAACTAAGTTCTATATAACAAAGAATTATAGTCACTTTAATTCAACAAAATATTTCATTAAATTCATTCTACTTAGAATATCTTAACTCAGCCAAGTTATTGACAATATAATAAAGAATTTATATAACCTCAGCTAAAATGCTAGGGTTCTTTTGTTACCCATCCACATCCAGATTTTTCAAGCAGGAGGGACAGTTCTCATTTGTGAGAGCTTGAAGTAGCAGTTAGGAGCCTCTCCAAAGTGAGCCACTGAGCAAAGGGCTCAGCAATTTTACACCATTGCTAGTAGAGATAACACACAAAGTTTTAGAATTAGAAGGAAACATAACACCATCTGGAGCAAGGGTTCTTAACCTGAGGTCCAAGGATTCCCAGTGAGTCCATGAAAGAACTTCAGTTATTTGAACCCGCTGGAATTGTATACAAATATGTTTGTGGAGGTGTGTTTTATCCCCAGAGAGATAAGGCCCTATATTTAAAATATTCTTGAATTCTAAGAAACCAACTTTGTAAATTGTGACTATGATAGAATAAAAGTCTTGCTTTGCTTATTAAAGTAACACATACCAGAGCAATTGCAAAGAACGCCTTTCATTAGCAACAGCTGCAAGGTTTATTCCAAATTGGTGTAAGCCAAGTCTTCTGCTGGGAACCTGATGCAATGATTTGTTCTTGATACCATGGTAGGTTTCCATTATCTTTGAAATGCCCATTACGGAAAGCACTAAAAATACATTTCTATATCAAGATAAAATAATATGAAAAGGGGTTATGTATTTCTCTCTCATTCAGAGTAACCAAATGTAAGCAGCTATTACTGGCTTCACTGTAGAAAGCAATTTGGCTTTGTTTTAAGAGATTATTTTGCCTCCTTACCTAACCATATCCAATAGATTCCAAAAGATGAATAAAACACACACCACGTATTTCTCTTGGACTTCCTCTTGACTGGTGATCACCACAAAGAGGATGATTATTCTCTCAGTGAGCTAACAAAGAAATAGCAAAGTCAAGAATTAGGATCATCTGTTAAGCAGGTAGGTAATTTTCTAATTTTAAAAACCAGAGTTCCTCTTAAAAGTATGCTTTAACTATAAATATATATACTACACAGTTAACATGATCTCTGAGGGAGCAGGGTTACAGATGAATTTCATTTCCTCCTATTTGTTTTTCTGCATTCTCCAAATTATATGTAATGAACAAAAAGATAACATATTTCATCTGAATCAGGGCATGTCCCTTCTTGTGATACATGCACACATGGTTTTTACTCACTTTGACAAGCTTTTATTGAGTGTCCACTATGTATCAGATGCTAAGACTACATATATAATGAAAGCATGGTCCTTGTTACACAGGGTAGCAATGGTAGGTGAATGTGGGGCAGTAACTATAACACAGTGTGAATAATGCTGTCATTTAAAGGGCTATATATGGGAGCACAGGGGAGGGAGATACCTGTCTGAGAAAAAGATGCAGAGAGATTTATGGAGGCAACATTTCAGTTGGATCTTGAGGAATGGACAGGGGTTTGTCAGGTAGACTGGATAGGAGAATAGGCATCCTAGGCCAAGGGAGCAGCCTGAGCAAAGAGGCAGAGGTGTGAAAACACACGGTGTGCTGGGGAGTAAGGAGAACCCCTGGGGGCTAGAGAGGATGTGCACAGAAGGGAATCCTAGGAGATAAAATTGAAAATGTGTTGGGGGCTGGGATGTGAAGAGTTTTGAATGACAAGCTGAGAAATTTCCATTTCATCCAACAGGGAAGCCCCCGTAGTTTTGGAGGTTTTGGGGGGGTTTGCTTTGTTTTTTGGTTTTTTTGGTGGGGGTGGGTGGAAGGTGGGAGAAAGCGGAAGCGAAATAATATAATCCTAACCCACATAAGCTAGTGGAAAATGAAAAGCATTCAACAAATTCATATTTTTCCAAGTCAGTAAGCATCTATAAATCATTAAGAATGCACACACTTATGGCTCAGCTCCAGTTACTGACCTCAAAATACACACTCCTCTTTCCAATCTAAATATAATGTGCCTTCTTATGCCACATTAATATACTTTGTACACTCTGCATTTTTTGTTTGTTTTTAATAGAACATTTTACTTTCCTCACAATGGTCGAAGGAAAATATACCTGAGATTGAGGGAGCATATTAGTGATAAAGGAAAGACTAGGGCTGCTTTGTATTTTTCAATAGCTGTCATTATTTTTAAAGCGGATCAAGGACTAAAGACTGGGATAATCTATGACTTAGAATCATAGTGTTAGTCCTGGAAAACCACCTAGTGCAGAGAAATCCAGTATTTGCCAACACTGGGCCACATGATCAGAAATCCACATGTAGAAGCTGTATCAGCGTGTTTATAACCACATTGGTGAGTCAAGAGGGCCCTTGCTTGGCTAAGGAAATTAGATATGATTCAAACCTTAGTCAATCAATGGAAGCTACCTACATGGCTGTTTTTCTTCTGTCAGTCTTTCTTTACAATGCCCTAGTTTCTTGATTTAACCATATTTATATAAAGAATTAGACTTAACTGCAATGATAATTACTGAATGATCCAAGCTTGCCACTATGACACCCGGCAGCCTTCGGATACAAGATCTTAGCAGCAAACAAGTATTTAGGCACTGCCTAATCCTACATTTGATCAGTGCCTGCTAATTAGGAAAACTGTCTAATTTTTGACAAAAATCTCAGGAGATACACACATGAATGCATACACACATATTTCTAATTACATGGCTGACTAATGAAAGAGAGAACATAAGCTACCTTTTGATAAGATGGCTCTCTAAGGGCCCTTCTAGATACTTGTCCAACCCCACCTTTTCACAAATAAGGAAACTGGGAACCAGAGAAATTAAGTGATGTGCCCAAACTAGTGGCAGACCTGGAAACATATATATCCCAAGTCTCCTGGTTTCCAGAGTTGTAGGCAATCCCTGATGTCAGGCTGCCCCTCAACTGATGAGTAGGGAGGGAAAACTCTCCTAAAAGAGAGAGACTGGAGCTGCACAAAGAAACTCACTCTGTTTAAAATCATCACGTGAGGGACTGTGGCATGTTAGTGACGGTAACCTGATTGCAGAGAAATCAGCAATCAGCATACGCCCCAAAACACAACCACATACATACAGGAAGGTATGTGAAGGCCCTCCCCCCATACGATGTCAGTCTAATTAACAAATTATCTGATGGTTATTTAACTCTAACTTGACCATTCAATGGCAATACAATGGGAGAATTTAGGAGGCAATATTCTTAAATTGGTAAAAAGCCAATATTTATTAGTTACTTTGTGCCAGGTTCCAAACACACGTCATCTCATTTAATCTCCATAACGACCCTAAGAAGTGCTATTGTTATTATCTGCCTTTTACAAAGGACACTGCATTTTACAAAGTGAAAGTGACTTGCCTATAGATATGGAATCAAAGTCTAGACAATGTCATTCTAAATTCCTTGTTCTGAAACACTAAGACATTTTCGCCTTGGTTATTTTATGGGCTACACCCTCGCGTAATGTCTATGTTATAGTCTATTCTCAAAAAAAAAAAAGCCTCTCCTGAAAAGTTAAAGCTTAAAACAAGAACTTACTTGATTTTCTAAATCAACACCAAAATAATTTTGAAGAATAGACTTTTAAAATTTATTACTTTTCTTTACATATAATAGTTTGACCAGTTATTTGGAGCTTTACACTTGGGGAAACTTAGCACTTTGTCATTTTAAACAAATCCTATGAGACATGACCATTACTAATGAATGGTCTTGTAATGTTTAGTGCAACTCTAACAGGCAGAATAAAAGCACAGTAAAAACACTGTAACTTAGGCCAAATTAAACATAGTGGTAATGCGGTTAACTCAAAAATTTGGTAACTACAAAATAAAAATATTTTGCATTTTTATGTTCTATTTGGGAATCCTGAACTCCAGATTAAGCAATGACTAAAACTGTTACTTTATAAATGGCATCTAGCAAATTAGTTATAAACTACTGAAGGAGTAAAAAATCATACTTCAACTATAGAGAGAATTTCTACAATCTTAAAAATAAATTAGTTTTACCCTCAAAGACTATTATATTACTAAAAGGAAAACCCAAACTATTTTAAATCCTGTAAACTTTTGTTGAGAACTTCAGAAACATACTCTTAAATATTCAAATCACCACATTCTTCTGTAAGACAAAAGCATCTAAATACTATTTATATATTTTTACTTATTCATCAATCAATAGATATTTATTGAGTGCACTATTCTGAATCCCGGGGTGTATAACACCCTGAACAAGACCAAGTCCCAACCTTCATGGTATTTATGTCCTAGTTTGTGAGATAGACACTGTAAACAAATGTAGCATAATAGTTGAGTGTTCAGGAAAACTAGCCCAAATCCAAATTTTTGCTCCACCATTTACAATTTATGTGAACGTGGATAAGTTATTTAACTTTTGTGTTAAGTAATTATGCTGGAGATAAAAATAAGCATAATTTAATGTAGTGATTAGTATATTTACAGGAAAATACATTTTTCTATATAATCAAGACTATCAGTGAATAAAAAAGTTAATCTCAGCATCTTTAAAATTATACTGTAAATATTGCTTTATAACTATCACACCAAAGAACTCCACTGATCAAATGCAAAAAATACCAGAAAAATCGAAAATCTTACGTACAGAGTGAATTGTACGTAATAATTCATTATGTACAGAGTGAATAACTCATTCTCAGGAAGCATCAAAGTTTTGGGAATCTCATAGCACAACACTATCCGCAGTACAGTTTTATCTCTAACAATATAAACCTGTTCCCAGCTCAAAACTGGAGAGAAAATCTATACAACTTTATGGAAAAAAAATAATTAAATCTAGCAATGCAAAGAAGCACCTGTGTCATGGATTAAAAGAAATTAGGGTGAAACTCTGCTGTTTTCCTAAAATGGTTTATTTTAAGACACTCTCCTTGGGTATATCCTTCATATTTGTTCTTATGAATCTGTGACTGTGAAATCTTTGGAATGATTTTTGGCAAGCAGACCCCTGCTTGTCCTTATCAGAAATAGGATGTGATATCGGTAAAAATAAAAATTGTTCTGGCAATTTGGGCTCACAAATGGAAGTTCTGTAGGCATGATAATTTGGGGGTAATAACTCCCAGTGTTTTGATTTATAGATTTAAAAAATTGTGTAAAATGAAGACATGTGCAGTGATGTTTATTGGGATGCAAAGGTAAGGAGGCAGAATTTAGCCATTTTAATTCAGTTATGTATGAATTCTTTGCATTTCAAGCATTTCTCAAAAGGTAAAGGAGTAAAGTGGATAACTCTGAGGGTTTCCTAAAGGCACATCAGCCTAATGTCATAATACAAAGGTTAGTTTTGTGGATATTCTCCCCTCTCCTTGAGTTGAAACATACTAAAGCTATATCAATAAAAACCTTTCTCGGGCTTCTGCACAAGCGAAGCCAGAAGAAAGCCCTTCAAAATCAATATTTCAGGGTTG
The DNA here is from genome assembly GCF_028021215.1 of Eschrichtius robustus. Taxonomy (NCBI): domain Eukaryota; kingdom Metazoa; phylum Chordata; class Mammalia; order Artiodactyla; family Eschrichtiidae; genus Eschrichtius; species Eschrichtius robustus. The sequence continues at coordinate 70,274,993 of NC_090833.1, forward strand.
GTGGTATTTCCGCTCCATAAAAGCAAGTTGTTTTGATTAAATATACTAAAATAGTTTCCCAATTCAACTTTTTTTAAAAAATCAAGCTAATAAAATACGCAAGCTCATTTGGGAGCAAGGCGTTAGAGAGGAGAGATGCCGAGTTTTCACTTATCACTTTTAATTATAGTTATATTCTACTTTTGGACCTTTTTTACTTTCCCATTTTATAAATCAAAAAATACCAAAAGTTTACTTTATTTCCTGATATAATTTTAATTGGCATGTAATTGTTTCCAAAAATGGATGTATATAAACAACTATTTATGTTATCGTTTTGCCCTTCTCCTCTAAATTGTATCTTTAAAAAATACATAAACTATACATCTCTGTGTTAACTTATTATAGTCTTATTGTCAGTGGGTCCCCCCCCTTTCTTTTAGCAATTGTAATATTAGAAAATCAAGTGGCTTTTCCCTGTCAAAATAAAGATGTGTATAAAACATTTAAAAATGTACAGAAGAAAACACAGAAAACAAACATACCCTCCTAAACACACACCACCGTCATTTGATACATGTGATTCTAATTGCTCAACTAGCTAAGAGTTCCTACTGCTTTTGGGAATTACTTATCTTGATATTTTGGAAGACCAGTTCCCAAAAAAGAGAACTCCGTTGTGACTTAGCAATCTCACAAAGGTAATGTCAAAATAACATCACAAATGAGCGGACTTGTTTTTCAACCTACTTGAAAGCAGCTAGACACCATGCATTTTTCCAGATACTATATGCAATCAGCTATGATTAGCCACATTCTTAACTAGTTTCTTCACTTAAAAGTGGGGAAACAGGGAAACCAAGAATAATTACACAACTTTAGACTTTTGTTTGGTTATTTTGAAGTCAGGGGCCTCAGAGTCATCTCATAATGAGGGAATTCTTCTAATTATCTGCAGAATTCTAATAAAAGAAGGGGGCAGAAAATGAAACTTTGGACCTGATGCTGTGTTCTTGAAGCTTTTTACAATACTATGTCCATTCTGAAAACCATAGAAAAGATAGTAAATGAATAAAAGAAACAGAGGAGAGGTAAAATCTCAAAGAGATAAAAAGAGGAAGCCAAACACCACAACAAAAATTAACAATAATCAGCCCAGGATGAGAATGGTAATTGTCTTCACTACTATGATGATCCCTGATTGCTCCTGACAACACAAACTTAAAAATCATTTGAGCCCCATCAACAGTAGACTTTGCCACCTCACCTTTAAATAAAAAGTGTCAGTGTATACTTGTCATTATTTTTTAATTACCAAACCAGGATATATTCTGATTACAGTGATCATACTTCCATAAGCCACTACAGTTTCAACTAATAGTGATTAAAATCACACTTAAATATTCTGGAATTTCTAGGACTGCAAGAAATCAGATTTCTAAGTTGTATAATACTTTCTATTTTTGGATAAGCCTACATACTTTCAGAAAGCATAAAATATATGCATATTTCCTAGACATATTCAAGATGCTCTTCTTTCTTACAAATTTAACTGTCTTGTTTCTCACTTGCATTTCCTTCTTTGGAAATAACTAAAATAACACTACTGTTAACTTTGAAACTGCTGTTTTACCATAAAATTAATATTATCCAATTTAGCCTAAAAAAGTACAAAATCCAAAAAAGTATGCCAAAAGAAAACATGACTTAGATTCAGATAAATTTGATCATACTCCAAGCAAAATAATTCCGTATGACAGAATACAACTTTCATTTAACCTGGGTTGTTAATTCTGTTCTCTAAAATTAGCATTAGACGATGCTATATGCATCTTAGTTGTTAACAAATAATAAATACCAATAAATCTTTTCCTAAATAATATGTTTCTACTGGGACAGATGTGTACCCCTTTTTATTTTGTAAGGAAATACATTTAAGGCATTTCCATCTAGGTCTTGGCTAGCTGACTACTCTGTTACTAGTTTGTACTCTAAATATTGCCCCAATTTTTATTTTACATTTGATATGTCAACACTGAAAATGTCTTCATCCTAATGAATACTATTTCTCTACTTTTACTGAATAAGCAAAATTTAAAATCTCCCATGAACTTGCAATGCTGAGTTCTTGATAGGCTCCTCAAGTTTATACTCCAATTTTCATCTTTTAAACTTTCATGGTATTTTAAGCAAATTTTAATACAAGGATCTATGCCACTCCTTCAATCAACAAAATTTAAGGTGTATGTTTCTGTTATAAGCACTTTGCTAGGTGCTGGCAATACAATCAGATTCTGATATTTCAAATATTTTTACAATGCAAATTGGTCACATTTTGTTATCCATTTTTCCAATTTATTTTGCAAATAGTTAAAATTAAACTCATGTAAATACCTTTTCTGTAAATTTTAAACATATGCTCATATAGTCACTTAACCCTTATCTCTCCTTATGGAAAATACCACTTTTTTGTTTTTCTTGCCTTAATTCAGCAATGATTTCGTATACTAAATATCTACCAGTGACTTTCCCACCTTCCTTCAACCTGCCTTTAAAAGGAACAATGGTCATCTAGGGCTAGAGACAAATGATACCTAAAATAACAGCAATAGCAACCAGGTATTGTATTCTTTTTTTTTTTTTTAACATCTTTATTGGAGTATAATTGCTTTACAATGGTGTGTTAGTTTCTGCTTTATAACAAAGTGAATCAGTTATACATATACTTATGTCCCCATATCTCTTCCCTCGTGTCTCCCTCTCTCCCACCCTCCCTATCCCACCCCTCTAGGTGGTCACAAAGCACCAGCTGATCTCCCTGTGCTATGCGGCTGCTTCCCACTAGCTATCTATTTTACGTTTGGTAGTGTATATATGTCCATGCCACTCTCTCACTTTGTCCCAGCTTACCCTTCCCCCTCCCCGTATCCTCAAGTCCGTTCTCTAGTAGGTCTGCGTCTTTATTCCCGTCTTGCCCCTAGGTTCTTCATGACCTTTTTTTTTTTTTAGATTCCATATACATGTGTTAGCATACGGTATTTGTCTTTCTCTTTCTGACTTACTTCACTCTGTATGACAGACTCTAGGTCCATTCACCTCACTACAAATAACTCAATTTCGTTTCTTCTTATGGCTGAGTAATATTCCATTGTATATGTGTGCCACATCTTCTTTATCCATTCATCTGTTGATGGACACTTAGGTTGCTTCCATGTCCTGGCTATTGTAAAGAGAGCTGCAATAAACATTTTGGTACATGACTCTTTTTGAATTATGGTTTTCTCAGGGTATATGCCCAGAAGGGGGATTGCTGGGTCGTATGGTAGTTCTATTTTTAGTTTTTTAAGGAACATCTACACTGTTCTCCAAAGTGGCTGTATCAATTTACATTCCCACCAACAGTGCAAGAGGGTTCCCTTTTCTTCACACCCTCTCCAGCATTTATTGTTTCTAGATTTTTTGATGATGGCCATTCTGACCTGTGTGAGATGATATCTCATTGTAGTTTTGATTTGCATTTCTCTAATGATTAATGATGTTGAGCATTCTTTCATGTGTTTGTTGGCAATCTGTATATCTTCTTTGGAGAAATGTCTATTTAGGTCTTCTACCCATTTTTGGATTGCCTTGTTTGTTTTTTTGATATTGAGCTGCATGAGCTGCTTGTAAATTTTGGAGATTAATCCTTTGTCAGTTGCTTCATTTGTAAATATTTTCTCCCATTCTAAGGGCTGTCTTTTCATCTTGTTTATGGTTTCCTTTGCTGTGCAAAAGCTTTTAAGTTTCATTAGGCCCCATTTGTTTATTTCTATTTTTATTTCCATTTCTCTAGGAGGTGGGTCAAAAAGGATCTTGCTGTGATCTATGTCATAAGAGTGTTCTGCCTATGTTTTCCTCTAAGAGTTTGATAGTGTCTGGCCTTAAATTTAGGTCTTTAATCCATTTTGAGTTTATCTTTGGGTATGGTGATAGGGAGGGTTCTAATTTCATTCTTTTACATGTAGCTGTCCAGTTTTCCCAGCAGCACTTACTGAAGAGGCTGTTTTTTCTCCATTGTATATTCTTGCCTCCTTTATCAAAAATAAGGTGACCATATGTGCATGGGTTTATCTCTGGACTTCCTATCCTGTTCCATTGACCTATATTTCTGTTTTTGTGCCAGTACCATACTGTCTTGATTACTGTAGCTTTGTAGTATAGTCTGAAGTCAGGGAGCCTGTTTCCTCCAGCTCTATTTTTCTTTCTCACGATTGCTTTGGCTATTTGGGGTCTTTTGTGTATCCACACATATCGTGAAATTTTTTGTTCTAGTTCTGTGGAAAATGCCATTGGTAGTTTGATAGGGATTGCATTGAATCTGTAGATTGCTTTGGGTAGTATAGTCATTTTCACAATGTTGATTCTTCCAATCCAAGAACATGGTATATCTCTCTCCAACTGTTTGTATCATCCTTAATTTCTTTCATCAGTTTCTTATAGTTTTCTACATACAGGTCTTTTGTCACCTTAGGTAGGCTTATTCCTAGGTATTTTATTCTTTTTGTTGCAGTGGTAAATGGGAGTGTTCCCTTAATTTCTCTTTCAGATTTTTCATCATTAGTGTATAGGAATGCAAGAGATTTCTGTGCATTAATTTTGTATCCTGCTACTTTACCAAATTCATTGATTAGCTTTAGTAGTTTTCTGGTGGCATCTTTAGGATTCTCTATGTATAGTATCATGTCATCTGCAAACAGTAACTGTTTTACTTCTTCTTTTCCGATTTGGATTCCTTTTATTTCTTTTTCTTCTCTGTCTGCCATGGTTAGGACTTCCAAAACTATGTTGAATAATAGTGGTGAGAGTGGACATCCTTGTCTTGTTCCTGATCTTAGAGGAAATGGTTTCAGTTTTTCACCATTGGGTCATTGTATTCTTAACTAAGTCCTAGAAACTTATCCAACCCATTTTCTCAGTTATTCCAGAAGATACGTGTTATTTTTACATCACATGAGAAAATGAGATTCAGAACAATTACATGACTTGTTTAAATTCATACAGCTATTAAGAGGTAGAACTGGAATTTAAATCCAGGTCTGTAGAATCCCCAGGTCTATATGATTAGATACTACACTACATAAACATGAATGATCTCTCCTTTCCAATTGTATTCAGTAAAAGTGGCAGAATGAACAAGAAATGGCTGGGGAGTATTCTAATCTCTGGACATGGATGAAGGGGACTTTTTTTTGGAAAATCTATTATTTTCCAGGCAATGTGTGTGGTGTCCTTTTCCCTACACAGCCCAATGATTGTGGCTAATATGACCCCACAGTGGGAGGCAGAGGAGCCAGGCACCAAACCCAAGTCTGAATGGCTCCAATCCTATGCCTCTCTGTCCTATACTGCTCAGGGCTGTGGCATAGTGAGAGTGGGAAGTGGATGTGAAATCTCATCCCAGCAGAGGGTCACTGCAGTGTTGCACAGAGCGACAAGCATCATTTCCCTGAATGTTTTCCAACTGGCTATTCTGTGTGTGCAATGTTTTAGGATGAGGTAAGTTTTTTATGGAATTCCCCTTGTTAGTGATGTGGGTTGCACATTAGCAAAGGGTGGCTTTTTCACTGCCATAAAGTCAACAGAGGCTATAAATAGAACAAAGTATGCAACAAATTCTATAATACAAATAATGCAATTAAAACCTACCTGCAGAAGCCTAGGCAGAAGATGGTCTGATTCAATGCCAACATATATGTGCAGCAACTCCAAGAGGGAAACAGATTGGCAAAGTCGCATGACAAGTCCAATTGCATAAAAAGTGTCAACCACTGAATCTGTGTCCAGTGAATTAAAAAAACAGACATGGTAAGTAAAACATAGATCACAACCCAAACCTATAAAGCACTTTGAAATACAGTTGAGACTCCTTACTTCCTTTTTCATAGTACATGTGAGAAATTTCCTAAATAGATTACTAAATTACAAAGACTATGTAACCAAAGAAAGCACTTTATATCATTGTACATTTTAATTGCTCCTCTTCCAGAACGGATTTAAAACTTGAAAAAGAAGGCTCCACGGCCAAAGCTAAAGCATTTATTCCCCATTTATGAGATTCTAAAGCAATCCCAGCATAAAAGTAAACAGCTAGACTCTAGACTACACCAGTGAAAACAGGCTGGAGGTGAGTTTATTAAAGAAGCTGCGGTGCCCACACCTTGTCCATTGACAAGGAAATGACAGAGATGAGAAAATACGATTTCAGAGAAGCTTTATGGAAATGAGATTAATGATGCCATGATATCAAATAACATCTTACATGTATCTAGCATTTATGGCTCATACATATGTAGTTAGTGCTTTCTGGATTTCTGTGAGTTTTAAACACTGGAACTTGGGCCCATTGCAGAGGGCCCAAAAGAAATACTGCATTTGGAGAGAGCTGAAATGGAAGGCAAACGTTCCTCTAAATAGGATAAATGTGCTGGTTTAAATTTTAAAATGAAACCCCGCCATGTTAAGAATCTTCTAGGGAAGTCTTTGTTGTCTTCACTCCCTAGTGATCATTCACATGATAATACTTTATCAAACACAAAGGGTGTCTCTTCTCAGCAGCTATATGAGGTAGACATTATTATCATCCCCATTTCGTAGATGATTCCTGAGGCACAGACAGTCCATGCTCTTATCCATGGCCCTGCACTTGTTATAAGAGAATTATCAGTCACACAGCTCCTTGAAGGAAGAAAGTAGCAGACGTTACTAGCCCAGGTGCTTGAGTGCTGTTGAGCTACTTAATTTATACATTGACTCAGGAACTGTACTGAACCCCACATAGTTCTTTTCGGTCTGCCTTCCATATGAATGGGTTGTGTTTCTTTAATAATACGTAGCTTCTATAATTATAACGGCAGGATAACAATTAAGAAATAAGTACACTGCTGACTAAGGCATTTTTCCTACTGGAAAGGCCAGGCAGCATAAGAAAGAGTTCATGCCTTGTTACTCATGTTGTGAATGACCTATAATATGCCCTCAAAGCCACAGCTAACTTCCAAGGTCTAGAAGTGATGTTTTTTCCTAAAAATATAAGGGGAGTTTTCCTAAGCCCTGTGTTTTCCTCTGCTTGAGGACTCCCAACACTCATAGTTGAAATTCAAGCCTCAGGCTGTATCTTTGGAGGTTCTTAACAAAGGCAAGAATTTATCTGTAGATTTGCAGTAAGAAAAAGCAACATAAAATAGTTTATGGTGCCACAGAAGTAGATTAATTTTCTTATTATACAGAAGTCTGAATTGATGAGCACAGCATGACTTTTCCCAGATATATCCTAGATGTTTGTTTTTAGCTGAAACCAGCAGTTGCTCAAATTGTCAAGTCATGCAACAGTTGTAAACTGTGATGACACTTACCCATGTGGGGATGGAACGTGAAAAGAATGTTATTTTGACAGTCAGAATGTTAAATGACAGTGATTCATTTTTTGGAAAACTGAAATGCATTTAAAATCTTTACTTTTTAGGAAAGTGGAGGAAGCTTATGACTGAAACCATTAATGCTAACTCCCATATAGGTGATGAGTCATCTACAAAGTGTGTCATTTTCTTATGGACACATTGCCCTTTAAAGGGACCAAATAGAAGCCTCAGGAATATAAAGTTTGTCTTTCATTTGTTAGTATTTTCCAGTTATCTGAAACCTGGGGAATAAAAAACAAAAGAAGAATTGGTTAATTCCTGATTTCTCTGCAAAAAATGTTTTACTGGAACGTACAGATTTCCACAACACACACCAAATCTACTAAGGTTTGGTGCAGAACTAAAAAGGAAGAGTGAAATGGCACCACCCCAATGCCATGTCTATGTTTTCAGGGCAAATGCCTACTCAGGGGGAAGCCACATACCTTTCCCTCATCTTACCTCCCCCCCTCCTCCAAAAAGGTTTTGGTTTTTGCAGTAAGAACAAAGTATGCTTACTGAAAAATACGGTCACTACATTTTAGAGAAGTGAAGGCTATTAGGTGCAGTTCATAGAAGTTAAAAAATTATTATAACCAGGACTAGATGAAAACGAGGATTAAAAGTTAAAAATCCAAAACTGTTTTGGGCTTTTACCTTTTCCAAATGAAAAGAATCTGACTGTCATATTTGTGAATATCCATGAGTGGCCACAGAACTGGATTAAGTAGTAGATGAAAAGATAGGCATTCTTCCTATACCTACAATAAATACAGGAAAATACTTCATTTAAACATATTAAACACTTCCTTTATAATCACCCTTTCAGCATTATACACATCTTTTCACTAACTTACTGGCCAATCTGAGCAAGCAAGAGACAACTATTCCATATCAGAGTCTTTTATTTGGTTTCCCCTCTAAACCCCATCAGATTTTGAAAGTACACACTATCTGTTAAAGTGACCATCCTGAGTTTGTTTAAAGACAAATATGGTTCTATTTCAAAATCCACTTTCATCTTTGATAAACCTCTAACCTTGCTGCTCCCCAAGGGATAAAAGTGAGCATTGCAAAGTAGGCTTTGAATATTTTTGAAAAGAAAATATGGATGGAGAGGGGCTGATGTGGTCGATACGTGTCCCTGCTAAGTGCAGAACTTGAACTTGATAACTAGTTTATAGTTACAAGAGGGGAGTAGCAATGGTGGCATTCCCAGGTGGTGGATAATTCCGTCATTGGACACACCTGACTTCTGAATGCATTATGTGATTGGGGACAGTGTCTCACCACTGCCTATTATATTTTGCAAGAGCAGATAGCTTCCTTCACCAGACACACAGAGAAAGCAGTTTAGTCACTTGGGCCTGATATGGGAAGTCAAGCTGGCTTTTAAAATGGGTTGCTGGGGAGATGACTATGAGAAGATTGACAGATACACGTTTGAGGGAGCTAGAGAAAGCACCGTTTGAAGCGTTGCCTCTGGTTCGGAAAAGCGGTGGGAGTGGCCCTGCCCAGGGTAGACAAGATTTTTCTCCTAGTTGGAGATGTGAAACCTCTGGGAAATAAGGCAAATTAGTTAGGAAGCAGATACAGTGTAGCTTGATGATTTTACTTGGGCACCCCTACAGATGACTCAAGTACTACTAAATGAGTGGGAAAGAGGAATTCCTCCCTCAAACCTACAGCAGAATCACATGGCGCATGGGTTAAACATACACATCCCAGGCTCTACCCTCATACCACTGAATCAGTTTTTCTGGAACTGGGCCCTGAAATCTACACATGTGATCGGTGTTTCTGCAGCAGGTAGAGAAAGTCAAGGGAAGGGCTCCAGGTCGGCGGAGAGGGAAGAAAGAGAAAGACGGCAAGAGAGCGCACAAAAGGAAGGGTGGCCACGCAGCCCGTCCTTCCCATTTCCTCAGCTATAAAATGGGGGAAATAACAGTTCCTCCTAGGGTTGTCGGGACAACTGAATTAGCTAATACCTGTCCAGAGCCCCAGGGAGTGTGGGGCGTAAGTTTGCTCGGGCGCTGGCCGGTGCTCCCCCAGCTCCTCAGTATCGGCACCACACACCGCCCCGTTCCCCACCCTCAACCCCGGCGGCCCCTCCTCCCGCACCCCCTCCTCTCCCTCCTCTGCTGAGCGCCCTACCTGGGCTGCAGCCAGGCGGGCAGCTCCACGGGTCCCATGGGCCGCCGTCTCCAGGCCCTCCACGCCGACCAACACCCGCCGGGAGCGCGGGAGGGGCGGCCGGGCGGCCTGGCACGGAAGGGCGGGGCCTCTCCTCACGCGGCAATTTACCAAAAAAAAAAAAAAAAGTTCCTGAAGTTCCTGCGGCGGCGGGAGCCAGCGGCACCACCACTGGCACGCCGAGGCGCGGCAGGTGCCCGAGGCTGGGCCGGCCTGGCGGGGGCCCTAACACACCCCAGTCCCAAGTAAGGTGCACCAGGCTGCTTACCCGGCTTCCTAATCTTTGGGTTGAGACTCCGTTGCAGCCTTGTAGAAACGAACGGACCCTGAACCCTGACCCCGGAAGCGTGCAGTCAAGCCATCCCAAAGCCTCCTGGGATGCGTGAGCCCCAGGTGGCGCCTCTCATTACCCTCACCTGTGAGAGCGGTTAGGCTAGGACGATTGTGAGCACGCCTTCTCTAACACCTTTTCGGCCAAGAGGCCTGATTCCGTCAGTATCAGACATCCTTGCCCTCTCATTTCTCCTGGGTCCTCACTGATGCTTGCAAATCCTTTTTTTAACGTTGTGTTCATCTCCCTATCCTTTGCCCAACCCTCAGAAACCTGATCACTCAGGCCTATGGCATCACTCTCTCCTTCATGCTCTGGTGACCCACTTCCTACTTTGCTGATAAGATCCAGACCATCTTCCAGCTTCTCTGCCCTCTAAGGGAAATATCCCCAAATAAATTTAAAACAAAACAAACAAAAAGCCAAGAAAGCACTTGCAAGTAAGCAGGACCATATACCCGATTTGGGGAGTTGGAAGGTAGTATCCCCATTTTAGCTAAAGGGAGTTGAACCTTTAAAAAATATGTTAAGGTGCTTGCCACAGGTCACATGACTGATAAATGGCAGTATTAGAACCTCAAGGTTTTTGTTTTTGTTTTTCCATTAGGCTAGCTATAGTTTCCTTCCTCCTGGTCTATTCTGACCTGGTACCTCATCTCTCCATTCCTCTGCACCTTCCCTCACCCCCTGCCCTGGGTCGGAAGTTCATTCCTCTCCTGAATTCACCAGTCCCTTCTCAAAGTCATTCCATCAGTTATTACCCACAGCTGCTTCTTGCATCTCCATCCTGTCCTTTCCACTGGATTTCACCACAGTTTAGGAACATCTTCAAATCTCTCCCACCCTAGAATTAAACATTTTATTCTTTCTGCTTCTCTCTGGATGTAGTTTTCTCTCTCCTTTTTCTCATAACTCCCTGCCCGCTCTCATAATCAGATGCTTCTTTATTTCTTACCATCTTCCTGGTCCATAACACCTTACTGTTTAACTTTCCTTCCCAACACTCTCCAGAAACTGTTCTCTCAGGGAGGCTGCCTTGATTTCTTCCCTGAGTCCCCGTTCTGCACTCACTGTGTAGATGACCCCACACAGTTCTTGCTCTTGGGGAGCATTTGATGTAAAGAGGAAACTGATTTACAAGCAAACACTGGTGGCTAAGCAGTCATCAATGTCATCAGTGCCCAGGCCAAGCAGCGAGAGAGGAATAAAGTCCTGGATGGCCTGGAATGGGGCGAGAGGAGAAGGCAGAAAGTGACCCTTTATCATAAAACACAGACCCTGCATCTACATCCTCCCCCCTCCTCCCCTTCCACAAGTCTACTGCATTTACCAACTTCACCTCTCCTCCCTCTGCCTCTGTAACTCTGCATGGTAGAATTTTCTCACCTTCTGTCCTTTCTCTCTCTAGACGGATCCTCTTCTCCAGCTCTATTTCCTCTCAGGTCTGCCCTGGGCCATCTTTTCCCTTTGCCACCATGTTATTCCTCAGCACAGACATCTCCCCACACGGCTTTATCTCCACGCAGATAATGGCTGACTCTATTATCTTCAGCCTCTGTTGTTTTTTTTTAATGAACACTAGCTCTGGCCTTTCAACAGCTTCTGGATATTTCTGCATGAAAATCCCATTGTAACTTCCAATTGAATCTATTTATAATAAGCATACTGTCTTTCTTCCCATATCATTATCTAATTTCCTGCAGGGAGACCATGGTTTTCCTAGTCATTCGGGTTTAAAATTTAGGAGTCATCATTAAGTCTCCCCATCCAATCTAATTCTATTGATAGAATTATTCTGTTGAGATCACTAGCATTCCACTTCTGTTTCTTATACCCAGAACCCGGGTAAAGGAGACACAAAAAGAGCTCCTTTTTACTTGCCAAAGAGCAAACTAGAAACAAACAAAAAACCTTTCAAATCAAGAAGTTAGGGAATTCTACCTTGTTTTCCAAGGAATCAGTGCAGAGGGAGCTTATGAGAGAACATTTTGAGTAGGAAGTGCATTTCTCCCTTTTCCTTGGCAGGGCCTTAGGGCAGGTCCTCTTCAGGTCCTGCCAGCATTACCAAGGCAGACTTCACCAGCCTCCCTGCCTCCAGTTTCTCCTCCTTCTACCCAGACTACCATACATTAGTTGAAGCCTGCTGGAAGTATTTCTTAAAACACAGTCCTGATCCAACCATTTTTTTCTGGTCAAAATTCTTTGTGGTTCTCTGTTGCCTGCTACAGTCATATCTCATCTTGCCTCTAAGCCGATCATACGCTGACATCTCATACCACCCTATCCCCCACCAATTACAGCAACTCACCATTCCATGACCACACCAGGCATTTTCTGATCATCATGTGTACCTATGTGAAACTTTTCTCCTCGTTTGAATTTCTCTTCTACTTCTTCCCCTTCAGCCCAAAGTTCTACTCATTCTTTAAAGCCCTTCCCAGTGCTTCTTCTGGGAGATGCACTGGTCTAATGGATGTCTATGATGGCACTTACTTACCTTAAGATATTTTTACTGGGGTTCCTGCCTACTCAACTAAATTGTGAATTCCCAGAGGGCTCTACCTCTTAGTTACAGTAAGAATTTGACATACTTTAACTTCTATGAACAAAGCCTCTTTTGCCAAAACTACATGATTCTTGGGAGGATTGAATGGGAAAATGTATTAAAGTACCTAGTACAGTGCTTGGCATGATAGGTATCCAAAAATGTCAATTATCTACTTGTACAGGAGAAGTTAGAGGTCGGGATAGTTCAAGTAACTCAAAATTAACATGTTCTTGCCTTTTAGAAGGAACTTTAACACTATTTGAATATGTCAGTGTTGTTTTCCTTGGGAAAATGTTTAAATTTGTTTTCATCCCTATGAACACCATTTGGGAAACTAAAGCCTTGAAATATATTTCATGGCAGTAGCAGATTAGCTCAAGATTTTTTTAAACCATACATAAAATGTAATAAGCTACACTATTTCACAATGATCTTCAGAGAAATTAAATCCAGTGGTTGAATATCCTGAGTTTGGACATTTAACCATCCATCTATCCATCATCCTGTTCCTGCATTTTTTCCCTCCCATTCCTTGGCAATCTCATTTTTGAATGCCAATACTTCATGTGATATTCACTGAGAGCAGAGATTCTGGAAAAGTGCCCCATTGCCCCCTTCTTCTTCCATTACCTACAAAGGGCACTATGAGGAAACAGTTATACTCTGATAACTTTCAATTCTAGATTTCCTTTTTATTTCAACCACCTGGAATTTTCAGGGATCACAACCTCTCTTTCTTCCCACTCCCAATCCCATAGCACAGTTTGGAAATTTCACAAGCTGCTAGATCCATACATAACCCTAGAGATTATGTAGTTCAATCTTATTGTTTCCCAGGCACCAAAACTCTAGTTAAAGCTAGGCTGAGATCTCTTTCCACAGCATTGTGCAAAATTTCAACTGTATTTGCCCAGTTATCTTATCTTACTTGGGCATTAATCATAAATAGTCATGTATTGTAATCTTCGCCTGGACATGCTCTCAGCCTCTATTACCACTCTTTTCCAGCTGATCCAAAGCATTGCTTTTACTTCTCTGCTAGAACTTTAACTATTCATCCTTTAAATGTCTTCCCCCTTTGCGACTCCATTTAGAAGACCAAACCCTGGACTTCTTGGTCATCATTATTCCCCAATCTATCCTCTGTCTTATTCCAAGACAAATGTGTTTAAGTGTGTAATTGGTTCATTCAACCATGCAGGCGCCATTATAAAATCTCTTAGTTCACATGATTATATTGTTGATTATAAGCTACATGTGTTTTACAGTACTTTCTATGAGTTCTCTCACTTAATCCTCAGAGCAACCATATGAGGTGGGTGGGAACTGTCTTTTTTTTTTTTTTTAAAGGGAGGAGATATGGGGATATATGTATACATTTAATGCAAATTAAAACCACAATGAGATATCATTACACACCTATGAGAATGGCCAAAATTAAAGAGACCCACCATATCAAGGCTGAGAGGGAACTCAATCCATCCCTTTGCAGCCTTCCTACAACCAGCCCAAATCTCCTAAGGCAAAAGGATGCCTCTAGCAGGCTAGGAGGAAAGTGACATACAAAGAAATGCAAAAGAGAAAGTCACATTAGTATAATTCCAAACTGTTATTCCTGTTATATACAGTTAAGGTTTTATTTAAATTCACATACAATTTTCATTTCTATTTATTCTTGTTCCATGCCATTGTCTATGATTACTGAAAACTGCTTTTCTTAGAATAATTCATTTTACAAACTACTTAGAGGAGTCACCCACAGAAAAACAACTTAATATGGTAATTTTTGAGATCAGATTTAGTTTTATAATGATGGAAACATTATTTGGGTCACAAATATAAATACTTTCAAGATCATTTTTATATTGATCTCTTTAGATAAAATTATTTTTGTTTCCATTATATCCAAATCACTTTAAAGGCAGGGTTGCTTTTTGATAGTCTAAGGTAAGAGATTTTAAAAATGAATTAGGCTTTAAAAATTTAAGACTTTTTGACTGTATCATATGTACACAGAGTCAAGAAACAAAACGGCAACATCTTTTGTCATCATTTTTTGAATAAAGAAATTACAAAACAAAAGAGATAAAGTCAAAATAAACAATCTAAACACTTATTAATTCATCTAAAAATTATTGAATTTTACTGGATTCTTAAATAGATGAGCATAGGTCATATTGTGCATTTATGTAGCTTAATAATGGTAGGAAATGCTGATCCCAAAAGAAAACTGACCAGAAAGATTCCTTCCTTGAAAAATGAATTTCGGAAAAACAAAGGTCTTTCTTCTCAGATTATTTTATTCCATATTGCCTTCTCAATGTTGGCTATTCTGTTAGTTGAGGGGGATTAGATAAGAAGATCATAGAGATCTCCATGATCTGGTTCTGATATTCTATAAACTCACAATTTATTCTGTATCTCAAATACATATTTTCTATAAATGCTGTCCCTAGAAAAGCCATCAGCTGTAAGTGATGTCAATGTTCGTACTTCTTTATTCATGCGTTGGTTTGATACTTTCATTTTGCTGCTTGTGTATACTTTCCACAGAATTAGTGTTTGTTTATCAAAATATATTGTGCTTGACCTTGTGCTATGTGAGCTCTTATTGGCTGTTTGGGAGACTGGATGAATTTAAAGACAAAAAGACACATTCTCCATCCTGAAGGTGTTTCTAAAAATTTTTTTATTGAAATATAGTTGATTTACAATGTTGTGTTAACTTCTGCTGTACAGCAGTGACTCAGATATACACATTCTTTTTTATATTCTTTTCCATTATGGTTTATCCCAATATATTGAATATAGTTCCCTGTGCTATACAATAGAACCTTGTTGTTTATCCATGTTACGTGTAATAGTTTGCATCTGCTAATCCCAAACTCCCTCAAGGTGTTTTTAAATGGCTGGGGTTTTTTTTTTTTGTTGTTGTTGTTGTTTTAACTATGCTCAGAAACAGAAAGAAACAGTTTCAGGGAGCAAGGAATTTTCAGTCAGAAGACCCGGGTTCAAGTCTAGATTTCACTTCTGTGTGATGAAGAGGCAAAAGATGAGGAAGAGGATCAGACTCTTGTGAACCCGGACACGTATACCTCAGATCTCCATTTTCAGGTGAGCAAAGACCGCTATGGAGGGCAGCCGCTTTTCTCAGAGAAGTTCCCCACGCTTTGGTCTGGGGCAAGAAGTCTTATGGAGTGACAAAGGGGAAAGTCTGTTTTGAGGCCAAGGTAACCCAGAATCTCCCAATGAAAGAAGGCTGCACAGAGGTTTCTCTCCTTCGAGTTGGATGGTCTGTTGATTTTTCCCATCCACAGCTTGGTGAGGATGGATTCTCTTACGGTTTCAATGGACGAGGACTCAAGGCAGAGAATGGGCAGTTTGAGGAATTTGGCCAGACTTTTGGGGAGAATGATGTCATTGGCTGCTTTGCTAATTTTGAGGCTGAAGAAGTAGAACTTTCCTTTTCCAAGAATGGAGAAGACCTTGGTATGGCATTCCGTATCAACAAGGAATCCCTGGCTGACCGGCCCCTCCTACCCCATGTCCTCTGCAAAAATTGTGTTGTAGAATTAAATTTTGGTCAGAAGGAGGAGCCCTTCTTCCCACCGCCGGAAGAGTTTGTGTTCATCCATGCCGTGCCTGTGCAGGAGCGCGTGTGCACTGCGGTCCCTCCCAAGACCATAGACGAGTGTGAGGTGATTCTGATGGTGGGATTGCCTGCATCTGGAAAGACCCAGTGGGCACTGAAATACGTAAAAGAAAACCCTGAGAAAAGATACAGTGTCCTGGGAGCTGAGACTGTGCTCAATCAAATGAGGATGAAGGGGCTCGAGGAGCCACAGATGGACCCCAAAAGCCGAGAACTTTTAGTTCAGCAAGCCTCCCAGTGCCTTAGTAAGCTGGTCCAGATTGCTTCCCGGACAAAGAGGAACTTCATTCTTGATCAGTGTAACGTGTACAACTCTGGCCAATGGCGGAAGCTATTGCTGTTCAAGACTTTCTCTCGGAAAGTGGTGGTGGTCGTCCCTGGAAGAAGAGGCTGCAGCTGAGGAAGGAAGTGGAGAGAGACGATGTGCCTGAGTCTATAATGCTGGAGATGAAAGGTGGGCTAAACTCTACAAGTTAGGGGTCCTGTCCTTGGTCCATGCACACCTCACTAGGGCCTCTTAGCACCTGGAGGATTCTCCACATGTAAAGTGTAAATCTGTGGAATAAATTAATGGGTGTGATCACTTGAAGATTAATGAATGAGCAGAGTGAATGGTTAAAAAAAAAAAAAAGTGCCAAGAGATGTTTCTGAGGACACACACAGCTTTTGATGTATACACAGGAGAGATGTGAACTCTTCATTTAGCAACAGAACTTTTGAAAGGTGGAAGCGCTAAGAGATCACGAAAACCAAATGGCTACTCCCAGGGGTACCATTTCTGAGGAGTGAACTTTTCTGAGAAGCTCTTTCTCTCTTCACTCAACAGGGTCAGGAAGATGCATTGGCTCTCTTAGCGTAGTGAGAGAGATGAACAAAGAGAAAACTGATTGTGGGAATAGGGGAGACCACAGACTGTGGGAGAAGTTCACAATTGAAGGGAGGCCACCACTGGCCATGAGATGATCTGAGTCAGTGTGTGGTCACTGAGCCGTGAGAACCAAGGTGACTGTAGTCCTTTCCTAGGGCCGTAACAAAGTACCACAAACTAGGTGACTTGAAACAACAGAAATGTTTTGTCTCACAGTTCTGGGGGCTAGAAATCCAGAATCGAAGTGTTGGCAGGACCATGTTCTATCTGAAGACTGTAGAGAAGGCTCCTTCCTTACCTCCTCCAAACTTCTGGTGGCTCCTGGCAATCCTTGACTTGTAGGTACATCGCTCCACTCTCTGCGTCCGCCTTCACATGGCCTGCTTCTCTGTGTGTCTGTGTCCAAATTTCCCTGAATAAACTGATATTGAGAATGTGGCCCCAAGCCTCACATAGACTTGAAGACAACACTGAATGAATACACATCAGTGATTTATTATTTATCATTGCTGGGCTTAGGTGGAGAGCAGGAAGTCTAAGAAGGGGGAGGACTTTCTGTACCTGTCAGTGCGTCGGGTCTGGTAGGAGTGCATCTCAGGAAGTCCTGCCCCACCTTTCTCCCTTTCCCTCACTTCTCCTTATCTGCCATCATCTTTATCCCAATGCTTTCCTTTGTTCTCCTTCTCCTATGAAATCCCGTGTAATGTCCAGAATAGACGGAAGGCATGCTCAGGATTGGGATGATGGCTAGGGTGGAAGGTGTGTTCCTGTCCAGATTAAGTTTAGGACTTATTGAGAACAGAAATTGCCAATTTTGTCATCATGGTCACAATCTTCTTTTATCAGTTGATAGCCCTACTATCAGCTTCCTTCTGCATTGTGAGGTTATCATAAAGATCATTTAAGATAACTATTTTCTCTGTCAAATGAAGC
Organism: Eschrichtius robustus; assembly: GCF_028021215.1. Lineage (NCBI taxonomy): Eukaryota > Metazoa > Chordata > Mammalia > Artiodactyla > Eschrichtiidae > Eschrichtius > Eschrichtius robustus. The sequence goes on from NC_090833.1 coordinate 70,292,933, forward strand.
AGTTGGAAGATTACCCTTTGAAGAAAGTTATAAAAATACTAAATTGGGGGAGACCTTCAAGATGGTGGAGGAGTAAGACGTGGAGATCACCTTCCTCCCCACAAATACATCAGAAATATATCTACATGTGGAACAACTCCTACAGAACACCTATTCCTACAGAACGCTGGCAGAAGACCTCAGACTTCCCAAAAGGCAAGAAACTCCCCCACGTACCTGGGTAGGGCAAAAGAAAAAAGAAAAAACAGAGACAAAACAATAGGGACGAGACCTGCACCAGTGGGAGGGAGCTGTGAAGGAGGAAAAGTTTCCACACACTAGGAAGCCCCTTGACTGGCGGACACAGGGGGTGGCGGAGGGGGGAAGCTTCGGAGCCACGGAGGAGAGCGCAGCCACAGGGGTGCAGAGGGCAAATCGTAGAGATTCCCGCACAGAGGATCGGTGCCGACCAGCACTCACCAGCCCGAGAGGCTTGTCTGCTCACCCGCTGGGGTGGGCGGGGCTGGGAGCTGAGGCTCAGCTTCGGTCGGATCCCAGGGAGAGGACTGGGGTTGGCGGCGTGAACACAGCCTAAAGGGGCTAGTGCGCCACAGCTAACCGGGAGGGAGTCCGGGAAAAAGTCTGGACCTGCCTAAGAGGCAAGAGACCATTGTTTTGGGGTGCCCGAGGAGAGGGGATTCAGAGCACCGCCTAAATGAGCTCCAGAGACGGGCGCGAGCCACGGCTATCAGCGCGGACCCCAGAGACGGGCATGAAACGCTAAGGCTGCTGCTGCCACCACCAAGAAACCTGTGTGCAAGCACAGGTCACTCTCCACACCTCCCCTCCCAGGAGCCTGTGCAGCCCGCCACTGCCAGCGTCCTGTGATCCAGGGACAACTTCCCCGGGAGAACACACGGCGCGCCTCAGGCTACTGCAACGTCACGCCGGCCTCTGCCGCCACAGGCTCGCCCCGCCTTCTCTGTACCCCTCCCTCCCCCAGGCCTGAGTGAGCCAGAGCCCCCGAAGCAGCTGCTCCTTTAACCCCGTCCTGTCTGGGTAAAGAACAGACGCCCTCAGGTGACCTACACGCAGAGGCAGGGCGAAATCCAAAGCTGAACCCCGGGAGCTGTGCGAACAAAGAAGAGAAAGGGAAATTTCTCTCAGGAGCAGCAGATTAAATCTCCACAATCAACTTGATGTACCCTGCATCTGTGGAATACCTGAATAGACAACAAAACATTCCAAAATCGAGGCAGTGGACTTTGTGTGATTTTGTCTGTGTAGCTTTTCTTTTACCATTTGTCCTAGTGTTCTATCTGTCCGTTTTTTTTTTTCTTCTTAGTATAGTTTTTAGCGCTTCTTATCATTGGTGGATTTGTTTTTTGCTTTGGTTGCTCTCTTCTTTCTTTCTTTCTTTTCTTTTTACTTTTTACTTTTTTTATTTTTAATAATTAAAAAAAATTTTTAATAACTTTATTTTCTTTCCTTCCTTTCTTTCTTCCTTCCTTCCTTCTTTCCTTCCTTCCTTCCTTCCTTCCTAGACATGGACAGATAAAATAATTTGTAAGGCTGAAAATTCAGGGGTAGTGATTTGCAATCAAACTTCTAATTGTGGTCTTGGGGACATACGAAGTTTCATCTTTATGGAAGAGGAGCCCAAGTGAGTGAGGTGGCCATATCTTTCAAGTGGTTGTAAGAGGCCACAAATGTAAACAGAAAACCTTTACCTCAAATACAAAATGACATCAGGATCCTAAACTAAGCAGTCCTAACTACAGGGCAAGTCAGCACCTGTTTCACCATGAATGAAAGGGGAACTTCCATCTCTTTGTATTTTTACTGTCTACCCTCCACATTAATGTGGTACGTGTGCCTGCCTTTGCTTAGCTAGCAGTGGAAAACCACTTCCCCTCTCTGTGGCCTTGAAAATGACGACCACATGTTGTTCCAGTCTTTTCTCTCAGTTTTTTTTTCAGGTCTTAACTCATGATTGCCTTCTGGGTTTCCGTGATGGTGAGGGAATGTTTTCAATTGAAACAAGAGTTCCTGCCAAAACGAAAGAACATGAAAACATGATTCTTCATCACATATTTGGTAAATCCCCTGCTCTCCATTTGAAAATCAGAATTTGGGGGTTAAATTACAAGAGCACTTTCAAGTGCTGCTTTTTAAAAAAACTGTCTATCTAAAATCACAGGCAATCTTTGTATGAGCGTGAGTATTAAGACTGTTTAAATGCAATTTATTGAGGAAGACTTTTGAATGGAACCATTTCTTTCTCCATTAAAGAATGTACTGAAATAAACACTGTAATTAAATCATCGTTAAACTATTATTATGAAATGAGCTGATTTCATTAGAGCATTCTAAGTTGTGGTTGCTGGTACACATTTTAAAACAAATTCTTTTTACTAATGATAAGAAAAGATGACTCTCAAGTTCTTACGTGTTAAGAATTCCTTTGATGGTACCAGGAAATTCTAATCTTAGAATAACTTATTTTTTCCATCAGTTCCTTCATTCCTGCTTATCATCAACATGAAAGTCGGCTTGTATTTAACATAATGGAGACATGTGTGCTAATGAAAACTTTAGCTTTCCTCTTTTCAGTCTTATGTATTTTCTTTTTACTAAGGCTTAATCTGTGTTTGAGTAGAGGTGAGTAGCCGATGTAGCCAATGGTAACAATAGCTAACATTTGTCTGGCACTTCCTGTGTATAAGGAATTGTGCTAGGGACTTACATATAATATCTCATACCTTAAATCTTAGAGATAGATCATTTCATTAGCCCATTTTTAATTTATTTTTTTAATTGAAGCATAGTTGATTTATAATGTTGTATTAGTTTCTGATGTACAGCAAAGTGATGCAGCTATACACATTTATATACATATTCTTTTTCATATTCTTTTCCATTATGGTTTATTACAGGATATTGAATATAGTTCCCTGTGCTATTCAGTAGGACCTTGTTGTTTATCTATCTTATATATAGTAGCTTGTATCTGCTAATCCCAAACTCCTCATTTATCCCTCTCCCCGCTTTCCCCTTTGATAACCACAAGTTTGTTTTCTATGTCTGTGAGTCTGTTTCTGTTTCATAAAGAAGTTCATTTGTCTCATATTTTAGACTCCACATATAAGTGATATCATATCATTAGCCCATTTTTAAATTGATGAAGCTGAACCTCAGAGAGATTAAGAAATTTGTCCAAAGTCACATAATTTATGTGCTGACATAAATATAAGGATTGTTATATAGATATCCTTATATTTATTTTAATCCAGACTTTTTGCTTTAAACCTATTAAAAAACAGCACGAAAAGTCCTTTACATTCAATTATAATTTTAAAGAGAGGTGGAAACCAGGTAAAATGGGAAATCTTTGAGTGATAGAACTAAAATTCATAGGCTCAAGCGGCTTCTGTTTGCTTCACCAGATAGGGAACCTAGTCATGGGTGTCAAGAAGGACTCATCTCCATTCTCTGCACTTCAGCCACTCTCTCATAGCTCTGTGACTACGGTTATTATCTTGCCTTCTAGCTGTCTTCTCCAATGAGACTGAGCTCCCCGAGGGCAGGCATGGTGTCTTGAATGTCTTGCATATGACAAGCTGTCCAATTCACATGTATAGAATGAATAGTGAATAAAGAAATGTGCAGGAAGTTAAGGATGCTCAGTTGTCCCTCATAGGAATGTGTACTAAATACAGTCCCCATCTCCCTGTTAAGAAATGAAGAATTACTAAATAAAACCATTGTCTGAGCCTATTACAGTTTTGCATATCTTTGAATCTTGCCTCTGCTACTTATTAACCCCTTGACTTAGAGTAAACTATTAAAGTTTTTAGTACTCAGATCTCTAATCTGCTCTTTGGAGAGCCTATTTTTTGGAATTAAAATGCTGTATTGAGAAAGATGTGATATATGCAGAAGGTATTAAAACTAGATGGTTAGTTATTTTGGCCAGGAGGGAAATAATATTACAATTAGTTAAGGATCATTGTTTTGGAGCACCTGCAAACCTTGTTACTGCCTGATCAGACCTGGGGAAAAATCTACGAAAATATATTTTCTCCTATTTTGGTCAGTTAATGGTGGGCAAGGTTACTGATAGGCCATCCTCTATTGGAGGCAAAATGTGTTTCACACACAACCAGGTAGGTTACCACTTAGTGTCACAGCCAGGTGCATTTGGACAATGGGTTCCACCGGGGCAGTGTTCTCCAAGTTGATCAATGACAGCAGTTTATTAAGATCAACAAATCAGAGTTGCAAATTGTTCTCCCACTGCTTCCCTCCACTACTATTTTCTCTGAGTTATTACCATTTATCACTTTCAGCAAACCAAAAGGAAAAAGAAAGGAAGAAGAAAAAATCAGGAGAGTTTTTAGACTTGTTGATGAAAAATGTGTTACCGATGAGTGAGATGATGTCTCCTTGGAAGTTATCACTGCTTAATAGTCCATCACACTTGCTCAGAACCTTCAAAAGGCTTTTTGGTACTGTCTCAGTGTCTCTCAATCACTCAGCCTGTGGGCTGCCTGTGTTTTTCTATTCCCAAGTGATGATCAGAGAGGGAAGGAAGATAGAAGAGGGAAGACAGGTTCATTAGGAACTGGTAACAGTGCTCTGTGACAAGACATCTAAAAATGGAATGCTGTCCCTGTCATCTTTTTCACTGTGGTGTTTATTTGCTTGAGCTACCAGGGAATGGGAAGTGAGAGTCAGCCTAAAAGTCCAGTGTGGGGCACCAAACCTAAAGTGATTTCCAGTTGGAGGCTGGGTTCAGGCAACAATATCTGTGAAATTGTATGATGAAAGACAGAAACTTTATTGCACGTGGAGTCAGAATATGACGTGTCCAGTCCATTTTTTTCTTTCTAAAAATACATTTGAGATGTGGCTTCATGCTAAGTTCTGTCTTTTTGGCCAACCAAACATGCTGTTGTTTTTACTGACATAGAAGAGAGTAATTGAGCTATCTGGGATTTTGTGCAAATTTTATGAAATTCTACCTTGGCATAAAGATTGCAGTGTTTTGTAATAAAGGCTCCCATATTTCAGCAAGGGAAGACAGATGGTAATTGTCTGTAAAGAGAAAAAAAACACCTTCCATATTTAAGCTCTTACTTGTGCCCAAAAAGTCCTACACAGATAGCGACGCAGAATGAAATTGTCCACCACCACCCCTTCACACATGCCTCCCCAAGACAACTGACCCTGGGGTGAAACCAAGGGTTTAGGATGAAGCAATTTAAAAATGGAAACTTCTTTGTTGATCATCATAGAAAGCATTATAATGAAGCCCAGAGAGGCTGAGCACTCTTGGCTTAATAAGTCCAATGTTATTAGGCCCTAAGAAGTAAGAACAAAGTTAAGTAAATAGAAAGAAAATGAATCTCTCATGCAGACCACATTTATCATTTCAGGGGTAGGGTGTACAGTAGAAAATTAATCCATGGGATTCAACTATGTTGGATTTTAGGAGAGCTCAAGTTGCAGCCCAGGGGAAGAAGCTAATATTGAATATTATCTCCCTCCCCGAGTGTGGCTCCCCTTCCTCAACAGATGCTAAGATCCACACAGAGTCCAATTGGTCTGAGGCCTATTCCCCAAATATATTCTTGTCTTTTAAACTATTTATAAAGTTTACAACAAATATGATGGAAGGGGTGATTTTAACAGACTATGAAGATCTTTATGGCATTTTTAGTTGACTGGTTTTCATCTTGGCTTCATAGCAGTATTTCAAGGAAAGTTGAAGTTGTCTGTGCCCCTGTCTACTGCAGCTGGGGGAAGCTGAGGTGGGAGAGGGGACCCTCTTTCATGGCAAAACCTGACAGAAAAGTCGATAAACTTCCACCCCACACAAAGAAGTACCTAGGGGAGAAGACAAGGAGGTATTTCATCTTCCCCTATATGATGTTATGAAATATGTCCCTCCCCAATTTAAATGCTGAAGTCTTAACCCCCAATACCTGAGAATGTGAACTTATTTGGAAATAGGGTTGTTGCAGGTATAATTAGCTAAGTTGGAATGAAGTCATTTACTGGAATAAGGTGGGGCCCCTAATCCAATAAGACTAATTGTCCTTATAAAAAGTGAAAATTTGGTTACAGACATGCACACAGATTTCTCAGCATATAGAGATGAAGACCGAGATCAGGGTGATGCCGCAGAAGTCCAGGAATGCCAAAGATTCCTACAAACCACGAGAAGTTAGGAGAGAGGCACAGGGCAGATTCTCTTTCACAGCCCTCAGAAGGAACAGACCCTGCCAACACCTTGATTTCCAACCTCTAGCCTCCAGACTGAGAAAGTAAATTTCTGTTGTTCTAAGCCACCCAATTTGTGGTACTTTGTACAGCAGCTTTAGCAAACGAATACAACCTGCCACCAAAGTCTGAATTTCTCCAGGGTTAAGAGATAGCCATCTGCAGGTGAGAGAGGGGACATTGAATAAAACTGTCACAGCCTCACTAGATGAGCCAGAGAGCAGGGTACATGACCTACCCCATTAGTTGAAAGCTTGGCAATACCTGCCACTGAATGGGAAAGGCTTCTCGGTGCTCCTAGGAAAAGCAATTGAAATGCAATCAGACAGGAACAATACTCTGTCTTGTATAGAAATAGATTTATACCTTGCATGTATATAGAGGATGTTAATCTCTTCAGATGACTTCTTGTGCCCAACCTGTCATCCATAGTCCCTGCTTTAGAGACCCCTCATTAGCTTTATGGTGAGCTGAGAAGAGGTTCTAGGGTTATAGGGGTGTTTTATTAATAACACCAACTGTTGTTTCTCAGTCTGATTAAGAATTATAATTTCATTCATTTCAAAAATTAATCCCTGTGATGATGGCAACATTGGAATGAAGTTGTGAATATGAAGAGAAAAGAGCATATTAAGGCTGAGAGGATTATGCAGAACTGAATTCCCATCATATGTGTCTATAAACTGACCTCTTCTCAGTCCTAGTTCAGGCCCACCATCCCCTCGTGCTCACACTCTCAGTAGCCTCTTGACCTCCATCCCCAACCTGCTCTAATCCACCCCTTCCAGCTGTGACAGAGTCTCCTGTCTTAAAGAGATCTGACCAGGCCACTCCTCTCCTTAAATACCCGACTCTCCAGGCCCTCAGCATCTATCCCAACTTAAATTCCAGCTTCATTTCCTTCTCACTCTTACCCAATACCTGTTACACTGTCCTTCATGACATTCCCTGAACAGGCCACGTGTTTTCATGACTCTTCTTTTGTTCAGATCGCTCTTTTCTGAAATGTTCTCTCTCCCATTCTTTTCATTTTTAAATGTTACAATCTCTTCAAATCCAAGTTCAAATATTTTCTATGTGAAGGCTGCTCAAATCATCAGACAGACAAATCTGGGCTTCTATAGGAAACTGCTCATTATGTTAAAATGACATTTATCATCATGCTATCATTTTTCATCATAGACTTATCTGTTTCTTTCCTTGAAAATGAGCTTCTTGAGGATAACATTTGTACCTTGTTTCTCGATGTAAGCCCAGTGCTTAGCAGTGTCTGGTGTGGTGAGGTTGTAGGAGGGTTCATAAATCACTGACCTTGGTTAGTGTGTAAACAGCAGCTCACACAGGAAGAACAAGGAAAAAAGCAGTCAGGTAAGTACCTCTCCTCACGTCTAAGGATGGGCAGACCTACCTGCAGACCTTCACGAAAGTTAGCGTGAAGGAATGTGTACATGGGTTACTTTCAAAGGCAGGAGAGGTCAGTGAGGGAGTGGGTGGGTTTCTAGTTTATTTTCCAGTCCCCTATAACCCTATTTCAAGGCTCAGATAACAAACACTTTAGAAGTTCACCTGGCTTCAGGCATGGCTGAAACAATATATTCAGGGATGTGTCTTCATCTATCTTTCCCTTCTGCTGTCCTTTCTGGCTTTATTCCTCAGCATTTCTTCCAGTGTGGGACATGTCAGGCTCCCCAGAGAAGAGCACCATCTAAAGGTATGCAGAACATAAGCTGTGCAGCCGGCCGTGGCAGTCCTGGTTCCAAGCTTACACTGAACCAGGCGCCTGCTACCACAGACAGAGACTCCTTTTTCCTCAGCGTTCCAGCCGGAGTTCTGCTTGTCACTCTCATGGCCTCTGCTTGTGTCACTCAGCTCGTCCTGACCAGTCACTGTGGCCATGGAGATGCCAGTGCTCTCAGTGGCTCAGCTTGGGTCAGAGGCCCATTCGCAGAGCTGGGCACGGCCCCAATGCCACAGCTGTCAGCAGTGGTCCTAGATGCGAAGCAGGCCACAACAGATGTCCAGTGTAACATATAAACAGCGGAGCACAGTTCAGGCCCATCACAGGAGATGGACAAAGACTGACTCTTCTTCCTGTTCACCCTTTCCTACAATCTGTTTTACCCATCTTTTTTTTTTTTTTTTAAATTATTTATTTATTTATTTTTGGCTGTGTTGGGTCTTCGTTTCTGTGCAAGGGCTTTCTCCAGTTGCGGCAAGCGGGGGCCACTCTTATCGCGGTGTGCGGGCCTCTCACTATCGTGGCCTCTCTTGTTGCGGAGCACAGGCTCCAGACGCACAGGCTCAGTAGTTGTGGCTCACGGGCCTAGTTGCTCCACGGCATGTGGAATCTTCCCAGACCAGGGCTTGAACCCGTGTCCCCTGCATCGGCAGGCAGATTCTCAACCACTGCGCCACCAGAGAAGCCCCCATCTTTTTTCTTGACATTTCAAAGATTTGTAAAACAATTGGTCTTGTTTCTTAAATAACCTTGCAGAGGCCACTTATAGAATGTTGAAGTTGGAATTTTAGAAGTGTCTTATTTACAGTTTGTAATCAGAGATGCTGAATATTCTTTTCCAATATCTGTCAATATGACTTCGGTAAAAATGACACTCATTTATATCCCAAAGGACTTGCTTTTTGTATGAGATTTTGGGAAGGGTGCTCCTTAAGCTCACTTAATTTTATGTAAGCAATTTCTACAATTTTTACTCACGTTTAATTAAGTTATACATTGGGCATCTTCCACAGGCAAGGCCCTGTGCTAAACCAAGTCATACATTCTGGACATTTATTTCTCAAGAGTTTGAGGTATGATTATCTCCAGTTTGCATAACTTGCCCAAGATCATACAGCTAGAAAGTGTCAGAACCCTCATTAGCTCTCAGGTTTATAAAACTCCATGTCCTGTGCTTTTTCCACTACAGCAAACTTTTTTTTTTTTTTTTAATATTTGGACTTTTAAATTCACAGATTTCCACTTCTTGCATTTCTGGATTAGTAAGTCATTTTCTGCTTTGAAAACTGTTTGTTTTACCTCTGGGTTTTCATAAAAAAGAAAAGGAGCCAAGAAATTAAAAAGTGAAAGGAAAGAGAAATTTGTTGTGTATTTCCATTAAACAACACAGGCCAAAGAGGGAAGAGATATGGGAACATATGTATATGTATAACTGATTCACTTTGTTATAAAGCAGAAACTAACACAGCATTGTAAAGCAATTGTACTCCAATAAAGATGTTAAAAAAAAAAAAACCAAAAATAACACAGGCCATTTTTTGTGACATTCCTATGAGATAACGAAAGCAGCTGGTGTAAGACTTGAAATGGAAACTGCATACAGGACTTTCTTGCTGGTACAAGGATAAAAACATAGTGGTCGAGAGAAGGAAATGCAGCCCTGCCAGGGAAAACTATGACTCACGGTTCAGACAATTGCCTCCTAAAACCTGAAGAGAAAATAGTCTCTGTAGAGTCTGGCGAGGGAGCAGATGGGAATTTCCTACTAATCTCCCTAGAGCAAGGGAGAGGAAGTCCTTTTATGAAAGGGTGGGGATGGAAGGGAAACAAACTTCTTGAGGGAAGAGAGCAGCCCCTTCTGCAGAAGGTCCTCATAGGCATTTGGAGCAAAGCCAGGAGCTAGAGCCACTGGGCCATAGAGCTCTTCGTGCTCTCTTTAAACCACAAGATCAGTGCTATGTTGTTGGATAAAAATAACAGTTTGACAGGTAGTAGATGATTACAGGTAGTTGAGAGTATGGTGTCGGGTTCCGAATATGTCTCTGTACTTACCAACTGTGGACTTGGGCAAGTTACTTAACCTTACTGAGCCTTGGTTTTCTTACGTGTAGAAAGAATACAGTAATACTTTCCTCCTAGGGAAGAATCCTCTCAGAAGGATTAAATAAGATGGTATATATTTATAACACGTTTAGCAGAGTCCCTTGCAGAATGTATGTCCTTAAGAAATGTAGCTATTATTGTTGTGTTTGCATTATGCTATTATAGCAGATGTTTGCATCTTAAAGACACAACTTAAATATAGTTACCTTGATGATTCCTCAAAAATTAAATATGGAATTACCATATGATCCAGCAATTCCACTTCTGGTTAAACTCGTGTCTTTATGTAAATTACCCCCATGCCACTTTGCTCCTGAGGTCTAAAAGGTAACTAATGCAACAAATTCAGGTTACCATATTCAATTAGAGATTTAGAAAAAAATACAAATACCTGGGAGTCAAACAGGTATTTGTACACCCGTGTTCAAAGCAGTATTAATCAAAATAACCAAAAGGTGGAAGCAACTCAGATGTCCATCAGTGGAGGAATGGATAAACAAAATGTGGTATATACATACAATGGAATATTGTTCATCCATAAAAAGGAAGGAAATTTTGACACATGCTACAACATGGCTGAAACTTGAAGACAGTATACTAAGTGAAATAAGTCAGTCACAAATGAATAAATACTGTATGAGTCCACTTATATGAGGTACCTAGAGTAGTCAAATTCATAGAGACAGAAAATAGAATGGTGAAAAAAAAAGAAAATAGAATGGTGATTACCAGGGGTAGGAGTAGGGAGAAATGGGGAACTAGTGTTTAATGGGTACAGAGTTTCAGTTGGAGAAGATAACAAAGCTCTGGAGTTGAATTGTGGTGATGGTTGCCCAACTATGTGAATGTACTACTGCTACAAAAATGTACACTTAGAAATGGTTAAAATGGTAAATTTTATACTATTTATAAAGTGCTCTGGGCTTTTTTTTTCAGAGTTTTAGCATGAGAGGATATTGACCAACTTCTTGGGCAACCTTTTAAAATATGAAAGACTATTGCAGTGTGACATAAAAGCCTCTTACAATCTAACTGTTGACAATGTTGAACTTAGACTGTAAGATAATTTTTCCTTTCTGAGGGCCTATTGATTTAATCTTATCTTGGACTCTTATTAAGAGATCTTAAGCCATCAAACAAAGTATGTTGATTCTGACAAAGGGACACATGATGCCTTGGCTCCATTTTACTTTTTATTTGTTTTCTTATATATTTTTAAGAACTTAATGAAGCGTAACTGAAGCATCCAATAAACTGCATATTTAAAGTGAACACTTTGATTGGTTTTGACATATATGTACACTCCTGAAACCATCGACAACAACACAGAGAATATATCCATGTCCCCCCAAAAGTTTCCTCATGTCCCTTTGTAGTTTCTCTCTCCATCTCGTTCCTCACTCCCACCACCCCCATCCTCAGGTAACCATTGATCTGCTTTCTGTCATTATAAACTAGTTGTCCCTTCTAGAATTTTGTATGAATGGGACAATACAGAATGTACTCCTTTTTTTGGTCTGTCTTCTTATACTCAGCATAATTTCGAGATTTATCCATGCCATTGTGTTTATCAAGGATTCATCCCTTTTTATTGCTAAATAGTATTCCATTATCTGGATATACTACAATCATTTTTTAATCATTCATTTGTGATGGGCATTTGAGTTGTTTCTAATTTGGGTATATTACAAGTAAAGCTCCTACAAACATTCATATACAAGTCTATGCATAGAAACATGCTTTCCTTTCTCTTGGGTAAATAACTGAGCGGAATGGCTGGGTCGTATGGTAGGTGTATGTTTACCTTTTTTAGAAACTGCAGAATGATTTTCCAAAGTGACTGTACAGTGTTTATTTCCACAAGCAGTGTATGAGAGTTTCAGTTGTTCTACATCCTTACCCATTATTGATAGGGTCAGTCTTTAGCCATTCTGGTAAGTATGCAGTGGTGTCTCATTGTGGCTTTAATTTGCATTTCCTTAATGCCTAATGATGTTGATCATCTTTTCCTGTCCTATTAGCCATCTGTGTATCTTCTTTGGTGAAATGTATTCAAGTCTTTTACTGGGTCGTTTTACCATTTTTGAGTTTTGAGAGTTCTTTATGCACAGTTGTTAAGTCCTTTATCATATATGTGACTTACAAATATATTCTCCCAGTCTGTAACAGGTCTTTTAATTTTCTTAAGAAGGTCTTTTGAAGGGAACTCCATTTTTTTCTTATTCCTAGGCTAATTGTTGGGGGATATAATTTAAATAATGCATTTTGAGTTTCCTAAGAACACCCTACACAGGGAATTATAAAGTAAAGCAAAAATTTTGAAACAGAATGCCAACTGAAACCAAATTTACTGATTTGGTGATAATTGTTTGATGGGAACAAGTTTTTGGAGTACTATCCATCAAGTCAATTAACAAATTAAGTGATTAACGTAGTCCTGCTAAATTAAGAGTACATTTCTGTGCTGGCAATTCTAGTCCAATCTCAGAGTCTGATTGTTTTAAACTAACTATTCTAAGAGATTTTAGACAATTAAACTGATATTTATAAAGCAACAATTAACGTTGAGAAAAAAAGGATAAATTCATAAAACAATTTCTTTTTCAGGCTCAATAAGCATCGGTACAACAGATTTAGAGAAAATGTTTGCAATTAGCAAGACCTGGTTCTGGGTGCCCTTCACCTTCCGACTCCACTACCAGCTGTTGACTCTCTGTCTCATAACTAGACTAGTCGACCCAGAAGTCCGTATCAGTGAGGGCATTGCCTTCTCTGCTGGACAGACCTCAAGTGTGTCACATACAGAATTGGACCAGCATGGCTGCTGGACATCCCTCAGGAAGGGTAGTGGCTATGGTAGGTCCTCATGTAATCAAATAGGCTCCTGTGTAATTAAAAACCATTTCACATTCATTATCTGATCTAAACCACACACAAGCACACAAAAAAAAAACCTATGAAGAAGGCTTGCATGTTTCCAGGTACTGATTTACTATTCATCTATCTCTTTGGTACAGTATTCATTCAAATATATCACCCATTTTTATTGGGTTATTTTCTTATTGTTGAGTTTTGAGAGTATTTTTAAATATATTCTAGACACAAGTCCTTTATCAGATATGTGATTTGTAAATAGTTTCTCCCAGACTGTGGCATGTTCTTTTCATTTTCTTTAGAGCATTTTATAAACAAGTTCCTTCATCAGATATATCTCAGGACCTAAAACTGCCTAATGACACCCAAAATTCCTAAATACCAGCTTTGTTAAGTGCGAGAAATACCATACAAATGTACACTATTACCCTGTATCTACATGTCCATATGGTTAGGCAATAGTTACGTAATATTTATGTTAACCAAGATGTTCGCCAGGACCTTCAAACTGCTTAAGAGTAGATAAAACTGCTCGACCCCCTAATCCATGTCCTCTCCACGATTTCCTTGGGAGGTAGTTGGGTGGAGGTGGGAAGTGGCTCTGTTGTCATGGCTCTGCCTTCTGTCCCCACTGATGTGGTTCACGTATGGACGTCTAGCCACTGTCTGCTTGTTTCCCCATATCATTTCAACCCTGGACACGCTATGATTTCTGCACACATGGGGACTTTGTGTGGGTAGCCACCTCTACTGAAGGTTTGAAGAAGACGGAGGACAGGATTTCATCACATCAGTGCACATAGTTTCAAGTTGCCTGTGAGACATCCTTGTTCTTAAAAGTCCTTTGTTTGCCCTCATCAGAAATTTTTCACTGCTGCCTTATTCCAGGGAGCATCAGAGCTCCAAGACCATCGGCTGTGTTTCTCTCTCTTTCCTCCTTAAAAACAGACACACAAAAACATGCTATTGATGTTGTGCTGTCTTTTGTGTTGCCATTCCCACAACCTCAAGATCTCACCTTGTATCTCAAGAGGCCCATTTGATATTTTTCTAAACAAGTGCTTTCCTAGGGAGGTATTCTGGTGCCAGCTCAAATAATCACTTCACTCCTCATATGTAGCTATCTATGAAGATATGCTGCCTTATATGTGGCATAGTTGTTCAACATATGCAAATACTCAAACATGCGGTTTTAGGTTAACCTCTGTCATTCTTATTAGAATTAATATTAATTGTCATTTATCCTATACCATGATGAACATACTTTTGATATTCTGGATGGACCAGAATGCTCAGCAGTGGCACAGTTATTCACAATTCTGCAGAAGAAGCCTCTCCTCTGTCCTCTGGTCCCCTGGACACACACAGAGGAGGCCTTTCCAGGGCTGCCCCAGCCTCTCACTTTCTCGGCCAGTTTAGCTGTTCGGCCCGGGTGAACTTCTTTTTTAATTTTTAAATTTTTTTACTTTTTATTTTTTTTAACATCTTTATTGGAGTATAATTGCTTTACAATGGTGTGTTAGTTTCTGCTGTATAACAAAGTGAATCAGCTCTACATACACATATATCCCCATATCTCCTCCCTCTTGCATCTAACTCCCACCCTCCCTCTCCCACCCCTCTAGGTGGTCACAAAGCACCGAGCTGATCTCCCTGTGCTATGCGGCTGCTTCCCACTAGCTATTTTACATTTGGTAGTATATATATGTCAATGCTACTCTCTCACTTCGTCCCAGCTTATCCTTCCCCCTCCCAGTGTCCTCAAGTCCATTCTCTACGTCTGCGTCTTTATTCCTGTCCTGCCCCTAGGTTCATTAGAACAATTTTTTTTTTTAGATTCCATATATACGTGTTAGCGTACGGTATTTGTTTGTCTCCTTCTGACTTACTTCACTCTGTATGACAGACTCTAGGTCCATTCACCTCACTACAAATAACTCAATTTCGTTTCTTTTTATGGCTGAGTAATATTCCATTGTATATATGTGCCACATCTTCTTTATCCATTCATCTGTCGATGGACACTTAGGTGGCTTCCATGTCCTGGCTATTGTAAATAGAGCTGCCATGAACATTGTGGTGCATGACTCTTTGAATTATGGTTTTCTCAGGGTATATGTCCAGAAGTGGGATTGCTGGGATGTATGGTAGTTCTATTTTTAGTTTTTTAAGGAACCTCCATACTGTTCTCCATAGTGGCTGTATCAGTTTACATTCCCACCAACAGTGCAAGAGGGTTCCCTTTTCTCCACACCCTCTCCAGCATTTATTGTGTGTAGATTTTTTGATGATGGCCATTCTGACTGGTGTGAGGTGATACCTCATTGTGGTTTTGATTTGCATTTCTCTAATGATTAGTGATGTTGAGCATCCTTTCATGTGTTTGTTGGCAATCTGTATATCTTTGGAGAAATGTCTATTTAGGTCTTCTGCCCAGTTTTGGATTGGGTTGTTTGTTCTTTTGATATTGAGCTGCATGAGCTGCTTGTATATTTTGGAGATTAATCCTTTGTCAATTGCTTCATTTGCAAATATTTTCTCCCATTCTGAGGGTTGTCTTTTCGTCTTGTTTATGGTTTCCTTTGCTGTGCAAAAGCTTTTAAGTTTCATTAGGCCCCATTTGTTTATTTTTGTTTTTATTTCCCTTTCTCTAGGAGGTGGGTCAAAAAGGATCTTGCTGTGATTTATGTCATAGAGTGTTCTGCCTATGTTTTCCTCTAAGAGTTTTATAGTGTCTGGCCTTACATTTAGGTCTCTGATCCATCTTGAGTTTATTTTTGTGTAAGGTGTTAGGAAGTGTTCTAACTTCATTCTTTTACATGTAGCTGTCCAGTTTTCCCAGCACCACTTATTGAAGAGGGTATCTTTTCTCCATTGTATATTCTTGCCTCCTTTATCAAAGATAAGGTGACCATATGTGCGTGGGTTTATCTCTGGGTTTTCTATCCTGTTGATAGGATAGAAAACCCAAATATATCCATTGATCTATATTTCTGTTTTTGTGTCAGTACCACACTGTCTTGATTACTGTACCTTTGTAGTATAGTCTGAAGTCAGGGAGCCTGATTCCTCCAGCCCCATTTTTCTTTCTCAAGATTGCTTTGGCTATTTGGGGTCTTTTGTGTTTCCATACAAATTGTGAAATTTTTTGTTCTAGTTCTGTGAAAAATGCCATTGGTAGTTTGATAGGGATTGCACTGAATCTGTAAATTGCTTTGAGTAGTATAGTCATTTTCACAATGGAGACCGGGCAAACTTCTTTAGCATCCTCTTGGCTGCTCTAGGCATGCCTTTCACTCTGCATTTTGATGTAGTGATCTTGTTTTTGACTCCTAGGCAAAAGGAAGCACAGCTGTGGAAGGGATTTTGGCAGAACTGGGGTGTGGAGTCTCAGACTGTGAGGAGTTGGGGAGAGAGGGAAAGTTATCATTTTACAGGACTTTGCCTGGCTTGGGAGGACAACAGCAGCAGACCCACCAGCATGGCACTTCTCTGTCCCACAGCTGGTGTTTTACCCAACTTGAGTCAGAAGGGGGAGCCCCGAGTTCATTGTCTGCACGATAGTGTCTGCTCTGAAACTTTTGACTAACATTTCTTCTCAAAGCTGAATCCCTTAAAGGGAACACAGACTTCTGTGCTGCTCTAGGAGAAAACTCTTAGATACAAATAATGTTGTATGTGATTCTTCCCTTTGTAATTCTTTTTTAACCTCCACTCACTAGCTATATGAGTGGGGGCAGTTACTAAACCCCTTGGAGACTTAGTTTTCTGTAAAAAGCAATAATGGAATTGTGCCTACCTGAGGGGTGCTTGTGAAGAGGACTAAATCCAGTTACATAGGTAGGAGCTCAGCTCAGTGCCTGGATGGTAGCTGCTAATGACAGGAACAATCAAAAATTCAGATTCCCAAAGGGTTCACTACAAAGACAGAAACCCAGCCACACTGGCCAGGTTCCAAAGAGCTCCTAGGGAAAATTTATTTTCTCAGGGTAAGCCCTGGAGTAAGTGAGTGCCCCCTCTCTCCCACCTGAATTTCCCTTTCTCCCATGCTTCCTGGTTTTTCACTTGGCCTAAAACAACTTAATCTGCTGCACCTGTCTTGGATTTGACTTTAGAGAGTATGTAGCTTCAGAGATGCAGAGCGGCGGAAAAAACAGATAGGATAGTCCTGGAATTCTGTATGAACAGGGAAGGGGGAACCAGGAGCAGACTTGCTTTTCTGAAAAAAAAAATGGGGAGAAAACCTAGCCAGACAGCAGGGGTATCAGGCAGAGTTCTTTCTCCCTCTGGTGTCTGTACCCTGGAAGCCGACAGAGACCCCAGCTCTCCTAAGACACCCATACATCTTGGCTGTACCATGAAGAGTAAAATAAAGGGACTGCTACTTAACAGTGTCACAGAAGTGCCGGGGACTTCTCACTCTTAGGCTTGGCCAGAGGAGGGGGATGGGCACGTAAATATTTTAAAATCCTGTGGGGCATGGGGAGGGAAGCAGAGCATCCCACAGATAATAGGGATGAGTTTAGGACAAACACAAGAGCCGAAATATTCCCCTGGTTACCGTGACAGCCAGTCAAATTCTAACTTTAGGGCCAAAGAGCCTGGGGTACTGTGTAGAAGCAGTAGGCACCCCTGCTTCTAGTTTCACAGTCACTTACTTGGCTCTCCCATTTTAATTCTGTAGAGGCTCAGGCCACATTTCTTCACCTAAAATCCCATCCCCTTATCATCTTTTACCTTGTATATTCCACGTGGCTTCCTTGTATTTCAAATTCCTTAAAGGCAGGGCTCCGAAATTCTACTATTCTGCAGGCTCATTTTACAAAGAACATCTCCTAGGTGCTCTGCAATTTTTAATATGATGGTTACATAAATCAAATTGAAATGAAAGCTGCCATGTTGACTTTTGTTTCATAAAAAGTTTATTTCCCATGGTAAAAGTTTAAATAAATAAATAATGTATAAATTAATTTTAAAAAAGCTTAAAGTCTTTAACTGTCCTTTCAAATCCAGTGCATTGCCCGTCAGTTACTTAAAGAACCTCTGCTGGTTGAAGAGCCTGACATCATTGGAAGCATTGTCCGTTCCCAGAGCCACAGGGGGGAGATCTTCAATTGTGGAGGTAATCTGTAAGGCGGTTAAGGAAGGAAAAGTTCCTGAGGATTTCCACTCGCACTACTGTCCAGGCACAGTTGCTGTACTCCTTGGACTTCAGGTACTGCACGATCTGCAAGTAATATTTCTTCAGGTGAAGAATGGTCATGTATACCCCGGTGAAATTTTCCTTCTCCATTATTTCCTCCAGGATTGTCTCCAGACGATCCATCTGCCCATAGACTTCCACAAGGAGGTTCTCAGTGATGGTCTCAGTCCAGCCGGTGCTAGAGAAATTTCTTCTGAGAATACCAAAGATCTGCTGGAGCATCTCATAGATGACCAATACAGCGTCTTCCTTCTGGAACTGCTGTGGTTGCTTAATCTCCTCAGGGACCTCGAAGTCCATCCTGTCCTCGAGGCAATGTTGAGGCGTTCCAGGTAACTGCCACAGGAGTTTCTGACATGCCAAATTGCTGCTCCTTTGTTGGAATCGAAGCAATCTGTAGCTCATGGAAAGAGCTGTGGTGGAGAAACACAACAGGAGAGCAATTTGGAGGATGCACCTGTGGGTCATGATGAAAACAGGAACAGCGTTACCTGGTCTACTACTAGATGCTGAAGCCAAGTCTTCAAGAGTTTGCAGTGTGAATGTCCTTTCTCCATGAGTGTGGACTACTTATACAGGACGGCCCTCCACTCTTTCTGTTGGAGAGGAATTTCCCACTTTCAGTTCTCCCTTTCAGTTTTCCTATGTCACTTAACTTATTAGTTGTCTCTAAAATTCTTTTTCTTTAAGCTCCTTGTTATTTTCTTTTATATATATTAGGGGGGAAAATATATACAAACAGTGAGGATTTCTAATGTTTTGTAAAGTTTCAGTGAATTGCTAAATGCTAAAGAAAAAAATAAGCCAAATCATTTTGAACTTGACTATTACAGGGTTCTTTCATTTGGAAAGGATTTTCTTTTTCTTTTTGCATATTTTGAGATTTGGGAGGCGGTCTTTGTAAGAGAGTTTTCTCTTTCCTAAGAATTAGGTTTAATTCCCAATACACTATTACAAATCAATAAATACATGCAGTTTACTATTTTTAAAAAGACACCTATTTTTCTTCTATCTAAAATAGAATGATGTCAGACTAAGTTGATCTGAATTTTATTTGTAGGGCCTTAACCATAAGCAGCGAGACATCACATAACTTTTTCAGCCTTAATTTATTGCTTTATCTGGCAATCTCAGCTATCCAGAATATAACTGAAAACTAGAAATTAAGTAATATCTCTAAGCAGGCAAAATGAATGTTACATGGGCCATGCATAAAAGTCCATGGTTCCTCTTTAGGGGGCCTTTGTGACCATTATTGAGGGCCAATGTATTTTTTGTACATACTTCTAATAATCTAAATGTCTGATTTTCTATTTGCATGCAAATATATACCTCATATTAAAAGGAGGTCCAGAAGGAAAATAGAGGAAAACAATCAAGTAATCAGGGGATTTTACTATTGAGACAAGTTGTTCTAGCTCAATATTTCTGAGACCATTTTTGAATTCGAGTTTAGTAAGTGATTTTGATAAGAGAGGACTCAGTAAAAAGAATCAAATTATGATTTTTTTGTCCTGCTTATATAGACAGGGAGATGTAGAGTACATTTTTAAAGATTTCAAGACAAAAATAAGTTATAATAATTATGATATTTAAAGTAATAACTTCCAGTTTTCAGGAAACCTTGCATTATCTTTCAGCCTGAATTTACTAAATCCACACTGTGGGCAACTGTAGCATGAGCTGCTGCAGATTGTAATCCTCACTCTCATGGATCATACAGTTAAGCAGCGGACAAGAACATTTATCAAAGAAATACACAAAACTAAAAATGCAATGGTAACAAGTGTTACAGAGGAGGGGTAAGTGATATTGTGGGTACCTATGATATAAGGGGACCTATGATATAAGGACATAATGTAGTAGAAGAAATCAGAGAAGACTGCCCTGAGGTAATGACACTGGAGCTAAAATCAGAAGGAAGGTCACATGGGACTGCATGTGCAAAGGCCCTGTGGTGGGAGGATGCATGGTAAGGTAAAGGACTAGACTGAAGACCACTGTGATTTTCAAGTCAGAGAGTGGTAAGAGAATGTTTGTACCTGGATTTTTCCCCATGATAAGAAGATAGCTGGGAGAACAAAAAAATAAACTCAAAATGGATTAAAGACCTAAATGTAAGGCCAGACACTATAAAACTCTTAGAGGAAAACATAGGCAGAACACTCTATGACATAAATCACAGCAAGATCCTTTTTGACCCACCTCCTAGAGAAAGGGAAATAAAAACAAAAATAAACAAATGGGGCCTAATGAAACTTAAAAGCTTTTGCACAGCAAAGGAAACCATAAACAAGACGAAAAGACAACCCTCAGAATGGGAGAAAATATTTGCAAATGAAGCAATTGACAAAGGATTAATCTCCAAAATATACAAGCAGCTCATGCAGCTCAATATCAAAAGAACAAACAACCCAATCCAAAACTAGGCAGAAGACCTAAATAGACATTTCTCCAAAGATATACAGATTGCCAACAAACACATGAAAGGATGCTCAACATCACTAATCATTAGAGAAATGCAAATCAAAACCACAATGAGGTATCACCTCACACCAGTCAGAATGGCCATCATCAAAAAATCTACACACAATAAATGCTGGAGAGGGTGTGGAGAAAAGGGAACCCTCTTGCACTGTTGGTGGGAATGTAAACTGATACAGCCACTATGGAGAACAGTATGGAGGTTCCTTAAAAAACTAAAAATAGAACTACCATACATCCCAGCAATCCCACTTCTGGGCATATACCCTGAGAAAACCATAATTCAAAGAGTCATGCACCACAATGTTCATGGCAGCTCTATTTACAATAGCCAGGACATGGAAGCCACCTAAGTGTCCATCGACAGATGAATGGATAAAGAAGATGTGGCACATATATACAATGGAATATTACTCAGCCATAAAAAGAAACGAAATTGAGTTATTTGTAGTGAGGTGAATGGACCTAGAGTCTGTCATACAGAGTGAAGTAAGTCAGAAGGAGACAAACAAATACCGTACGCTAACACGTATATATGGAATCTAAAAAAAAAAATTGTTCTAATGAACCTAGGGGCAGGACAGGAATAAAGACGCAGACGTAGAGAATGGACTTGAGGACACTGGGAGGGGGAAGGATAAGCTGGGACGAAGTGAGAGAGTAGCATTGACATATATATACTACCAAATGTAAAATAGCTAGTGGGAAGAAGCCGCATAGCACAGGGAGATCAGCTCGGTGCTTTGTGACCACCTAGAGGGGTGGGAGAGGGAGGGTGGGAGTTAGATGCAAGAGGGAGGAGATATGGGGATATATGTGTATGTAGAGCTGATTTACTTTGTAACAAAGCAGAAACTAACACACCATTGTAAAGCAATTATACTCCAATAAAGATGTTTAAAAAAAAAAAGATAGCTGGGAGATAGGATTATTACACATTTTCAAAATTTAGTGCACTTTATTTGTTTGAAAGAATTTAATTAAGGTTACTAAATTTTTAGACTTTCTTTTGTTTTATTCACGTCTAAATTTTTTTCTATAATGACCATATGTTACATGTGCCATTAGAAGACCAAAAGCACCTAGTTATATTCAAAAGCAGGACACAAAATTGTACATACTATGCAACTATGTAGAAGTATGTAGAGAAAAAAATTAATAAAAGGAAATATACCAATATTTTAATAGTGATTATGTTTGATTTGTGAAACTAAAGGGTGATTTTTTTTTTTTTTGCGTGGTTTTTCAATTTTCCACAGTGAATGTATTCTTTCATTATTGATTAATCTACAGTAAAGAAACCATAAACCCAGCATTTCTGGTTACTCTGCGTCTTATGTGGGTTTCATTCTCTCTGGCCTTTTGATCTTTGCATGCCAGCTCTGAACAGAATGTCAGCCATCTCATGAGTTCTGCACAATGGATTTTGGAAAAAGCAACATCATCTCTCAGCTGTTCCACTTTTTTTTTTGTTTTAATTTATTTATTTTTGGCTGTGTTGGGTCTTCGTTGCTGTGAGCAGGCTTTCTCTAGTTGCAGTGAGCGGGGGCTACTCTTCATTGCGGTGTGCGGGCTTCTCATTGTCGTGGCTTCTCTTGTTGCGGAGCACGGGCTCTAGGCGTGCAGGCTTCAGTAGTTGTGGCACGTGGGCTCAGTAGTTGTGGCTTGCGGGCTCTAGAGCTCAGTCTCAGTAGTTGTGGCGCACGGGCTTAGTTGCTCCGCGGCATGTGGGATATTCCCGGGCCAGGGCTCGAACCCGTGTCCCCTGCATTGGCAGGCGGATTCTTAACCACTGTGTCACCATGGAAGCCCCCATATATGTAATTTAAAATTTTCTAGTAGCCACATCAAAAGAGTAAAAAGAAACAAGTGAAGTTAATTTTAACTGTATATTCTATTTATCACCATATATCCAAATATTTTCATTTCAACATGTACCAATATAAAATTATTAATGAGATAGTTACATTCTTCTTTTTCACACTGCCTTCAAAATACTTTTACAGTCATAGTACCGCTCAGTTGGGACTCGTCAAGTGCTCAGTTGGCCGCATGTGGTCGATGGCTACCATGGTGGACAGTGCAGCTGAAGACAGAGGGAGCAGCACAAACAGAGCCAGGAGAATGGACGAGTTTGCAGGGAGCACATAGAAGGAGCTTCAAATCGTGGACAAGCTCTGTGCTAAGAGTCAAGGGGATTGAGGGTGGAAAAATCAGCTCGAGATGTATTGTGGAGGCTCTTGAATACCAGAGTGTGGCGTTTGTACTTAATTCAAGAGGTCTTCGGGCAGAGAGGGCACTATGTTTTGCTCTGGGCAGAAGAATAGGCAGAAATGTTGGAGGTGAACTGAAGCAGGGAAAAGTCCCACCCAGGGGATCTCATGGCTGTAGAGGCTGAAAATAAAGATGATAGCTAAGGAACTGGAAGAAGGGGGGAGGATACAGAATTATAAAAAAAGAATTCTTTTTTCTGGTTTCTTCCCTTTGTCTTCTTTCCAATTTCTGCTGTTGCGTTCATGAGGTGCTTCCTAATACTTCTCTTCCAATTACCTTTTTGAAGTTTCTCCTGAGGATCGGGTGATACTCACTGCAGAAGTCCACTTATGAATGGGTTAAAATCTGTTCCTTTGGAAGACACCATCTTTCTGTTTGTGTGTTTGTTTCATTTCCCCTAATTTATTTGAGTTTTATCAAAATAACCAGGAAAATTCATATAGCCTTATCTCTGTCAGGGAGATCTATTTTTTAGACTGGCCTAATATATACCTGCATTGCAAGAATGAATGCGCTGGCCCTTTTCTTTCATCTTGTCCTCTGTTGTTGGAAGCCATTTTTCACTTCCTCCCTCTGTGGAGACTTTTCTCTGTGCATTCTCTCCCACCAGCTTTCTGCGGTCCAGAGAACTACTTCCGGTCCCTGTATCAGTTTCTTCTGGTTAATGAGGTTTTTCAGAGAGGCAGAGTGACATTTAGAAAGTAAAACTTGAATGATGTTTCTAACCATTTGACATCTTTTGAATTTGGAACTGCTTTGCTATAAACCTCAGAGACAAAGAGTTTCCTTCTCTTTTTTGATACAATTATCTATGGAGGAAAACTATGTCTCTAGAAATCAACATTACAGTTGTCTTCTCTCTTCCTCATCTCTTCAAGTACTTTTTCAACAAAAAAGGCCCTATAAAAAATGATAAATTAGACAAGATGAAGAGTTAGGGAGAAGTTCGTGAGCAGTGGCAAAACAGAAATTAAGGCAAAAAACAATCTTTCAGGGATATCTTGGAAGGGGCAACAACGTGTATATTAAGAGAGTGTTTTGATACGTAAGGGGAGAATTCCCCATTCCTCCTTCTGAAAAACAAAAAGGTTTACTTAATATACATAGAAAGTCATGCACAAATGTCAAGTATACAATCAACAAATCATAAAATATAAACTTCTGCACACCTTTGAAACCACAAACTAAGTGAAGACATAAACACTACCAACAGACATAAACACTACCTGGCCCTTTTCCCCTCCCCCATCACATTGCGGTGCCCCTCTCTCCTCCCCCATCACATTGCGGTGCTCCTCTCTCCTCCCCCATCACTAAGCTCCTCCCCCAGCGTCACTACTGCCTTTTAACAGCCTAGATTCTGCCTGTTTTTGAACTTTGTATGAACGACTTCTTTCACTCAGTAGTATGTCTGTGAGATTCATCTATGTTTTTGTGTGCAGTTATAGTTCATTAGTTTGCAGGAACGTGTCATATCCATGTAGAAATGCCACAGTGTTTTATCTTTTCCACTACTGATAAACATCTGGAATTTTTTCCTCCTGATTTTGTCATTATAATTAATTTTGCTATGAGAAACCTTGTTTGTATCTTTCGGTGCACATTTGTACAGCCTTCTGTTGGCTATATACCTAAGATGAAGTAAACGGGTCATAGAATATGCATATGTTCAGATTTAGCAGTTAATAACAAACATATCTTCCAAATGTTTGTACCAATATATATTCTCACTATCAATGTATGGGATGTCAGTTGCATTACACTCTTGCCAACACTTGGTATTGCCAGTCTGCTTAATTTTAGCCATTCTAGTTATGCATAGTGATATCGCATTACAGTTTTAATTCGTATTCCCTGATTATTAACAAGGTTCAGCACATTTTCATATGCTTATTGATCATTTGGCTATTTTCTTCCTTAAGGGCCTATTCAAATCTCTTGCTGACTGTCTCAGATATTTTTTTCATTATCTACAGATGATGTAATTGTATACATACAAACTACAAAAGGATACATAAACTATTAGAATTTTAAAATGAATTAAGCAATGTCATTGAAAATAAGATCAATATTAAAAATCAAAAGGATACATAAACTATTAGAATTTTAAAATGAATTAAGCAATGTCATTGAAAATAAGATCAATATTAAAAATCAATCACCTCTTTTTATACTAGCAATAAAAAATTGGAAAATGACATTTAAAAATGATACCATTGACGGGACTTTACTGGTGGCACAGTGGTTAAGAATCCGCCTGGCAATGCAGGGGACACGGGTTCGAGCCCTGGTCCGGGAAGATCCCACATGCCGTGGAGCAACTAAGCCCGTGCACCACAACTACTGAGATTTTGTTCTAGAGCCCACGAGCCACGACTTCTGAGCCCACCTGCCACAACTACTGAAGCCCGTGCACCTAGAGCCCATGCTCCGCAACAAGAGAAGCCACCGCAATGAGAAGCCCATGCACTGCAACGAAGAGTAGCCCTGCTCGCCACAACTAGAGAAAGCCCGCATGCAGCAACGAAGACCCAACACAGCCATAAATAAATAAATAAATATTAAAAAATAAAAATAATACCATTGACAGTAACATAAAACGTCTACTACTGAGAAACTGTCATAGCCAGGAGGAGCCTAAGGAGACATAGTAATTAAAGGTAATGTGGCACATTCTAAATGACATCCCAGAACAGAAAAAGAACATTAGGTAAAAACTAAGGAGATCTGAATAAAGTGTGGACTTTAATTTTTTAAAAAACTAGCATTGACAGGGCAAGTTATCTTCACCTTGGGCCTCTAAGTACAAGTCTATAGTTGAATTTTTGATTTAAATAAGATGGCCAGAAACCAGTGAAAAATATAACATTTTTTTTCTCTTACACTGAGGTTGTGTTTTTTTTTTCACCTTGACCATCAATGAGGATTAAGCAACTTCTCCAACTTATTCTTTTTGTAAGTGAGCAACGGACATGTAAGCCCGTGATGAGGCGGTGAGCATCAGTGAGAAGGGAAATCAGAGTCTGCAATAGGAGACTGCTAAGGCCAGCCTCCTCCTGAAAGACACACATTCATTTAGTGAACAAATATTTATTTAGCAAACATTTCTTAACCACTTCATAAAGAAAAAAAAGCAAATATTGCCATTTCATTGGACTATTTTAAAAATGTCTCTCAGTGAAGTTTTGCTGCTGGCTTGATTATATATCTTGCACAGTCTTTCTGAGGTTTATTTCAACATATTTATGCTTTATTATTGTTGCAAGTATGAATTAAATGATTTTTTCATTACATTTTCTAATTTTTAATGGACTAATGTTTTGTTACATTTTCATACACACACACACACACACACACACATGAAAATAACTAATTTTGGTTTTTTATCCAGCCAACTTTGCAAACACTATGTCTAAATGTTTTTGGTTGATTTTTCAAATTTTTAGATAAACAAATACATTGCCTGCAAGTAAAAAAATTAAAGGACTGAAAATCTCAAGTGTGATGACCATATGGAGCAACTGCTGTTTGGTGTGTAAATTTGTACAACTACTTAAAAAACATTATCTAGCAAAGTTGAAAATATGCATGGCCTATGACCCAGTAAGTCGACTCTTAGCACTTACCCTGGAAAAAAATCATGTAAATATGCATCAGGATATAAGTAAAGAATATTCATAGCAGCATTATTCATAATAGTCCCAAACTAGAAACAGCCCAAATATCCCTTAAAATTGTATGGATAAATATGTTGTTATCTGTGCTTATAAGAGGGTTGTTAATAACAATGAAAAGTAAGAACCACAACTGTATGGACAAATAGGGATAAATCTCACAAACACAGTGGTGAGTGAAAGAAACTCAACTCCAAAGCATACATATTCCATTTATATAAAATTTTAAAATAGGCAAAAGTAGACTGTATTTTAGGGTAAAATTATAAAGAAAAGTGAGGAAGTGATTACCATAAAATTCAGGATAGTGGTCACCTTTAATGAGGAGGGTAGGAGTTATGTTCACGAAGGGGTGCACAGGATTGTGATCGGTGGTGAGGCTTCCAGAATGTTGCAAAATCTGAGTGTTTTTATTGGTTGGTAGTTACATGAGTATTTGCTTTAATTATTCTAAAATTTGTGCTACTGTTCTGTGCACTTTTGTGTATGATTGTTATACTTAATAATAAAAGAGGTTAGTAAACAAGAATCAAAACTGTGCACGTATACTTACTCTTATCTAAATCATTTAACTGATAATCCTGAACAATAGCAACCACAAGAGTATAATGTTTTCCCATACTTCTTACTTGTCTAAATTATAATGAAAATAAGCAGAATTGGACAATAGGAAGAAGACGAACAGAAATTCAAACTCACTCTGAGCAGTAAGTATCCTTTCAATCTGGTATGATAAATGTACATGAGTGGCTCTCAAAGTGTGGTCTGAGGACCCCAGGGGTTCCCAGATACTCTTTCTGGGGTCTTCAAGATCATCCATTTTCCAACTGCATGTCTGTGTGAGACTGGATTTCCTTCAAAGACTTGAATCAGAGCGATGCATCACAACAGATTGAATGCAGTGCAGATATGAGAACCCAGCTGTCTTCTATTAAGCCAGGCATTAAAGAGATTTGCAAAACTTTAAGACTTTTTTGTTAATTTTTCTTTATTTTGGAAACTGTAGTTATTTTTCATAAAAGTGTGTTTTTATGTTAAGATATAATGGGTTTTTGTTATTTTTAAAAGAATAAATATTTAAAGCATTCTCAGTTTTAATTTCTAACATGGTAAATACCAATGAATATAACCTGTATAAATACAATCACTTTAAGGTCTCAATAATTTTCAGAGTATCAGTGGGTCTTGAGACCAAAACATTTGCAAACTGCTGATGTTGATAATATTTACAAGTACCTATTTGGGTGGTTAACTAAAGATGAGTATTATGGGTTTACAATAACATTCGTCTTTTTCTTAATTGGTTGTTGTATTCAAATCGCAGGATAACTAATGTGACACTTTTTCCTGACCTTGGGTAGCAACTGTGGTGTGAAATTACATTTGGAGTAAAGTCCATTGAAAAAGGCTGAGGCTGGGAGGTAATGAGGACACAGAAGAGGAGGAAGAGCTTGGTTCCAAAACAATACTCTCCACACTCATCAGCGGTAATCTCACCAAGTCCTAATTTCACTGGAGAAATTTTGCTCAGCGGCCTAGAGCGTTCCTGTGAAACTTAGGGACCACGATGGAGAAGTCCATATCCAGCCTGAGGGCAGAGTCTGTCTTCCCAGTCTTCCACCTGTGGCCTCGCTTTCACCCTCACTCAGCACCTGAGGCTGATTCTGCCCAAGCTGGGGCTTCCCTGTACCCACAGCCAACAGCTGGCGAGGCACAGACCTCTACCTTCAGGCCTCCGACCTGGTGTGAAGAGGTTGAATATGCAGATAAGATCTAAGTGCCACTGGTTTCAGCCTCTTCTCTCTTCCCCTTTCTCACACCCTGGATGTCTTGTCACAGGCCTTTAACTAGACTCATTCCACAGTTTTTGTCCTGGTCACTTCAGCATGCAGCTGGGACTAGGCCACTTGTCTCGGGGCCCTGCCTAATTCTAGCGAACTCCCCTAGCACATGCACAACCAGAGGATCTTACACTCTGCACCCCCCGTCACCCTCAGAATGCTCCCATCAAAAGGTTGATGGCCCAGGGACATGCGGGAGCTGCCCATCCCGTGTCTCTCACTGTTTGCTGCCAGGACCCCGCTGCTGCTGGACACTCCAGATTGGCCCTCTCTGAACATGCCCCCATCTGCATCAAGCCTGGGTTTACTTTTTCCTTCAAATACCAGGCTATTCTCTGAGCTGGACTTACTTAATTCTTACAGTCACTCTCAGGGGTGGATTGAGCCAGGCCAGCCTAAGGTTGAGAAGAGAATTAAATGGGCAACACATTTCCAGCAGCTGCTGAACAAGCATCAGCTGCCTTCCCTCTGCTAACACGTGGGCACGTCTTACTGTATGTGTTCTGTGTGAGTTTCCTGTCTCTGAAGCAGTTTCTGAATCTTCTTTAAAGTGAAACAGAGGAAAGCAAAACCCTCTACGTAGTTCAAACTTACAAGTAACTTTAGCTTTCTTTCATCATCAGGGATTGTGTAATGAACCGGGGAATGCAAAAATAGCAACGAACTTGAGGCAACAAGGAAACTAAATGCAAGTTGCCAAATTGGATTTGGAGATTGAGGCTGGGATTCCCCTCTGGCCTGGCGTCTTGGCTGAGTTGATTGCACAGAGCAGAGGATTCCTCTGACTGCCTGCAAGATGCCTGTGTCATTCTGGTGGAAACTTTTAGCTCCTAAACTCAAGGGATAAGCAAGAAACCAGTGGGGGAAGGGGTGTCCTTGTAGACAGCTGGCGTGTGAGCCAAGTATGTATGCTTCTGTCTGGAACTCTGGGATGTTTGTTGCAACACGCTTGGCCCAGTCATCCCAGTGAATGGCTATTTCTCCTCTCCCTTGTGCAGTGGTTGAGCTGGCACTAAAATGCCTCCTGGACAGCTCTCTTGGAACTGCCTCATCTTCCTGACCACAGACCCAGAACATCAGGAACTAATCTTCTAACCAGATTCCATTAGAAGAGCTAATAAGTAAGGACCACTTAGTAACTGCCTGGTACCATTCTGAGCACCTTACATAAATTAAAGCAATTAATCCTCACCACAGTTTTATGAAGTGGTTTTATGATGATCTCAGTTTAACAGCTAAGGAAACTGGGCCCAGTTCTCCCTCCCTCTGGTACGAAATTTAACAATAGCGTCCTGGTCTCCAAGTTTCAGCAGGAACATTCAAGGCCTGGTGTAACTTTCCCATCTCTCATTTCAAGATCCCTGGTAGGGAGGAAAACTTGGTCTTGTTCCTAGCCCTTATTTCTTATTTTTTAAAATGTCCAATTTTGTCAACCCTTTGATTTAGCTCTTGCTTCCAAATGGCCTGCACAGTGTCTCTGGCCCTTTTCTCATTGTCCAGTTCTTTAAGTGTCTTTCTATATCCATCTATCAGTCCTAAAGTACCCATTCTTTGATAATGTCTCTCCATTTTACAACGCGGCTCCAGGCCTATGCATTTGCCCTGCAAATACGGTGCTTCCATTAGAACACTTATCATTCTGTTGCGTAACTGATAGCTAATTTTTGTCTCCTCCAGCAGATTAGACTTTTAAGTCTGAATTTCGTATGCCCAGTCATTAGCACAGCGCCCAGCCCATGGTAGGAACTTAAGTATTGTTGATTGAATAAATGCCATGCTAGGAATATGTGCTTTGATGAGCTTCTGACTATCAAATTGCAAAGGGTTGTCTCAGCACTGTTTGCTGAGGGTCCATTTCCTAAGTTCTCCTGACAAGAATTCAAGCACCTGATATATTCCTGAGCACATTGCTAGGCAATGTAAACAAAGGGAGAAAAATAAAAATCAGAATAGAATACAGATTGGGATTGACATATATACCCTAATATGTATAAAATAGATAACTAATAAGAACCTGCTGTATAAAAAATAAATAAAATAAAATTCAAGAAAGAAATAGAATACAATTTGTTTTGATAAAACTTAGATACTGTTTTAGACAAGTTTAGCTCCAATGCATGAGGATCTTCTTAGACTCTTTTCAGCATGGTGTGCCATCCAAAAGAAATAGAAATTCATTATCAAAAGTCTTTAAAGAGCAATATAGGTTCTCACTGAAGTGTCTTGAAGAGAGAGCAAAGTGGGAAATTATGTCATAAAACTATTCAGTAAAACATGTTTAGTTCCTATTTTAATAGGACATGGAAAAGATGGAAAGTTAATCAATTCACTTTACAAGGCTATTATAACCTGGTTAACAAAATCAGAGGAGAAAATCATAGGACATAGTTACTTATAAACAAGAAGATAAAAATACCATGTTAAATACTAGCAAATCAAACCCAAATGTATGTTATAAGCAAACAACTGGAATTTATCCAGGACATTAATGATAAATTCGAGACAAGAAAATCTGTTCACATAATTCACTACATTAGCATGTAACAAAGAGAAAAAAGCAAAACAAATCTCTATAGGTGCACCCAAACCCCTGCATTAATTAAAAAGCTATACCTTAGCCTACTGAGGCTTGAAGAAAGAGGTTAAATCTGATCAATGTTATTGTATCTATTAGAAAGGCTTTCTGTTGTAAGTAACAGGCAACTCAGATAATAGAGACTAAAATAATGAAGGCAGGTACTTATCTCAGTGTGGAAGTCTGTAGGGTAATGATTGCAGGGTTAGATCAGCAGATCAAAGATGTGAGGGTGCTGGACTTGCATCTCTGTGACTCTCTTGATCTTTTTGTGATCATGGTCACTGGATGGGTACAGTGGTCCCAAACATCAAACAAGATGTCATTACAAACAAGATGTCATTTACAAGAGCTTCCCTGGCAGAAAGAGAAGAATAAGAGTTGAAATCCTTTCTAGAAATCTCCAGCAGACTTCCCCCAAATCTCATTATTTAGGCCTGTGTCACGTGACTATATCTAGCTTACATTTGTCTCTCCCTCTCCACTTTTGATTATAGACTGAGACCCAAAGCAGCAAGGAGAACCTGTAAGGTTGTGACAGAGAGATTATGCTATTTTTCAAATGGCTTAGCTAATTTCCCCAACACTCACTTATCCCACTGGTTTGAAATGTCACTTTTATTATGTGCAAAGTTTCACTCAGTTTAATCACCTTATCTTCAACATCTATTCTGTTTTCTTGATCAAAGTGTCTATTCTTACAATACTACCACTGGTTTTGATTTCTATAGCCTTAGAGAATCATTTGATAGTTCATAAGGTTATCTGTATCTTTCTTCCTTTCTTAGATTTCCTTAGATTTTCCTGTAAATGATTTCTTCTTGATAAATTTTACAGTCAGCATGTCAAGTTCCATCTAAAAATCTTGTTGAGGGATGGGTTAGGAATGCATTGAATTTATACATTAATACCCAATGCAGCAATTTAAAACTTTGTGATCTATTTTTATGTACTAATAAAGAAAAATCTCTAAGATCTATTAGCAACTAAAAATAAATAAGTTAGATACTGATGTATATGAAATAATATTTATGTAATATACACTAAATATATCTGTATGTACAGATTTACTAAATACATGGGGAAATGTCTAGGAGGATACACATTAAATTATTAACCATATGGGATTGGGGTGGATCCTCCAAGAGGTCAAGGGTAGGCTTTTATTTGTATGAATTGTTTGAAAATTTAACAATGACAATATACTCATGTGTATTTTGTAAATATAAATAAGCTTAAGAATTCCTCTTTAGTTCTTTAGAGTCACACAGCTACTTGTTCTCACATCTCTCTTAGCTGTCTCTCTGCAAACCCCAGCCTGCCTTGCTCTTCTTGCCTCCCTTTGAGCAGTTTATTAAGACTCTTTTCTCCTATGAGTAACTTCAGTTGTACCTCTTCATCCATAACCCCAGTGAACCCAACACTGACCGGTAAGAAATCCAAATAGGTCATCTCCTTTACAGGGACTAAAGAAGGAACCAAGAGTACTTATACTTGAATATTTTTCTTCCTGTTATATAGATTTTGAAAATGAAATATTCATTAACAGTAGAAGGCAATGCCTGATACATGTTTTATGAAAGAAGCTACAATAATTTAGAGCAAGGAGAGAATGATGACAGCTCATAATCTGAGAAGTTTCCGTGAGGCCCTTGGTTAGATATTCTTCCTGCATTTATCTGTGATGAAATAACTTCCTTAATACTGCCTTCATTTTTCTCACTACTGAATAGGGCTCAGTCTACCACTAACTCATCACTCACATTACCCTCTTCATGATCACCAAGGACCTGGTTGACAAGTTCAGTAGACTTTTCTCAATTTTAATAACAGCAATAAGAATGATCTGTTTTGGGGGCCAAGTATTGCTCTGTACTGCATGCATTATCTCATTTAATCAATTCAACAATTCTGCAAGGAAGGTATTATCATTCCCATTTTGTAGAGAATAAAACTGAGGCTGCTCCGAAAGGTTAAGTATATTTCCCAAAGTCACACAGTTAATCAGTGGGAAGCCAAAATTTAAACACTGGTTGAGACTCTGAACAAACCCCATACCCTTACCCACAATGATATAATTCTTGGGGTCTATTCAACACTTAAAAAAATTTTTTTTAACTTAAATTGTGGTAAAATGCACAGGCATAAATTTACCATCTTAACCATTTTTAAGTGTATAGTTCAAAAAAATGTATTTACATTGTTGTACAACCAATACCCCAACTATTTTCATCTTGCAAAACGGAAACCCTATACCCATTAAATAACAACTCCCCATTGTCCC
Source organism: Eschrichtius robustus (assembly GCF_028021215.1). Classification (NCBI taxonomy): domain Eukaryota; kingdom Metazoa; phylum Chordata; class Mammalia; order Artiodactyla; family Eschrichtiidae; genus Eschrichtius; species Eschrichtius robustus. The sequence continues at coordinate 70,326,247 of NC_090833.1, forward strand.
CTCCCCCAACCCATGCCAAGCACCATTCCACTTTCTGTATCTATGAATCTGGCTACTCTGGGTACCTAATACATTTTAAATTATACAGGATTTGTCTTTTTGTGACTGGCTTATTTTATTTAGCATAATGTCCTCAAGGTTCATCCATGTTGTAGCATGTATTAGATTTCCTTCCTTTTTAAGCTGAATAATATTCCATTTTTATGGATATATCACATTTTGTTTATCCACTCACCTATCAGTAGACACTTGGGTCCTACTTTTTGTCTATTTTGAGTAATGAGTGTACAAATGCACAAAATGAACATGAGTATACAAATATCTCCTCGAGACCCTGCTTTCACTTCTTTCGGCTATATACCCAGAAGTGGAATTGTTGGATCATATGGTAATTCCATTAAATTTTTTGAGGAACTGCCATACCTTTTTCCACGACTGCTGCATTTTACATTCTCACCAATGGCACACAAGGGTTTCAATTTCTCCGCATCCCTGCCAACAGTTTTTTTTACACAGTAGCCATCCTAATGAGATACATCATAATATACCTCATTGTGGTTTTGTTTTACATTCCCCTAATGATTACTTTGGTTGAGTATCTTTTCATGGCCTTGTTGGCCATTTGTATATCTTCTTTGGAGGAATGCCTGTTCAAGTTTGTTGCCCATTTTTTTTAAATTAGGTTGGATTATTTTGTTGTTGTTGTTATCTATGCAAGACTTTTAACACACTTTTATCCCCCCCAAAGTCTTGTCCTTTGACTTCTGAGGCACTGTAAGTTCCCAGTTAGCTTCTCTGTTTGACCAGTTCTTTCTCCGCAGCTCCTGAAATGTAGATGCATTAACCAAAGATCAAGAGGCATCTGAATTTTTTTCTATAATGACTGCAACAAACTCAGAGGTGAATAATTAACAACAGTAACAAATCTCTTACCTTTAGTGATTCCTACGTGCCAGGTATTTTGTACCCATTACTTATTTAATCTCATAAATCTCTGAGGTAGGTATTATTATTAACCCCATAATATAGCTGTGAAAATTGAGCCATAGAAAGTTCAGGCAACTTGCCCAAGGACCAGCTGTAAACAGTGGGAAAGGCTAAGAAGGGTTCCTGTTAGCAGGAAACCTGTGTCCATAGAAGAAAAACTAGCATGCTAGAGAAAATCAGAAATAATGCAGTATTAATAAAAATGCTAATTGCTATATCAACACAACTACTATTTATATGGATTTACTTTTTCATTTTTATTAACAACCTTTAAGACCTCCCTGTACTGCCCTGCAAACAGAATAAGACATTATGAGAGGGGAAATCATGATCACTGCTTTAATAGATCAGTTACTCAGCATCATTAAAATATTCCTCTGCTCAAAGTTCTGGACTAGGTGATTTGGGTTATAAGGATCTGGTATTTCCTTGCCCGTAAGGAACTTACCATCTTTTGGGAAGACATGAACATGGGAAATGATTAGAGTAATGAATGATCATCCAGATCAGCTAACCATTTTAGAATGTACAATTCAGTGGTATTTAGCACTTTCACGATGTTGTGCAACCATCACCATTATCTAGGACTTTTCATCACCCCAAACAGAAACTTCATACACACTGAGCAGTTGTCACTCCCCATTCCCCCCTCCCACTCAGCCCCTGGCAACCACAGTCTGCTTTGTGCTTCTATGGATCTGCCTATTCTGGATATTTTGTATGAGTGGAATCAGATGATCAGTGATATTTTGTGCCTGGCTAACACTTTGCATAATGTTTTCAAGGTTCATTCCTATTGCATGTATCAGTACTTCCTTCCTCTTTATGGCTGAACAATATTCCACCATATGAATATAACACAATTTGTTGATCCATTCATCCATCAACAGGCATTAGGGTTGTTTCTACTTTTAGGTACTGTGAATAGTGTAGTTGAGAACTTTTGTGTACAAGTTTTTTTTCTGAATATGCGTTTTCAATTCTTCTGTGGTATATGTTTGGAAGTGAAATTGCTGGATCATATGGTAATTTTATGCTTAACTTTTTGAAGAACCACCAAACTGTTTTCCACAGAAGCCGAAACATTTTAAGATTCCACCAACAATGTATGATAGTTCTAATTTCTCCACATCCTCACCAACACTTGTTATTTTCTGTTTATTTGATTATAATCATCTTAGTGTGTGTGAAGTGGCGTCTCCTTGTGGTTTTGATTTGCATTTCCTTAATGACCAATTATATTGAGCATCTTTTCATGTTCTTGTTGGCCATTTGTGTATCTATCTTCTTTGGAAAAATGTCTATTCAAGTCCTCTGTCCATTGTTTAATTAGCTTGTTTGCCTTTTTATGGTTGAGTTGTAAGACTTCTTTATATATTAGACTCTTCTTAGATATATGATTTTCAAATATTTTCTCCTATTCTGTAGACTGCCTTTTCACTTTCTTTATAGTGTTCTTTTTCTTAATTTTTGTCCGTGCCGCACAGCTTGCAGGATCCTAGTTCCCCAATCAGGCATTAAACCCAGGCCACAACAGTGAAAGCACGGAGTCATAACAACTGGACCGCCAGGGAATTCCCTATTGTGTTCTTGATAAACAAAAGTTTTTATATTTTATGAAGTCCAATTTATCTATTTTTCTCTTTTGTTGCTTATGCTCTTAATGTCTTATCTAAGAATCCTTTGGCAAATCTAAGGTGATGGAGATACATCCCTATATTTTCTTCTAGGAGTTTTATAAATTTAGCTTTCACATTTAGACCTTTGACCCACTCTGGATTTTTTTTCTCTATGGTGTGAGGTTGGGATCCAATGTAATTTTTTTGCAATGTGAATATCCAGTTGTCCCAGCACCTTTTGTTGAAGAGACTATTCTTTCCCATTGAATGGTCTTGGTACCCTTTTCAAAAATCAATTGACCATTGATGTATAGGTTTAATTCTGGATTCCCACTTCTATTCCATTGGTCTATATGTCTACTTTTATGCCAGTATCACGCTGTTTTGATGACTGTAGTTTAGAGTATGTTTTGAAGTCAGTAATATGAGCCTTCCAAATTTGCTCTTAGTTTCAAGATTGTTTTGGCTATTTGCAGTCCCTTGAAATTCCATATGAATTTTAGGATTGCAAAACTGGCCATTGGAATTTAGATAGAAATTGCATTGAATCTGTAAATCACTTGGGGCAGTTTTGCCATCTAAACAATCTTAAATCTTCCAATCCATGAATAAGGGATGTCCTTCCATTTATTTAGGTCTTTGCTAAGGACTGAATTGTGTCAGCTTAAAATTTATAAGTTGACACCCTAACCCCCAATGTGACTGTATTTGGAGATAGGGCCCTTAAGGAGGTTATTAAGGTTAAATGAAGTTGTAAGGGTGGGGCCCTAATCTAATAGGTTTGGTGCCCTCAGAAGAAGAGGAGAGATGCCAGAGATTTCTCCATATGTGCTCACAGAGGAAAGGCTACATGAGGACACAGCAAGAAGATGGCTCTCCACAAGCCAGGAAGAGAGGCATCACCAGAAACCAACCCCGATGGCACCATGATCTTGGACTTCCACCTCCCAGAACTGTGAGAAAATAATTTCTGTTGTTTAAGCCACTCAATCTGAGATATATGGTTATGGCAGCCTTAGCTGATTAATAACGCATTCTTTAACTTATTTCAGCAATGTGTTGTCATTTCCAGTATACAACTTTGTACCTCCTTCGTCAAATTTATTGCTTAGAATTTGATTATTTTTGGTTATTGTAAATGGAGTATTTTCCCTTAATTTCCTTTTTGGATTGTTCATTGCTCATATATAGAAATACAACTAATTTTTCCATGTTTATCTTTTATCTTGCAAACTTGTTGAACTTGCTTATTAGCTCTAATAATTTTTGTGGGTAGCTTCTTTAGATTTTTTAATAATAAGATCATGGCATCTGTGATATAGAATTTTATTTCTTCCTTGCCAAATTGGATATCTTGTGTCATTCACTTTTATAGGGTAGTCATCTTCAGTTAACTGAATTAGGAGTTACCAACCCCTATCCTTGAATCCTTTGGTATTCCCTCACAGTCTGGTGAATGGTAGTTTGTTTCCTACTATCTTCTCCTATCTAATCAGGAATTGATTGTAAAATTAGGCCATATACTAATAAGAATCCATTTTGAAATTGAATACTAGTGATTCTGAGTCCAAGAGGTGCTGATGTCTCCTCATTCTCTTTATTTTTCAGAGGTATACCACCTGAAAACCTCACCTTTCTTCTCCTCGGGCCAGCTGTCTAGAGACTATAAACAACGTGAATGCAGGAGTAAAATCTTATTCAACTTCGTGCTCTAGCACCTGGTATCACAACTAATATAAAGTACAATGTAGGAGTTCAAACAATATTTGTTAAGTGAATAAGAATAGTGATGATAAAAAGTATTACAAGTAGCAGGGGGACCTATGAGATGGGGGAGGAGTAAGACGTGGAGATCACCTTCCTCCCCAAAAATACATCAAAAATACATGTATATGTGGAACAACTCCTACAGAACTGCTACTGAACACTGGCAGAAGACCTCAGACTTCCTAAAAGGCAAGAAAATTCCCACATATCTGGGTAGGTCAAAAGAAAAAAGAAAGAACAGAGACAAAACAATAAGGATGGGACCTGCACCTCTGGGATGGAGCTATGAAGGAGAAAAATTTCCACACACTAGGAAGCCACTTTACTGGGGAAGATGGGGGGTGGGCCAGAGGGAATCTTTGGAGCCACGGAGGAGAGTGCAGCAACAGTGCTGCAGAGGGCAAAGCGGAAAGATTCCCACACAGAGGATTGGTGCAGACCAGCACTCACCAGTATGAGAGACTTGTCTGCTCACCAGCTGGGGCAGGTGGGGGCTGGGAGCTGAGGCTCAGGCTTCAAAGGTCAGATCCAGGGAGAGGACTGGGGTTGGCTGCATGAATACAGCCTGAAGGTGGCTAGTGCACCACAGCTGGCTGGGAAGGAGTCCAGGAAAAAGTCTGGACCTGCCAAAGAAGCAAGAGACCATAGTTTTGGGGTGCACGAGGAGAGGCAATTCCTTCCCTGTGTGCCCGCAGAAGGCAGAGTACCACGTAAGCGAGATCCAGAGATGGGCACGAGCTGCGGCCATCAACTTGGACCCCAGAGATGGGCATGAAATGATAACACTGCTGCTGCTGCCACCAAGAATCCTGTGTGCAAGTGCAGGTCACTATCCACACCCCAGCTCCCCAGGGAGTCTGTGCAGCCAGTCACTGCCAGGGTCCTGTGATCCAGGGACAACTTCCCTGGAAGAACACATGGCATACCTCAGGTTGTTGCAACGTCACGCCAGCCTCTGCTGCTGCAGGCTAGCCACGCATTCCAATTATAACTACCGTACCCCTCCCTCCCCCTGGCCTGAGTGAGCAAGAGCACCCTAATCAGCCACGGCTTTAACCCCCTCCATCTGGGCAGGGAGCAGATGCCTGAGGGTGACCTACACACAGAGGTGAGGTCAAAACCAAAGCTGAAACCCAGGAGCTGTGTGAACAAAGAAGAGAAAGGGAAATTTCTCTGTGCAGACTCAGGAGCAGTGGATTAAATCCCCACAGTCAACTTGATGTACCCTGCATCTGTGGATACCTGAATGGACAATGAATCATCCCAAAATTGAGGCGGTGGACTTTGGGAGCAACTGTAGACTTGGGGTTTGCTGTCTGTGACTGATTAGTTTCTGATTTTTATGTTTACCTTAGTTTAGTTTTTAGCACTTTTTATCATTGAGGGATTTGTTTATTGGATTGGTTGCTCTCTTCTTTTTTTAATTATTATTTTTTTATTCTAATAATTTTTAAAATTTTATTTATTAAAAAAAATTTTTTTTTCTTTCTTTTTTTCTCCCTTTTTTTCTGAGCCGTGTGGCTGACAGGTTCTTTGTGCTCCGGCCTGGTGTCAGGCCTGAGCCTCTGAGGTGGGAGAGCCGAGTTCAGGACATTGGACCACCAGAGACCTCCCAGCCCCATGTAATATCAATCGGTAAGAGCTCTCCCAAATCTCCGTCTCAACACAAAGACCCAGCTTCACCCAACGGCCAGCAAGCTCCAGTACTGGATGTCCCATGCCAAACAACTAGCAAGACAGGAACACATCCACACCCATTAGCAGAGAGGCTGCCTAAAATCATACTAAGTTCACAGACATCCCAAAACACACTGCCAGACGCGGCCCTACCCACCAGAAAGACAAGATCCAGCCCCACCCACCAGAACACAGGCACCAATCACCTCCACCAGGAAGCCTACACAAGCCACTGAACCAACCTCACCCACTGGGGGCAGACAGCAAAAACAATGGGAACCATGAACCTGCAGCCTGTGAAAAGGAGACCCCAAACAAAGTAAGTTAAAAAAAATGAGAAGACAGAGAAATATGCAGCAGATGAAGGAACAAGGTAAAAACCCACCAGACCAAACAAATAAAGAGGAAATAGGCAGTCTACCTGAAAAAGAGTTCAGAGTAATGATAGTAAAGATGATTCAAAATCATGGAAATAGAATGGAGAAAATACAAGAAACGTTTAACAAGAACCTAGAAACTAAAGAGCAAACAAACAATGATGAACAGCACAATAAATGAAATTAAAAATTCTCTAGAAGAGATCAATAGCAGAATAACTGAGGCAGAAGAACAAATAAGTGACCTGGAAGATGAAATAGTGGAAATAACTACCGTAGAGCAGAACAAAGAAAAAAGAATGAAAAGAATAGAGGACAGTCTCAGAAACCTCTGGGACAACATTAAACACACCAACATTCGAATTATAGGGGTCCCAGAACAAGAAGAGAAAAAGAAACGATCTGAGAAAATATTTGAAGAGGTTATAGTTGAAAACTTCTCTAACATGGGAAAGGAAATTGTCAATCAAATCCAGGAAGCACAGAGTCCCATACAGGATAAATCCAAGGAGAAACATGCCAAGACACATATTAATCAAACTATCAAAAATTAAATACAAAGAGAAAATATTAAAAGCAGCAAGGGAAAAGCAACAAATAACATACAAGGGAATCCCCATAAGGTTAACAGCTGATCTTTCAGCAGAAAATCTGCAACCCAGAAGGGAGTGGCAGGACATATTTAAAGTGATGAATGGGAAAAACCTACAACCAAGATTACTCTTCCCAGCAAGGATCTCATTCAGATTCGATGGAGAAATTAAAACCTTTACAGACAAGCAAAAGTTAAGAGAATTCAGCACCACCAAACCAGCTTTACAAGAAATGCTAAAGCAACTTCTCTAGGCAGGAAACACAAGAGAAGGAAAAGACCTACAAAAACAAACCCAAAACAATTAATAAAATGGTAATAGGAACATACATATCAATAATTACCTTAAATGTAAATGGATTAAATGCTCCAAACAAAAGACATAGACTGACGGAATGGATACAAAAACAAGACCTGTATATATGCTGTCTACAAGAGACCACTTCAGACCTAGGGACACAAACAGACTGAAAGTGAGGGGATGGAAAAAGATATTCCATGCAAATGGAAATCAAAAGAAAGCTGGAGTAGCAATTTTCATATCAAACAAAATAGACTTTAAAATACAGACTATTACAAGAGACAAAAAAGGACACCACATAATGATCAAGGGATCAATCCAAGAAGAAGACATAACAATTGTAACTATTTATACACCCAACATAGGAGCACCTCAATACATAAGGCAAATGCTAACAGCCATGAAAGGGGAAATCGACAGTACACAATCATAGTAGGGGACTTTAACATCCCACTTTCACCAATGGACAGATCATCCAAAATGAAAATAAACAAGGAAACACAAGCTTTAAATGACCCATTAGACAAGATGGACTTAATTGATATTTATAGGACATTTGATCTAAAAACAACAGAATCCACATTTTTCTCAAGTGCACGTGGAACATTCTCCAGGATAGATCATATCTTGCGTCACAAATCAAGCCTTGGTAAATTTAAGAAAATTGAAATCGTATCAAGTATCTTTTCCAACCACAATGCTATGAGACTAGATATCAATTATAGGAAAAAATCTGTAAAAAATACAAACACATGGAACCTAAACAATACACTACTAGATAACCTGAAGAAATCAAAGAGGAAATCAAAAAATACCTAGAAACAAATGACAATGAAAACACAACGACCCAAAACCTATGGGATGCAGCAAAAGCAATTCTAAGAGGGAAGTTTATAGCAATACAATCCTACCTCAAGAAACAAGAAAAATCTCAAACAATCTAATCTTACACCTAAAGGAACTAGAGAAAGAAGAACAAACAAAACCCAAAGTTAGTAGAAGGAAAGAAATCATAAAGATCAGATCAGAAATAAATGAAATAGAAACAAAGAAAATTACAGCAAAGATCAATAAAACTAAAAGCTCGTTCTTTGAGAAGATAAACAAAATTGATAAACCTTTAGCCAGACTCATCACGAAAAAGGAGAGGATTCAAATCAATAAAATTTGAAATGAAAAAAGAGAAGTTATAATGGACACTGCAGAAATACCAAGCATCATAAAAGACTACTACAAGCAACTCTATGCCAATAAAATGGACAACCGGGAAGAAATGGACAAATTCTAAGAAAGGTATAACCTTCCAAGACTGAACCAAGAAGAAATAGAAAATATGAACAGACCAATCACAAGGAATGAAGTTGAAACTGTGATTAAAAATATTCCAACAACAACAACAAAAAAATTCCAACAAGCAAAAGTCCAGGACCAGATGACTTCACAGGTGAATTCTATCAAACATTTAGAGAAGAGATAACACCCATCCTTCTCAAACTCTTCCAAAACATTTCAGAGGAAGGAACACTCCCAAACTCATTCTATGAGGCCACCATCACCCTGATACCAAAAGCAGACAAAGATACTACAAAAAACAGAAAATTACAGGCCAATATCACTGATGAATATAGATGCAAAAATCCTCAACAAAATACTAGCAAACAGAATCCAACAACACATTAAAAGGATCATACACCATGATCAAGTGGGATTTATCCCTGGGATGCATGGATTCTTCAATATACGTACATCAGTCAATGTGATACACCATATTAACAAATTGAAGCATAAAAACCATATGATCATCTCAATAGATGCAGAAAAAGCTTTTGACAAAATTCAACACCCATTTATGATGAAAACTCTCCAGAAAGTGGGCATAGAGGGAACCTACCTCAACATAATAAAGGCCATATATGACAAACCCACAGCCAACATCATTCTCAATGGTGAAAAACTGAAAGCATTTTCTCTAAGATCAGGAACAAGACAAAGATGTCCACTCTCACCACTCTTATTCAACATAGTTTTGGAGGTCCTAGCCATAGCAATCAGAGAAGAAAAAGAAAGAAAAGGAACACAAATTGGAAAAGAAGAAGTAAAACTGTCACTGTTTGCAGATGACATGATACTATACGTAGAGAATCCTAAAGCTGCCACCAGAAAACTACTAGAGCTAATCAATGAATTTGGTAAAGTTGCAGGATACAAAATTAATGCACAGAAATCTCTTGCATTCTTATACACTAACAATGAAAGATCAGAAAGAGAAATTAAGGAAACAATCCCATTCATGATTGCAACAAAAAGAACAAAATGCCTAGGAATAAAGTTACCTAAGGAGGTAAAAGACCTGTACCCAAAAAACTACAAGACACTGATGAAAGAAATCGAAGATGACACAAACAGATGGAGAGAGATACCATGTTCTTGGATTGGAAGAATCAATATTGTGAAAATGACTATACTATCCAAAGCAATCTACAGATTCAGCGCAATCCCTATCAAATGACCAGTGGCATTTTTTTACATAACTAGAACAAAAAATCTTAAAATTTGTATGGAAACACAAACAACCCCAAATAGCCAAAGCAATACTGAGGGGAAAAATTGGAGCTGGAGGAATCAGACTCCCTGACTTCAGACTATACTACAAAGCTACAGTCATCAAGACAATATGGTACTGGCACAAAAACAGAAATATAGATCAATGGAACAGGTTAGAAAGCCCAGAGGTAAACCCACGTACCTATGGTCAACTAATCTATGGCAAAGGAGGCAAGGATATACAGTGGAGAAAAGACAGTCTCTTAAATAAGTGGTCCTGGAAAACTGGACAGCTACATGTAGCAGAATGAAATTAGAACACTCCCTAACACCATACACAAAGATAAACTCAAAATGGGTTAAAGACCTAAATGTAAGATCAGACACTCTAAAACTCTTAGAGGAAAACATAGGAAGAACACTCTTTGACATAAATCACAGCAAGATCTTTTTTGACCCACCTCCTAGAGTAATGGAAATAAAAACAAAAATAAACAAATGGGACCTAATGAAACTTCAAAGCTTTTGCACAGCAAAGGAAACCATAAACCAGACGAAAAGACAACCCTCAGAATGGGAGAAAATATTTGCAAACGAATCAACGGACAAAGGGTTAATCTCCAAAATATATAAACAGCTCATGCAGCTCAATATTAAAAAAACAAACGACCCAATCAAAAAATGGGATAAATAGACATTTCTCCAAAGAAGACATACAGATGGCCAAGAGTCACGTGAAAAGCTGCTCAACATAACTAATTATTAGAGAAATGCAAATCAAAACTACAACGAGGTATCACCTCACACCATTTAGAATGGGCATCATCAGAAAATCTACCAACAACAAATGCCAGAGAGGGTGTGGAGAAAAGGGAACCCTCTTGCACTGTTGGTGGGAATGTAAATTGATACAGCCACTATGGAGCACAGTATGGAGGTTCCTTAAAAAACTAAAAAATAGAATTACCATATGACCCAGCAATCCCAATACTGGGCCTATACCCAGAGAAAACCATAATTGAAACAGACATATGCACCCCAAGGTTCACTGCAGCACTATTTACAATAGCCAGCTCATGGAAGCAACCTAAATGCCCATCAGCAGACGAGTGCATAAAGAAAATGTGGTACATAAAAACTCGGAGAACCTGAATAAAGTATAGACTCCATGTGATAATAAATATATCAATATTTGTTCCTTATTTGTGACAAATGTCCCTTACTAAGTGTAAGATGTTAATAATAGGGGGAAATGGAGGTGAGTTATATGAAAAGTCTCTGTACTATCTTTATAATTTTTCTATAAATATAAACTATTCTAAAATTAAAAGTTTATTAAATAATTTAAATTTTCTAATAAAGAAAATATACCATTTTAAAAATGAAAAGGTAACTTGTAATTTGGGAGAAAATACTTACAATAAACATACCTAACAAAGGATTTTTATCCAGGATATAGAAAGGCCACCTACAAATCTGTTTATTAAAACAACTCATCAATGGCTATGAAAGTGTATTGAACATCATTGGTCACTGGGAAATGCAAATGAAAACCACAATGAGATACCATATTACACTAGCCAGAATGCCTAAATTTAAAAGACTGACAATGTTTAACAAGGATGTAGAGGAAGTGGCGTTCGTTTTCTGCTGGAATGTAAAAAGTTATAATCTCTTTGGAATACTTTATTAAAAAGTTACACATATATCTCAGATATTCCACTTCTTGGCATTTACCTGTGAGAATGAAAAGATGTCTACCAAGAGATCTTTTTTACAAGAATATCCATGACAGTTATGTTCATAGTAGCTGAAAAGTGCAAACAATCCAAAAGGTCATCAACATGAAATGCGTAAATATCATTTCTTTGCATGTAAATTTTATGTAAATGTATAAGGTACAAAAAAGCAGGGTTTATCTTTGCTTCCTCACCTCTGTTTCCTGAGGGCAAGCACACAAACTGGCATGTGGATGCTCACTTCTACGTCTTAAAATGAATAAAGTATTTGTCATTCTAATCTTCATCTTCTGTCTTAAAAACCTAGATTGATTGGGTTTTCATTATAAACGTTCAAAAGAAAATTTTGCGGGCTTCCCTGGTGGCGCAGTGGTTGAGAGTCTGCCTGCCAATGCAGGGGACACAGGTTCGAGCCCTGGTCCGGGAAGATCCCACATGCCGCGGAGCAACTAGGCCCGCGAGCCACAGCTACTGAGCCTGCGCGTCTGGAGCCTGTGCTCCGCAACAAGAGAGGCCGCGATAGTGAGAGGCCCGCGCCCCGCAATGAAGAGTGGCCCCCGCTCGCCACAACTAGAGAAAGCCCTCGCACAGAAACGAAGAACCAACACAGCCAAAAATAAATTAATTAATTTATTAAAAAAAAAAAAAAGAAAATTTTGCTTCTAGAAAAATTTAATAGCTACAAAGAGAATTAACAAAAGATTAAGATGAACATGTTGTTAAGCATGTAAAGGTAAGCATGTTGTTTTATAGAAATATTTTAAATACCACAGAATGACAGTATAGATGGATTGAGACAATCAATGCATAAATAAAAGAGTAAGTAAATAAATGTAGCATGCTTATCAAAAGAATTATTCCTTTAGTCTGGATTTATTTTTTTCATGTACAGTTGTGATAATACTAAAAAATCATCTATCAAATTTAAGGCAGTGTATTTCACACTGAAAGCAGTCTTTGAAGGGAGTAAACTTTCTTTGTTTTTTTCAGTGAAAGTTCTGGGCTCTTTCCTTACCTGTTTTTAAAAAGGAAATTACCTAAAGGCATAATTTTCATTAGGGTTCACTCTTTGTGTTGTACATTCCATGGGTTTTGACAATGCATCATGACATGTATCCGCCATTATAGTATCATAGCAAAAATGTGGTCCACCTGCTCATCCTCTCCCCGCACCCGAAGCCTTGGCAGCCACTGTCTTCATAGGTTTGCCCTTTTCTAGAATGTCATATTGTTGAATCATTTAGTATGTATCCTTTTCAGATTGGTATCTTTCACTTAGTAATATTTATTTAAGGTCCCTTCATATCTTTTTCATGGTTTGATAGCTCATTTCTTTTCGTGCTGAATAATATTTCATTGTCTGGATGCCTCACAGTTTATTGATCCATTCACCTACGGGAGGACATCTTGGTTGTTCCCAAGTTTTGGCGATTATGAATAAAGCTGTTGTAAATATCTGTGTGCAGGGTTTTGTGTGGACATAAATTTTCAACTCATTTGGGTAAGTTCCAAGGAACACAATTGCTAGATTATATGGTAAGAGTATGTTTGGTTTTGTCAGAAACTGCCAAACTGTCTTCCAAAGAGGCTGTACCATTTGGTATTCCCACCAACAATGAATGGTCCTGTTGCTACCCATCCTCACCAGCATTTGGTGTTGTCAGTGTTCTGGGTTTTAGCCATTCTAATATAAGTGTAGTGCTATCTCATTGTTTTAATTTGCATTTCCCTAATGATTTATGATGTTGAACAACAATTATATGCTTACTTTCCATCCACATATCATCTTTGGTGAAGTGTCTGGATATTTTGCCCATTTTTAATTGGTTTTTTTGGTTTTCTTCTTGTTAAGTTTTAAGACTTTTTGTACATTTTGTGTAATAGTCCTTTATAAGATATGAGTCTTTATGAGGCTGTGGCTTGTCTTATTTTCTTGACAGTGTCTTTCACAGAGCAGAAGTTTTAATATTAATGAAGTCCAGCTTAATCAATTTTTCTTTCATAGATCATGTCTTTGGTGCATCTAAAAAGTCATTGCCAAATCCAAAGTCAAGTATACTTTTGCTAATTTTTTAAAAACAAGATTAATGATGAAGACAATAGCTCTTGATTTCCACTCTGACAAGTCTACTACAAAGTAATATTATTTACAACAATGATAAACTACTACTGTAGCCTAATAATGACTTAAATCAAATATTTTAAATGTTCATGTTTTCTGCCATTTCATACATTCTTCAAAAATAATTCTCAGAAAACATATTGCAAAATCATAGAAAAATGCACAGAGATATTAAGCCACACTTTCCTCAAAGTACCAGCTTATTTCTCTCCTCCACTCACAAAAAGTTCCCAAAATAGTGGTCTGTACACAGTACCCCTAAATTCCCTTCTTGTGCTTCCTCTTCACTTACTCCCTTGTGGTTTCTGCCCCATTAATTCTACTAAACCAGATCCTGCTAAAGTCACCGGTGGCATCTGTTTTCAGGTCCGCTGGGACAGGTCAGTCCTCACCTGCCCTGTAAGCACCGCTCTGTCTCTTAAACACACTTCTTCCCTTCAGTTTTCTCTCCCCTATTCACCCCTGTGTCCTACTAACTGCACTGCCACTCTGTCTCAGTGCATGTTGTAGACTCTCCTCTGCTTGACCTTTAATGGTGCGGGTCTGCAGGATTAGGTTTAGGTCCTCTTCTCATTGTCCATTCTATTTATAAGTGATCACATCCATCCCCATGTACTCACTACCAGATACACAGTAAAGAATTTCAATTTAATACTTGCACCCATGGCATTTGTTGTTTATTGTAGACACACTTGCCCAACAGCCAGTAAAGACTTCTACAGTTACATACCTCCCAGGCATCATAGAAAGGATATCTATCTTTTTTCCCCTAAAAATTATCTGTATCTAAGTCTTCTGATGTGAGAACATAATTTCCCCTTACTTTTTGTATTTTTTAATATAATTGAAAATTGTAAAAAATATATTTATATTATTTTTATGTCTCTTTCTCTATGACCGAAAGTTTCAACACAGAAGCTACCACATTAGATTTATTCACCTGTGTTTCTTAAAGGCAATTCTACAGTCTGCCACTTTGATACTCGATTAATACATAAGACATGAACTAAATGAATGAATGAGTAGCTAAGTATTACGGTCCATTCCTCATTTTTTTTTTAGGAAACCAGGGATTGGATTTAGGTGTAAAGAATAAGCAGACTCAAGGAGTTTTCTTTGGTAAGAATTTAATAAATAAAAAATGCAAATTTAAGAAAATGGAAAGGTGAACATATTTTCTAAATCTTAATACAATGTAAAGACAAATATCTTTTATATGAAAATATACATATGATAATATACAAGAATAAACCTAAATAGATAAATAATAAATAAATAAATAACATCAGGGCTGTCATCCCTTAGGGACTAACGACCCTGGAGCTGAACTTTTTAACATATCCTTGCTTAATACTACTGACAAAAAATTTGCTTAATTAATTCAATAAATTTTGTGGCTAAAGCAGAAATAAGAGCCTCTTGAAGTGATCAAAGGCATATGTGCATGGGTGATATGGCATCTCAGCCAATGAGAATCATTTCAAAGTGACCCCAGGTCACCATCCATAATTCTCTGTTTTTTTTAGATTTATTTATTTATTTATTTATTTATTTAATTTATTTTTGGCTGTGTCTTAGTTGCGCCATGCAGGATCTTCATTGAGGCATGCAGGATCTTTTGTTGCTGTGCGCAGGCTTCTCTCTAGTTGTGGCATGTGGATTTTCGCTCTCTAGGTGTGTCGCACAGGCTCCAGGGTACGTGGGCTCTGCTATTGTGACGAGTCGGTTCCAGAGTGCATGGACTCTGTAGTTTGTGGCACGCAAGCTCTCTAGTTGAGACGCGCGAGCTCAGTAGTTGTGGCACACGGGCTTAGTTGCCCCACAGCATGTGGGATCTTAGTTCCCTGACCAGGGATTGAACCCACGTCCCCTGCATTGGAAGGCAGATTCTTTACCACTGGACCACCAGGGAAGTCCCTCCATCCGTAAGTCTTAACCTTTCTTGCAAGTTGGTTGATGAAGAGAAGGATCTCATGATTCCCACTCTGACAATTTTCCAGGCACAATCACTGTATTTCTTCTCTTCAAGGTAGAGATGGATTCCCTGGAAGTACCTCTTCACGGCCAGTGTAGGGCCCGTCACTGCCAGGGCAGATTCTTCCTCTCCCATCGCCTGCACTAAGCAGGCATCCAGGTCCTCCAGCTGCTGATGCAGTCCAGTGCGGAGTTTGTCCAGGAGGGAGGTGTCCCAGGCGGCAGAGGAGCGCTCTGTGTGGAAGAGGCGGAAGATCTGCTGGAGCATCTCGTGGAGGACAGAGGTGGCCTGGGCCTTCGGGAGCTGGCTGCCATCCACCGTGTCCTGGGGGAAACCGAAGTCTTTTCTATCCTTCAGACAGAAGCTAGGCGAGATTCTCCTCATCTGGCCCAGAAGCATGAAGTTCCTCCTGCTAATCCGCACGTGGTTCTGAGACAGGTCGCAGCCCAGAGATCCACCAGGGCCGTAGCTGAACACCACCAGGGCGGTCAGTAGAGAGAGCACGAAGGCCATGGGGCAAATGAGGCTGCTGCTGGCCTGGCTGAGACGAGCGTCTGGAGGAAACTTGCGGGTAGGTTCTCTGATGACATTCTTTCTAAGCAAGGCCATTAAACAAGGAACATTTCTCTACACTGTTTTTTTTTTTTCATTTATGTATTCTCCATATGGTCTAAGACGATGTCCTCACTCTAAAACATTCATTTTGTAATAGAAGTTTAATTTTCCCAGTAAACTTCAGATATGTCCATCCAAATGGGTATTTATCAATCAAATAAGAAATATCTTTGTCTTAAAGTCAGAAGTAATGTAGGTGTGTAAATACATCCTCTCTCTCTCTCTCTCTCTCTCTGTGTGTCTCCTTTTCATGCATAAATATTGCTCTTCTCTGTTCCAGGAACAAATTTTTAACCTTGATCTTAGGCTCCATTTTTACCCTCTTACTTTACATCGGAAGGCAGGCTTCCTCAGTCCTTATGGTTTCTGTAGTTGCTTAGGGATTTACCAGACCACCTCTGGCAACTAAGCTTTTTGAAACAAAAAAAAGCTTATTTACTGTTTGAGTCACAGCAGAAGCTGATGATTATAAGTGAATAAGCTTGTCTGATGTTTCTCTTCCTTCTAGAATGCGTTCATGCAGGTGCATGTGGTTATGCTGCAGGGGACCACAAGGTCAGGACTATTACAGACATCACCCTTTCTTTCTATCATTTTCTTACTGGTGACATATAGTCCTCCACAGGCTGGGCCAATACCCCCACCAGGAATCCTGGCTCTTTTCAGAGAATATGGGTGTGGAGATCCTAACTCCAAGACAATTGTATTTCCCCAGCAGCACCTCACTCACAAGGGAGAGATCACTTCTAGTCACACCCTCTCCTCTAGAGTGACAGAGCCTCCTTATTAACCTCCTGGACTCCCTCCCAGAGGGCAGGCTCACCACATCCCGAGGACTTTAAAATCTCTTTTCTGTGGAGGGGCTTGTTTATTTGTTCGGAAAATAATTCATCTTCCAGGACCCTCACACTTGCCCCTGGAGTGTTTGTGTGAAGGACCCTAGTCCTCAATGGTGACCTTCTCTTCTCCTGACCCATGTCCCCAGGTATCAAAAATGTCAGCAGCCCTCAGAAGCTGAGAGCAAAAGTATGTTTCCTCTAAACAGGTAGAAGAATTATCCATTTCTAATTATTTCATCTTGAGCAGACACATAATTGTAATTTTGCCAAGTATAAATTTTATTATTGAATGCTTTTACTTAAACTGTTGAACACTTGTGATGCTCAGAGTTTCTGAGCTGGGGACAGGAGATTCAACGATGAAGTTTTCTCTCATTAGACGCTTATGTCACAGAGACCAGTGACCTTCAGTTGTTCAATCAGTTGATGCCACTGGGCTTCTCTGTTCCCCTCTGTCTCCCTCTGAGAATGCAGGGCAGTGAGGCCCAGGCTATTATGTCGGGGAGAAATAGCCTTCCTTCCTTTATTTGTGTGTAATTTTTCATTTAAAATTTTGTAACTTCTTTTCCATTAGTGGCTAATTGGACAAGATTTGTCTTGCTGCTCCTGCATTTAGTTAGTTCTAATTCATGATGAGGCAAGAACAATAAAGGAAAGTAAAGAAAGGCAAAGGGGCTCCGGTCTCTATCATTTTCAAACTTCAGATATTTTGTTTCTCATTGCAACTTTCTCTAGAAAGTAAAATTTGAGAGTTGCTTTGTGGGTAAAAAGAAAACAGATATAAGTCTGATTGTCACAATAGTGAAAGGAGGAAAGTGATTTTCTGCTGACACAATGGCGTATTCTAACTTAGGAAACTTCAGTGCAGCACAGCTGGGGATGAGGCTATGGCAGAGGGCAAGGATGAGGCCAATATGAATAACAGGCAGGAACATGGCTGCTTCTGCCAGAAACTCAAAGAAGACCAAGTCTTGGGTCAATTGACTGCCTTCAGCTTTGCAAAACCAGCCGCCTGATTTTTCTTTCATTTAATCCATATGTGATCAGTTCTGAGGAGAGAGGGAAGAAGTCACACTCACAAGAGACTGACAACTGGAACCCCAGTTGTGAGAACACTAACCATCTCTGGCAGGATCGTGGCGATCACAATCTTGCTGAGCGTCTGTCTAGGTGATAAATCCACTCAGGCAATGAGAAGAGTGCTTTGAGAAAACTTGAATTAAAAGAAGGGAATTAGATGATTCCAAAAGTTCCTGATCTTAATCTAGATACAGTGATCCTGATATTAAAAAATAATAAGTGAATTGTATTGCATGATTATGGACTAGTCACTTTCTAAGTTTCTTAAAATATTAACTCAATCTTCCAATAACCCTATTTGGATTCCATTCACTTATGTGGGATGAAATGTCAATCTGGATGGATGAAATCTTTCAAATGTACCAAAGATCCAAGGGCAAACCTTAGAGAGAGTCTTTATAATGACTTGTCTGGAAGAGCCCAGTAAAGAAAGGGAAGGATAGAAATGGAGGTGGAATTTAGGAACCAACGAGAGGCCATTGCATGAAATCAGTAGAGGGAGGAGAGTGAGATGACAAAGGATCCTTGATTCCGCTTCAGATGCCAAAGGATTGCTGTCTGTTGTTTTGTAGGGCAACATAAGGTGTGGTCTGAGTTAACTGAGAGGACTTCTAAATTCTGAGGAAAAATACACAAAATCCCTATTAAATGGTTGGAAGGGAGTAGATTTTTTTGCCAATTGAAAAAAGAAGTCTAAGATTTTATGAGTGATTAACTTTTGAGTTTTCTTGTGACTTTAAGAACCAAGAAAAAGCACCTAAGAATCTCCAGCCATATGAGCTCTGACTTTTCTCCTTTAGGACCTCACTCTTCCCAGGAGACCACTTCAGGTCAGCCCCCTGTTCTCATTCTCAATGAAGACACATCCATTTCTCACCTCCAGCCCAGATGGGACATCCTGTTGTCTACTGATAGAATCCAGTGAAGAAGCTCTTCTCTTTATTGTTCCAGCCATTGGTTCAGATGTGGGTACTGAGGAGACCTTATGTATGACCAAGACAGAAGAACATATGCCCTTCCTAGACAGAAGCAGTGAATGTTTTTAAAGAGTTCCTTAGCAGGGAGAGTCTGGCTTGATCTCCAAAGTCAACTACACTGCCTTGTATATTTGTTTTTATTTATTTTTCTAGCCTCAACCTATTAAAAATCATAAAACAAAATTGTAGGGTAGGAATTAAAATATTATTAAAAACAGCATTAATTAATAAAATGAAATTTTAACAGTAATATAGGAGTGTTATTTGCTTATTTTTTGGACCCTAATTCTCAGGAATGTTTCCAAATCTTTAAATGTACCTACTCAATGCAGTTTGCACCAACTGGAAGTAGAAGAAAGATAGTTGATTCATGAATGTCCTCTTTGCAAAATGCCTAAGTTAAATAATTTTTCACAAAAATATTTGTTTCTTTTAGAAATTGTAGTAAGTATGCACATTATTGATGTACATCCTGCTGGGAAGCCTCTACCCCACTGGTTGCTGAATGTATTAAAATCCCTGCCTCTGTCCCTTCTGTTTAAGTAATATTTTATTTTATTTTTTTTGTTGTTTTTCAAAGAGACTATATCAGGATTCATTTCAAGAGGTCCTTGGATTGCATTGTCCCCAGGAATATCTTTCCCTGCTCTGTGATAACTTGCTGGGTCCTAAGGAGGAAACAAGTTTGCAGCTGGCCATGAGTAACCTTTGTCCCTTCCAAGACTCCACAGGCTGCTGTGGTATCAGCGTCACCCATGCTGGGGACACTGCTAGTGGCCAGGCATTTTTGCAATAACCCTGTGCTCTCAGCATCCACTTCATCTTTTCATTCTCTGAAAAGGAGAAACACTTGCCTCAATGCAGCTCATCTGTATTGTTCCATGTCCTGAGAACCTGCTGCTGTTCCAGTGAACGCTTTAAACATCTCTGCTGCTGACTTTCCACTCCACGTTTTCTGTACTTTGGGCTTTTTGAGCAAATGAGATCCTGAACAAGGTAAGCTCCTCCTAGTGCAATCAGCACATGGAAGTGTCCAAATAGAGGCACAGATGATCTCCCGGATTCTCTACCAGTTCAGTGTTGGGCAGAGTTCCCTCTATTTACTGTGTTTCTCTGAGAGGCTGGACAGTCTGGACCTGCATTCCTTGGCAGCTGAAGAGGGTAGAGTCGTGGCTACCTTCACACCCTCACTCCCTGTGCTCACAGGATCCAGCTGTTTCAAGCTGGCGCTGCACTGAGATCGCCTGTCACAGCTCCAGGGGACCATGGATCCCTGTGCCCCTTCTCCAGTCACGCTGCCGAGGGACCTATGTGTGCTGTGTTAAGCCCTCCCTAAGTGCAAGATACTCTGCTAAGTGCTTTCAAATTTTGTAGTTCATTTAATACTCACAATAACAACTGTAAGAATACTTTTACCTTACTTTATATTTGAGGAAACTGAGGTTCAGGGAAGTTAGGTGGTTTCCTCAGGATCTCACTGATGTCCTGGCAGAATCCTTTATCATATATTATAAATAATTAAGTTTCATCTTGTGCGGTTCTCAAAACCTTTGCTTTCTTCTTCAATGCTTTCTGAAGATCCTTTTTCCCTGGTTCACTCCTAACTGCATTAGCCACTCCATCTCTGTGCCCTTTGCAGGCTCCCCTTCTCTTTCTCAGCCTTAAAAGTTGAAGGTCCTCCCTCATAAGTGTCAGGTCATCTCATTCTACACCCTTCTCTTAAGGAACGACATGACATACGTTACCATACCCTGATTTGCACAGTAATATCTCCAAGATGTACACTGTTGCAGATTCCAGAACCACATATGCATCTATGAATGGGAACTGTTTTTAGATATTTGTCAGACACTTTATAGACTACATCTGCTTTTCCCCTTCTTGACAGTCCTCACTCAAGCTTCTGGTGAGAGAATCCCTTGTCCTCTATTTCTCATTGTAACATGAAACATAATTGAAATTCATTAAGTGTGATTACTGTTTCTATATCTTTCTTTTCCAGACTGAAAGCTCCAAGAAAGTTCCAAGGCTTTGTATTTGCTTTTTTTTAACCTGTGTATTCTCAGAACTATCACCAAATCTGACAGAGAAATATGCCGTTTTAAAATATAACCGATTGGAAAAAAAAAAATGAATGAGTGGCTTGAATTCATCATCCATTTTTCAATATGGGTTGCAAATCTAGCTATTTCTTTTTGCAAGAATAGACATCCAAGATGTCTTCTGAGGAATTATTTCATAAATTAAACAAAAAATAATTTGATATAAGATAAAGGTGAACAGGGACTTCCCCGGTGGTCCAGTGGGTAAGACTCCACACTCCCAGTGCAGGAGGCCCGTGTTCTATCCCTGGTCAGGGAACTAGATCCCACGTGCATGCTGCAACTAAGAGTGCACATGCTGCAACTAAGAAGTCCGCATGCTGCAACAAAGTTTCCCGCATGCGGAAATGAAGATCCTGCGTGCCGCAACTAAGACCCAGCACAGACAAAATAAATAAATACATATTTTTTAAAAAAAGATAAAGGTGAACATATTTTGTTATTATTGAATATATTATAAAGTTGAACACGATATTATATGAACAAAACAATTTTAAATACCACACATAGTATTACTGAGATAAAGTAGATGAATGAATATCTGAATACATTACAGACCTTAGCACATTAATTAGTGTTATTTTAAACTCCTGGTCTGAAAATTCCAAAATCTCTATTATTACTGGCTCTAGTTCTAATGCTTGCTCTGTCTCTTGCAGCTGTGTTTCTCATCTTTTAGTATGACTTGCAAGTTTCTGTTGAAAGTTGAACATGATGTACCGGGTAAAATGAACTGAAGTACATTGGCCTTTAGGGTGAGGATTTACACTTACCTTGCTAGGATTTGGACTGTGTTTATGGTTTGCCATAGCTGTAGGTGTTAGAGGCTAAAATTTCCTCTTGTGTCCATGCTTTTCTCTCCCCTGTTGTCTTTGGGTTTCCCTAGAGGCTTCTTCTTAAAGTCTGACCCTGCAGTTCTCTTCTGTTGTAATCCCCTGTTATACAGGAACCCTGTTGATGTGATGGTAAGTATGGGGGAGGGGGAGCGCTCTATAATCCTATGATTATGTATCAGTTTTTGGTGAGTCTGTGCCTCTGGGCTGTGACCTTCACCAGTGTTTCTCAGATTTTTACCACCCTATTTGGTGAGGCAAGGAAGTTAGAGGGATTTGGAGTTAAAGGTATTTCCCTTCCCTCAGGTGGGTTAGGCTCTGGTAAAATAGTTTCCCTTGAGGTCAGATCTTTGTTAAAGAGAATACACTACTCAGAGTATTTCAAGATGACTACTTTTCTCTCCTTCTGCTAGAAAAAAACAGGAGATATTTCTCTGATTTTCACAGTGAGAACCTGGTGGGATTCCTACAGGTAAAACTCACAAAAGTGTGAGGCTCCACTAATTCTGGACCCCTGGGGTTTTGAACTCTCAAGCTCATCCACTAGGATCCTCCAGCAATTCTTCAATTACAGTTTAAGTGTTCCTACCAAAACTCGTTCCACCTGCAGCCTTCTGCCCCAAGTAACCTGGGATTCTCTGAATCTTCCTTTCTCTCAAGCTTTCAGGGAGTTGTTTGCCCTGTGACCTCAATTTTTGATGGATTTAAGAAGAGTTGTTGTTTTTCAATACATTCTTCATTTTGTTGTTGTGAGGTCAAGAATGATGACTTCCAGGTGGGTTACATGTTGAACCAGAAACCAAAAGTTCCCCCAATATGTGAATACATTCACAACATCAGTATAGCTCTCTCTTTAAGAGTAATGCCCATAGAGACATACATTTTAACAATAATTTTGAACAATTTAACTCAATGCATTTCATGACTAAAACAGAAATAAGAGTCCTGAAAAGGACTGAACATATGGGTACATGACTTAGTGTATAAGGTACAGAGAATCATTTCCAGGTCCCTTTCCTTACTTATTTTCTTTCAAATTTTTTTTTTTATAAATATATTTACTTATTTACTTATTTTTATTTTTGGCTGCATTGGCTCTTGGTTGCTGGGCGCGGGCTTTCTCTAGTTGTGGTGAGCGGGAGCTACTCTTTGTTGCGGTGAGCGGGCTTCTCATTGTGGTGGCTTCTCTTGTTGCAGAACACAGGCTCTAGGCACACGTGCTTCAGTAGCTGTGGCATGTGGGCTCAGTGGTTGTGGCTGGTGGGCTCTAGAGCGCAGGCTCAGTAGTTGTGGCACACAGGCTTAGTTGCTCCACGTCATGTGGGGTCTTCCCGGACTGGGGCTCGAAGCCGTGTCCCCTGCATTAGCAGGCGGATTCTTAACCATTGTGACACCAAGGAAGCCCTTCTTTCAAATTTTTGATGAAAAGAACAATCTCATGATTTCTACTCTGACAACTTCCCAGAGTTCCTCTATTTCTTCTCTTCAGATTGAGAGGGATTCCCTGGAAGTAAATTGTTCATGGCCAGCGTAGGGCCCTCCATTTCCAAGACAGTCTTCCTCCCCCATCACCTGTACCAAACTGGTGTCCAGGTCTTCCAGCTGCCGATAGAGTCCAGTGGAAGTTTGTGCAGGAGGGTCGTGTTTCAGGAGCGCTGTGTGTGGAAGAGGTTGAAGATCAGCTGGGACATCTTGTGAAACTTGCCGCCATCTGCCATCTCCCAGAGATGTCCTTCAGTCGGAATAACAGGGAAATCCTTCTCACTTGACTCAGGAGCAGCAGGTCTTCCTGTGAACCAGTCCATGGCTCTGAGGCAGATCCCAACCCAGCCCAGGGGTCAGATGCTGATGCAGCTAACAACCAGGAGGGCCAGCACAGGTAGTGGGCATTAGAAGCCTTGGGGATCCTAGCAGCCTGAATGAGGTGTGTGTCTGTGTGAGTTTCTCTGAGGGGTTTTCTATATAAGTCTCTCAAATTCAGAACTCAGTAGTTATCACTTTCGGAATGTTCCTGTACACTTTTTATCTTTTTTTTCCTTCATGTATGCTCTAGACTAGAAGACATCGATAATTTATATCATTCTTTCATTTTTCTTAGTTTACATTGAATTTGCCCTAAGAAACTTCAGATGTTTCAGTATAAGTGGATTCAAATCTTTCCAAAGACGAAAGTCTTTTTGTTAAACTCAAACTTATGTCTACAGTGCTTTCTTGCTAACAACAGCACTTCACCTCTGGTCCTGGGCTCTGTTTCTGCCCTCTTTATTTTGCATGTCAGCCAAGCTGCCTTGTTCTTCTGGATTGGTCTTCTTGAAAATGGATTTATTAGACCTGTTTGACAAGTAACATCTTGTCTACATCTTGTGCACCATTGTATCATTAGCACAGAGTTCATAATAATGTCTCAAGATAATTAGTAACAAATAATATTCTCGTTTTTTTCCATCAGACTTCACATCAGAAGCTTCTATTAACCTCCCATCAGAACCTTATATTAAAGCGATTTATAAGCATCATTAGATCATTCAGTACATTTTTACTGAGACTCTTGATTCACCATTCCCGTGTCACAGTGAAGATGCAGGGTGGTGAAGATGTAAGGCATATGATGCTAGAGAAAAGTTTCCTTCTTTTCACTGCTGATTTCAGAGTCTTAATTTTATATGTTCTTTTTTCAGTCAGTATTGTTCTGGGCAAGGGTTGTCTTGCTGCTTCTGAATTACTTTCTGTCTCATTTTGAAATAGGAACCAAAACAGAGAAGTAAAAATGGAAACATAAAGGGGTCCATACCACTATTTTCCATAATTTTCAATATGTCATTGTTTTCTTTCTCTATTCACCTTTCTTAGAAAGCTGTCATTGGCTTTGGATGCACTGAGGTAAATGGAAAACAAATGCAAAACTGACTATGATGAGAGTGAAAGAAGTAAAGTGACTCCCCAGGTGAAAAAATGACAGTGGGATTTCCTCTCTTCTCTTATTACCCTCCACTGACTCCAGTATGGTTCCGGCTGATTTATTCCACCAAATCAGCTCTCACTAAAGTCAGTTCCATCTGTTTCCCATGTAGTGGATGACTTCAATCTACAGAGCAGCTTACTGAAAATCAACATAACATTAATCAAGATGATGATAAATTTTCCTTGTAATTACATATGTCATGATTTAAACTAAATAAAATGTTAAACATGAATATGAGTTGTCAATACATCAAATCTATGTGACCTCTTCAGAGGCAAAAATGTTTCAAAAAAGGACAACCACGCAGAGAATAAAATGATCTACCTTCTACTCTAGGTCCCACCCTATGTCTCTCCTCCAGTTCAGATGGCAAATATCTCAAACCTATTTTCTATATATATTGTCATTATCTTCTCTTATTCATCCTTCCACCCTCTCCACAATGGTTTCTGCTGATTAATTCTCCCAAACATGCTCTCACTGAGGTGGCCAATACTGTCTCTTTTCCCAAGTAGGGGGTAGTTTCTGTCTACAATTTAAATGAATGCATTGAGTCTTCTAAGCAGTTTCAGCCTTTTACACATGGTCTTCTTACCGTTCTCTCTCTCGTCCTGTTAATATATGGCCATTCCACTCCGCTTTCCTTTGCTGCTCTCTTCCCTCCTGTTTAAGGTTAAGGTCATAGGACTCAAATTCAAGTCCTTTTCTCATTGTATTCTCTCTTCCATTTGAACACTTCTTCTGTTCCCATGCTTTACACTTCATGGAATTACTTGTAAATTGCCAAGTGCAATATCCAGTGGACATTTGCAGTTAGATACCTACCAGTGAACGGTAGAGAACATCTACGACTTTTGTTTTTTTATCCTCATATGGCTTGATCCACCTTCGGCTGAGAGAATTTCATTTTTCGCCCTTCTTCTCACTATAGCATTAAACCTAACTTATATTAATTTATAATATTAGTTAGTATTAGTTTAAACATAATTAATATTTAATTTTCAATTAACTGATTATTGTTTTTAGGTTCCTTTCCCTACAAAAATTGAGAGACAAAAAAGCAGGATTGGATTCATTATGGTCACCACTATATCCTGAGGGCAACATACAACCTGGCTTAGATGATGTTTATATTTACTTCTAACTAGAGTATCATAATGACTCTAACTAGCGTATCATATTATTTACATAATGATGTAAATGAATTGCACCATTCTTTAATCAGGTTGCACATTCAGGCTCGGTGTTTCTTTTTTAAGAATAAACAAATATAAAAAGTTTTCTATGATGAAACTTTATTTAAAGCACAAAGCAAAAAATAAATAGACTAAATACAAAGAACGTGTTTTTTCTCTTAACCACAATTTAAAGGTGCACATAATATTATACAAACAAAAAATAAGTTAAAACTTTATAAATAGTTAAATAAATAAATTTTTAAATAGATAAATAAATCATCTGTAAGGAACTAGTGCCTGCGGAGTTGAATATGATGTTGCTTAATATTCCTGAAAACATTTGACAGATTGATTCAATTCAGGGCATGACGAGAGCAGAAATGAAGTCTTTGACACGGCAGCACAGGTGGAAGTGTGGTCTTGTTAGGCAGTGAGAATCATTTCCGTGTTGAAGCAGGTGTGTGTCATTCCTTCCTCCTGAGTCTTTCTTGCAAGTTTGTTGATGAAGAGAAGGATCTCATGACTTCTGCTCTGACAATCTCCCAGGCACAAGGGCTGTATTTCTTCTCTTGCAGATAGACAGTGATTCTGTGGAAGTATTTCCTCACAGCCAGGATGGAGTCCTCCTTCAGCAGGGGAGTCCCTTCCAGCCCCGCCTCCTGCATCACACAGGCTTGCAGGTCAGTGAGCTGCTGAGAAAGTGCAGTGCAGAACTTGTCCAGGAGGGTCTCATCCCAAGCGGCAGCCGAGCCCTCCGTGCTGAAGAGCTGGAAGGTCTGCTGGATCGTCTCATGGACGACAGCGATGGCTTGAGCCTTCTGGAACTGGTTGCCTCCAAACGCTTCCTGGGGGAATCCAAAGTCATTTCTGTCCTTCAGGCAGGAGAAGGGGGAGATTCTCCTCATTTGTTGCAGGAGCATCAGGTTCCTCCTGCTAGCCAGGCTGTGGGTCTGAGGCAGGTCGCAGCCCAGAGAGCAGGAGGAGTTGCAGCTGAGCAGCACCAGGGCCAGGAGTAAGGACAAGGTTGGGGCCATTGGGGACCTTGTAGATGCTGCTGGCCTGGCTGAGGTGGGTGACTCTGTGAACCCTGCTCTCTAGGTTCTCTGAAGACCTTCCTTCAGGCCTGGGTCTTAAATGGGAATGAATTTGTTTCCATTTTCTGAATGTTCCCACTTACTTTCTACTTCTGTTTTTGCTTTTCATTTTGCACTCTCCAGATAGGTTAGGGCAGCGTTTCTCAACCACTGTTTTTCATCCTTGCCTCCCCTTCTCCTGCCCACAGAGCCTTTTTAGGTATTATTTTTCCATATGGCCCCCCTATGAAATTTTGATACACAGATATTCTGTGTCCATCGATATGTACTCCATGCATACCTTTACTTTATAAATAGAAAAAGAAAGTGAAAAGTTTATTCTTTTTATTCGATGCAGGGGTGAGTATGACAAAAAAAATTCAGGCTAAAGATTAACTGTAAAAGCTACTGCAATTAATTTAACATTTTGGTTAATTGTGCAGAATGACTTTTAATGCAATACCTTTACTTAATAAATTGGAATGTATCAAATTGCATATTCAATAAAAATTTATACAAATACTTCATAAGAATACCAATGTATAGATATATTTAAAAATCTATCAAAACTGCTAAAACCATTGAAAATTTAAATGATTTTCTTAACATTTATTTTTAGGTAATTATTAGTTTTGATTCATATCATAAAATGATTTCTAAGTTCACTAGCTGCTTGATATTCATCTAGATATTGTCAACAACTTTTTCTCTTTAGGACTAGACATAATTATTGATCTCCTAGGTAACTTTTTTAGAATTAAGTAATAAAATACAACCTATTTGTGCTTAATTCCCGATGCCCACATCACACTGAGGCTCAAACATAAGCAAAATCCACAACACAGACAAGGACAGCTGATAAGTAAGCGAAGGCCACCTCTCACATTATGACTTTGCGTTCAAGCATATGAAGGAAAGTCCTCTAATGAAACATCAAGCCACCAGAGCTTGTAGCACTGATCCTGCATATTGTGTATCTTCCATGCACTCAATGTCAATGCCTCTCATCTCATACACAAGAAAACCCAAAGAGAACAATGAATACAAAGGAATGAGATTTTGCTGGATAGGGTTGAGCCTCGAGTGCCACCCACCATTGTAGTAGCTGAGATTTGTTCCCACCCCTAAGAACTAATGTTTGCACCCATGGGAGCAATCTGCTCCCCAATGAGAATGCATGATCTGGGAATCATCATCAATTTGAATCTTTCTCTGTATTTTTGCACTGAATTTCAGATTCCCCAAAGGACTGTCCAAGGTTCCAATCCAAGCCTATTCTTTTCAAACAAAAGAAAACCATCTTTGTAATTAATTGAGAACTGGATAAATATTGATTGGTATCATGGAAAGAATTAACTTTCAACTCTGATCCTGAATTCTTTTATTTTGCAGTGGATGTTCTGTGGCCTCAGCCCTCTCCAATTCCGATCTTTCAATAAATAATAGGTATATGACCATCTTTGGCAAATCAGCTCTGTAGCAACTGGGCTCTGTCGTATTCTCTGTGGTATCCTCGGCACCAGGCCCAGTGTAATCACGCCACAAGTCATTTTAACCAAAGCAGTTTCTCAGATGTTTTCCTTCTAATGGAAGGCAGTTACGAATGACCAAGCTATTTTCATTTATCACGGTCATATTTGCCATGATTATAATAGACAGTGGATAGTAGTTCCACTCTATTCCTACTGGTATCAGTCATGCCTACTGAGTTTGTTGCTAAAACCACTAGGATTCTCTTCCCTTTAAGGTGCATATGGCCCTGGGGATTCAAGTTGTAAGAGCAGCACAATTTTCAGCCTTTGCCCGGCACTCTATTAAACTCAGGAGGATGGCCTCGTCGCTAATTTGTCCTCTACTAGGTCCTGACAGAATATAACCAGCTTGGTGTCACATACAGAGCCACGTATCTGAACTCAGACTCTCCCTGATTCACACAGGTCACAGCAACCAGACAATTAACCGCGTTACTCTTCGGTGGATCTTTACAGATGTGGCAATGACTACCTATATACTGAGATTCTTTGGAGACTCCTCACAAAGACTGATGAACGATCATTTTCATCCTGTGTCTTCATTCCCTTCCAAGGGACGATGGGGTCCATTTCAGTTGGATTTCCAAATTTTGACACATAATAATTAAAGCATTACTGCAGGTTGAAAATCAAGAGTTTGGATTCTGAGTCCTCGGTCTGCTCTTTTGGCCTGATAAATTGCTCATTCTTCTTTATTTACATGAATATATTCTCTCTTCTGGATGCCAAGACATGTAGCCTTCAATGCCCTTTCTGGTCTGAATGTTTCCGTCCCCACAAAATTCGTATTTGGAAGTCCTAACCCCCAAAGTGATGGTATCAGGTGGCGGGCCCTTTAGGACTTGATTAGGGTGTGAAGATGGAGGCCTCACGAATGGAATTAGTGCCCTTATCAAAGAGGTCAGAGATAAATGCCTCCCTCTCCTGCTGTATGATGATACAAGGAGAACTCTGCAGTGTGAGACGTGAAGCAGGCTCTCACCAGAACTGGACCACGCTGACAGCCCGATCTTGGATTTCCAGACTCTGGAGCTGTGAGCAATACATTTCTGCTCTTTACAAACTACCCAGTCTATGCTCTTTTGTTGAAGAAGCCCAAATAGTAAGACATGACCTGATTTATTGTGTCCTCAGAATACCTCCCAGGAGTCTGTAAAATACCTAAAGCGAGAGACACCATCTTACCCAACCCCGTTTCCTAGACAGCTAGTCCAGTCCCTATCATTTCCAGAGCTCAATCCATACTCATGAAGGGACCAGTGATGATTGTAATAGGAGAAGGAACAATACCAACATATATTAGATAGATATGATATGAGAGGACGATAATCTACAGAGATTTTGTAAATTCTTCATGTTTCTACAAGGGAAGTGATAATGGAATATTGTGTGAGATATTTTTTTAAAGATCATTTGCAGGAATATTTTCTTCTTCAAGTTTGCATTTTCAATACTTAGAAGAGCAGGATGAGAATCACGGGCCTGGACACAAATGGAAGAGTCGCTCTCCTCTTTTTCTTCAGTCATCCTCAAGTACTTGCAAGGAGCTGCCTGATCATACTTTTCTCGTCTCCCTCAGGCAATAAGGAAACAACTTGTGTCTACATTCGTGGATATTTTCCTCATAGGCTATGCCTTTGGGCATCAACTTGAATGCTTCTTTCAAACAGTCTATGGTGCTGTGAACTCTGAGTGACATCCGTGTCATCTTCCCCAAGCTGAACTTGTGGAATAAGAATTTGGGTCTGATTGTGGGTGTGTTATTTTTTAGTTTTCTTTGTTTCAGCAAATGAACAATAAAAATACATGAAATCATAATACCACTGAGTCTGAGAATAAACATCCAAACTTGACTGTTTTCTTTCTGTTAAGGCAGAACTAGAGGATGAGATTTTTTTAAACTTTTTATTTCATACTGGAGTATATCTGATTAACAATGCCGTGCTAGCCTCAGGTGTACAGCAAAGTGATTCAGCCACACGCATACATGCATCCATTCTTTCTCAAACACCTCTCCCATCTAGGTTGCCACATAATACTGAGCAGAGTTCCCTGTGCTACACAGTAGGTCCCTGTTGGCCATCCATCCCAAATATAGCAGTGTGTTTATGTCAATCCCAAACTCCCCAACTATTCCTCCCACACACCCTTCCCCTCGGTAACCATAAGTTTGTTCTGTTAGTCTGTGAGTCCGTTTCTGTTTTGTAAATAAGTTCATTTGTATCATTTTTTTTAGATTCCACATATACACGATATTCCTCTTTCTCTGTGGGTCAGATTGTTTTTTAATGAAGTGTGTGCAAGCAAGAACATTAGTTGTTCCTCTCCACCCACTCCCAGAATTTCATTAGGACAAATAGTGTAAAGCTATTAGTACTTTAGAGGTGGTCTTATGCACTGAACTTGTCTCCTCGTCCATTAATCATCCAATAATTTCCCAACTTCGTTGCAGTGAGATTTCCACAAGGATAAATCCAGGCCATGTAATGTGAGCAGAAGTGCTCTTGCCCTGTATAGTCCTGGCCCTTGAAAACCTCCCATGTGATGCACCAGACATTTTTCCCTTTACCACTGAGTGGAATAGACTCAAGTACTGCAGAAAAATTTGGAGTCATCTGTTGATGATGGAAAAATCCACAAAACAGCGGGTACCCATGTCCCCGAATCACTCTTTGGAGAGCAACTTAGAACATCCATCTGATCAGGAATGCCTGCCTTGTGTTCTTATACCAGGGAAAGATAAGACTCTATTATGATCAAATTCCTGACAGCATTCTCTTTACCTGTTACAGCAGTCAGCCTTAAGTTAACTGACAAATATCTCTTAATACCACACTATCCAAAAAACCTTTCTATACTTCATATGTTGAAAATAGCAAATACCCCTCCCAAAACTTAAAGTGATCTTTTAAATTACGTTATAAAATTATTGATACAAGAAAAGAGATTGGGGCTTCCCTGGTGGCGCAGTGGTTGAGAATCTGCCTGCTAATGCAGGTGACAGGGGTTCGAGCCCTGGTCTGGGAAGATCCCACATGCCGCGGAGCAACTAGGCCCGTGAGCCACAATTGCTGAGCCTGCGCGTCTGGAGCCTGTGCTCCGCAGCGGGAGAGGCCGCGATAATGAGAGGCCCGCGCACCGCGATGAAGAGTGGCCCCCACTTGCCACAACTAGAGAGAAAGCCCTCGCACAGAAACGAAGACCCAACACAGCCATAAATAAATAAATTAATTTAATTAAATAAATATTTAAAAAAGAAAAGAGATTGTGTTCTTCTGTCAAAACCTTTTTTAAAATCATGATTTTCATTTCAGACATTTTTCAGCCTGTGAGGAAACACAAGTCGAGGTTGCTTTGGACTTGAACACTAATGTAATTGAATGAAAAGTGTCACGAGTATAAAAAATATTCTGTATTTGTTGACATTTCTTTGAGGATTCTTACATAAGGGAAAGGCACCTTTCAATTTCCACTCTGACAACCTCCCAGGCACAGGGGCTGTATTCCTTTGCCTTCAGGTAGACATGGATTCCGTGGAAATACTCCCGGGCAGCCAGTCCCAAATCTCGACAATCTAGATTGTCTTTTTTCAGCTGCTCCAGTCGGTGCAGCCTCAGATGAAGGCTGGAGAGAAGTTTATCGAGGAGGGTGTTGTTCCAGGCAGCACGGCT
Organism: Eschrichtius robustus; assembly: GCF_028021215.1. Lineage (NCBI taxonomy): Eukaryota > Metazoa > Chordata > Mammalia > Artiodactyla > Eschrichtiidae > Eschrichtius > Eschrichtius robustus. The sequence continues at coordinate 70,358,809 of NC_090833.1, forward strand.
GTCCTCCGTGGCGAAGAGGTTGAAGATCTGCTGGAGCATCAGATGGTGGTGACAGGTGCCTTGAGTCATCTGGATTGGGGTGATATTCTCTCTTTTCCAAGGACATTTGAAGTCGGTTCTGTCCTTTAGGCACCACTGAGAGGGGATCCTTTGCATCTGTTCCAAATGTTGGAAGACTTCCTTGTTTTCCTGGCTATGGCTTCTAGGCAAGTTCCAGCCAAGAGAGCAAGCAGGGATGGAGCAGAGCGTCACTCCTGCCACTAGCAAATAGATCTGGGCCATTGAGAATGAGTGATTCACTAGATGGCCGCCAGGGAGCGCGCGGGCACCGCCAAACAATTAGTGGGCAGCTTCCTTCCCTGGAACGGTGGACAGCGTCCTTCCCTAGGCGGCCGGTAGAGGGCGCAGGGTTTGTTTGGGAAACGCCGACTCCTGAGTTTGCAGTCTGCGGCTGTCTCTTGCGGTTCGAGAGACAGGGCGAAACGTAGTCTCTGAGGCTGCTTTAATAGTCAGCATAGCGCGCGAAACACCTTGGTTTACTCGGTGCCGAGTGTTGAAGAGGAAGCCTTGTCGCGGCCTGGCCAGCGACATTTTTGTCTGGTTGGGAACCGGAACCTTGCATTTTCGGGGCTTCCCCTGAGTTTTGCGCTTTATTTTCTCACAGAAACCGGAGCGAGGCAATTTTGGGGAAAGAAGCCTTTTTCTGAGCGGTCTGAGGTGGGGAATCAGAGCGATTCCCAGCCTCAGAGAAAGGGGAGCCGAGTTTACAGATTTGGGCTCGTTTCTGGCGCGAGGCAGCGAAGGCTCAGAGAAAAGGGAACGCGGCGGCGGCGATGGGAGGCCAGGACGATGTTGGGGCCGCCCTGCGGGTGAGTCGGAGCGCGGCCACCACCGGGGCCGAGGACACGGGAGCTGAGCGCCCCTGTAGATGCTCTGGGACTTCATGGTGTCTTTCAAGGATACAGCGTTAAAGTGAGGGAGAAAGTACTGAATATCTGAAAAGTAGGAATATTAAAACACTCACAGCATTTTATTTGTTATATTTTAAAATTAATTTTATATTTAACTTAATTCATATCATATTTAAATTAAATATTTTAAATGTTTCATATTTTTATAATAAATTTATGTTAAAATATTTTCAATATTAAGCATAGAATATTAAAATATATTTTCATATTAAAATAGAGCATTTTATTAAACTTTATTTGAACTATTGTCTTTATACTAAAGTATTTAATGTAATTAATTATTTGTTTATTTTAGGCTGGGTTTATTTGTTTTAGGCTGGGTTCAGTCTTTGTTGCGGTGCGTGGGCTTCTCATTGCGGTGGCTTCTCTTGGTGAGGAGCACGGGCTCTGGGCCTGCAGGCTCAGTAGTTGTGGCTCGCGGGCTCCAGAGCACAGGCTCAGTAGCAGCAGCACATGGACTTAGTTGCTCCACGGCATGTGGGATCTTCCCAGACCAGGGATCGAACCCCTGTCCCCTGCATAGGCAGGTGGATTCTTAACCACTGTGCCACCAGGGAAATCCCAAGTGTTTAATGCAGTTTTACTTTTCTACCTTTAATGGAAGCCAACTCATTAATATTTTCAAGATTACTTTCTCACTTGTTTTTAATTGAGGGAATTACCATGTTTGACAATTTCTAATGACCCTGTGATAGTCTTAACTGATTTTTAACTCATGTTCCTGAAATGTCTTTCCCAGGACCTCACCTTGACTATATGGTTAGGAAGAAGAGTTGGTGTGTACAAGCAACTGAGGACACTTAGCAGGTCAGACTTTTTCATTTTTCTTTAGTAAGAATTTTATACACTAAGTGGAATTTGCCCAAATTTCATTTACATCATGAAGGCTAACTTTGTAAGACTGTCAGGGCCATGCAAATGGAGGTCAACTTCATTTCTTTACTTAAAATATTTATATTTTGTTCCTCGTGCATATTTTGGTATTAATTTTCATTTTAAAACATTGCATTAAAACATCCTTTATCTTGATGACTTAGATTTGGTGTCTTCTTACCATTCATGCTTAAGAGAAGTACTAGCTTAACATTGCCCTAATGCTAACCCAGGAAATACCTTTTGAATTAGAGTATTGTGCTGTTCCATGGCTGAAAATCTAGGAGTGCTTTACTTCTCATCACTCTCTCCCCCATATATATATTTCTAACCATTTTCCTGGTCTCTACAACATTATTTTAGTGTCTTTTTGTTTAAGGAAGAAAAAACCCTTTTGACTGCCTTCATCTGATTTTCTCAACTCACACCCCCTTGGCTATGGTAACCACAAATCTGATCTCTTTTTCTCTGAGGTTATGTGTTTGTTTTGAAAGAATAATTTAATCTGTGTCTTAAAAATTAACACCAGAGTTGGTCTGAAACAAAATAAGGTGAGGAAACGGACTATTTATCTCACTTATGCTAGTCACAGAGTAGCCTTTTTTTTTTTTTTTGTGGGGAGGAGGTCAAAACACTTTCTTAGATGCTGCAAAGAGCTTCAGATGCCGTAGGAGTTCTCCTTAATGTACCGGGCCCTGCTCTAAGGGTAGAGACTAGGTCTCTACTCCTTCGCAGGCCGACAGGCAATCCCTCTCCTAGAGTTTGCATTTGGGGGCCTCAACATGCAGACCCCTGAGTGTTAAGGAACCTGTAGTCAGAGCTTCTCTTGGCTGGGCTGAGGGTGGACTATACAGGTTACCATTTGTTATATTAATACAAAAGGCTGCTATCATTCACTCTGTTCAAATTCTCAGCCTATACTTGGCAAACTTTATTTTATTTGATCTAGGCAATGTCTTGTGTGACCACAACTAAAGTTGTCTCCATTTTTTAAAAGAGGAAATGAAAATCTGATGTCATTTAAATTCAGGAGCCCCAGATTTTTGTCAGAGTGGAGCTTTCTGCTGCTCCCAGGCCCTCCTCTTCATCAGCTCTGAGCACTGGCCCTCAGCTGCACTGAGCACGCGGTGGGTGCTGCCTTCATCCTAATCCTGCCTCTGAAGTCTGTCCTCCCTGCTCCCTGGAGGGCAGTCACCATCCCTGCCTTACTTTCCTGGAATCCACATTGCCAAGCACGTTGTCACATATATGTGCAGTCAGAACATTTCTGGTGACAGAATGAAGAGAACTTCATGAATTCACCCTTGCTGTTCATTTTTAGGTCACCATTATCTGTAAGCTGTCAGAAAATGTGAGCTATGGTCCTGTAAAGAAATGTGGAAGAATTTAAATCTAATGTATCAGACCCTTTAGAGGAAAATGCAGAGAGGTGAGGCTAGTTGTATTTTGGTGCAATTTAAGAAGTGGCAAAATAGAGTACAGGGTCAAAACTCTAAGTACTCTTATCAGAATTGAAAAAGAGATATATTGAGACTTAGGTTTTTATTTCAACCTTGGGTCTCATTTAGATGAATACATCTAAATTGGATTGATACTCTTTCATGTTCCAGGAGTGTGTTTAATTTCCAGTGTAATAAAAGAAGAATTGAAGTTGTGACATTCTATGTTGCCCATAAATGGGAGACAAATTGCAAAAACGTGGAAACATTACTGGGATAAGTAGAGAAATGACAATCCTGGCCTATTTAAGAATCTCATTTGCAGGCAGGTACTCAGAGCAGCTGGATACAGGCTCCCACAGCCAGACACCTGCATCACCAGGCTCACCGGGGCCTGCCACCCTCCTCACTGATGACACCCAGGATGATGTTCTCCAGCCCTGTCTGCACCCTTAGCTGTGACCGGCCCCGAACCACGGCCTGCCAAAGCAGGAGACCCTCACAGTCCTGCCCCTAACAGGGAGAATCTTCTTTGTTTTCCTGCCTGAAGGACAAGAAGGTTTTCAGGTTGCATCAGCACCAGCTGGCTGACAGCCAGTTCCAAAACGCTCAGGCCGCCTCATTCTCCATGAGACGATACAGCACTTCTCCTTCGTCTTCAGCACAAACAGCTGAAATTCCTCACTGGGCTTGATCAACAGTGGGGAGATCTGGAGACTCGTTTGGTGCAGGAGATGGGGAGGAAAAGACCCTCCTGGTCAGTGAGGCCTCCAGCCTGACTTTGAAGAACTCCTTCCAAAGGACCAGGCTCGATCTGAAAAGAAAGTCCATAGCTGCTGTGCCCAGGACAATATGAGAGTGGAAGTTAAGGCGTGAAAATCAGAGTGTGCTTTCCCTGTATGTTCAACCTCAGAGAACCCAGGAGTGGGAAAAGGAGACCTGGACCCAATCTTCTACAATGGAGTCTTCTCTGCTCAGAGGTGGCCTCAAGCGCCTCAATGTTCCCTCAGTTCAATGACTTTTCTTCTGATTCAGTTGTAAATGCATTCAGTCATCTCAGCACATTGTTTTTCAATAGTAAGTGGAAACAATACTTTTGAATGGACAGAAAATTTATTTTTAATTTGTAATAATTAGAATTTATTTCTCTATGATGATTGTTATATTTACCAAATTTATTCTTCATATTATGATATGGTCAGCTTTGTGTCTTATTTTCCTTTGCTTTGGGGGTGCAAAAGGTATATTTTAAGTGTTAGGTTTAACTCATAATCTTAAAGAAAATCAGAGTGTCCTTAAACCTTTAATCTGCCTTAAAATCCAAAGGGAACATAAATAGTTTTATTCATTTCATTGGTTCTTAAAATATTTTGAAGTATCTCTGCTTTCAGGATTTTACTCGTGTTTTTTAATATATTGGTAGATAAAACAAAGATATTACTTTCTTTTTTTTTTTTTTTTTTAGAAAGTTATTCTTTTTTTTTTTTTAAAGTTTGCTGTTCTTTCTTTCTTTCTTTCTTTCTTTCTTTATATTTATGGCTGTGTTGGGTCTTCGTTTCTGTGCGAGGGCTTTCTCTAACTGTGGCAAGTGGGGGCCACTCTTCATCGCGGTGCGCGGGCCTTTCACTACCGCGGCCTCTCTTGTTGCGGAGCACAGGCTCCAGACGCGCAGGCTCAGCAATTGTGGCTCAAGGGCCCAGCTGCTCCGCGGCATGTGGGATCCTCTCAGACCAGGGCTCGAACCCGTGTCCCCCGCATTGGCAGGCAGACTCTCAACCACTGCGCCACCAGGGAAGCCCCAAGATATTATTTTCTTAATGCAGCACTTTGTCAGAGAAGACAGGCCTTAAAGAGTAAAAAATTAGCTTGAAGCCCTTTCTAGGATGTGAAGGAGATGCACAAGGCTTTATGACAGGTTATAGCAGCTGAAGCTATTCTCTTTTACTTGTTCTTTCTCAGAGAAAGCATGTCTAATGGTTACTGATTCAGTTTCAGCAGTTGCATGATCAATAAACTGTGAAATATATTATGGAATCATGGAATTTAAACTTCAACAAAGAAGTGTGAATATCCCTTGTATTGTTGGCACTGTGGTGTGTGCCAAGTACAATGAAAATAGTGGACACATTGCCTGCTGTCACAGAGCTTGCAGTCTGGTGGAGATATGGGCAACTAGGTGTTCAATTAAAGGAATGCTAATGCTGTGACAGGGAAAGTACAGGTTCTTGGGAGCATGTGGGCTTGCATGGATCAGGGAAAGCTTCTGCAAGAGCAGTTGGTAAGCTGGCATCCCAGGGGTCTGCAGGAGTTTGCCAGGTAATTGCATGATGGTCAGTTTTGGCCATGTATGGAGATCATCTAGGGTAGCAGGTAAATATGAGGGTTTGGAGCTAATGACATTTGTTTGGAGATGTGAACCTGGGTAAAGACATGCACATGGAAGTCAACAGTCATAGAGATGACGTTTGGAACTATTTGGGAGGTTGAGAGTATATGTGCAGAGAGGATGAAGGGTGGGACAAGCATAGATCTTTGAGGAACACCAATTCCCTAAGATGAGAGTGTGGAGTCAACAAAGAAAGGAGAGGAGGAGGAGCAGAAAAGCAGACGATGGTGGTGACACAGAGACCAGATGAAGGTCAGACTTTAAAATGGCGGGTGTAATAACAAGTATCTGATGCTTCGGACATGTCAGCCAAGGCTGCTTCACATTGATCTCTAACCTCAGTAAGATGTAGCTTATTGGCGATATCTTATGACCTAGTAAGTATTTTAAGAAATTAATCTCAATTTTCAAAATATTTTTTTCCTCTCATTTGTTTTAAGCAAGGGTCTTAGAAGACCCTTAAGGCTTAATAGATTAAGCATTCAGCTTTATATATATAATCAGGGTTTTTCATTGGAGAGTTTTATTCACTTCTTCAAAATGTCATTTTATATGGATAAGTTGCATAAAAATTTGTAATCTGTTTGCATCGAAATGCTTTTAATTTCAGCATGATGTAAATTTAAACTTAATATATTACTTTCTACTTAATATTGATAAATATCTCTGTGCCAATGCACTGATTGCATTTTGTTTTGATGCCCACTAGAGATCCATAGGTATTTGTAATCTAGTGTTTGGTACATCCGTGAGAGTATTTCATTTGCTAGTAGAATTTAAAAATTTGTGTGTATGCTTTGCACAATACTTAAAAAGATGATCCTATTTTAATTCACAGAGGTAGAATTTTTGCATAACAAAATGATGAGCTCAGTAAGGCACAAATATGGCATTATATCAATATCTTTTGGGGACTTCCCTGGCGGTCCAGTGGTTAAGACTTCACCTTCCAATGCAGGGGGTGTGGGTTCGATCCCTCGTTGGGGAGCTAAGATCCCACATGCCTCAGGGCCAAAAAACCAAAACATAAAAAAAAACAGAAGCAATACTGTAACAAATTCAATAAAGACTTTAAAAATGGTCCACATCAAAAAAAAATCTTAAAAAAATATGTGTCTTTTGAGTGGACATGAAATAATGGCTTTTACTCCTTTGTGCATACCTGTCACAATAACAACTATCATTGCTATGTTTAATATGTCCCTGGTGCTTTAAATAATCTGCTCACTTAAGATAACTTTATGACTTATTATATTCTCATTATATAGAGCACATAACATGCGATGGTATGTTGAATGGAATATAGTAGTCTCATTATCCCTATTGTAAAGCTGAGAAAACTACTATAGGAAAAAGAAAACAATTGCCCTAAATCATGCATGAAGTTGAAGGAAGACTAAGGAGATGCCGAGCTAACAAATTTACTGGTCACATGAGAAGACAAGAGTAACCCACAAGAGGAGATGCAGCAAGACTGTCATTTTCAAACAGTTTTACTGGCACAAGTATGTTCAGCTTATTACATTTATCCCTTTTATTAACAACTCTGAGGACCAATGATGTCCCTAACAGTGTGCAGGATACTGGGTGGGAATAAGAAGTGTAGCTGGAGAGTGAGCTGAGTACGGTACCTGATGCAGATGGAGATCCCTTTCCTAAGCCTGGTAAGACTATGCTGTTCCACTCCCAGGTTTGCTAAGACCCTATACTGCTCTGCCTCCCCTTTGGCCTCCTCTTGTCCCTGCTTGCTCAACCACAAACATGGCCAGGAATTGTGCGTCCCTGCTGCTCCAGAGCCTGTCCCATGAGAAAGGAACGGCGAAAAGTCCTCAGTTATACACTTTCATTAAGGCTAAATTGAGAACTGGGGAGCTGAGCTGCTTTGCCCAGCTTTCATCAGGATGCAAGAAGGCCTTGGAGTTAGATGAAAGTTATTCTCCATCAAAATATTTTGGGGTCCTCTGGTTCCATTTCTTTCTGAACTTGAGACCTCAGGAATGCCAAATTCCAGTGCTGTTTTGGGGAGTATGTGAAGTTTCTTGTCTCTGTTCCTAGAGGCTGATTGGGACATTTGGGAATCTATGTGCCTGTGTAACCCCAAACATTCCAACCCACGGCTGTTTACAGATCAGTATCATGATGGAGAAGGGGAAGGACTGGGAAGTCCAGTTCCTGAGACTCGTTCTTTAATGGATTTTCTCAATTTGTAAAGCCCCTCAGTATTTGTCAAGTTCCTATGCTTTTGTATTTGCTTTTTTGAAGGGCTGTATTCATCATGACAGAAACGAAGTCAGCTGAGATGATAGAGTGTGTGCAAGGCCACTGTCAGACTCCCTCCCTAACCTTCCTCTGCCTCAAACACTCAAAGTCAGCTCTCAATCAGAACTGGAGAACCTCTTCTTTTCTCTAAACCCAGTTCCCGGACTACTGCCTCCTTCCCCCAAATGCAGCAGAGACAAAAGAAAACACTCTTTTTTAGAAGAAACAATTTACTTGTGAAGAATGAACTTTTCTGTTTTTGAGAGAGACCATTTTGTTTCCAGAAGATGCCTTACCCCAAGGCTTCCTTCCATATTCTGTTCTCAATGGGACTCCCTCGTGTCAGCCTCTTGCTGGACTAGGACCCTGGAATTCCACAGGGCCAGCTAGCAAGAGGGATGCCTGAGATGACAGAAGATATGAATCACCTTTCTGAAGAGAGGGTGGGGCTGGTGTCACATGAGTGCCTTTCAGGTGAGCTCTGCAAACCAAAAATAGGAGCCTGGGTGTGTCCAGCGAGAGTGGAAGCAAATAGAGAGTGGAACATGCTGAGTAGACTGTTCCATTGGGAAGAGATTCTTTCAAGATTAATGCCCAGGAACTAGAATTTGAGGTCGGAGGTTCAGTGACACTAATAGTAAGGTCCATGTGTGTAGAGCGGTGTCATTTTAAAGCTCTTTCACACACATTGCCCCAGGCAATCATCACAACAATCTTGGGACTCTCCCAGACACAGACTATGAAACTTAGGGAGGTTAACTTGTCGGAGTCATTACCCCAAATTTTGCCACCAAAACAGTCATTGTTCCACCACGTCTCACACTGTCACTTGGTGGGTAAGTGCCATGGCCCAGCTTTCACATGGACGAGCAGAGCGTGGGTTAGAATTGTCACGGGTCCTGACTTCTTTGCTTTCTTGCTCTGAGTCTCTCCTGTGGGGGGCCATTATTTTCTGAGAGTACAGGCTGTAGGAGGCGACATTGCCAGCAATTATAGACCTGGGACTGTATGGAAAAGAGAGCTAAGATCACACCCGGGAGAGCCCAGGATTAGGGAGCAGAACCTTACCTTTCATACCTCCTGCTTTTTTCTTCTGCTTCTGCGTTGCTGCTGAAAGACCAAAAAATGAAAGAGTTCAGAAGCTATTTTGTGCCTTTCTCATACTAAAGAAGCAACAAACATTATTAATGAAAAATGTTTGTGACTTTTTGCATTATTTGAGGTCTCTGTTATTTCCATATTATTCATTTTTAAAGTAGATCCAAGTATTTTCTACTGATCCTTCTTTATCAAAGAATTTTTACTAATTCCCAGAAAATCTTTCAGAAGTATAATACACAAGGACTTCCCTGGTGGCAGAGTGCCAATGCAGGGGACACGGGTTCAAGCCCTGGTCCGGGAAGATCTCACATGCCGCGGAGCAACTAAGCCCGTGTGCCACAATTACTGAGCCTGCGCTCTAGAGCCCGCGAGCCACAACGACTGAAGCCTGCATGCCTAGAGTCCATGCTTCGTGACAAGAGAAGCCACTGCAATGAGAAGCCACTGCACACCACAAGGAAGAGTAGCCCCTGCTCGCCGCAACGAAGACCCAATGCAGCCAAAAATAAAATGTAAATAAATAAATTTATTTTTAAAAAAAGAAGTATAATACACAGAAATTGCAAGTATCTTCAACATACAGGACAGGGAATTTTCACACACTGAATGACATTGTGAAACTAGCACCCAAGTTAAAAGTAATAGATTTTGCCCAGGACGTAGCACGTTTCTTATGTTGCCTTCCAGTTGCTACCTCAGAGCAGCTCTCCTTCTCCTCCCCGAGGGTAGCCACTCTGTGACTCTAGCAGTCCTGCTTATTTCTGACAGGGACACTTTTATGCCTCTTGTGTATATTTACTCATTGAATCCTGAGAATAATCCTATGAAAAAATACTACTATTGTCCCCATATTAAAGATGAGGAAACCAGGGAGCTTAGTGTTTGCGTTATTTGTCAAGGTCACACTGCTATTAATAGCAGAGCTGGGATCCAGTGCCATGAACCCTGGCTCCTTCTCACAGAGGTTTTGAAAATCCTAGAACTCTCCTTTCACTTGTGCTCTCTTCCTGTGGCTTTCACTCTAACAGAAACCTTGAAGCTGGAAACGTGCACAGAACCAGAGCAGCTGTGTGGCTGGTCAGTGAGTTGGAGGGACTGAAGGTATGTATAAGGGAAGAATGGTTCAGTAAAGCAGGACTGGGGAGAAGGCGGGAGGAAGGTGCCAGGATCGGCAGTCAACACCATATGTCACCAGCTTCCCTCGAGGAGATGACTCCTTCCCACAGGTATTTGCACCGACCACTCTTTCCTGGTGGGTATAAATCAGTTACACCTATGACATCAGGACTAACGATTCTGCATAATTTCCAGGACTTCCCTCAATTCCATGGAATTCCACCTTTTGACAAGCATTTCCTGCAATGAAAGTGGTAGGACTGTTCCAAAGGACAAAATGGACAAATACTAGTCTGAAATAAATTTACATAGAAAAAAATAAGAATGTAGGTTTCAGAACTTAAAAAACTCAAAAAGTTTTCTCTCATAAGAATTTAATAAATAAAAGAAAATGCAAATTTAATGAAATAGGAAGGTGAATATTTTCTAAATTTTAATACAATGTAAGTATAAATATATTTATATGAAAACATAAAAATAAGATACAGAAATAAATAAATAAATAAACAAATAAACAGAATAAATAAATAACAGGGTAGTCATTGCTTAGGGGCTGATGCCCCTGAAGCTGAATAATTTTAACATATACTTGCTTATTACTACTGACAAAGTATTAGCTGAATTAATACAATAAATTCTGTGATTAAAATTGAAATAAGAGCCTTCTGAAATGACCAAACACATATGTGCAAGGGTGATATGGCATCTTAGTCAATGAGAATCATTTCAAGGTGACCCCAGGTCTCTATCCATAATTCTTATCCTTTCTTGCAAGTTGGTTGATGAAGACAAGGATCTCATGATTTCCACTCTGACAATTTCCCAGGCACAGTCACTGTATTTCTTCTCTTTCAGGTAGAGATGGATTCCCTGGAAGTACCTCTTCACGGCCAGTGTAGGGCCCGTCACTGCCAGGGCAGATTCTTCCTCTCCCATCGCCTGCACCAAGCAGGCGTCCAGGTCCTCCAGCTGCTGATGGAGTCCAGTGTGGAGTTTGTCCAGGAGTGAGGTGTCCCAGGCGGCAGAGGAGCGCTCTGTGTGGAAGAGGCGGAAGATCTGCTGGAGCATCTCGTGGCGGACAGAGGTGGCCTGGGCCTTCGGGAGCTGGCTGCCATCCACCGTGTCCTGGGGGAAACCGAAGTCTTTTCTATCCTTCAGACAGAAGCTAGGCGAGATTCTCCTCATCTGGCCCAGAAGCATGAAGTTCCTCCTGCTAATCCGCACGTGGTTCTGAGACAGGTCGCAGCCCAGAGATCCACCAGGGCCGTAGCTGAACACCACCAGGGCGGTCAGTAGAGAGAGCACGAAGGCCATGGGGCAAATGAGGCTGCAGCTGGCCTGGCTGAGACGGGCGTCTGGGGGAACCTTTCGGGTAGGTTCTCTGATGGCATTCTTTCTAAGCAAGGCCATTAAATAGGGAATACAGTAATTTTCATTTTCTAAACATTTCTATACACTTTGACTTCCTTTTTTGATTTTCACTTGTGTATTCTCAGTATGGTCTACGAAGATGTCATCATTCTAAACTATTAATTTTGCAAGAAGTTTAATTTTCCCAGTAATTTCAGATGTGCCCATCCAAATGGATATTTATTAATCAAATGAGAAAGGTTTTTGTCTTAAAGTCAGAAGTGATGTAGGTTTGTAAATACACACATTCTATATCTCTTTCATGCATAAATGTTGGTCTTCTCTGTTCCAGGAACAAATTTTTAGCCCTGATCTTAGGTTCCATTTTTACCTCTTACTTTACATAGGAAGGCAGGCTCTCTCAGCCGTATGGTTTCTGTATTTGCTTAGGGATTTACCAGATCACTCTGGCATAAGCTCTTTGAAACAAAAGATGGGTTTTGTTTAGTGTTTGGTTTAGAGAAGAGGCTGATTATTATGAGTCCATGAGCTTCTCCCATGTTTCCTTTCCTTCTAGAACATGTGCCTTCATGTCCTTGTGGTCATGCTTCAGGGGACCACAAGGTCAGGACTATTATAGATATTGTCCTTTCTTTCCACCATTTTCTTACTGGAGACCTATAGTCCTCCACAGGCTGGGCCAATACCCCCACCAGGAATCCTGGTTCTTTTCAGGAGAATATGGGTGTGGAGGTCCTAATTCCAAGAGAATTGTATTTCCCCAGCAGCACCTCACTCACAAGGGAGAGATCACTTCTAGTCACACCCTCTCCTCTAGAGTGACAGAGTCCCCTTCCTAACATCCTGGACTCCCTCCCTGAGGGCAGGCTCACCACATCCCGAGGACTGTAAAATCTCTTTGCTGTGAAGGGGCTTGTTTATTTGTTGGGAAAATAATTCATCTTCCAGGACCCTCACCCTTGCCCCTGGAGTGTTTCTGTGAAGGACCCTAGTCCTCAGTGGTGACCTCCTCCCCTCCTGACCCGTGTCCTCCAGTATCAGAAGTGTCAGCAGCCCTCAGATGCTGAGAGCAAAAGTGTGTTTTCTCTAAGGAGGTGGAGGAATTATCCAATTCTAATCATTTCACCCTGAGTAGACACATAATGTTTATTTTGCCAAATACAAATTTTATTACTCAACTATTTTACTAAAACTAGTCAACACTTGTTATGCTCAAAGTTTCTGAGCTGTGGGCAGAGAATTCAGCGATGGTGTTGTCTCTCATTAAAGTTTATGTCACAGAAACCAGTGAGGTTCAGTTGTTCATTCAGTCAGTTGATGCCACTGGGCTTCTCCCTTCCTCTGTCTCTGTCTCCCTCTGAGAATGCAGGGCAGCGAGGCCCAGGATTAGGTCAGAGAGAAATCGCCTTCTTTCCTTTACTTGTGTGTAATTTTTCATTTAAAGTTTTTGTAACTTATATTCACTTAGCGACTTACTGGACAAGATTTGTCTTGCTGCTCCTGCATCAGTTCTAATTCATGATGAGGTAAGAACAATAAAGGGAGGTAAAGAAAGGCAAAGGGGCTCCAGTCGCTATCATTTTCAAACTTTTAGATTTTTTGTTTATCACTGCAACTGTCCTAGAAAGTAAAATTCGACAGCTGTCTTGTGGGCAAAAAGAAAACAAATGTGAGTCTGAATGTCATGAATGTGAAAGAAGGGAAGTGATTTTCCCCTGACACAATGACAGATTCTAAGTTAGCAAACTTCAGGGCAGCACAGTTGGGGACGAGGCTATGTCAGAGGAGAAGGATGAGGCCAATGTGAAAAATAGAAAGGCAGGAACATGCTTGCTTCTGCCAGAAGCTCAGAAAAGACCAAGTCCTGGGTCAGTTGACTGCCTTCAGCTTCGCAAGACCAGCTCCCTCATTTTTCCTTCATTTAATCCATGTATGATCAGTTTTGAGGAGAGAGGAAAGAAGTCACACCCACCAGCTCACAAGTGACTGGCAACCAGAACCCCAGTTGCTAGAACACTAACCCTGTCTGGGAGGATGAGCAAGATCAGTCTTGCTGAGCATCCGTCTGGGTGATAGATCCACTCAGGCAATGAGAAGGGTACTTTAAGAAAACTAGAATTAAAGGAAGGGAATTAGATGATTCCAAAAGATCCTGATCTTACCTGGTTAATAGTAATCGTGATATTAAAAAGTAATAACTGAATTTTATTGCTTGCTACTAATGGACTAGCCACTTTCTAAGTTCTTTAAAATTTAGGGCCTTCCCTGGCAGTCCAGTAGTTAAGACACCGAGCTTCCACTTCAGGAGGCACGGGTTCGATCCCTGGTCGGGGAACTAAGATCTCGCATGCCCCGTGGCGCAGCCAAAAAGTAGGAAAAAAAATTAACTCAACCCTCTCAATAACCCTATCTGGATCAAACTCACTTATACAACTGGAGAGAAATATAAATCTGGACCAATGAACTGTTCCAAATGTACCAAAGATACAAGGGCAAACCTTAGGGTGTTTACAATGATTTGTCTGAAAGCGCCCATTAAAGAAAGTGAAGGCTGCACATGAACGTGATATTTAGGAACCAACGAAATAAGCAGACAGAGGACAGTGAGATGACAAAGGACCCTTATTCCACTTCAGGTGCCAAAGGGTTACTGTCTATGGTTTTGTAGGGCTACATGGGGTATGGTCTGAGTCAACTGAACTCACTTTAGGTTCTAATCAAAATAGACAAAATCACTATTAAGTAGTTAGAAGGGAATAGATTTTTCTGCCTATTGGAAAAAAAAAAAAAAGGAAGTTTCCTACTGGCCTAGTGGTTACGATCCGGCACTCTCACTACTGTGGCCCGGATTCAATCCCCGGTGGGGGAACTGAGATCACACAAGCCACGCAGCGCCAAGTCTAAGATTTCGTGAGTGATTTCTTCCATGAAATATAGTAAAGTAACTTTATTAACCCTAGAAGAGCTGAGCCCTGGAATCTATGTATTTTTAACGCTTGAGTTTTCTTGTGAGTTTAAGAAAAAAAAAAAAAAGCACCTAACAATTTCTAGCCATGTGAGCTCTGACGTTTCTCCTTCAGGATGACAACTAAAAAGTCACTCACCATCTGGTTCTACAAGAATAGTCATTAGCCACAGCAGTCCCTGACCCCAACACGCCCTGACAGGAGTTCAGGGTGGAGATCAGGAATGGGGCACTCTCTGCTCTGGGAAAACTGACAGAATAGGCCTGCAGAGAGTTAGATAATTTCCTGAGAAAATTCTGTGAATCCAATTTTTTGCAACTTCTCATACTTAGAAAAGCACTAAAATCATGAATAGTGACAAATGCGCCTCATGACTAGCAGCAACCTTCTACCAAGATGTGTCCTTGATTGCACGTATCCCCTTCACCACAATCACGTATATACTGATGTCCCCATTATGTCCTTGGAGCAGTTCGTCAGAGCTGACTGAGAGGCTGTCCTCCAGGCTATAGTCCTCAGTAAGTCCTCCCAAAAAACTGAACTCCCAGCTCTTATGTTGTCATTTGTTTCCAGTCAACAAGGACCTCACTGATTTCCCAGAAGATCTCCTCAGGTCAGCCTGCTGTTCTCATTCTCAATGAAGACACCTCCATTTCTCACCTACAGTCCAGACTGGACATCCTTTTGTTTACTGATAGAGTCCAAATAAGAATCTCTACTCTTTATTGTTCCAACTATTGGTTAAGATGTGGGTACCGAAGAGGCCTTATGTATGACCAAGACGGAAGAGCATACGTGCTTCCTAGACAGAAGCAGTGAAGGTTTTTAATGGGCTCCTTAGCAGGGAGAGTCTGGCTTGAACTCCAGAGTCACCCTCATGGCCTTGTACAGTTGTCTTTATTTAAATTTCTAGCCTCAGCCCATTAAAACATCATAAGATAATACTGAAGAATTGAAATAAAAATATTATTTAAAAAATGATTTGTTAATAAAATGATGTTTTTAGCAGTAATATAGGAATGGTTTCTGCTTGTTTTAGGACCCTAATCCTTAGGAAGGTTTCCAAACCTCTAAATGTACTTTAAATGTCCTTCTGACTTTAAAATACCTACTCAGTGCTGTATGCACCAACTGGAAAGAACAGAAAGATGATTGATCCATCAGTGCCCTCTTTCCAAATTGCCTAAATTAAATAAATGAATTTCCACTTAGCTCTGTGTTGCTTTTAGAAATTGTGACCTTCCAGTGTGCATGTTGCTGATACCTGCCCTGCTGGAAAGGCTCTACCCCAGTTGTTGCTAAATATATTAAAATCCCTGCCTGTGTCCCTTCTATTCAAGCATGTTTTATTTTGTTTGTCTTTCAAAGGGGCAAAGACATCATGATGGAATGTATGAAGTTTCTTGGATTGCATTGTCCCCAGGAATATCCTTCCCTGCTCTGTGATAACTTGCTGGGTCCTAAGGACGAAACAAGTTTGCAGCTGGCACTGAGTAACCCTCGTCCCTTCCAAGACTCTGCAGGCTGCTGTGGTATCAGTGCTGGGGACACTGCTAGTGGCCACGTCCTTCTGGGAGAACTCTGTGCTATCGCACGCACCTCAATCTTTTCTTCTCTGAAAAGGAATGTTCTGGAGAAACACTTGCCTCAGTGCAGCTCATCTGTGTCCTTCCATGTCCTGAGGACCTGCCGCTGTTCCAGTGAACGCTTTCAACATCTCTGTTCTCCTTCCAAGTTCTCAAGCTGCTGCTGCCTTTCAACTCCATGTTTCCTGCGCTTTGGGCTTTTTGAACAAATAAGAGTCCTGAAGCAGGTGAGTTCCTCCTAGTGCAGTCAGCACGTGGAAGTGCGCAAATAGAGGCACAGGTGAGCTCCTGGATTCTCCACCATTGTTCATTGTTGGGCAGGGTGCCATCTATTCGCTGTGTTTCTCTGGGAGCCTGGACAGTCTGGACCTGCAGTGCTTGGCAGGCGGAGAGGGTGGAGCCATATGAGAGCTTCTGACAAACCTAGAACTTTCACTCAGCTTCTGCTTTCCATTGGTGGCTTTGTAGTCTTAAGGGGAAATTGACAGCCAGAAACCCTAATGGAGAAGGAAACAGCTGTATGAATGGGCACTACAGCTTAATGCAGAGTGAATGGGGAAAGTACACTATGGATTTGTACACTGGGAGGAACTGAACGCTTGTGATATTTTAGTGAAAGAATGGGATCCAGGAAAACAGAGAGGAAGGGGAATTGTGCCATGTATCAGAATCAGCAGATAGATGTATGGTATATTATATATGGTATATTTTATATGTAGCATATTTTATACTATGTATTCCTATATATGTACCATATATGTATAGTATTATATATAAAGTTACATACAATTGATGACACACTTTCTCCCAGTTCTGTTTTTTAGGCTGTCATTGTTTTGCAGTCAGTGACAGAGAGAGGGGGAGGAGAATTCATTATTCCCATTTAGACCTATATGAAAAATATAGGAAACAACACACTACCTGTTTAGCCCTCACTCTGTGGATGATACTCTGCTAAGTGTTCTGAAATATCCTGGTTGGCCTAATATTCAATACAACTCTAGGAATAGTTTCCCTACTTTATATTTGAGGAAACTGAGGCTCAGGGAAGTTAAGTGATTCCCCAGCATCATACATGTGTCCTGGCAGAATCTAGACTCAATGCAGAAACCCATATCACATATAAATAATTCTTTAACTTCCATCCTCTGTAATTCTCAAGCCTTTTGTTTTCTTCTTGGGTGCTTTCTGAAGATCATTTTTCCCTGGTTGACTCCTAAGTGCACTGGCTACTCCACCTTTGTGCCCTCTGCAGACTCTCCTTCTCTTTCTCCCTCTTAAAAGTTGAAGGTCCTCATGAACTTTCGGTCATCATCTCGTTCTACGCTCTACTCCTAAGGAACGACATCCACATATGCTGCTACCAGTGGGAAGTCTGTCTTTAGATGTTTCTTGGCCACTTTATAGAGTCCGTCTGCTTTCTCCCCTTCTTGAGATGCCTCATTCCAGATTCTGGTGAGAGAATCCCCTTTTCACTATCTCTGATTGTAATAGGAAACTTAATTGAAATAATTTAGCATGATTACTGTTTTTATATCTTTTATCTCTTCCAAACTGAACTCTCCAGAAGAATAGGTTTGGCATTTTCTTTTTTCACCTCTGTATTCTCAGAACTATCATATATCCGATATAGAAATATGAAGTTTTAAAATATAACCTGGGACTTCCCTGCTGGTGCAGTGGTTAAGAATCCACCTGCCATCGCAGGGGACACGGGTTCGATCCCTGGTCCGGGTAGATCCCACATGCCACGGAGCAACTAAGCCCATGGGCCACAACTACCGAGCCTGTGCTCTAGAGCCCGCGAGCCACAACTACTGAGCCCATGCGCCACAGCTACTGAAGCCCGCATGAACTAGAGCCCATGTGCCACAACTACTGAGCCCACGTGCCGCAACTACTGAAACCCGTGCTGCACAACAAGAGAAGCTATCGCAATGAGAAGCCCTCGCATCACAACGAAGAGTAGCCCCTGCTCGCCACAGCTAGAGAAAGCCTGCACACAGCAACAAAGACCCAGCATGGCGAAAAATAAATAAAATTTTAAAAAATAAAGTAAAATATAAACCACTGAAATAAATGAATGATGAGAATGACGAGTAGAATTTATCATCCATGTTTCAGTATGCCTTGCAAACTAAAGCTACTTCTTTTTGCAAGAATAAAAAAATTCCAGATGTCATCTGGGGGAGAGTTTCATAAATTAAACAAGAAAATAATTTGAAACAATATAGAGGTAAGCATATTTTATTATATTGAATACAGTATAAAGTTGAACATGATATTATATGAACAAAACTATTTTAAATACCATACATAGTATGACTGAGATAAAGTAGAAGAATAAATAGGTGACTACATTAGAGCCCTTTGCACTTTAATCACTATCATTTGGACTCCTGGTCTGATCATTTCTAAATCTCTACTGTATACGAGTCTAGTTCTGATACTTGCTCTGTCTCTTCAAACTGTGTTTTTCACCTTTTAGTATGGTAAGTTTCTGTTGAAAGTTGAACATGATGTATGGGGTAAAAGGAACTGAGGTAAATTGGCCTTTAGGGTGAGGATTTACATTTATCTTGCTAGGAGGTTGACTGTGTTTACTTCTAGTCCTGGGCTCTGTTTCTGCCCTCTTTACTTTCCATATCAGCCAAGCTGGCTTATCCTTTGGGATTGGTCTTCTTGAAAATAGATTTATTAGACCTGTTTGACAAGTAACCACCATAGGAGACAGGTCTATATCTTGTTCACCATTGTATCATTAGTACAGAGTTCATAATAATTACTCCAAATAATTATTAACAAAGAGTATTCTTAGATTTTCCATTAGACCTCCCATCAGAAGCTTCTACTGGCCTCACATCGGAACCTTATATTGAAGTAATTATTAAGCATCATTAGATGATCCAGTACATTTCTACTGAGCCTCTTGGTTCATCCTTCTCCATCTCACAGTGAAGACGCAGGGTGGTGAAAATGTAGGGCATAGGATGCTAGATAAAATTAGCCTTCTCTGCTTTCCTGGTGTCAGAGTCTTTGTAATGTTTTACGTTCTTTTTCATTTAGTATTTTTCTGGGCAGGGGTTGTCTTGCTACTACTGAATTACTTTCTTTATCATCTTGAGTTGAGTAGCTTAAGAGGGAAGCAAAAATGGAAACATAAAGGGCCCATACCATGATTTTCCATAATGTTCAATACATCATTGATTTGCTTCTCCATTCAACTTTCGTGGAAAGCTGTCCTTGCATTTGATGTACTGAGGTAAAAGGAAAACAAATGCAAGTCTGACTATGATGAGACTGAAAGAAGTAAAGTGACTCCCCAGGTGAAATAATGACAATGGAAGTTCTTCTCTTGTTACCCTTCCGCTTGCTCCAGTATGGGTTCTGCTGATTAATTTCAGCAAATCAGCTCTCACTAAGGTCAGTCCTATCTGTTTCCCTTGTAGTGGATGGTTTCAAGCGCAGAGCAGCTTACTGACATTCAACATCATATTCATCAAGGTAATGATACATTATCACTGTAAGTGATTAAATGTCAGGATTTAAAGTAAATCAAATCTTGAACATTGATATGAGTTTTCAATACATCAAATCCACGAAATCTCTTCAGAAGCAAAAAATATTTCAAAAAGGGAAAACAATGCAGAGAAAAAAATAATCCACATCCATTCTAGGTTCCACCCTATGTCTCTCCTCCAATTCAGATGGCAAATATCTCAAACCTATTTTCTGTATATATTGTCATTCCCTTCTCTTATTCATCCTTCCACCTTCTCCACTATGGTTTCTGCTGATTAATTCTACCAAACAAGCTCTCACTAAATGGGCAATGCCATCTCTTTTCCCAATGTAGGAGCACTTTCTATCTACGTTTTCACGAATGCATTGAATCTTCTAAGCAGTTTCAGTCTTTCAGACATGGTCTTCTCACCACTCTCTCTTGTCCTGTTAACATATGGCCATTCCCCTTGCTTTCCTTTGTGGCGTTCCCTCCCTTTTAAGGTTAAGGTCATAGGATTCAATTTTCAGTCCTTTTCTCATTCGATACTCTCCTCCTATTTGATCACTTCTTCTGTTCCATGCTTTACACTTCATGGAATTGCTTATAAATTGCCATCTCCAGTATCCAATGGACATTTGCACTGAAATGTCTACTAGTTGACTATAGGTAATATCTACTGCTTTAATTTCTATATCCTCGCATGACATGATCCACCTTCTGCTGGGGGAATTCCCTTTTCCCGCCTTCTCACTGTAGCACCAAATTTAACTGATATTAATTTCTACTACAAATTAGTACTATTTTAAAAATAATTAAATTTAACCGTGAATTAACTGATTTTTTAAAAATATTTATTTATTTATTTGGCTGCGCCAGGTCTTAGTTGCGGCACACGGGATCTTCATTGCTGCGTGCAGGATCTTCATTGCGGCATTCAGGATCTTTGGTTGCAGCATTCAGGATCTTTTAGTTGCTTGCGGCATGTGGGCTCTTAGTTGCGGCATGCAGGATCTAGTTCCCTGACCAGGGATGGAAGCCGGGCCCCCTGTATTGGGAGAGCAGAGTCTTAACCACTGGACCACCAGGGAAGTCCCTGTATTAACTGATGATGGTTTTTAGGTTACTTTCCTCTAAAAAAAAAAAAAAAATCAAAGTTACCCGAAGCAGAATTGGATTAGTTACGTTCACCTCTAGGTCCTGAGGGCAACACACGACCTGGCTAGAGGAAGTCTATTTTTATTTTTAACGTGAAAATCGTAATGATGGGTCAAGGAATTGTAACATACATTCTTTAATCAGGTTGCACGTTCAGTCTTGGTGTTTCTTTTTTAAAGAAAAAAAGCAAAACAGGAAGTTTTCTATAGTAAGAATTTAATGAATGAAGAAAAATGATAAACTGACTAAATACAAAGTATGTATTTTTTCTCTTAACCACAATGTATACATGCACATAATATTATATGAACAAAAATAATTTAAATCTTTATAAATAGTGAAATAAGTATTAAACTTGATAAATAAATATTTAAGTAGATAAATAAATAGATAGATCAGCATGGGCATCTGTGATGGACTAGTGCCTGTAGAGTAGAACATCATGTTGCTTAATATTCCTGAAAACACTTGACAAATTAATTCAATTCAGGGCGTGATGAGAGCAGAAACGAGAGTCTTTGACATGGCAGCACAGGTGGAAGTGTGGTCTTGTTAGGCAGTGAGAATCATTTCCGTGTTGAAGCAGGTGTGTGTCACTCCTTCCTCCTGAGTCTTTCTTGCAAGTTTGTTGATGAAGAGAAGGATCTCATGACTTCTGCCCTGACAATCTCCCAGGCACAAGGGCTGTATTTCTTCTCTTGCAGATAGACAGTGATTCTGTGGAAGTATTTCCTCACAGCCAGGATGGAGTCCTCCTTCAGCAGGGGAGTCCCTTCCAGCCCCGCCTCCTGCATCACACAGGCTTGCAGGTCAGTGAGCTGCTGAGAAAGTGCAGTGCAGAACTTGTCCAGGAGGGTCTCATCCCAAGCGGCAGCCGAGCCCTCCGTGCTGAAGAGCCGGAAGGTCTGCTGGATCGTCTCATGGACGACAGCGATGGCTTGA
Organism: Eschrichtius robustus; assembly: GCF_028021215.1. NCBI lineage: Eukaryota > Metazoa > Chordata > Mammalia > Artiodactyla > Eschrichtiidae > Eschrichtius > Eschrichtius robustus. The sequence continues at coordinate 70,380,479 of NC_090833.1, forward strand.
GCCTTCTGGAACTGGTTGCCACCAAACGCCTCCTGGGGGAATCCAAAGTCATTTCTGTCCTTCAGGCAGGAGAAGGGGGAGATTCTCCTCATTTGTTGCAGGAGCATCAGGGCCCTCGTGTTAGCCAGGCTGTGGGTCTGAGGCAGGTCGCAGCCCAGAGAGCAGGTGGAGTTGCAGCTGAGCAGCACCAGGACCAGGAGGAAGGACAACGTTGGGGCCATTGGGGACCTTGTAGATGCTGCTGGCCTGGCTGAGGTGGGGACTCTGTGAACCCTCCTCTCTAGGTTCTCTGAAGACCTTCCTTCAGGCCTGGGTCTTAAATAGGGACATATTCATTTCCATTTTCTGAATGTTTCTTCTTACTTTCTACTTCTGTTTTTGCTTTTCAATTTGCACTCTCCAGATAGGTTAGGGCAGCGTTTCTCAACCACTGTTTCTCATCCTTGCCTCCCCTTCTCCTGCCCACAGAGCCTTTTTAGATATTATTTTTCCATATGGCCCCCCTATGAAATTTTGATACACAGATATACTGTGTCCATCGATATGTACTCCATGCATATCTTTACTTTATAAATAGAAAAAGAAAGTGAAAAGTTTATTCTTTTTATTCGATGCAGGGGTGAGTATGACAAAAAAAATTCAGGCTAAAAATTAACTGTAAAAGCTACTGCAGTTAATTTAACATTTTGGTTAATTGTGTAGAATGACTTTTTTTTCTTTTTTTTTTTTTTTATAAATTTATTTATTTAATTTATTCATTTTCGGCTGCGTTGGGTCTTCGTTACTGTGCGTGGGCCCTCTCCAGTTGCGGTGAGCGGGGGGCCACCCTTTGTTGCGGTGTGCGGGCCTCTCACTGCAGTGGCCCCTCCCGCTGCGGAGCACAGGCTCCAGGCGCATGGGCTTCAGCAGTTGTGGCTCACGAGCTCTAGAGCGCAGGCTCAGCAGCTGTGGCACACGGGCCCAGCCGCTCCATGGCATGTGGAATCTTCCCAGACCAGGGATCAAACCCATGCCCCCTGCATTGGCAGGCGGACTCTCAACCACTGCGCCACCAGGGAAGCCCAGAATGACTTTTAAGGCAATACATTTATTTAATAAATAGGAATGTATCAAATTACATATTCAATAAAAATTTATACTAATACTTCATAAGAATACTAATGTATAGATATATTTAAAAATCTATCAAAACTGCTAAAACCATTGGAAATTTAAATGATTTTCTTAACATTTATTTTTAGGTAATTATTAGTTTTGATTCATATCATAAAATGATTTCTAACTTCACTAGCTGCTAGATATTCATCTAGATATTGTCAACAACTTTTTCTCTTTAGGACTAGACATAATTATTGATCTCCTAGGTAACTTTTTTAGAATTAAGTAATAAAATACAACCTATTTGTGCTTAATTCCCGATGCCCACATCACACTGAGGCTCAAACATAAGCAAAATCCACAAGACAGACAAGGACAGCTCATAAGTAAGCCAAGCCCACCTCTCACATTATGACTTTGAGTTCAAGCATATGATGGAGAGAAAGTCCTCTAATGAAACATCAAGCCACCAGAGCTTGTAGCAGTGATCCTGCATATTGTGTATCTTCCATGCACTCAATATCAATGCCTCTCATCTCATACACCAGAAAACCCAAAGAGAACAATGAATACAAAGGAATGAGATTTTGCTGGATAGAGTTGAGCTTTGGAGTGCCACCCACCATTGTAGTAGCTGAGATTTGTTCGCACCCCTAAGAACTAATGTTTGCACCCATGGGAGCAATCTGCTCCCCAATGAGAATGCATGATCTAGGAATCATCATCAATTTGAATCTTTCTCTGTATTTTTGCACTGAATTTCAGATTCCCCAAAGGACTGTCCAAGGTTCCAATCCAAGCCTATTCTTTTCAAACAAAAGAAACCATCTTTGTAATTAATTGAGAACTGGATAAATATTGATTGGTATCATGGAAAGAATTAACTTTCAACTCTGATCCTGAATTCTTTTATTTTGCAGTGGATGTTCTGTGGCCTCAGCCCTCTCCAATTCCGATCTTTCAATAAATAATAGGTATGTGACCATCTTTGGCAAATCAGCTCTGTAGCAACTGGGCTCTGTCGTATTCTCTGTGGTATCCTCGGCACCAGGCCCAGTGTAATCACGCCACAAGTCATTTTAACCAAAGCAGTTTCTCAGATGTTTTCCTTCTAATGGAAGGCAGTTACGAATGACCAAGCTATTTTCATTTATCATGGTCATATTTGCCATGATTATAATAGACAGTGGATAGTAGTTCCACTCTATTCCTACTGGTATCAGTCATGCCTACTGAGTTTGTTGCTAAAACCACTAGGATTCTCTTCCCTTTAAGGTGCATATGGCCCTGGGGATTCAAGTTGTAAGAGCAGCACAATTTTCAGCCTTTGCCCGGCACTCTATTAAACTCAGGAGGATGGCCTCGTCGCTAATTTGTCCTCTCCTAGGTCCTGACAGAATATAACCAGCTTGGTGTCACATACAGAGCCACATATCTGAACTCACACTCTCCCTGATTCACACAGGTCACAGCAACCAGACAATTAACCACGTTACTCTTCGGTGGATCTTTACAGATGTGGCAATGACTACCTATATACTGAGATTCTTTGGAGACTCCTCACAAAGACTGATGAACGATCATTTTCATCCTGTGTCTTCACTCCCTTCCAAGGGACGATGGGGTCCATTTCAGTTGGATTTCCAAATTTTGACACATAATAATTAAAGCATTACTGCAGGTTGAAAATCAAGAGTTTGGATTCTGAGTCCTCGGTCTGCTCTTTTGGCCTGATAAATTGCTCATTCTTCTTTATTTACATGAATATATTCTCTCTTCTGGATGCCAAGACATGTAGCCTTCAATGCCCTTTCTGGTCTGAATGTTTCCATCCCCACAAAATTCGTATTTGGAAGTCCTAACCCCCAAAGTGATGGTATCAGGTGGCGGGCCCTTTAGGACTTGATTAGGGTGTGAAGATGGAGGCCTCACGAATGGAATTAGTGCCCTTATCAAAGAGGTCAGAGATAAATGCCTCCCTCTCCTGCTGTATGATGATACAAGGAGAACTCTGCAGTGTGAGACGTGAAGCAGGCTCTCACCAGAACTGGACCACGCTGACAGCCCGATCTTGGATTTCCAGACTCTGCAGCTGTGAGCAATACATTTCTGCTCTTTACAGACTACGCAGTCTATGCTCTTTTGTTGAAGAAGCCCAAATAGTAAGACATGACCTGACTTACTGTGTCCTCAGAATACCTCCCAGGAGTCTGTAAAATACCTAAAGCGAGAGACACCATCTTACCCAACCCCGTTTCCTAGACAGCTAGTCCAGTCCCTATCATTTCCAGAGCTCAATCCATACTCATGAAGGGACCAATGATAATAGTAATAGGAGAAGGAACAATACCAACATATATTAGATAGATATGATATGAGAGGACGATAATCTACAGAGACTTTGTAAATTCTTCATGGTTCTACAAGGGAAGTGATAATGGAATATTGTGTGAGATATTTTTTTAAAGATCATTTGCAGGAATATTTTCTTCTTCAAGTTTGCATTTTCAATACTTAGAAGAGCAGGATGAGAATCACGGGCCTGGACGCAAACGGGAGAGTCGCTCTCCCCTTTTTCTTCAGTCATCCTCAAGTACTTGCAAGGAGCTGCCTGATCATACTTTTCTCGTCTACCTCAGGCAATAAGGAAACAACTTGTGTCTACATTCGTGGATATTTTCCTCGTAGGCTATGCCTTTGGGCATCAACTTGAATGCTTCTTTCAAACAGTCTATGGTGCTGTGAACTCTGAGTGACATCCGTGTCATCTTCCCCAAGCTGAACTTGTGGAATAAGAATTTGGGTCTGATTGTGGGTGTGTTGTTTTTTAGTTTTCTTTATTTCAGCAAATGAACAATAAAAATACATGAAATCATAATACCACTGAGTCTGAGAATAAACATCCAAACTTGACTGTTTTCTTTCTTTTAAGGCAGAACTAGAGGATGAGAGTTTTTTTGACTTTTTATTTCATACTGGAGTATATCTGATTAACAATGCTGTGCTAGCCTCAGGTGTACAGCAGAGTGATTCAGCCACACGCATACATGCATCCATTGTTTCTGAAACTCCCCTCCCATCTAGGTTGCCACATAATACTGAGCAGCGTTCCCTGTGCTACACAGTAGGTCCCTGTTGGCCATCCATCCCAAATATAGCAGTGTGTTTATGTCAATCCCAAACTCCCCAACTATCCCTCCCACACACCCTTCTCCCCGGTAACCATAAGTTTGTTCTGTTAGTCTGTGAGTCCGTTTCTGTTTTGTAAATAAGTTCATTTGTATCATTTTTTTTAGATTCCACATATAAACGATATTTCTCTTTCTCTGTGGGTCAGATTGTTTTTTAACGAAGTGTGTGCAAGCAAGAACATTAGTTGTTCCTCTCCACCCACACCCAGAACTTCATTAGGACAAATAGTGTAAAGATGAAAAGTGGTCTTATGCACTGAACTTGTCTCCTCGTCCATTAATCATCCAATAATTTCCCAACTTCGTTGCAGTGAGATTTCCACAAGGATAAATCCAGGCCATGTAATGTGAGCAGAAGTGCTCTTGCCCTGTATAGTCCTGGCCCTTGAAAACCTCCCATGTGATGCACCAGATTATTTTCCCTTTACCACTGAGTGGAATAGACTCAAGTACTGCAGAAAAATTTGGAGTCATCTGTTGATGATGGAAAAATCCACAAAACAGCGGGTACCCATGTCCCCGAACCACTCTTTGGAGAGCAACTTAGAACATCCATCTGATCAGGAATGCCTGCCTTGTGTTCTTATACCAGGGAAAGATAAGACTCTATTATGATCAAATTCCTGACAGCATTCTCTTTACCTGTTACAGCAGTCAGCATTAAGTTAACTGACAAATATCTCTTAACACCGCACTATCCAAAAAACCTTTCTATACTTCATATGTTGGAAATAGCAAATACCCCTCCCAAAACTTAAAGTGATCTTTTAAATTACGTTATTAAATTATTGATACAAGAAAAGAGATTGGGGCTTCCCTGGTGGCGCAGTGGTTGAGAATCTGCCTGCTAATGCAGGTGACAGGGGTTCGAGCCCTGGTCTGGGAAGATCCCACATGCCGCGGAGCAACTAGGCCCGTGAGCCACAATTGCTGAGCCTGCGCGTCTGGAGCCTGTGCTCCGCAGCGGGAGAGGCCGCGATAATGAGAGGCCCGCGCACCGCGATGAAGAGTGGCCCCCACTTGCCACAACTAGAGAGAAAGCCCTCGCACAGAAACGAAGACCCAACACAGCCATAAATAAATAAATTAATTTAATTAAATAAATATTTAAAAAAGAAAAGAGATTGTGTTCTTCTGTCAAAACCTTTTTTAAAATCATGATTTTCATTTCAGACATTTTTCAGCCTGTGAGGAAACACAAGTCGAGGTTGCTTTGGACTTGAACACTAATGTAATTGAATGAAAAGTGTCACGAGTATAAAAAATATTCTGTATTTGTTGACATTTCTTTGAGGATTCTTACATAAGGGAAAGGCACCTTTCAATTTCCACTCTGACAACCTCCCAGGCACAGGGGCTGTATTCCTTTGCCTTCAGGTAGACATGGATTCCGTGGAAATACTCCCGGGCAGCCAGTCCCAAATCTCGACAATCTAGATTGTCTTTTTTCAGCTGCTCCAGTCGGTGCAGCCTCAGATGAAGGCTGGAGAGAAGTTTATCGAGGAGGGTGTTGTTCCAGGCAGCACGGCTGTCCTCCGTGGCGAAGAGGTTGAAGATCTGCTGGAGCATCAGATGGTGGTGACAGGTGCCTTGAGTCATCTGGATTGGGGTGATATTCTCTCTTTTCCAAGGACATTTGAAGTCGGTTCTGTCCTTTAGGCACCAGTGAGAGGGGATCCTTTGCATCTGTTCCAAATGTTGGAAGACTTCCTTGTTTTCCTGGCTATGGCTTCTAGGCAAGTTCCAGCCAAGAGAGCAAGCAGGGATGGAGCAGAGCGTCACTCCTGCCACTAGCAAATAGATCTGGGCCATTGAGAATGAGTGATTCACTAGATGGCCGCCAGGGAGCGCGCGGGCACCGCCAAACAATTAGTGGGCAGCTTCCTTCCCTGGAACGGTGGACAGCGTCCTTCCCTAGGCGGCCGGTAGAGGGCGCAGGGTTTGTTTGGGAAACGCCGACTCCTGAGTTTGCAGTCTGCGGCTGTCTTCCTGCGGTTCGAGAGACAGGGCGAAACGTAGTCTCTGAGGCTGCTTTAATAGTCAGCATAGCGCGCGAAACACCTTGGTTTACTCGGTGCCGAGTGTTGAAGAGGAAGCCTTGTCGCGGCCTGGCCAGCGACATTTTTGTCTGGTTGGGAACCGGAACCTTGCATTTTCGGGGCTTCCCCTGAGTTTTGCGCTTTATTTTCTCACAGAAACCGGAGCGAGGCAATTTTGGGGAAAGAAGCCTTTTTCTGAGCGGTCTGAGGTGGGGAATCAGAGCGATTCCCAGCCTCAGAGAAAGGGGAGCCGAGTTTACAGATTCGGGCTCGTTTCTGGCGCGAGGCAGCGAAGGCTCAGAGAAAAGGGAACGCGGCGGCGGCGATGGGAGGCCAGGACGATGTTGGGGCCGCCCTGCGGGTGAGTCGGAGCGCGGCCACCACCGGGGCCGAGGACGCGGGAGCTGAGCGCCCCTGTAGATGCTCTGGGACTTCATGGTGTCTTTCAAGGATACAGCGTTAAAGTGAGGGAGAAAGTACTGAATATCTGAAAAGTAGGACTATTAAAACACTCACAGCATTTTATTTGTTATACTTTAAAATTAATTTTATATTTAACTTAATTCATATCATATTTAAATTAGATACTTTAAATGTTTCATATTTTTATAATAAATTTATGTTAAAATGTTTTCAATATTAAGCATAGAATATTAAAATATATTTTCATATTAAAATAGAGCATTTTATTAAACTTTATTTAAACTATTGTCTTTATACTAAAGTATTTAATGTAATTAATTATTTGTTTATTTTAGGCTGGGTTTATTTGTTTTAGGCTGGGTTCAGTCTTTGTTGCGGTGCGCGGGCTTCTCATTGCGGTGGCTTCTCTTGGTGAGGAGCACGGGCTCTGGGCGCGCAGGCTCAGTAGTTACGGCTCGCGGGCTCCAGAGCACAGACTCAGTAGCAGCAGCACATGGACTTAGTTGCTCCAAGGCATGTGGGACCTTCCTAGACCAGGGATCGAACCCGTGTGCCCTGCGTAGGCAGGTAGATTCTTAACCACTGTGCCACCAGGGAAATCCCAAGTATTTAATGCAGTTTTACTTTTCTACCTTTAATGGAAGCCAACTCATTAATATTTTCAAAATTACTTTTTCACTTGTTTTTAATTGAGGGAATTACCATGTTTGACAATTTCTAATGACCCCGTGATAGTCTTAACTGATTTTTAACTCATGTTCCTGAAATGTCTTTCCCAGGACCTCACCTTGACTATATGGTTAGAAAGAAGGGTTGGTGTGTACAAGCAACTGAGGACATTTAGCAGGTCAGACTTTTTCATTTTTCTTTAGTAAGAATTTTATACACTAAGTGGAATTTGCCCAAATTTCATTTACATCATGAAGGCTTACTTTGTAAGACTGTCAGGGCCATGCAAATGGAGGTCAACTTCATTTCTTTACTTAAAATTTTTATATTTTGTTCCTCGTGCATATTTTGGTATTAATTTTCATTTTAAAATACTGCATTAAAACATCCTTTATCTTGATGACTTAGATTTGGTGCCTTCGTACCATTCGTGCTTAAGAGAAATACCAGCTTAACATTGCCCTAATGGTAACCCAGGAAATAGCTTTTGAATTAGAGTATTGTACTGTTCCATGGCTGAAAATCTAGGAATGCTTTACTTCTCATCACTCTCTCCCCCATATATATATTTCTAACCATTTTCCTGGTCTCTACAACATTATTTTAATGTCTTTTTTTTAAGGAAGAAAAAACCCTTTTGACTGCCTTCATCTGATTTTCTCAACTCACACCCCCTTGGCTATGGTAACCACAAATCTGATCTCTTTTTCTCTGAGGTTCTGTGTTTGTTTTTAAAGTATAATTTAATCTGTGTCTTAAAAATTAACACCAGAGGTGGTCTGAAACAAAATAAGGTGAGGAAAAGGACTATTTATCTCATTTATACTAGTCACAAAGTAGCCTTTTTTTTTTTTTTTTTTTTTTTCTTTTTTGTGGGGAGGAGGTCAAAACACTTTCTTAGATGCTGCAAAGAGCTTCAGATGCCGTAGGAGTTCTCCTTAATGTACCGGGCCCTGCTCTAAGGGTAGAGACTAGGTCTCTACTCCTTCGCAGGCCGACAGGCAATCCCTCTCCTAGAGTTTGCATTTGGGGGCCTCAACATGCAGACCCCTGAGTGTTAAGGAACCTGTAGTCAGAGCTTCTCTTGGCTGGGCTGAGGGTGGACTATACAGGTTACCATTTGTTATATTAATACAAAAGGCTGCTATCATTCACTCTGTTCAAATTCTCAGCCTATACTTGGCAAACTTTATTTTATTTGATCTAGGCAATGTCTTGTGTGACCACAACTAAAGTTGTCTCCATTTTTTAAAAGAGGAAATGAAAATCTGATGTCATTTAAATTCAGGAGCCCCAGATTTTTGTCAGAGTGGAGCTTTCTGCTGCTCCCAGGCCCTCCTCTTCATCAGCTCTGAGCACTGGCCCTCAGCTGCACTGAGCACGCGGTGCTGCCTTCATCCTAATCCTGCCTCTGAAGTCTGTCCTCCCTGCTCCCTGGAGGGCAGTCACCATCCCTGCCTTACTTTCCTGGAATCCACATTGCCAAGCGCCTTGTCACATATATGTGCAGTCAGAACATTTCTGGTGACAGAATGAAGAGAACTGCGTGAATTTACCCTTGCTGTTCATTTTTAGGTCACCATTATCTGTAAACTGTCAGAAAATGTGAGCTATGGTCCTGTAAAGAAATGTGGAAGAATTTAAATCTAACGTATCAGTCCCTTTAGAGGAAAATGCAGAGAGGTGAGGCTAGTTGTATTTTGGTGCAATTTAAGAAGTGGCAAAATAGAGTACAGGGTCAAACCTCTAAGTATTCTTATCAGAATTGAAAAAGAGATATATTGAGACTCAGGTTTTTATTTCAACCTTGGGTCTCATTTAGATGAATACATCCTATTGGATTGATACTCTTTCATGTTCCAGGAGTGTGTTTAATTTCCAGTGTAATAAAAGAAGAATTGAAGTTGTGACATTCTATGTTGCCCATAAATGGAAGACAAATTGCAAAAACGTGGAAACAATACTGGGATAAGTAGAGAAATGACAATCCTGGCCTATTTAAGAATCTCATTTGCAGGCAGGTACTCAGAGCAGCTGGATACAGGCTCCCACAGCCAGACACCTGCATCACCAGGCTCACCGGGGCCTGCCACCCTCCTCACTGATGACACCCAGGATGATGTTCTCCAGCCCTGTCTGCACCCTTAGCTGTGACCGGCCCCGAACCACGGCCTGCCAAAGCAGGAGACCCTCACAGTCCTGCCCCTAACAGGGAGAATCTTCTTTGTTTTCCTGCCTGAAGGACAAGAAGGTTTTCAGGTTGCATCAGCACCAGCTGGCTGACAGCCAGTTCCAAAACGCTCAGGCCGCCTCATTCTCCATGAGACGATACAGCACTTCTCCTTCGTCTTCAGCACAAACAGCTGAAATTCCTCACTGGGCTTGATCAACAGTGGGGAGATCTGGAGACTCGTTTGGTGCAGGAGATGGGGAGGAAAAGACCCTCCTGGTCAGTGAGGCCTCCAGCCTGACTTTGAAGAACTCCTTCCAAAGGACCAGGCTCGATCTGAAAAGAAAGTCCATAGCTGCTGTGCCCAGGACAATATGAGAGTGGAAGTTAAGGCGTGAAAATCAGAGTGTGCTTTCCCTGTATGTTCAACCTCAGAGAACCCAGGAGTGGGAAAAGGAGACCTGGACCCAATCTTCTACAATGGAGTCTTCTCTGCTCAGAGGTGGCCTCAAGCGCCTCAATGTTCCCTCAGTTCAATGACTTTTCTTCTGATTCAGTTGTAAATGCATTCAGTCATCTCAGCACATTGTTTTTCAATGGTAAGTGGAAACAATACTTTTGAATGGACAGAAAATTTATTTTTAATTTGTAATAATTAGAATTTATTTCTCTATGATGATTGTTATATTTACCAAATTTATTCTTCATATTATGATATGGTCAGCTTTGTGTCTTATTTTCCTTTGCTTTGGGGGTGCAAAAGGTATATTTTAAGTGTTAGGTTTAACTCATAATCTTAAAGAAAATCAGAGTGTCCTTAAACCTTTAATCTGCCTTAAAATCCAAAGGGAACATAAATAGTTTTATTCATTTCATTGGTTCTTAAAATATTTTGAAGTATCTCTGCTTTCAGGATTTTACTCGTGTTTTTTAATATATTGGTAGATAAAACAAAGATATTACTTTCTGTTTTTTTTTTTTTTTAGAAAGTTATTCTTTTTTTTTTTTAAAGTTTGCTGTTCTTTCTTTCTTTCTTTCTTTCTTTATATTTATGGCTGTGTTGGGTCTTCGTTTCTGTGCGAGGGCTTTCTCTAACTGTGGCAAGTGGGGGCCACTCTTCATCGCGGTGCGCGGGCCTTTCACTACCGCGGCCTCTCTTGTTGCGGAGCACAGGCTCCAGACGCGCAGGCTCAGCAATTGTGGCTCAAGGGCCCAGCTGCTCCGCGGCATGTGGGATCCTCTCAGACCAGGGCTCGAACCCGTGTCCCCCGCATTGGCAGGCAGACTCTCAACCACTGCGCCACCAGGGAAGCCCCAAGATATTATTTTCTTAATGCAGCACTTTGTCAGAGAAGACAGGCCTTAAAGAGTAAAAAATTAGCTTGAAGCCCTTTCTAGGATGTGAAGGAGATGCACAAGGCTTTATGACAGGTTATAGCAGCTGAAGCTATTCTCTTTTACTTGTTCTTTCTCAGAGAAAGCATGTCTAATGGTTACTGATTCAGTTTCAGCAGTTGCATGATCAATAAACTGTGAAATATATTATGGAATCATGGAATTTAAACTTCAACAAAGAAGTGTGAATATCCCTTGTATTGTTGGCACTGTGGTGTGTGCCAAGTACAATGAAAATAGTGGACACATTGCCTGCTGTCACAGAGCTTGCAGTCTGGTGGAGATATGGGCAACTAGGTGTTCAATTAAAGGAATGCTAATGCTGTGACAGGGAAAGTACAGGTTCTTGGGAGCATGTGGGCTTGCATGGATCAGGGAAAGCTTCTGCAAGAGCAGTTGGTAAGCTGGCATCCCAGGGGTCTGCAGGAGTTTGCCAGGTAATTGCATGATGGTCAGTTTTGGCCATGTATGGAGATCATCTAGGGTAGCAGGTAAATATGAGGGTTTGGAGCTAATGACATTTGTTTGGAGATGTGAACCTGGGTAAAGACATGCACATGGAAGTCAACAGTCATAGAGATGACGTTTGGAACTATTTGGGAGGTTGAGAGTATATGTGCAGAGAGGATGAAGGGTGGGACAAGCATAGATCTTTGAGGAACACCAATTCCCTAAGATGAGAGTGTGGAGTCAACAAAGAAAGGAGAGGAGGAGGAGCAGAAAAGCAGACGATGGTGGTGACACAGAGACCAGATGAAGGTCAGACTTTAAAATGGCGGGTGTAATAACAAGTATCTGATGCTTCGGACATGTCAGCCAAGGCTGCTTCACATTGATCTCTAACCTCAGTAAGATGTAGCTTATTGGCGATATCTTATGACCTAGTAAGTATTTTAAGAAATTAATCTCAATTTTCAAAATATTTTTTTCCTCTCATTTGTTTTAAGCAAGGGTCTTAGAAGACCCTTAAGGCTTAATAGATTAAGCATTCAGCTTTATATATATAATCAGGGTTTTTCATTGGAGAGTTTTATTCACTTCTTCAAAATGTCATTTTATATGGATAAGTTGCATAAAAATTTGTAATCTGTTTGCATCGAAATGCTTTTAATTTCAGCATGATGTAAATTTAAACTTAATATATTACTTTCTACTTAATATTGATAAATATCTCTGTGCCAATGCACTGATTGCATTTTGTTTTGATGCCCACTAGAGATCCATAGGTATTTGTAATCTAGTGTTTGGTACATCCGTGAGAGTATTTCATTTGCTAGTAGAATTTAAAAATTTGTGTGTATGCTTTGCACAATACTTAAAAAGATGATCCTATTTTAATTCACAGAGGTAGAATTTTTGCATAACAAAATGATGAGCTCAGTAAGGCACAAATATGGCATTATATCAATATCTTTTGGGGACTTCCCTGGCGGTCCAGTGGTTAAGACTTCACCTTCCAATGCAGGGGGTGTGGGTTCGATCCCTCGTTGGGGAGCTAAGATCCCACATGCCTCAGGGCCAAAAAACCAAAACATAAAAAAAAACAGAAGCAATACTGTAACAAATTCAATAAAGACTTTAAAAATGGTCCACATCAAAAAAAAATCTTAAAAAAATATGTGTCTTTTGAGTGGACATGAAATAATGGCTTTTACTCCTTTGTGCATACCTGTCACAATAACAACTATCATTGCTATGTTTAATATGTCCCTGGTGCTTTAAATAATCTGCTCACTTAAGATAACTTTATGACTTATTATATTCTCATTATATAGAGCACATAACATGCGATGGTATGTTGAATGGAATATAGTAGTCTCATTATCCCTATTGTAAAGCTGAGAAAACTACTATAGGAAAAAGAAAACAATTGCCCTAAATCATGCATGAAGTTGAAGGAAGACTAAGGAGATGCCGAGCTAACAAATTTACTGGTCACATGAGAAGACAAGAGTAACCCACAAGAGGAGATGCAGCAAGACTGTCATTTTCAAACAGTTTTACTGGCACAAGTATGTTCAGCTTATTACATTTATCCCTTTTATTAACAACTCTGAGGACCAATGATGTCCCTAACAGTGTGCAGGATACTGGGTGGGAATAAGAAGTGTAGCTGGAGAGTGAGCTGAGTACGGTACCTGATGCAGATGGAGATCCCTTTCCTAAGCCTGGTAAGACTATGCTGTTCCACTCCCAGGTTTGCTAAGACCCTATACTGCTCTGCCTCCCCTTTGGCCTCCTCTTGTCCCTGCTTGCTCAACCACAAACATGGCCAGGAATTGTGCGTCCCTGCTGCTCCAGAGCCTGTCCCATGAGAAAGGAACGGCGAAAAGTCCTCAGTTATACACTTTCATTAAGGCTAAATTGAGAACTGGGGAGCTGAGCTGCTTTGCCCAGCTTTCATCAGGATGCAAGAAGGCCTTGGAGTTAGATGAAAGTTATTCTCCATCAAAATATTTTGGGGTCCTCTGGTTCCATTTCTTTCTGAACTTGAGACCTCAGGAATGCCAAATTCCAGTGCTGTTTTGGGGAGTATGTGAAGTTTCTTGTCTCTGTTCCTAGAGGCTGATTGGGACATTTGGGAATCTATGTGCCTGTGTAACCCCAAACATTCCAACCCACGGCTGTTTACAGATCAGTATCATGATGGAGAAGGGGAAGGACTGGGAAGTCCAGTTCCTGAGACTCGTTCTTTAATGGATTTTCTCAATTTGTAAAGCCCCTCAGTATTTGTCAAGTTCCTATGCTTTTGTATTTGCTTTTTTGAAGGGCTGTATTCATCATGACAGAAACGAAGTCAGCTGAGATGATAGAGTGTGTGCAAGGCCACTGTCAGACTCCCTCCCTAACCTTCCTCTGCCTCAAACACTCAAAGTCAGCTCTCAATCAGAACTGGAGAACCTCTTCTTTTCTCTAAACCCAGTTCCCGGACTACTGCCTCCTTCCCCCAAATGCAGCAGAGACAAAAGAAAACACTCTTTTTTAGAAGAAACAATTTACTTGTGAAGAATGAACTTTTCTGTTTTTGAGAGAGACCATTTTGTTTCCAGAAGATGCCTTACCCCAAGGCTTCCTTCCATATTCTGTTCTCAATGGGACTCCCTCGTGTCAGCCTCTTGCTGGACTAGGACCCTGGAATTCCACAGGGCCAGCTAGCAAGAGGGATGCCTGAGATGACAGAAGATATGAATCACCTTTCTGAAGAGAGGGTGGGGCTGGTGTCACATGAGTGCCTTTCAGGTGAGCTCTGCAAACCAAAAATAGGAGCCTGGGTGTGTCCAGCGAGAGTGGAAGCAAATAGAGAGTGGAACATGCTGAGTAGACTGTTCCATTGGGAAGAGATTCTTTCAAGATTAATGCCCAGGAACTAGAATTTGAGGTCGGAGGTTCAGTGACACTAATAGTAAGGTCCATGTGTGTAGAGCGGTGTCATTTTAAAGCTCTTTCACACACATTGCCCCAGGCAATCATCACAACAATCTTGGGACTCTCCCAGACACAGACTATGAAACTTAGGGAGGTTAACTTGTCGGAGTCATTACCCCAAATTTTGCCACCAAAACAGTCATTGTTCCACCACGTCTCACACTGTCACTTGGTGGGTAAGTGCCATGGCCCAGCTTTCACATGGACGAGCAGAGCGTGGGTTAGAATTGTCACGGGTCCTGACTTCTTTGCTTTCTTGCTCTGAGTCTCTCCTGTGGGGGGCCATTATTTTCTGAGAGTACAGGCTGTAGGAGGCGACATTGCCAGCAATTATAGACCTGGGACTGTATGGAAAAGAGAGCTAAGATCACACCCGGGAGAGCCCAGGATTAGGGAGCAGAACCTTACCTTTCATACCTCCTGCTTTTTTCTTCTGCTTCTGCGTTGCTGCTGAAAGACCAAAAAATGAAAGAGTTCAGAAGCTATTTTGTGCCTTTCTCATACTAAAGAAGCAACAAACATTATTAATGAAAAATGTTTGTGACTTTTTGCATTATTTGAGGTCTCTGTTATTTCCATATTATTCATTTTTAAAGTAGATCCAAGTATTTTCTACTGATCCTTCTTTATCAAAGAATTTTTACTAATTCCCAGAAAATCTTTCAGAAGTATAATACACAAGGACTTCCCTGGTGGCAGAGTGCCAATGCAGGGGACACGGGTTCAAGCCCTGGTCCGGGAAGATCTCACATGCCGCGGAGCAACTAAGCCCGTGTGCCACAATTACTGAGCCTGCGCTCTAGAGCCCGCGAGCCACAACGACTGAAGCCTGCATGCCTAGAGTCCATGCTTCGTGACAAGAGAAGCCACTGCAATGAGAAGCCACTGCACACCACAAGGAAGAGTAGCCCCTGCTCGCCGCAACGAAGACCCAATGCAGCCAAAAATAAAATGTAAATAAATAAATTTATTTTTAAAAAAAGAAGTATAATACACAGAAATTGCAAGTATCTTCAACATACAGGACAGGGAATTTTCACACACTGAATGACATTGTGAAACTAGCACCCAAGTTAAAAGTAATAGATTTTGCCCAGGACGTAGCACGTTTCTTATGTTGCCTTCCAGTTGCTACCTCAGAGCAGCTCTCCTTCTCCTCCCCGAGGGTAGCCACTCTGTGACTCTAGCAGTCCTGCTTATTTCTGACAGGGACACTTTTATGCCTCTTGTGTATATTTACTCATTGAATCCTGAGAATAATCCTATGAAAAAATACTACTATTGTCCCCATATTAAAGATGAGGAAACCAGGGAGCTTAGTGTTTGCGTTATTTGTCAAGGTCACACTGCTATTAATAGCAGAGCTGGGATCCAGTGCCATGAACCCTGGCTCCTTCTCACAGAGGTTTTGAAAATCCTAGAACTCTCCTTTCACTTGTGCTCTCTTCCTGTGGCTTTCACTCTAACAGAAACCTTGAAGCTGGAAACGTGCACAGAACCAGAGCAGCTGTGTGGCTGGTCAGTGAGTTGGAGGGACTGAAGGTATGTATAAGGGAAGAATGGTTCAGTAAAGCAGGACTGGGGAGAAGGCGGGAGGAAGGTGCCAGGATCGGCAGTCAACACCATATGTCACCAGCTTCCCTCGAGGAGATGACTCCTTCCCACAGGTATTTGCACCGACCACTCTTTCCTGGTGGGTATAAATCAGTTACACCTATGACATCAGGACTAACGATTCTGCATAATTTCCAGGACTTCCCTCAATTCCATGGAATTCCACCTTTTGACAAGCATTTCCTGCAATGAAAGTGGTAGGACTGTTCCAAAGGACAAAATGGACAAATACTAGTCTGAAATAAATTTACATAGAAAAAAATAAGAATGTAGGTTTCAGAACTTAAAAAACTCAAAAAGTTTTCTCTCATAAGAATTTAATAAATAAAAGAAAATGCAAATTTAATGAAATAGGAAGGTGAATATTTTCTAAATTTTAATACAATGTAAGTATAAATATATTTATATGAAAACATAAAAATAAGATACAGAAATAAATAAATAAATAAACAAATAAACAGAATAAATAAATAACAGGGTAGTCATTGCTTAGGGGCTGATGCCCCTGAAGCTGAATAATTTTAACATATACTTGCTTATTACTACTGACAAAGTATTAGCTGAATTAATACAATAAATTCTGTGATTAAAATTGAAATAAGAGCCTTCTGAAATGACCAAACACATATGTGCAAGGGTGATATGGCATCTTAGTCAATGAGAATCATTTCAAGGTGACCCCAGGTCTCTATCCATAATTCTTATCCTTTCTTGCAAGTTGGTTGATGAAGACAAGGATCTCATGATTTCCACTCTGACAATTTCCCAGGCACAGTCACTGTATTTCTTCTCTTTCAGGTAGAGATGGATTCCCTGGAAGTACCTCTTCACGGCCAGTGTAGGGCCCGTCACTGCCAGGGCAGATTCTTCCTCTCCCATCGCCTGCACCAAGCAGGCGTCCAGGTCCTCCAGCTGCTGATGGAGTCCAATGCGGAGTTTGTCCAGGAGTGAGGTGTCCCAGGCGGCAGAGGAGCGCTCTGTGTGGAAGAGGCGGAAGATCTGCTGGAGCATCTCGTGGCGGACAGAGGTGGCCTGGGCCTTCGGGAGCTGGCTGCCATCCACCGTGTCCTGGGGGAAACCGAAGTCTTTTCTATCCTTCAGACAGAAGCTAGGCGAGATTCTCCTCATCTGGCCCAGAAGCATGAAGTTCCTCCTGCTAATCCGCACGTGGTTCTGAGACAGGTCGCAGCCCAGAGATCCACCAGGGCCGTAGCTGAACACCACCAGGGCGGTCAGTAGAGAGAGCACGAAGGCCATGGGGCAAATGAGGCTGCAGCTGGCCTGGCTGAGACGGGCGTCTGGGGGAACCTTTCGGGTAGGTTCTCTGATGGCATTCTTTCTAAGCAAGGCCATTAAATAGGGAATACAGTAATTTTCATTTTCTAAACATTTCTATACACTTTGACTTCCTTTTTTGATTTTCACTTATGTATTCTCAGTATGGTCTACGAAGATGTCATCATTCTAAACTATTAATTTTGCAAGAAGTTTAATTTTCCCAGTAATTTCAGATGTGCCCATCCAAATGGATATTTATTAATCAAATGAGAAAGGTTTTTGTCTTAAAGTCAGAAGTGATGTAGGTTTGTAAATACACACATTCTATATCTCTTTCATGCATAAATGTTGGTCTTCTCTGTTCCAGGAACAAATTTTTAGCCCTGATCTTAGGTTCCATTTTTACCTCTTACTTTACATAGGAAGGCAGGCTCTCTCAGCCGTATGGTTTCTGTATTTGCTTAGGGATTTACCAGATCACTCTGGCATAAGCTCTTTGAAACAAAAGATGGGTTTTGTTTAGTGTTTGGTTTAGAGAAGAGGCTGATTATTATGAGTCCATGAGCTTCTCCCATGTTTCCTTTCCTTCTAGAACATGTGCCTTCATGTCCTTGTGGTCATGCTTCAGGGGACCACAGGGTCAGGACTATTATAGATATTGTCCTTTCTTTCCACCATTTTCTTACTGGAGACCTATAGTCCTCCACAGGCTGGGCCAATACCCCCACCAGGAATCCTGGTTCTTTTCAGGAGAATATGGGTGTGGAGGTCCTAATTCCAAGAGAATTGTATTTCCCCAGCAGCACCTCACTCACAAGGGAGAGATCACATCTAGTCACACCCTCTCCTCTAGAGTGACAGAGTCCCCTTCCTAACATCCTGGACTCCCTCCCTGAGGGCAGGCTCACCACATCCCGAGGACTGTAAAATCTCTTTGCTGTGAAGGGGCTTGTTTATTTGTTGGGAAAATAATTCATCTTCCAGGACCCTCACCCTTGCCCCTGGAGTGTTTCTGTGAAGGACCCTAGTCCTCAGTGGTGACCTCCTCCCCTCCTGACCCGTGTCCTCCAGTATCAGAAGTGTCAGCAGCCCTCAGATGCTGAGAGCAAAAGTGTGTTTTCTCTAAGGAGGTGGAGGAATTATCCAATTCTAATCATTTCACCCTGAGTAGACACATAATGTTTATTTTGCCAAATACAAATTTTATTACTCAACTATTTTACTAAAACTAGTCAACACTTGTTATGCTCAAAGTTTCTGAGCTGTGGGCAGAGAATTCAGCGATGGTGTTGTCTCTCATTAAAGTTTATGTCACAGAAACCAGTGAGGTTCAGTTGTTCATTCAGTCAGTTGATGCCACTGGGCTTCTCCCTTCCTCTGTCTCTGTCTCCCTCTGAGAATGCAGGGCAGCGAGGCCCAGGATTAGGTCAGAGAGAAATCGCCTTCTTTCCTTTACTTGTGTGTAATTTTTCATTTAAAGTTTTTGTAACTTATATTCACTTAGCGACTTACTGGACAAGATTTGTCTTGCTGCTCCTGCATCAGTTCTAATTCATGATGAGGTAAGAACAATAAAGGGAGGTAAAGAAAGGCAAAGGGGCTCCAGTCGCTATCATTTTCAAACTTTTAGATTTTTTGTTTATCACTGCAACTGTCCTAGAAAGTAAAATTCGACAGCTGTCTTGTGGGCAAAAAGAAAACAAATGTGAGTCTGAATGTCATGAATGTGAAAGAAGGGAAGTGATTTTCCCCTGACACAATGACAGATTCTAAGTTAGCAAACTTCAGGGCAGCACAGTTGGGGACGAGGCTATGTCAGAGGAGAAGGATGAGGCCAATGTGAAAAATAGAAAGGCAGGAACATGCTTGCTTCTGCCAGAAGCTCAGAAAAGACCAAGTCCTGGGTCAGTTGACTGCCTTCAGCTTCGCAAGACCAGCTCCCTCATTTTTCCTTCATTTAATCCATGTATGATCAGTTTTGAGGAGAGAGGAAAGAAGTCACACCCACCAGCTCACAAGTGACTGGCAACCAGAACCCCAGTTGCTAGAACACTAACCCTGTCTGGGAGGATGAGCAAGATCAGTCTTGCTGAGCATCCGTCTGGGTGATAGATCCACTCAGGCAATGAGAAGGGTACTTTAAGAAAACTAGAATTAAAGGAAGGGAATTAGATGATTCCAAAAGATCCTGATCTTACCTGGTTAATAGTAATCGTGATATTAAAAAGTAATAACTGAATTTTATTGCTTGCTACTAATGGACTAGCCACTTTCTAAGTTCTTTAAAATTTAGGGCCTTCCCTGGCAGTCCAGTAGTTAAGACACCGAGCTTCCACTTCAGGAGGCACGGGTTCGATCCCTGGTCGGGGAACTAAGATCTCGCATGCCCCGTGGCGCAGCCAAAAAGTAGGAAAAAAAATTAACTCAACCCTCTCAATAACCCTATCTGGATCAAACTCACTTATACAACTGGAGAGAAATATAAATCTGGACCAATGAACTGTTCCAAATGTACCAAAGATACAAGGGCAAACCTTAGGGTGTTTACAATGATTTGTCTGAAAGCGCCCATTAAAGAAAGTGAAGGCTGCACATGAACGTGATATTTAGGAACCAACGAAATAAGCAGACAGAGGACAGTGAGATGACAAAGGACCCTTATTCCACTTCAGGTGCCAAAGGGTTACTGTCTATGGTTTTGTAGGGCTACATGGGGTATGGTCTGAGTCAACTGAACTCACTTTAGGTTCTAATCAAAATAGACAAAATCACTATTAAGTAGTTAGAAGGGAATAGATTTTTCTGCCTATTGGAAAAAAAAAAAAAAGGAAGTTTCCTACTGGCCTAGTGGTTACGATCCGGCACTCTCACTACTGTGGCCCGGATTCAATCCCCGGTGGGGGAACTGAGATCACACAAGCCACGCAGCGCCAAGTCTAAGATTTCGTGAGTGATTTCTTCCATGAAATATAGTAAAGTAACTTTATTAACCCTAGAAGAGCTGAGCCCTGGAATCTATGTATTTTTAACGCTTGAGTTTTCTTGTGAGTTTAAGAAAAAAAAAAAAAAGCACCTAACAATTTCTAGCCATGTGAGCTCTGACGTTTCTCCTTCAGGATGACAACTAAAAAGTCACTCACCATCTGGTTCTACAAGAATAGTCATTAGCCACAGCAGTCCCTGACCCCAACACGCCCTGACAAGAGTTCAGGGTGGAGATCAGGAATGGGGCACTCTCTGCTCTGGGAAAACTGACAGAATAGGCCTGCAGAGAGTTAGATAATTTCCTGAGAAAATTCTGTGAATCCAATTTTTTGCAACTTCTCATACTTAGAAAAGCACTAAAATCATGAATAGTGACAAATGCGCCTCATGACTAGCAGCAACCTTCTACCAAGATGTGTCCTTGATTGCACGTATCCCCTTCACCACAATCACGTATATACTGATGTCCCCATTATGTCCTTGGAGCAGTTCGTCAGAGCTGACTGAGAGGCTGTCCTCCAGGCTATAGTCCTCAGTAAGTCCTCCCAAAAAACTGAACTCCCAGCTCTTATGTTGTCATTTGTTTCCAGTCAACAAGGACCTCACTGATTTCCCAGAAGATCTCCTCAGGTCAGCCTGCTGTTCTCATTCTCAATGAAGACACCTCCATTTCTCACCTACAGTCCAGACTGGACATCCTTTTGTTTACTGATAGAGTCCAAATAAGAATCTCTACTCTTTATTGTTCCAACTATTGGTTAAGATGTGGGTACCGAAGAGGCCTTATGTATGACCAAGACGGAAGAGCATACGTGCTTCCTAGACAGAAGCAGTGAAGGTTTTTAATGGGCTCCTTAGCAGGGAGAGTCTGGCTTGAACTCCAGAGTCACCCTCATGGCCTTGTACAGTTGTCTTTATTTAAATTTCTAGCCTCAGCCCATTAAAACATCATAAGATAATACTGAAGAATTGAAATAAAAATATTATTTAAAAAATGATTTGTTAATAAAATGATGTTTTTAGCAGTAATATAGGAATGGTTTCTGCTTGTTTTAGGACCCTAATCCTTAGGAAGGTTTCCAAACCTCTAAATGTACTTTAAATGTCCTTCTGACTTTAAAATACCTACTCAGTGCTGTATGCACCAACTGGAAAGAACAGAAAGATGATTGATCCATCAGTGCCCTCTTTCCAAATTGCCTAAATTAAATAAATGAATTTCCACTTAGCTCTGTGTTGCTTTTAGAAATTGTGACCTTCCAGTGTGCATGTTGCTGATACCTGCCCTGCTGGAAAGGCTCTACCCCAGTTGTTGCTAAATATATTAAAATCCCTGCCTGTGTCCCTTCTATTCAAGCATGTTTTATTTTGTTTGTCTTTCAAAGGGGCAAAGACATCATGATGGAATGTACGAAGTTTCTTGGATTGCATTGTCCCCAGGAATATCCTTCCCTGCTCTGTGATAACTTGCTGGGTCCTAAGGACGAAACAAGTTTGCAGCTGGCACTGAGTAACCCTCGTCCCTTCCAAGACTCTGCAGGCTGCTGTGGTATCAGTGCTGGGGACACTGCTAGTGGCCACGTCCTTCTGGGAGAACTCTGTGCTATCGCACGCACCTCAATCTTTTCTTCTCTGAAAAGGAATGTTCTGGAGAAACACTTGCCTCAGTGCAGCTCATCTGTGTCCTTCCATGTCCTGAGGACCTGCCGCTGTTCCAGTGAACGCTTTCAACATCTCTGTTCTCCTTCCAAGTTCTCAAGCTGCTGCTGCCTTTCAACTCCATGTTTCCTGCGCTTTGGGCTTTTTGAACAAATAAGAGTCCTGAAGCAGGTGAGTTCCTCCTAGTGCAGTCAGCACGTGGAAGTGCGCAAATAGAGGCACAGGTGAGCTCCTGGATTCTCCACCATTGTTCATTGTTGGGCAGGGTGCCATCTATTCGCTGTGTTTCTCTGGGAGCCTGGACAGTCTGGACCTGCAGTGCTTGGCAGGCGGAGAGGGTGGAGCCATATGAGAGCTTCTGACAAACCTAGAACTTTCACTCAGCTTCTGCTTTCCATTGGTGGCTTTGTAGTCTTAAGGGGAAATTGACAGCCAGAAACCCTAATGGAGAAGGAAACAGCTGTATGAATGGGCACTACAGCTTAATGCAGAGTGAATGGGGAAAGTACACTATGGATTTGTACACTGGGAGGAACTGAACGCTTGTGATATTTTAGTGAAAGAATGGGATCCAGGAAAACAGAGAGGAAGGGGAATTGTGCCATGTATCAGAATCAGCAGATAGATGTATGGTATATTATATATGGTATATTTTATATGTAGCATATTTTATACTATGTATTCCTATATATGTACCATATATGTATAGTATTATATATAAAGTTACATACAATTGATGACACACTTTCTCCCAGTTCTGTTTTTTAGGCTGTCATTGTTTTGCAGTCAGTGACAGAGAGAGGGGGAGGAGAATTCATTATTCCCATTTAGACCTATATGAAAAATATAGGAAACAACACACTACCTGTTTAGCCCTCACTCTGTGGATGATACTCTGCTAAGTGTTCTGAAATATCCTGGTTGGCCTAATATTCAATACAACTCTAGGAATAGTTTCCCTACTTTATATTTGAGGAAACTGAGGCTCAGGGAAGTTAAGTGATTCCCCAGCATCATACATGTGTCCTGGCAGAATCTAGACTCAATGCAGAAACCCATATCACATATAAATAATTCTTTAACTTCCATCCTCTGTAATTCTCAAGCCTTTTGTTTTCTTCTTGGGTGCTTTCTGAAGATCATTTTTCCCTGGTTGACTCCTAAGTGCACTGGCTACTCCACCTTTGTGCCCTCTGCAGACTCTCCTTCTCTTTCTCCCTCTTAAAAGTTGAAGGTCCTCATGAACTTTCGGTCATCATCTCGTTCTACGCTCTACTCCTAAGGAACGACATCCACATATGCTGCTACCAGTGGGAAGTCTGTCTTTAGATGTTTCTTGGCCACTTTATAGAGTCCGTCTGCTTTCTCCCCTTCTTGAGATGCCTCATTCCAGATTCTGGTGAGAGAATCCCCTTTTCACTATCTCTGATTGTAATAGGAAACTTAATTGAAATAATTTAGCATGATTACTGTTTTTATATCTTTTATCTCTTCCAAACTGAACTCTCCAGAAGAATAGGTTTGGCATTTTCTTTTTTCACCTCTGTATTCTCAGAACTATCATATATCCGATATAGAAATATGAAGTTTTAAAATATAACCTGGGACTTCCCTGCTGGTGCAGTGGTTAAGAATCCACCTGCCATCGCAGGGGACACGGGTTCGATCCCTGGTCCGGGTAGATCCCACATGCCACGGAGCAACTAAGCCCATGGGCCACAACTACCGAGCCTGTGCTCTAGAGCCCGCGAGCCACAACTACTGAGCCCATGCGCCACAGCTACTGAAGCCCGCATGAACTAGAGCCCATGTGCCACAACTACTGAGCCCACGTGCCGCAACTACTGAAACCCGTGCTGCACAACAAGAGAAGCTATCGCAATGAGAAGCCCTCGCATCACAACGAAGAGTAGCCCCTGCTCGCCACAGCTAGAGAAAGCCTGCACACAGCAACAAAGACCCAGCATGGCGAAAAATAAATAAAATTTTAAAAAATAAAGTAAAATATAAACCACTGAAATAAATGAATGATGAGAATGACGAGTAGAATTTATCATCCATGTTTCAGTATGCCTTGCAAACTAAAGCTACTTCTTTTTGCAAGAATAAAAAAATTCCAGATGTCATCTGGGGGAGAGTTTCATAAATTAAACAAGAAAATAATTTGAAACAATATAGAGGTAAGCATATTTTATTATATTGAATACAGTATAAAGTTGAACATGATATTATATGAACAAAACTATTTTAAATACCATACATAGTATGACTGAGATAAAGTAGAAGAATAAATAGGTGACTACATTAGAGCCCTTTGCACTTTAATCACTATCATTTGGACTCCTGGTCTGATCATTTCTAAATCTCTACTGTATACGAGTCTAGTTCTGATACTTGCTCTGTCTCTTCAAACTGTGTTTTTCACCTTTTAGTATGGTAAGTTTCTGTTGAAAGTTGAACATGATGTATGGGGTAAAAGGAACTGAGGTAAATTGGCCTTTAGGGTGAGGATTTACATTTATCTTGCTAGGAGGTTGACTGTGTTTACTTCTAGTCCTGGGCTCTGTTTCTGCCCTCTTTACTTTCCATATCAGCCAAGCTGGCTTATCCTTTGGGATTGGTCTTCTTGAAAATAGATTTATTAGACCTGTTTGACAAGTAACCACCATAGGAGACAGGTCTATATCTTGTTCACCATTGTATCATTAGTACAGAGTTCATAATAATTACTCCAAATAATTATTAACAAAGAGTATTCTTAGATTTTCCATTAGACCTCCCATCAGAAGCTTCTACTGGCCTCACATCGGAACCTTATATTGAAGTAATTATTAAGCATCATTAGATGATCCAGTACATTTCTACTGAGCCTCTTGGTTCATCCTTCTCCATCTCACAGTGAAGACGCAGGGTGGTGAAAATGTAGGGCATAGGATGCTAGATAAAATTAGCCTTCTCTGCTTTCCTGGTGTCAGAGTCTTTGTAATGTTTTACGTTCTTTTTCATTTAGTATTTTTCTGGGCAGGGGTTGTCTTGCTACTACTGAATTACTTTCTTTATCATCTTGAGTTGAGTAGCTTAAGAGGGAAGCAAAAATGGAAACATAAAGGGCCCATACCATGATTTTCCATAATGTTCAATACATCATTGATTTGCTTCTCCATTCAACTTTCGTGGAAAGCTGTCCTTGCATTTGATGTACTGAGGTAAAAGGAAAACAAATGCAAGTCTGACTATGATGAGACTGAAAGAAGTAAAGTGACTCCCCAGGTGAAATAATGACAATGGAAGTTCTTCTCTTGTTACCCTTCCGCTTGCTCCAGTATGGGTTCTGCTGATTAATTTCAGCAAATCAGCTCTCACTAAGGTCAGTCCTATCTGTTTCCCTTGTAGTGGATGGTTTCAAGCGCAGAGCAGCTTACTGACATTCAACATCATATTCATCAAGGTAATGATACATTATCACTGTAAGTGATTAAATGTCAGGATTTAAAGTAAATCAAATCTTGAACATTGATATGAGTTTTCAATACATCAAATCCACGAAATCTCTTCAGAAGCAAAAAATATTTCAAAAAGGGAAAACAATGCAGAGAAAAAAATAATCCACATCCATTCTAGGTTCCACCCTATGTCTCTCCTCCAATTCAGATGGCAAATATCTCAAACCTATTTTCTGTATATATTGTCATTCCCTTCTCTTATTCATCCTTCCACCTTCTCCACTATGGTTTCTGCTGATTAATTCTACCAAACAAGCTCTCACTAAATGGGCAATGCCATCTCTTTTCCCAATGTAGGAGCACTTTCTATCTACGTTTTCACGAATGCATTGAATCTTCTAAGCAGTTTCAGTCTTTCAGACATGGTCTTCTCACCACTCTCTCTTGTCCTGTTAACATATGGCCATTCCCCTTGCTTTCCTTTGTGGCGTTCCCTCCCTTTTAAGGTTAAGGTCATAGGATTCAATTTTCAGTCCTTTTCTCATTCGATACTCTCCTCCTATTTGATCACTTCTTCTGTTCCATGCTTTACACTTCATGGAATTGCTTATAAATTGCCATCTCCAGTATCCAATGGACATTTGCACTGAAATGTCTACTAGTTGACTATAGGTAATATCTACTGCTTTAATTTCTATATCCTCGCATGACATGATCCACCTTCTGCTGGGGGAATTCCCTTTTCCCGCCTTCTCACTGTAGCACCAAATTTAACTGATATTAATTTCTACTACAAATTAGTACTATTTTAAAAATAATTAAATTTAACCGTGAATTAACTGATTTTTTAAAAATATTTATTTATTTATTTGGCTGCGCCAGGTCTTAGTTGCGGCACACGGGATCTTCATTGCTGCGTGCAGGATCTTCATTGCGGCATTCAGGATCTTTGGTTGCAGCATTCAGGATCTTTTAGTTGCTTGCGGCATGTGGGCTCTTAGTTGCGGCATGCAGGATCTAGTTCCCTGACCAGGGATGGAAGCCGGGCCCCCTGTATTGGGAGAGCAGAGTCTTAACCACTGGACCACCAGGGAAGTCCCTGTATTAACTGATGATGGTTTTTAGGTTACTTTCCTCTAAAAAAAAAAAAAAAATCAAAGTTACCCGAAGCAGAATTGGATTAGTTACGTTCACCTCTAGGTCCTGAGGGCAACACACGACCTGGCTAGAGGAAGTCTATTTTTATTTTTAACGTGAAAATCGTAATGATGGGTCAAGGAATTGTAACATACATTCTTTAATCAGGTTGCACGTTCAGTCTTGGTGTTTCTTTTTTAAAGAAAAAAAGCAAAACAGGAAGTTTTCTATAGTAAGAATTTAATGAATGAAGAAAAATGATAAACTGACTAAATACAAAGTATGTATTTTTTCTCTTAACCACAATGTATACATGCACATAATATTATATGAACAAAAATAATTTAAATCTTTATAAATAGTGAAATAAGTATTAAACTTGATAAATAAATATTTAAGTAGATAAATAAATAGATAGATCAGCATGGGCATCTGTGATGGACTAGTGCCTGTAGAGTAGAACATCATGTTGCTTAATATTCCTGAAAACACTTGACAAATTAATTCAATTCAGGGCGTGATGAGAGCAGAAACGAGAGTCTTTGACATGGCAGCACAGGTGGAAGTGTGGTCTTGTTAGGCAGTGAGAATCATTTCCGTGTTGAAGCAGGTGTGTGTCACTCCTTCCTCCTGAGTCTTTCTTGCAAGTTTGTTGATGAAGAGAAGGATCTCATGACTTCTGCCCTGACAATCTCCCAGGCACAAGGGCTGTATTTCTTCTCTTGCAGATAGACAGTGATTCTGTGGAAGTATTTCCTCACAGCCAGGATGGAGTCCTCCTTCAGCAGGGGAGTCCCTTCCAGCCCCGCCTCCTGCATCACACAGGCTTGCAGGTCAGTGAGCTGCTGAGAAAGTGCAGTGCAGAACTTGTCCAGGAGGGTCTCATCCCAAGCGGCAGCCGAGCCCTCCGTGCTGAAGAGCCGGAAGGTCTGCTGGATCGTCTCATGGACGACAGCGATGGCTTGAGCCTTCTGGAACTGGTTGCCACCAAACGCCTCCTGGGGGAATCCAAAGTCATTTCTGTCCTTCAGGCAGGAGAAGGGGGAGATTCTCCTCATTTGTTGCAGGAGCATCAGGGCCCTCGTGTTAGCCAGGCTGTGGGTCTGAGGCAGGTCGCAGCCCAGAGAGCAGGTGGAGTTGCAGCTGAGCAGCACCAGGACCAGGAGGAAGGACAACGTTGGGGCCATTGGGGACCTTGTAGATGCTGCTGGCCTGGCTGAGGTGGGGACTCTGTGAACCCTCCTCTCTAGGTTCTCTGAAGACCTTCCTTCAGGCCTGGGTCTTAAATAGGGACATATTCATTTCCATTTTCTGAATGTTTCTTCTTACTTTCTACTTCTGTTTTTGCTTTTCAATTTGCACTCTCCAGATAGGTTAGGGCAGCGTTTCTCAACCACTGTTTCTCATCCTTGCCTCCCCTTCTCCTGCCCACAGAGCCTTTTTAGATATTATTTTTCCATATGGCCCCCCTATGAAATTTTGATACACAGATATACTGTGTCCATCGATATGTACTCCATGCATATCTTTACTTTATAAATAGAAAAAGAAAGTGAAAAGTTTATTCTTTTTATTCGATGCAGGGGTGAGTATGACAAAAAAAATTCAGGCTAAAAATTAACTGTAAAAGCTACTGCAGTTAATTTAACATTTTGGTTAATTGTGTAGAATGACTTTTTTTTCTTTTTTTTTTTTTTTATAAATTTATTTATTTAATTTATTCATTTTCGGCTGCGTTGGGTCTTCGTTACTGTGCGTGGGCCCTCTCCAGTTGCGGTGAGCGGGGGGCCACCCTTTGTTGCGGTGTGCGGGCCTCTCACTGCAGTGGCCCCTCCCGCTGCGGAGCACAGGCTCCAGGCGCATGGGCTTCAGCAGTTGTGGCTCACGAGCTCTAGAGCGCAGGCTCAGCAGCTGTGGCACACGGGCCCAGCCGCTCCATGGCATGTGGAATCTTCCCAGACCAGGGATCAAACCCATGCCCCCTGCATTGGCAGGCGGACTCTCAACCACTGCGCCACCAGGGAAGCCCAGAATGACTTTTAAGGCAATACATTTATTTAATAAATAGGAATGTATCAAATTACATATTCAATAAAAATTTATACTAATACTTCATAAGAATACTAATGTATAGATATATTTAAAAATCTATCAAAACTGCTAAAACCATTGGAAATTTAAATGATTTTCTTAACATTTATTTTTAGGTAATTATTAGTTTTGATTCATATCATAAAATGATTTCTAACTTCACTAGCTGCTAGATATTCATCTAGATATTGTCAACAACTTTTTCTCTTTAGGACTAGACATAATTATTGATCTCCTAGGTAACTTTTTTAGAATTAAGTAATAAAATACAACCTATTTGTGCTTAATTCCCGATGCCCACATCACACTGAGGCTCAAACATAAGCAAAATCCACAAGACAGACAAGGACAGCTCATAAGTAAGCCAAGCCCACCTCTCACATTATGACTTTGAGTTCAAGCATATGATGGAGAGAAAGTCCTCTAATGAAACATCAAGCCACCAGAGCTTGTAGCAGTGATCCTGCATATTGTGTATCTTCCATGCACTCAATATCAATGCCTCTCATCTCATACACCAGAAAACCCAAAGAGAACAATGAATACAAAGGAATGAGATTTTGCTGGATAGAGTTGAGCTTTGGAGTGCCACCCACCATTGTAGTAGCTGAGATTTGTTCGCACCCCTAAGAACTAATGTTTGCACCCATGGGAGCAATCTGCTCCCCAATGAGAATGCATGATCTAGGAATCATCATCAATTTGAATCTTTCTCTGTATTTTTGCACTGAATTTCAGATTCCCCAAAGGACTGTCCAAGGTTCCAATCCAAGCCTATTCTTTTCAAACAAAAGAAACCATCTTTGTAATTAATTGAGAACTGGATAAATATTGATTGGTATCATGGAAAGAATTAACTTTCAACTCTGATCCTGAATTCTTTTATTTTGCAGTGGATGTTCTGTGGCCTCAGCCCTCTCCAATTCCGATCTTTCAATAAATAATAGGTATGTGACCATCTTTGGCAAATCAGCTCTGTAGCAACTGGGCTCTGTCGTATTCTCTGTGGTATCCTCGGCACCAGGCCCAGTGTAATCACGCCACAAGTCATTTTAACCAAAGCAGTTTCTCAGATGTTTTCCTTCTAATGGAAGGCAGTTACGAATGACCAAGCTATTTTCATTTATCATGGTCATATTTGCCATGATTATAATAGACAGTGGATAGTAGTTCCACTCTATTCCTACTGGTATCAGTCATGCCTACTGAGTTTGTTGCTAAAACCACTAGGATTCTCTTCCCTTTAAGGTGCATATGGCCCTGGGGATTCAAGTTGTAAGAGCAGCACAATTTTCAGCCTTTGCCCGGCACTCTATTAAACTCAGGAGGATGGCCTCGTCGCTAATTTGTCCTCTCCTAGGTCCTGACAGAATATAACCAGCTTGGTGTCACATACAGAGCCACATATCTGAACTCACACTCTCCCTGATTCACACAGGTCACAGCAACCAGACAATTAACCACGTTACTCTTCGGTGGATCTTTACAGATGTGGCAATGACTACCTATATACTGAGATTCTTTGGAGACTCCTCACAAAGACTGATGAACGATCATTTTCATCCTGTGTCTTCACTCCCTTCCAAGGGACGATGGGGTCCATTTCAGTTGGATTTCCAAATTTTGACACATAATAATTAAAGCATTACTGCAGGTTGAAAATCAAGAGTTTGGATTCTGAGTCCTCGGTCTGCTCTTTTGGCCTGATAAATTGCTCATTCTTCTTTATTTACATGAATATATTCTCTCTTCTGGATGCCAAGACATGTAGCCTTCAATGCCCTTTCTGGTCTGAATGTTTCCATCCCCACAAAATTCGTATTTGGAAGTCCTAACCCCCAAAGTGATGGTATCAGGTGGCGGGCCCTTTAGGACTTGATTAGGGTGTGAAGATGGAGGCCTCACGAATGGAATTAGTGCCCTTATCAAAGAGGTCAGAGATAAATGCCTCCCTCTCCTGCTGTATGATGATACAAGGAGAACTCTGCAGTGTGAGACGTGAAGCAGGCTCTCACCAGAACTGGACCACGCTGACAGCCCGATCTTGGATTTCCAGACTCTGCAGCTGTGAGCAATACATTTCTGCTCTTTACAGACTACGCAGTCTATGCTCTTTTGTTGAAGAAGCCCAAATAGTAAGACATGACCTGACTTACTGTGTCCTCAGAATACCTCCCAGGAGTCTGTAAAATACCTAAAGCGAGAGACACCATCTTACCCAACCCCGTTTCCTAGACAGCTAGTCCAGTCCCTATCATTTCCAGAGCTCAATCCATACTCATGAAGGGACCAATGATAATAGTAATAGGAGAAGGAACAATACCAACATATATTAGATAGATATGATATGAGAGGACGATAATCTACAGAGACTTTGTAAATTCTTCATGGTTCTACAAGGGAAGTGATAATGGAATATTGTGTGAGATATTTTTTTAAAGATCATTTGCAGGAATATTTTCTTCTTCAAGTTTGCATTTTCAATACTTAGAAGAGCAGGATGAGAATCACGGGCCTGGACGCAAACGGGAGAGTCGCTCTCCCCTTTTTCTTCAGTCATCCTCAAGTACTTGCAAGGAGCTGCCTGATCATACTTTTCTCGTCTACCTCAGGCAATAAGGAAACAACTTGTGTCTACATTCGTGGATATTTTCCTCGTAGGCTATGCCTTTGGGCATCAACTTGAATGCTTCTTTCAAACAGTCTATGGTGCTGTGAACTCTGAGTGACATCCGTGTCATCTTCCCCAAGCTGAACTTGTGGAATAAGAATTTGGGTCTGATTGTGGGTGTGTTGTTTTTTAGTTTTCTTTATTTCAGCAAATGAACAATAAAAATACATGAAATCATAATACCACTGAGTCTGAGAATAAACATCCAAACTTGACTGTTTTCTTTCTTTTAAGGCAGAACTAGAGGATGAGAGTTTTTTTGACTTTTTATTTCATACTGGAGTATATCTGATTAACAATGCTGTGCTAGCCTCAGGTGTACAGCAGAGTGATTCAGCCACACGCATACATGCATCCATTGTTTCTGAAACTCCCCTCCCATCTAGGTTGCCACATAATACTGAGCAGCGTTCCCTGTGCTACACAGTAGGTCCCTGTTGGCCATCCATCCCAAATATAGCAGTGTGTTTATGTCAATCCCAAACTCCCCAACTATCCCTCCCACACACCCTTCTCCCCGGTAACCATAAGTTTGTTCTGTTAGTCTGTGAGTCCGTTTCTGTTTTGTAAATAAGTTCATTTGTATCATTTTTTTTAGATTCCACATATAAACGATATTTCTCTTTCTCTGTGGGTCAGATTGTTTTTTAACGAAGTGTGTGCAAGCAAGAACATTAGTTGTTCCTCTCCACCCACACCCAGAACTTCATTAGGACAAATAGTGTAAAGATGAAAAGTGGTCTTATGCACTGAACTTGTCTCCTCGTCCATTAATCATCCAATAATTTCCCAACTTCGTTGCAGTGAGATTTCCACAAGGATAAATCCAGGCCATGTAATGTGAGCAGAAGTGCTCTTGCCCTGTATAGTCCTGGCCCTTGAAAACCTCCCATGTGATGCACCAGATTATTTTCCCTTTACCACTGAGTGGAATAGACTCAAGTACTGCAGAAAAATTTGGAGTCATCTGTTGATGATGGAAAAATCCACAAAACAGGGGGTACCCATGTCCCCGAACCACTCTTTGGAGAGCAACTTAGAACATCCATCTGATCAGGAATGCCTGCCTTGTGTTCTTATACCAGGGAAAGATAAGACTCTATTATGATCAAATTCCTGACAGCATTCTCTTTACCTGTTACAGCAGTCAGCATTAAGTTAACTGACAAATATCTCTTAACACCGCACTATCCAAAAAACCTTTCTATACTTCATATGTTGGAAATAGCAAATACCCCTCCCAAAACTTAAAGTGATCTTTTAAATTACGTTATTAAATTATTGATACAAGAAAAGAGATTGGGGCTTCCCTGGTGGCGCAGTGGTTGAGAATCTGCCTGCTAATGCAGGTGACAGGGGTTCGAGCCCTGGTCTGGGAAGATCCCACATGCCGCGGAGCAACTAGGCCCGTGAGCCACAATTGCTGAGCCTGCGCGTCTGGAGCCTGTGCTCCGCAGCGGGAGAGGCCGCGATAATGAGAGGCCCGCGCACCGCGATGAAGAGTGGCCCCCACTTGCCACAACTAGAGAGAAAGCCCTCGCACAGAAACGAAGACCCAACACAGCCATAAATAAATAAATTAATTTAATTAAATAAATATTTAAAAAAGAAAAGAGATTGTGTTCTTCTGTCAAAACCTTTTTTAAAATCATGATTTTCATTTCAGACATTTTTCAGCCTGTGAGGAAACACAAGTCGAGGTTGCTTTGGACTTGAACACTAATGTAATTGAATGAAAAGTGTCACGAGTATAAAAAATATTCTGTATTTGTTGACATTTCTTTGAGGATTCTTACATAAGGGAAAGGCACCTTTCAATTTCCACTCTGACAACCTCCCAGGCACAGGGGCTGTATTCCTTTGCCTTCAGGTAGACATGGATTCCGTGGAAATACTCCCGGGCAGCCAGTCCCAAATCTCGACAATCTAGATTGTCTTTTTTCAGCTGCTCCAGTCGGTGCAGCCTCAGATGAAGGCTGGAGAGAAGTTTATCGAGGAGGGTGTTGTTCCAGGCAGCACGGCTGTCCTCCGTGGCGAAGAGGTTGAAGATCTGCTGGAGCATCAGATGGTGGTGACAGGTGCCTTGAGTCATCTGGATTGGGGTGATATTCTCTCTTTTCCAAGGACATTTGAAGTCGGTTCTGTCCTTTAGGCACCACTGAGAGGGGATCCTTTGCATCTGTTCCAAATGTTGGAAGACTTCCTTGTTTTCCTGGCTATGGCTTCTAGGCAAGTTCCAGCCAAGAGAGCAAGCAGGGATGGAGCAGAGCGTCACTCCTGCCACTAGCAAATAGATCTGGGCCATTGAGAATGAGTGATTCACTAGATGGCCGCCAGGGAGCGCGCGGGCACCGCCAAACAATTAGTGGGCAGCTTCCTTCCCTGGAACGGTGGACAGCGTCCTTCCCTAGGCGGCCGGTAGAGGGCGCAGGGTTTGTTTGGGAAACGCCGACTCCTGAGTTTGCAGTCTGCGGCTGTCTTCCTGCGGTTCGAGAGACAGGGCGAAACGTAGTCTCTGAGGCTGCTTTAATAGTCAGCATAGCGCGCGAAACACCTTGGTTTACTCGGTGCCGAGTGTTGAAGAGGAAGCCTTGTCGCGGCCTGGCCAGCGACATTTTTGTCTGGTTGGGAACCGGAACCTTGCATTTTCGGGGCTTCCCCTGAGTTTTGCGCTTTATTTTCTCACAGAAACCGGAGCGAGGCAATTTTGGGGAAAGAAGCCTTTTTCTGAGCGGTCTGAGGTGGGGAATCAGAGCGATTCCCAGCCTCAGAGAAAGGGGAGCCGAGTTTACAGATTCGGGCTCGTTTCTGGCGCGAGGCAGCGAAGGCTCAGAGAAAAGGGAACGCGGCGGCGGCGATGGGAGGCCAGGACGATGTTGGGGCCGCCCTGCGGGTGAGTCGGAGCGCGGCCACCACCGGGGCCGAGGACGCGGGAGCTGAGCGCCCCTGTAGATGCTCTGGGACTTCATGGTGTCTTTCAAGGATACAGCGTTAAAGTGAGGGAGAAAGTACTGAATATCTGAAAAGTAGGACTATTAAAACACTCACAGCATTTTATTTGTTATACTTTAAAATTAATTTTATATTTAACTTAATTCATATCATATTTAAATTAAATACTTTAAATGTTTCATATTTTTATAATAAATTTATGTTAAAATGTTTTCAATATTAAGCATAGAATATTAAAATATATTTTCATATTAAAATAGAGCATTTTATTAAACTTTATTTAAACTATTGTCTTTATACTAAAGTATTTAATGTAATTAATTATTTGTTTATTTTAGGCTGGGTTTATTTGTTTTAGGCTGGGTTCAGTCTTTGTTGCGGTGCGCGGGCTTCTCATTGCGGTGGCTTCTCTTGGTGAGGAGCACGGGCTCTGGGCGCGCAGGCTCAGTAGTTACGGCTCGCGGGCTCCAGAGCACAGACTCAGTAGCAGCAGCACATGGACTTAGTTGCTCCAAGGCATGTGGGACCTTCCTAGACCAGGGATCGAACCCGTGTGCCCTGCGTAGGCAGGTAGATTCTTAACCACTGTGCCACCAGGGAAATCCCAAGTATTTAATGCAGTTTTACTTTTCTACCTTTAATGGAAGCCAACTCATTAATATTTTCAAAATTACTTTTTCACTTGTTTTTAATTGAGGGAATTACCATGTTTGACAATTTCTAATGACCCCGTGATAGTCTTAACTGATTTTTAACTCATGTTCCTGAAATGTCTTTCCCAGGACCTCACCTTGACTATATGGTTAGAAAGAAGGGTTGGTGTGTACAAGCAACTGAGGACATTTAGCAGGTCAGACTTTTTCATTTTTCTTTAGTAAGAATTTTATACACTAAGTGGAATTTGCCCAAATTTCATTTACATCATGAAGGCTTACTTTGTAAGACTGTCAGGGCCATGCAAATGGAGGTCAACTTCATTTCTTTACTTAAAATTTTTATATTTTGTTCCTCGTGCATATTTTGGTATTAATTTTCATTTTAAAATACTGCATTAAAACATCCTTTATCTTGATGACTTAGATTTGGTGCCTTTGTACCATTCGTGCTTAAGAGAAATACCAGCTTAACATTGCCCTAATGGTAACCCAGGAAATAGCTTTTGAATTAGAGTATTGTACTGTTCCATGGCTGAAAATCTAGGAATGCTTTACTTCTCATCACTCTCTCCCCCATATATATATTTCTAACCATTTTCCTGGTCTCTACAACATTATTTTAATGTCTTTTTTTTAAGGAAGAAAAAACCCTTTTGACTGCCTTCATCTGATTTTCTCAACTCACACCCCCTTGGCTATGGTAACCACAAATCTGATCTCTTTTTCTCTGAGGTTCTGTGTTTGTTTTTAAAGTATAATTTAATCTGTGTCTTAAAAATTAACACCAGAGGTGGTCTGAAACAAAATAAGGTGAGGAAAAGGACTATTTATCTCATTTATACTAGTCACAAAGTAGCCTTTTTTTTTTTTTTTTTTTTTTTTCTTTTTTGTGGGGAGGAGGTCAAAACACTTTCTTAGATGCTGCAAAGAGCTTCAGATGCCGTAGGAGTTCTCCTTAATGTACCGGGCCCTGCTCTAAGGGTAGAGACTAGGTCTCTACTCCTTCGCAGGCCGACAGGCAATCCCTCTCCTAGAGTTTGCATTTGGGGGCCTCAACATGCAGACCCCTGAGTGTTAAGGAACCTGTAGTCAGAGCTTCTCTTGGCTGGGCTGAGGGTGGACTATACAGGTTACCATTTGTTATATTAATACAAAAGGCTGCTATCATTCACTCTGTTCAAATTCTCAGCCTATACTTGGCAAACTTTATTTTATTTGATCTAGGCAATGTCTTGTGTGACCACAACTAAAGTTGTCTCCATTTTTTAAAAGAGGAAATGAAAATCTGATGTCATTTAAATTCAGGAGCCCCAGATTTTTGTCAGAGTGGAGCTTTCTGCTGCTCCCAGGCCCTCCTCTTCATCAGCTCTGAGCACTGGCCCTCAGCTGCACTGAGCACGCGGTGCTGCCTTCATCCTAATCCTGCCTCTGAAGTCTGTCCTCCCTGCTCCCTGGAGGGCAGTCACCATCCCTGCCTTACTTTCCTGGAATCCACATTGCCAAGCGCCTTGTCACATATATGTGCAGTCAGAACATTTCTGGTGACAGAATGAAGAGAACTGCGTGAATTTACCCTTGCTGTTCATTTTTAGGTCACCATTATCTGTAAACTGTCAGAAAATGTGAGCTATGGTCCTGTAAAGAAATGTGGAAGAATTTAAATCTAACGTATCAGTCCCTTTAGAGGAAAATGCAGAGAGGTGAGGCTAGTTGTATTTTGGTGCAATTTAAGAAGTGGCAAAATAGAGTACAGGGTCAAACCTCTAAGTATTCTTATCAGAATTGAAAAAGAGATATATTGAGACTCAGGTTTTTATTTCAACCTTGGGTCTCATTTAGATGAATATATCCTATTGGATTGATACTCTTTCATGTTCCAGGAGTGTGTTTAATTTCCAGTGTAATAAAAGAAGAATTGAAGTTGTGACATTCTATGTTGCCCATAAATGGAAGACAAATTGCAAAAACGTGGAAACAATACTGGGATAAGTAGAGAAATGACAATCCTGGCCTATTTAAGAATCTCATTTGCAGGCAGGTACTCAGAGCAGCTGGATACAGGCTCCCACAGCCAGACACCTGCATCACCAGGCTCACCGGGGCCTGCCACCCTCCTCACTGATGACACCCAGGATGATGTTCTCCAGCCCTGTCTGCACCCTTAGCTGTGACCAGCCCCAAACCATGGCCGGCCAAAGCAGGAGACCCTCACAGTTCTGCACCTAAGGGGGAGAATCTTCCTTGTTTTCCTGCCTGAAGGACAAGAAGGTTTTCACGTTCCCTCAGGACAAGCTAGATGACAGTTGGTTCCAAAACGCTCAGGCCGCCTCATTCTCCATGAGATGATCCAGCAGATCTTCAGTCTCTTCAGCCCAAAGAGCTGAAATTCCTACTAGGCTTGATCACCAGTGGGAAGATCTGGAGACCAGTTTGGTGTAGGAGATGGAGAGGAAAAGACCCTGCTCGGCAATGAGGACTCCAGCCAGATTTTGAAGTACTCCTTCCAAAGGACCAGGCTCGATCTGAAAAGAAAGTCCACAGCTGCTGTGACTGGGACACTATCAGACTGGAAGTTGTGAAAATCAGTGTGTGCTTTCCCTGTATGTTCAACCTCAGAGAGAACCCAGGAGTGGGAAAGGAGATTTGGACCCAGTTTTCCACAATGGAATCTTATCTACTTATAGGTGGCCTCAATCGTGTCAATATTCACTGAGTTCAGAACTTTTTCTTTGCTTCAGTTGTTAACTGCATTGAGTCATCTCAGCAGATTATTTTACAATAGTAAGAGGAAAGTATAGTTTTGAGTTTTTATTTGTAATAATTAGAATTTATTTCTCTACGATTGTTGTTTTACTTACAAAATTTATTCTTGATATTATTATGTGGTCCTTTGTGTCTTGTTCTGCTTTGCTTTTGGGTGCAAATGGTTTATTTTATTTTACTTTTAAATGTATTTTATTGAAGTATAGTTGATTTACAGTGTTGTGTTAATTTCTACTGAACAGCAACCTGATTCAGTTATATATATATATATATACATACTTTTTCTTATTCTTTTCCATTATGGTTTATCACAGGATATGGAATGTAGTTCCCTGTGCTATACAGTAGGACTTGTTGTTTATCCATTCTCTATATAATAGTTTGCATCCACTAATCCCAAACTCCCAATCCAACCCTCCCCCTCCATCTCTCCCCCTTGGCAACCACAAGTCTGTCTCTATGTCTTTGAGTCTGTTTCTGTTTTGTAGATAAGTTCATTTGTGTCATATTTTAGATTCTACATATAAGTGATACCATTATGGTGTTTGTCTTTCTCTTTCTGACTTACTTCACTGAGTATGATAATCTCTACTTCCATCCATGTTGCTGCAAATGGCATTATTTCATTGTTTTTCATGGTTGAGTAGTATTCAAATGGTGTGTTTTATTTTTCAATTTTTTAAAATTAATTTTTATTGGAGTATAGTTGCTTTACAATGTTGTGTTAGTTTCTACTGTACAGCAAAGTGAATCAGCTATACATATACTTATAGCCCCTTTTTTTTTTTTGGATTTCCTTCCCATTTTAGGTTACCACAGAGCATCCAGTGGAGTCCCCTGTGCTATACAGAAGGTTCTCATTAGTTATCTATTTTATACATAGTATCAATAGTGTATGTATGTCAATCCCAACTCCCAATTCCTCCTACTTCCCCTCCCCCCTTGGTATCCATACATTTTCTCTATGTCTGTGTTTCTACTTCTGCTTTGCAAATAAGATCATCTTTACCGCAAATGGTGTGTTTTAAATGTTAGGTCTTCTCATACTCTT
This sequence comes from Eschrichtius robustus, assembly GCF_028021215.1. Classification (NCBI taxonomy): domain Eukaryota; kingdom Metazoa; phylum Chordata; class Mammalia; order Artiodactyla; family Eschrichtiidae; genus Eschrichtius; species Eschrichtius robustus. Next base: position 70,419,190 of record NC_090833.1, read on the forward strand.
AAAGAGATAGGAAGTGTCCTTAAACCTTTAATCTGCCTTAAAATCCAAAAGGAATGTAAATAGTTTTGTTCATTTCATTGATTTTGAAAATATTTTGAAGTATCTCTGCTCCCAGTAATTTTCTTGTATTTGTGAATATATTGGTCAATAAAAGAAAGCTATTACTTTCTTAGTGGAGCATTCTGTCAGAGAAGACAGGCATTAAACAGTAAGAAATTAGGTAGGAACCCTTTTCAGGGCTGTGAAGGAGACGCATAAGACACTATGACAGGTTATAGCAGTGGAGATTCAATTAAAGGAATGCTAATACGGTGACAGGGAGAATATAGGATACTGGGAGCATGTGGGATTGCATGGGTCAAGGAAAGCTTCCAGAAGAAGCAGTTGATGAGCCGGCATCTCAAGGGTCTGTAGGAGTTAGCCAGGTAATTGACTAATGGTCAATTTTGGACATATTATCTGGAAATATTCTAGGGTAGCAGGTACATATAAGTGCTTGGAGAGGAACAAGTGTTTGGAGATGTGATCCTGGGTAAAGACATGCATATGGAGGTCACAATCATAGAGATGACATTTGGAACTATTTGGGAGGTTGAGAGTGTATGTGCAGAGAGGATGAAGTGTGGGACTAGCATCGAATTTTGAGGAACACCAATTCCCTAAGATGAGAGGGAGTAGTCAACAAAGGAAGGAGAGGAGGAGGAGCAGAAAAGCAGAGGATGGTGGTGACAGAGAGACCAGATGAGCGTCAGACTTTAAGATGGAGGATGTGGTAACAAGTGTCCGATGCTTCTGAAATGTCAGCTGAGGCTGCCTGACAGTGACCTCTGATCTCAGTAACATGTAGCTTATTATAAATCTTGGCTGAGCAGGAGAACAGGGAGGCCGAAGCCAAATTATAACAACTGGAGAAATGAGGTGCATGTGAAGTTAGGGACGGATATTGCAGAGAATGCTCAAGATGTTTGGGTGTGAACAGAATGACAGAAGCAAGATAATAACCTACAGGTGGTTGTAAGGCTAAGAAATGGGCATATTTAGGATGAAGAAGATGAAAATTAAGCATATTAATATTGATCAGAACTAGCCAGTAAAAAGGAAGATGTTGATACAGCAGAGAGAGGAGGTAACTGATCAAGCATAAGCATCTTATTGTACTAAGGCCTTCTCTACTTTGCATCAAGGGGATCTCTCCCAAAAGCTAAACCTTCTGGAATTCTCCCTCTGTTTGCTCTCACAAAGGTTTTGCACCCTGGTTCAGTGAACTGTGGTGAGGCTTGGGATGAGTAAGAGGTACTTTCTTTTATAAAGTGATAGATATATGGTCTAAATGTGAGAATGGAAGTGAGAATGGAAGTGGGAATGAAGATAGGCTAAATGTCCATCTCTCTTCTCAGGCCAATCAGTTCTATGCCAAGCATGTGTGTCAATGCTGATGATGTTAAAAATCTGCTTAATGAAATATTTAAATAAATTTGAACACTTTTTAAAAAATATTATCTTCTGAATAATTTTTAAAAATACAGCTGTTTGATACAGGAAAAACAAAATTTTCCTTGTCATGTCAATAAGAACGTTTGGATAATTGGTAGCTAGGATTTATTATTACCACCGTGAATTAGTAAACTCAGAGAAACATTTTGTTTGATACTTATGACAATCACATATTGATTAAATTTTATATATGTCTAAACATTTATAATAATTTTAAACTTGTATAGAAATATATTGTACTACAGATCTTCAAACCAGTATATTACAAAGTATAAAATCAAAAAATGTTTAAACATTTAATGAATTTGGATTCACCAGTAAATCCTTTCTTTCCTTATTAGCCCCTGTCTGATAGATATTACACATCCACTTTTGGATTCAATTATATATCGGTTTACTAAGAAACCAAGAAACCAGGCAAAATGACTTCCTGCCTTAATATTTGTCCCTGAGCAGATTAAATTTTTAAAAAATCTTTTTCCTGGCATATTCAAAGATAATAAGAAAATAAAAGAAAAACAATTCAGAACCTGGAACCAAGTAGGTTCTCTTCTTCATTAACAAGTTGACAGGAAAACTCAGGAATTAAAGGAAAATATTTTGATTCTCAAGATACTGAAGTTCACTGACTTTCACTGGTACTTGAAGTTAAGCAAATTGGCTAATTTCACTGCCCCCTTTCTGACTGGTTACTAATTAAAGGAATGGTTGATGCAAATATTTACACCAAGCCATGGTTAGGGAACAATTGGTAAAATGGTTTTTAAAAAAAATCCAAACTTTTTTCAAGTAATAAATTACAATAAAAATTATTTTAGATATTTATTTGGGATTATCCCTTGGGAGGAACCAGACAAAGTGTATTCTTTCTTGTAGCCTCATTTTACTTCTTGCTGTTTCCTTTCTCTCATCAATACTCCCTGTCAGGTATGATTTGAACTTGAACTATTTAGACACAATCTAACTAGTGTATTATATGAGCTAAATGACTGATGCCGTGCATCTTAGTTCAGGCTGCTCTAAAAAGGTACCAGAGACTGGGTGGCTTATAAATGGCAGAGTTTTGTTTGTCAAAGTCTCTCACCTGGAAGTCTGAGGTCAGCATGCCAGCAAGGTTGAGTTCTGGTGAGAGCCCTCTTCTGGGTTGCACACTGCCAGCTTCTCTTTGTATCCTCACATGGTGGAGAGCAAAGAGAGGAAGCAAACTGTCTTGTGAGTCTCATGAAGGCATTAATCCCATTCATGAGGGTTCACCCTCATAACTTCATCTACTCCTAATAACCTCCTAAATATCCCACCTCGTAATACCATCACATTGAGGGGTAGGGTTTCCATATATGAATTTTGGATACACACACACATTCAGTCTGTAAAGCGGTGATAAGAAGATCTGACGGTATTGTGTTTATGGCAAGGATTCATTAGAATGTATTTCATCTTGACATTTATTTGAGGATAAAGAACACCTTCCTTGATGCTGCCCTTGCTTTTTATGGCACATTAAACCTATACTGATTATTAATTAAATGTTACAATGCTACTGTGAACATGATTACCAAGGACCTGCCAGACAAATTCCACAGACTTTCAGTCTTTATCAAAAATGACATGACAGCAACTACAAATTCCTTAGCCCTTATAAGGGACTCACTTAATCTTTCCAACATAGTTGAAACTGAGTTGTTAATATTCTAATATTCTCGTCTCCAAGGGTCACCTGCTAAGAGTTTATGTGAATAAAACAATCTAATAAGTAAATGGTAAGTCCAGGTTTCACAACCTAGTAGGTCATATTCCAAATTCCACCTCCCTATCCACACCTTAGACATCTGTGCAAACGGCATGTATTGAACCATCACTTATTTTCTGGAAAGCCCTATACTTTTCTCATAACATATTGATATTCCTTTGTCGTCTCATACTTCGCTGTTACGAATTCTCTATATTTTCATAAGTTTATTGTCCACCTACAAATTTGTAGATGCGTTGACCAAATTACAAAGTATCCTATAAAGCAGAAACTAACACACCATTGTAAAGCAATTATACTTCAATAAAGACGTAAAAAAAAAAAACAAAGTATCCTGATTATTTTACATAATAAGCAAAATGAAATTATCAACTGGTAATTATTTCTGATAGCCTTAAATGTGATCAACAAAATCAATAATTCTAATTATTTTAAAATAATCATATTTAGCACAGGGAACTCTACTCAATATTCTGTAATAACCTATATAAGAATCTGAAAAAGAATGAATATATGTACATGTATAACTGAATCACTTTGCTCTACACCTGAAACTAACACTACATTGTAAATCAACTATAATAAAAATTTTTTTAAAAATCATATTTAATTGTCCAAGGATGATTCATATAGATTGTTCTATTAATTCTCACCATAAATTTATGAGCTGCGTGCTAGACAAGACCCTTGAGAGTTTTGACCCCTGCACCAGATTGGATTACAAACATTTCAAGGAGTCCTCTGTAGACAACACCAAAGCTCTAGTGGATTCAGGCAACAAATACTTAACGCTCCCCACTTACATAAATATGGGAAATGATTGGAAGAATATAAGACGATGTATACTAACGGGTAAAATGTGAGGGATGGAGCAGAGCATCCCCACGGCCATCAGCAGCGAGATCAGGAGTCCAGAAATTCAGCATTTCACCTGGACCACCGTGAAAGGGAGCTCAGGTCCTCCGCGAGGCAAAGCCCGTAAAGCTGCCTTCGCTGCGCCCCAGCGGCCGGGAGGGGGCGCCCGAACTCGCCCCAACGGACCGACGGGCACCGCCCACCCAGCGGGACCCGCCTCCGGGTCCAGCTCCGCGAACTCGGGCGCAGCGCCCACGGGAAGAACCCGCGCGTCGCTGTCTGCAGGAGCCCCGGCCCAGGAAAGGCGCCGCCGGGGCCCAGGGAGCGCGTGGGGCTGCTAGAGCAGAGAGGAAACTTCCTTTTCGGGCCTGACTGCGGAGGGGAGCTTTGCCGCGGCTTCGCACAGTCTTTCATTTTCTGCACCTGCCTCTGCGTCCATCCTTCCCTTCCTGGTAGGAGCTTTTAGCCAGACCGGTTGACGCCGGTGCCCATTTAGTGCAGGGATTGACGGCTCGAAATCAGAGCATGTCGTGGTATGTGTTCAGATTAAGACACTTTTCTAGGGAGAAAGGAAATCGGGGAAAGGGGAAACGCATCTACAGTCTGGAAGGGAAGCTACTAGATATTGGGACCCTCCAGTGGGAAGACTTGGGGACAAGGCTGAGACTTAAAGGAGCCCCGTGGGAAAGGGAAAATGTGAAATTAATTAACCTTTAATGTAAATGGTTAATTTCTCGTACAATGTTTATGTTGTTGAAAAAATATTTTTAAATTTAAAAGTATTAAACTCACACTGTCTAATATTTTATTTATGCCAAAAGAAGACTTTATTATAAGTTCCTGGCTTCAATGGAAGCAAAATCATTAGTAATATTTTCAGAATTACTTCTTGTTTATCTCATTTCAATTGAGAGAAGGCCATATTTGGCAATCTCTTATGACCCAGTAACTGTCTTTAATAATTAAAGTTACAAAATCTTTTGGTCCTCTCATTTGTTTTACTTGGGGTTTTTTTGTTTGTTTCTTTTTTGTTTTTTGGCTGCATTGGGTCTTCTTGCTGTGCACAGGCTTTCTCTAGTTGCAGCGAGCTGGCTTCTCATTGCGGTGGCTTCTTTTGTTGGCAGAGCACGGGCTAGGCGCACAGGCTTCAGTAATTGCAGCATGCAGGCTCAGTAGTTGCCACACACGGGCCCTAAATCTAGCAGGCTTCAGTAGTTGTGGCGCGTGGGCTCAGTATGGCGGCACGCAGGCTCTAGGGCTCACAGGCTTCAGTAGTTGTGGTGCATGCACAGACTTAGTTGTTCCGTGGCATGTGGGATCTTCCCGGACCAGGGATCAAACCCATGTGTCCTGCATTGGCAGGCGGATTCTTAACCACTGCACCACCAGGGAAGTCCCCTCTCATTTGTTTTAAGCAAGGGTCTTCTATTAAACATTCAGCTTTGTTATAGTCACGGTTTTTCATTGTAGAATTTTATTAACTTCTTCAGAATGTCATCTCATATGGATACGTTGCATAAAACTTTGTAATCTGTATCAAGATGCTTTTAATTTCAGCATAGTGTAGATTTAAACTTAATATAACATTTTCTACTTAATACATAACTTCTGTGCCAATGCACTGATTGCATTTTGTTTTGATGCCCACTAGAGATCCATAGATATTTTTAATCGAGTGTTTGGTACAGCCATTAGGATATTTCATTTGCTAGTAGAATTTAAAAATTTGTGTGTATGCTTTGTACAATGCTAAAAAAGATAATCCTATTTTAATTCACAGAGGTAGAATTTTTGCATAACCAAGTTATGAGCTGAGCAAGGCACAAATGTGGCATAATCATCTTTTGGGTGAGCATGAAATAATAATGGTTTTTACACCTTGTGTACACCCGTCACAGTAACAACTATCATAACTATGTGTATATGTCTCTGATTATATAAGGTACTCAGTTATGATAACAGTTATGAGTTGTATTCTCATTACATAGAGCATATAACATAAGATGGTACGTTCAATGGAGTATAGTATTCTCATTATCCCTATTTTAAAGCTGAGAAAAACTGTACAATAGGAAAAAGGAAACAGTTGCTCTAAATCATGCAGGAGGTTGAAGGAAGACTAAGGAGATGCCCGGCTAACAAATGTACTGGTCACCTGAGAAGACAAGAGTAACCCACAAGAGAAAATGGAGGAAAACTGTAGTTTTCAAACAGTTTTACTGGCACAACTATCTTAAGCTTATTACATTTATCACTTTTATTAACAACCCTGAGGACCAATAATATCCCTAACATTGTGCAGGATACTGGGTGGGAATAAGAGGTGTAGAAGTGCTCCTGCCCTGGGGAGTCAATCACAAGCATTTAAGTGACTCTCGGTTACAAGGCCTTGGGTGAGTATGTGCACAGGGAAGGGTGGGGAGAGGGGTTGAAAGTAAAGGGCAAGACCTTGATCTTGAAAAGTACAGGAGCATAGGAAATTATTAGAGTAATAAAAGCTGAAATGTCTTATATGAAACGTAGAAACCATGGTAGGATTTTGGGGAGTCAGTTTTAATTAATTAACTCTGGCTCATTACAGTAGGGTTTGGAGCCCCATGTTCAAATCTCAGCCAAACCTCAGTCCATGGTGGTAAATAAATGATGTGCTGGGATTAGATGAGATGCTTTGACACGTTGCAAATAGTCAAATATCAAGGTTCTAGCTTATATCTACATATTGACATTTGATTTATTACGTTTGATTTATAAAATATGAGTGGCATCCATGTAAATATCTTAATAGGCAAGGGAGACAGTGGAATGTAGGCTGGATTTAAAGGTAATATTTACAGAGATAAATAACCTGAAAAGGTGCATGGAGGAAAGAGTTTTCACAATAATTAAAGGCCTTCCCACTCTTTCTTGGGGTCACTTTCAACCTTTAGCTTTTAGAATTAACAGGCAAATTCTTCAGGGAAGTGTCTTAAAGAACTGGTAGAACAGCAAGTATGTCAGAAAACACCAGTAAATTTGTTAAAATATTTTTAACACATCATGGGATAAAGTGAAAAGTCATCCACCTTCTTTTTCAATTAAAATAAACTCCTGGTTCAAGGATTTTAAATGGGTTCAATAAGAAAAGAAATTCAGATTAAAAAAACAACTATGGATGCATAACAAATAAAATATCAGTAAAATAAATAGGCATGTTAATGATTAATAAATCATATAAGTAGAATTTATCTAATAATTCAAGGATGATTACAGCATAGCTATTAATATAATTCAGTAGATGGAAGAAGTCTTGTGTTCAGAATGCAGAGCTTTACCAAGTTCATGGATGAAAAACCTCAGTGGTGTAAAACTTTGATTGCACTCAGACTGGTTGTGAGAGAGGAGCTGAGAATGATGTCATGTACTTTAACCTGAGAACCTGGAAATACAGAGTTGCCATTAACTGATTAGAGAACAATGAGAAAGGACGGGTTCTTGTTATTGTTTTTATTTATTTATTTTTTAAGGAGAGTTGATTTTGAATAACATAAATGTGAGATGAATACTAGATACCAGCTGTCAAATAGGCAGTTGGGTATGTGATTCCAGAATTTATCTTTGGAAGACGTGAGTATCACGATTCTTTTTCAATCCCTGAAACTAGATTAGATCAGGACTTATTTCATGAGTTTAAACTGGAAAGAATTCTGGGCACAGAACACAGGAAAGGCACCAACTTTTGTGTCACAAATGAAACTCAGAATGGGCAGCCAGTGAGACGGGAGGAGCACAATGTGAGTGTGGCTTCTGGGATCCAGTTGAGGGCATGACAGACTATGTGTCTTCTACTTTTATAACACAAAGTTTGTATAAAAAATGAATAATGAATTTCTTTAAAAAGGTAAAGTGACAATGCAAGAGCAGTAGGTGCGTTGTGTATGGATAGGAAATTCATGGGGACTTCCCTGGTGGTGCAGTGGTTAAGAATCCGCCTGCCAATGCAGGGGACACAGGTTCAAGCCCTGGTCCGGGAAGATCCCACATGCCACCGAGCAACTAAGCCCGTGCGCCACAACTACTGAGCCTGTGCTCTAGAGCCCGCGAGCCACAACTACCGAGACCATGTGCCACAGCTACTGAAGCCCGTGCACCAGAGCCCATGCTCTGCAACAAGAGAAGCCACTGCGAGGAGAAGCCCACGCACCGCGACAAAGAGTAGCCCCCACTCGCCACAACTAGAGAAAGCCCACGCACAGCAACAAAGACCCAACACAGCCAAAAATAAATAAATAAATAAATAAATAAATTTTTTTTAAAAAAAGGAAATTCACAGAGGAAACTTGAATTTCCAGTTGACACTGTCACCTATCCTAGTGTGCTGGTCTTGAAGCTAAAGCCTCAGCTCCACAGCTATTCTTCTCAACTCTGCTCTGTGACGCTGGGGCTCCAGTTCCTTTGACTGCATTTCTGCTTTGCCAGCAGATTTCTTTCTTCTAAAGTTCTTCCATACAAGTTGCAAGAGATGGACTAGATGGCTGGAGGCAATTTTTCTGTTTTCCTGACTAGACTGTGACTGATAACAGCGACCATCAATTAGGAAAAGGACAACTAATGGTTGCTACTAGACGCTATCTGTCACCTATCAAGTTGGCAAAAACTAAAAAGAATGATAAGATTGTGTTTTGGATAATGTGTGGGAGCACATATAAACTTATATGCTCTTGAATATGGATCAAATATTATAAAAAATATAGCCATTTTATCGTGGAGAATTGGCGGTATGTATTTGCAATGTGTATGTATTTTGACCAGTAAAATTGACTGATGGCACCTTCTTCAGAGAAAGACTCTTACTTGGGTATAAGACACCTGCATGACACTTGTAGAAGTCTCTCCTCTGAAAGCACTAAATCCTGGGAAGGACTGGCTCTAGGATGTGACATTGCCAGCAATTATGGACCTGGGACTTTATGGAAAAGAGACTAAGATTAAACCTGGGAGAGCCCAGGATTGGAGAGCAAAACTTTACATTTCATAACTCCTGCTTTTTTCTTCCTGCCTCTGCATTGCTGCTGAAAGACCAAAAAACAAAACCAGTTCAGAAGCTATTTTTTATCTTTCTCATACTAAAAAAGCAACAAACAGTATTAATGAAAAATATATGTGACTATCTGCATTGATATGAGATCTCTCTTATTTCCATTTTACTCACTTTTAAGGTAGATCAAAGTATCCTCTACTGATCGTTCTTTCTCAAAGAAGTTTTACTAATTCCCAGGAAATCTTTTAGAAGTATAATACACAGAAAATGCAAGTATCTTCAGCATACAGCACAAGGAAATTTCACACACTGAATACACTGTGAAACTAGCACCCAAGTTAAAAGTAATAGATTTTGCCCAGGACGTAGCACGTTTCTTATGTTGCCGTCCAGTTGCTACCTCAGAGCAGCTCTCCTTCTCCTCCCTGAGGGTAGCCACTCTGTGACTCTAACAGTCCTGCTTATTTCTGACAGACACGCTTTTATGCCTCTTGTGTATATTTACTCATTGAATCCTGAGAATAATCCTATGAAAAAATACTACTATTGTCCCCATATTAAAGATGAGGAAACTAGGGAGCTTAGTGTTTGTGTTATTTGTCAAGGTCACACTGCTATTAATAGCAGAGCTGGGATCCAGTGCCATGAACCCTGGCTTCTTCTCACAGAGGTTTTGAATATCCTAGAACTCTCCTTTCACTTGTGCTCTCTTCCTGTGGCTTTCACTCTAACAGAAACCTTGAAGCTGGAAACGTGCACAGAACCAGAGCAGCTGTGTGGCTGGTCAGTGAGTTGGAGGGACTGAAGGTATGTATAAGGGAAGAATGGTTCAGTAAAGCGGGACTGGGGAGAAGGCGGGAGGAAGGTGCCAGGATCGGCAGTCAACACCGTATGTCACCAGCTTCCCTCGAGGAGATGACTCCTTCCCACAGGTATTTGCACTGACCACTCTTTCCTGACTGGGTATAAATCAGTTACACCTATGACATCAGGACTAACGATTCTGCATAATTTCCAGGACTTCCCTCAATTCCATGGAATTCCACCTTTTGACAAGCATTTCCTGCAATGAAAGTGGTAGGACTGTTTCAAAGGACAAAATGGACAAATACTATTCGGAGATAGATTCGTACAGAAAAAATAAGGATTTAGGTTCTCAGAATAAAAAAAAACAACTCAAGTTTTCTTTCATAAGAATTGAAAAAATAAAAATGCAAATTTAGTAAAATAGAAAGGTGAATATATTTTCTAAATTTTAATACAGTGTACACATAAAAATATCTTTTACATTAAAATATAAATAAGATATAAGAATAAATATATAAATATAAATATAATTAAGTAAACAATAAATAAATAACATCAGGGCAGTCACATCTTAGGGACTGATGCCCTTAGGGCTTAAGAATTTTAACATATACTTGTGTATTATTACTGACAAAGTATCAGCTGAATTAGTTCAATAAATTCTGTGATTAAAGTTGAAATAAGAGCCTTCTGAAATGACCAAACATATATGTGCAAGGGTGATATGGCATCTTAGTCAATGAGAAATATTTCAAGGTGACCCCAGGTCTCTATCCATAATTCTTATCCTTTCTTGCAAGTTGGTTGATGAAGACAAGGATCTCATGATTTCCACTCTGACAATTTCCCAGGCACAGTCACTGTATTTCTTCTCTTTCAGGTAGAGATGGATTCCCTGGAAGTACCTCTTCACGGCCAGTGTAGGGCCCGTCACTGCCAGGGCAGATTCTTCCTCTCCCATCACCTGCACCAAGCAGGCGTCCAGGTCCTCCAGCTGCTGATGGAGTCCAGTGTGGAGTTTGTCCAGGAGGGAGGTGTCCCAGGCGGCAGAGGAGCGCTCTGTGTGGAAGAGGCGGAAGATCTGCTGGAGCATCTCGTGGCGGACAGAGGTGGCCTGGGCCTTCGGGAGCTGGCTGCCATCCACCGTGTCCTGGGGGAAACCGAAGTCTTTTCTATCCTTCAGACAGAAGTGAGGGGGGATTCTCCTCATTTGGCCCAGAAGCATGAAGTTCCTCCTGCTAATCCGCACGTGGTTCTGAGACAGGTCGCAGCCCAGAGATCTACCAGGGCCGTAGCTGAACACCACCAGGGCGGTCAGTAGAGAGAGCACGAAGGCCATGGGGCAAATGAAGCTGCAGCTGGCCTGGCTGAGACGGGCGTCTGGGGGAACCTTGGGGGTAGGTTCTCTGATGACATTCTTTCTAAGCAAGGCCATTAAATAGGGAACACAGTAATTTTCATTTTCTAAACACTTCTATACACTTTTACTTCCTTTTTTGGGTTTCATTTATGTATTCTCAGTGTGGTCTAAGAAGATGTTATCAATCTAAACCATTAATTTTGCACTTTTCCCAATAATTTCAGATGTGCCCATCCAAATGGGTATTTATTAATCAAATGAGAAATGTCTTTGTGTTAAAGTCAGAAATGCTACAGGTATGTAAGTACATTCTCTCTCTCTCTCTCTCTCTCCTTTTCATGCATAAATATTGCTTTTCTCTGTTCCAGGAACAAATTTTTAGCCATGACCTTAGTCTCCATTTTTACTGCCTTACTTTATATAGAAAGGCAGGCTTCCTCAGCCCTATGGTTTCTGTACTTTTTTAGGGATTTACTAGACTACCTCTGGCAATTAAGCTCTTTGAAGCCAAAGAGGGGTTTCACAGCAGAGGCTGATGATTATAAGTGAATGAGCTTTTTAATGTTTCTCTTCCTTCACATTCATACAGGTCCATGTGGTTATGCTTCAGGGGACCACAAGGTCAGTACTAGTACCCTTTCTTTCTACCATTTTCTTACTGGAGACTTAGTCCTCCACAGGCTGGGCCAATACTCCCACCAGGAATACTGGTTCTTTTCAGAGAATATGGGTGTGGAGGTCCTAATTCCAAAAGAATTGTATTTTCCCAGCAACACCTCACTCACAAGGGAGAGATCACATCTAGTCACACCCTCTCCTCTATAGTGACAGAGTCCCCTTCCTAACCTGGACTCCCTGCCTGAGGGCAGGCTCACCACATCCAGAGGACTTTAAAATCCCCTTTCTGTGGAGGGGCTTGTTTATTGTTGGGAAAATAATTCATCTTCCAGGACCCTCACCCTTGCCCCTGGAGTGTTTGTGTGAAGGACTCTAGTCCTCAGTGGTGACCTCCTCTTCTCCTGACCTGTATCAGAAGTGTCAGCAGCCCTCAGATGCTGAGAGCAAACGTGTGTTTTCTCTGAGGAGGTGGAGGAATCATCCAATTCTAATCATTTCACCCTGAGTAAACAAATAATTTTTATTTTACCAAATACAAATTTTATTATTCAACTCTTTTACTAAAACTAGTGAACACTTGTTACACTCAAAGTTTCTGAGCTGGAGGCAGAGAATTCAGTGATGGTGTTGTCTCTCATTAAAGCTTATGTCACAGAAACCAGTGAGGTTCAGTTGTTCATTCAGCCAGTTGATGCCACTGGGCTTCTCCCTTCCTCTGTCTCCCTCTGAGAATGCAGGGCAGTGAGGCCCAAGGTATTATGTCAGGGAGAAATAGCCTTGTTTCCTCTACTTGTGTGCGATTCTACATTTAAAGTTTTAAAGTTTTTTATAAATTATATTCACTTAGTGACTTATTGGGCAAAATTTGTCTTGCTGCTCCTAATTAGTTCTCATTCATGGTGAGGTAAGAGCAATACAGGGAAGTAAAAAAGGCAGAGGGGCTGCGGTCTCTATCATTTTCAATGCTTTAAATTTTTTATTTCTCATTGCTACTTTCTTATAAAGTAAAATTCCACAATTATTTTGTGGGTGAAAAGAAAACTAATGTAAGGTGAAAGTCACGAATGTGAAAGAAGGGAAGTGATTTTCCACAGACACAATGACATATTCTAAGTTAGCAAAATTTAATACAACATAGTTGGGGAAGGGTAAAAGCCAATATGAATAACAGAAAGGCTGGAAAATGGCTGCTTCTGCCAGAAACTCAAAGAAGACCAAGTCTTGGGTTAACTGACTGCCTTCAGCTTTGCAAGACCAGGCACCTGATTTTTCTTTCATTTAATCAATATGTGATTATTTTTGAAGAAAGAGGGAAGAAGTCACACCGATCAGCTCACAAGCAACTGGCAACCAGAACCCAATGGCTAGAACACTAACCCTCTGTGGCAGGATCGTGGAGATCAGCCTTGCTGAGCATCTGTCTAGTTGATGAATCCACTCAGGCAATAAGAAGAGTGCTTTGAGAACACTAGATTAAACGGAAGGAAATTAGATGATGCCAAATGATACTGATCTTAATCTGGATAATAGTAATCGTCATATTAAAAAGTAGCAACTGGGGACTTCCCTGATGGTCCAGTGGGTAAGACTCTGAGCTTCCAATGCAGGGGGCCCAGGTTCGATCGCTGACTGGGGAAGTAGATCCCACATGCATGCCACAACTAAGAGTCCACATACCACAGCTAAAGATCCTGCATGCCTCAACAAAGATCCCTCATGTTGCAACTAAGACCCAGTGCAGCCAAAATAAATAAATAAATATTAAAAAAAAGAGAGAGAGACAGAGTCTTTGCTGAGAGATGTAGGGAATATGTTGAAAAAAAAAAAGTAACAACTGAATTTTATTGCTTGCTTATAAGTAACTAGCCACTTTCTAAGTTCTATTAACTTGGTCCTCTCAGTAACCCTATTTCGATCACACTCACTTATACAGCTGGAGACAAATATCGATCTGGACGGATGAACTATTCCAAACGTACCATAGATACAAGGGCAAACCTTAGTGAGGGGCTTTTCTATGATTTGTCTGAAAGAGCCCATTAAAGAAAGTGAAGGGTGGAAAAGAACATGATATTTAGGAACCAACTAAATCAGCAGAGGGAGGAGAGTGAGATGACAAAGGACCCTTAATTCCACTTCAGATGCCAAAGGATTGCTGTCTCTTGTTTTGGAGGGCTACACAGGGTGTGGTCTGTCAACTGAGCTGACTTTAAGTTCTAAGCAAAAATAGGCAAAATCCCTATTAAACAGTTAGAAAGGAGTGGATTTTTCTGCCAATTGAAGGAACAAGTCTAAGATTTTATGAGTGATTTCTTCAACGAAATACAGTCAATAACTTTATTAATCCAACAACAGCAGACCTCTGGAATCTATGTATTTTTAACTCTTGAGTTTTCTTGTGAGTTTAAGAACAAAGTAAAAGCACCTAACGATTTCTAGCCATATGACCTCTGACGTTTCTTCTTCAGGATTACAACTAAAAAGTCACTCGCCATCCGGTTCTACAAGAATGAAGTCACTAGTCACTGTAGTCCCTGACCGCAGCACGCCCTGTTAGGAGTTCAGGGTGGAGATGAGGAACGAGGCATGCCGTGCTCTGGGAAAACTGACAGAACAGGCCAGTAGGTCGTTAAATAATTTCCCAAGAAAATTTAATAAACGCAATTTCTTGCATGTTCTCCGTATGTAAAAAGCCCTAAAATCATTAACAGAGACATCTGTTTCTCATGACTAGCAGCAAGCTTCTAACAAGATGTGTTCTTGATTACATGTACCTACCTCACCAAAATCACCAGTATATACTGACCTCCCCCTTACGTCCTTGGGGCAGTTCGTCAGAGCTGACTGAAAGGCTATCCTCCAGGTTATGGTCCTCAGTAAGTCCTCCCCAAAATATGAACTCTCAGCTCTCATGTTGTGGTTTGTTTTCAGTCGACAAGGACCTCACTGATTTCCCAGGAGATCTCCTCAGGTCAGCCTGCTGTTCTCATTCTCAATGAAGACACCTCCATTTCTCACCTACAGTCCAGACTGGACATCCGTTTGTCTACTGATAGAGTCCAAATAAGAATCTCTACTCTTTATTGTTCCAACTATTGGTTAAGATGTGGGTACCGAAGAGGCCTTATGTATGACCAAGACGAAAGAGCATACGTGCTTCCTAGACAGAAGCAGTGAAGGTTTTTAATGGGCTCCTTAGCAGGGAGAGTCTGGCTTGAACTCCAGAGTCATCCTCATGGCCTTGTAGAGTTGTCTTTATTTAAATTTCTAGCCTCAGCCCATTAAAACATCATAAGATAATACTGAAGAATTGAAATAAAAATATTATTTAAAAAATGATTTGTTAATAAAATGATGTTTTTAGCAGTAATATAGGAATGGTTTCTGCTTGTTTTAGGACCCTAATCCTTAGGAAGGTTTCCAAACCTCTAAATGTACTTTAAATGTCCTTCTGACTTTAAAATACCTACTCAGTGCTGTATGCACCAACTGGAAAGAACAGAAAGATGATTGATCCTTCAGTGTCCTCTTTCCAAATTGCCTAAATTTAATAAATGAATTTCCACTTAGCTCTGTGTTGCTTTTAGAAATTGTGACCTTCCAGTGTGCATGTTGCTGATACCTGCCCTGCTGGAAAGGCTCTACCCCAGTTGTTGCTAAATATATTAAAATCCCTGCCTGTGTCCCTTCTATTCAAGCATGTTTTATTTTGTTTGTCTTTCAAAGGGGCAAAGGCATCATGATGGAATGTATGAAGTTTCTTGGATTGCATTGTCCCCAGGAATATCCTTCCCTGCTCTGTGATAACTTGCTGGGTCCTAAGGACGAAACAAGTTTGCAGCTGGCACTGAGTAACCCTCGTCCCTTCCAAGACTCTGCAGGCTGCTGTGGTATCAGTGCTGGGGACACTGCTAGTGGCCACGTCCTTCTGGGAGAACTCTGTGCTATCGCACGCACCTCAATCTTTTCTTCTCTGAAAAGGAATGTTCTGGAGAAACACTTGCCTCAGTGCAGCTCATCTGTGTCCTTCCATGTCCTGAGGACCTGCCGCTGTTCCAGTGAACGCTTTCAACATCTCTGTTCTCCTTCCAAGTTCTCAAGCTGCTGCTGCCTTTCAACTCCATGTTTCCTGCGCTTTGGGCTTTTTGAACAAATAAGAGTCCTGAAGCAGGTGAGTTCCTCCTAGTGCAGTCAGCACGTGGAAGTGCGCAAATAGAGGCACAGGTGAGCTCCTGGATTCTCCACCATTGTTCATTGTTGGGCAGGGTGCCATCTATTCGCTGTGTTTCTCTGGGAGCCTGGACAGTCTGGACCTGCAGTGCTTGGCAGGCGGGGAGGGTGGAGCCATATGAGAGCTTCTGACAAACCTAGAACTTTCACTCAGCTTCTGCTTTCCATTGGTGGCTTTGTAGTCTTAAGGGGAAATTGACAGCCAGAAACCCTAATGGAGAAGGAAACAGCTGTATGAATGGGCAGTACAGCTTAATGCAGAGTGAATGGGGAAAGTACACTATGGATTTCTACGCTGGGAGGGACTGAATGCTTGTGATATTTTAGTGAAAGAATGGGATCCAGGAAAACAGAGAGGAAGGGGAATTTTGCCATGTATCAGAATCAGCAGATAGATATATGGAATTTTATATATATAGTATACCTTATATTATATATTCATAAGTATGTAGCATAGATATATATTATTATATTATTATGCATAAAATTACATACAACTGATGAAACAGTTTTTCCCAATTCTGTTTTTTAGGCTGTCATTGTTTTGCAGTCAGTGACAGAGAGAGGGAGAGGAGAATTCATTATTCCCATTTAGGTCTATATGAAAAAATAAGAAGATAGGCACTACCTGTTTAGCCTTCACTCAGTGGATGATATTCTGCTAAAGGCTCTTTAGTGTTCCAGTTTGTCTAATACCACAGCAACTCTAGGAATATTTTCATTTACTTTATATTTGAGGAAACTGAGCCTCAGGGAAGTTAAGTGATTCTCCAGGATCACACATATGTCCTGGCAGAATCTACATGCAATGCAGAATCCTATCTCACATATAAATAATTATTTAAATTTCATCCTGTTTAATTCTCAAACCCTTGGTTTCCTTCTTCAGTGCTTCCTGAAGATCGCTGTTCCCTGGCTGACTCCTAAGTGCACTGGCTACTCCATCTCTGTGTCCTTGGCAGCCTCTCCTTCTCTTTCTCAGTCTTAAAAGTTGAAGGTCCTCATAAGGTTTAGGTCCTCTTCTCATTCTACATCCTACTCATAAGTAATGATATCCTTACCATATCTTGATTTTCAAATATGCAACAAACACAAATTAATATCTCCATGATGTACATTGTTGTAGATTCCAGATCTGCATATGCATCCACCAATGGGAAATCTGTCTTTAGATGTTTGTAGAGCACTTTATAGAATACATCTGCCTTTCCCCTTCTTGAAAAGCCTCATTCCAGATGCTAGTGAGAGAATCCCGTTTCCTTTATCTCTCATTGTAACAGGAAACTTAATTGAACTAATTTTAGCATGATTACTGTTTTTATATCTCTTTCTTTTCCAAACAGAACTCTCCTAAAAGAGAGGTTTGGCATTTGCTTTTTTCACCTCTTTATTCGCAGAACTATTATATATCTGATATAGAAAATGAAGTTGTAAAATATAACCTACTGAAACAAATGAATGATGAGTAGAATTCATCATACAGGACTTCCCTGGTGGCGCAGTGGTTAAGAATCTGCCTGCCAATGCAGGAGACACGGGTTTGATCCCTGGTCCAGGAAGATCCCACATGCTGTGGAGCAATTAAGCCCATGTGCCACAAGTACTGAGCCTGAGTTCTGCAGCCCGCAAGGCTCAAATACTGAGCCTGCGAGCCACAACTACTGAAGCCCGTGCACCCTAGAACCCGCACACTGCAACTACGGAGCCCACTCGCCACAACTACTGAAGCCTGCGTGCCAAGAGCCCATGCTCCGCAACAAGAGAAGCCACTGCAATGAGAAGCCCGTGCACCGCAGCAAAGAGTAGCCCCCGCTCGCCGTAACTAGAGAAAGCCCGTGCCTACCAACAAAGGTCCAACACAGCAAAAAAAAAAAAAAAGAATTCATCATCCATTTTTCAGTATGCTTTGAGAATTTAAGCTATTTCTTTTTATAAGAATAAACAAATCCAAGCTGTCATCTGGGGAAGAGTTTCATAAATTAAACAAGAAAATAATTTGAAAAAAGATAAAGGTAAGCATATTTTATTATATTTGAATACATTATAAAGTTCAATGTGATATTATACAAGCAAAAGTATTTTAAATACCATACATAGTTTGACTGAGATAAAGTAGAAGAATAAAATAGGTGAATACATTAGAGCCTTTCACACTTTAATCACTGTTATTTTGAACTCCTGGTCTGATAATTCCTAAATTTCTACTGTATCTGAGTCTGTTTCTGATATTTGCTCTATCACTTCAAACTGTGTTTTTCACTTTTTAGTATGGTAAGTTTCTTTAAAAGTTGAACTTGATGTACAGAATAAAAGGAACTGAGGTAAATTGACCATTAGATGAGGATTTACATTTATCTTTCTAAGAGGTTGGCTGTGTTTACTTCTAGTCCTGGGCTCTGTTTCTGCCCTCTTTATTTTCCATATCAGCTAAGCTGGCTTATCCTTCAGGATTGGTCTTCTTCTTTTTTTTTTAAAATTAATTAATTTATTTCTTTATGTTTGGCTGCCTTGGGTCTTCGTTGCTGTGCGTGGGCTTTCTTTAGTTGCGGTGAGCGGGGGCTACTCTTCTTTGCGGTGCGAGGGCTTCTCATAGCGGTGGCTTCTCTTGTTGCGGAGAACAGGCTCTAGGTGCACAGGCTTCAGTAATTGTGGCACGCAGGCTCTAGAGCGGAGGCTCAGTAGTTGTGGCACACGGGCTTAGTTGCTCCGCAGCATGTGGGATCTTCCCGGACCAGGGCTCGAACCGTGTGCCCTACAGTGGCAGGTGGATTCTTAACCACTGCATCACCAGGGAAGTCCGGGATTGGTTTTCTTGAAAATAGATTTATTAGACCTGTTTGGCAAATAACCACCATAGGAGACAGGTCTGCATCTTGTTCTCCATTGTATCATTAGCACAGAGTTCATAACAATTACTCCAAATAATTATTAACAGAGTATTCTTAGATTTTCCATCAGACCTCCCATCAGAAGCTTCTGTTCACCTTGCATCAGAACCTTATATTGAAGTAATTAATAACCATCATTAGATGATTCAGTAGATTTCTACTGAGCCTCTTGGTTCATCATTCTCCATCTCACAATGAAGATGTAGGGCAGTGAAAATGTAGGGCATAGGATGCTAGATAAAATTAGCCTTCTTTGCTTTCCTGGTGTCAGAGACTTTGTAATGTTATACGTTCTTTTTCAGTTCATATTTTTCTGGACAAGGGTTGTCTTGCTACTACTGAATTACTTTCTGTTTCATTTTGAGTTTAGTAGCTTAATAGGAAAGTAAAAACGGAAACATAAAGGGCCTGTACCATGATTTTCCATAATGTTCAATACATCACCAATTTCCTTCTCCATTCAACTTTCTTGGAAAGCGTCATTGCATTTGATGCACTGAAGTAAAATGAAAACAGATACAAACCTGACTATGATGAGAGTGAAAGAAGTAAAGTGACTCCCCTGGTAAAACAATGACAATGGGAGTTCTTCTCTTGTCACTCTTCCACCTACTCCAGTATGGTTTCTGCTGATTAATTCCACCAAATCAGCTCTCAGTAAGGTCAGTTCCATCTGTTTCCCATGTAGTGGATGATTTCAATCTACAGAGCAGCTTACTGACAATCAATATAATGTTAATCAAAATGATGATAAATTATCCTTGTGAATAATTAAATATGTCATGTTTTAAAGTAAATAAAATATTAAACATGATTATGAGTTACAGTACATCAAATCCATGAAATCTCTTCTGAGGCAAAAATGTTTAAGAAAGGGAAAACCATGCAGAGAGTAAAATGATCCACCTTCTACTCTAGGTCCCAGCCTTGCGTAGGACCTCCTTTCTTTCCTCCAATTCAGATGGCAGATATCTCAAACCTGTTTTCTGTGTATATTGTCATTAACTTCTCTTACTCATCCTTCCACCTTCTCTTCACCTTCTGCTGATTAAGTCTACCAAACAAGCTCTCACTAAGTGGCCAATGCCATCTCTTTTCCCAATGTAGGGAGCATTTTCCATCTACGTTTTCATGAATGCTTTGAGTCTTCTAAGCAGTTTCAGTCTTTTCAAACACGGTCTTCTCACCATTCTCTCTCGTCCTGTTAACATATGGCCATTCCATGTCTGCTTCCTTTGTGGTGTTCCCTCCCTTTTAAGGTTAAGGTCATAGGACTCAATTTTAAGTCCTTTTCTCATTCTATACTCTCCTCGCATTTGATCACTTCTTCAGTTCCATGCTTTACACTTCATGGGATTGCTTGTAAATTGCCATCTCCAGTATCCAATGGACATTGTGCACTGAAGTGTCTACTAGTTAGCTATAGGTAATATCTACTACTTTTATTTTTGTATCCTCACATGGCTTGATCCACCTTCTACTGGGGGAATTCCATTTTTCTCCCCACTCATTGTAGCATTCAACCTAACTGATATTCATTTCTACTACAAATCAGGACTATTTTAAAAATAAGTAATAAAATTTAATTGAATTATGAATTAATTATTGTTTTTAGGTTACTCTCCTTAAAAAAAATATCAAAGTTATAAAAAGCAAGATTGGATTAGTTATGTTCATGTCTGTGTCCTGAGGGCAACACAGAACCTGGCTAGAGGAAGTCTATTTTTATTTCTAATGTGAGAATCGTAATGATGGTCAAGGAATTGTAGCACATTCTTTAATCATTTTGCACATTCAGGCTTGGTGTTTCTTTTTTAAAGAATAAACAAATGAAGTTTTCTATAGTAAGAATTTAATGAACAAAGAAAACTCATAAACTGAGTTAATACAAAGTATATATTTTTTCTCTTAACCACAGTGTATACATGCACATAATATTATGTAAATAAAAATAATTTAAATCTTTATAAATATTGAAATAAATATTAAAATAGATAAATAAATAAGTAGATAAGTAAGTAGATAGATCAGCGTAGGCATCTATGAGGGACTAGTGCCTGTAGAGTAGAACATCATGTTGCTTAATATTCCTGAAAACACTTGACAAATTAATTCAATTCAGGGCGTGATGAGAGCAGAAATGAGAGTCTTTGACATGGCAGCACAGGTGGAAGTGTGGTCTTGTTAGGCAGTGAGAATCATTTCCGTGTTGAAGCAGGTGTGTGTCACTCCTTCCCCCTGAGTCTTTCTTGCAAGTTTGTTGATGAAGAGAAGGATCTCATGACTTCTGCTCTGACAATCTCCCAGGCACAAGGGCTGTATTTCTTCTCTTGCAGATAGACAGTGATTCTGTGGAAGTATTTCCTCACAGCCAGGATGGAGTCCTCCTTCAGCAGGGGAGTCCCTTCCAGCCCCGCCTCCTGCATCACACAGGCTTGCAGGTCAGTGAGCTGCTGAGAAAGTGCAGTGCAGAACTTGTCCAGGAGGGTCTCATCCCAAGCGGCAGCCGAGCCCTCCGTGCTGAAGAGCCGGAAGGTCTGCTGGATCGTCTCATGGACGACAGCGATGGCTTGAGCCTTCTGGAACTGGTTGCCTCCAAACGCCTCCTGGGGGAATCCAAAGTCATTTCTGTCCTTCAGGCAGGAGAAGGGGGAGATTCTCCTCATTTGTTGCAGGAGCATCAGGGCCCTCGTGTTAGCCAGGCTGTGGGTCTGAGGCAGGTCGCAGCCCAGAGAGCAGCTGGAGTTGCAGCTGAGCAGCAGCAGGGCCAGGAGTAAGGACAAGGTTGGGGCCATCGGGGACCTTGCAGATGCTGCTGGCCTGGCTGAGGTGGGGACTCTGTGAACCCTGCTCTCTAGGTTCTCTGAAGACCTTCCTTCAGGCCTGGGTCTTAAATAGGGACATATTCATTTCCATTTTCTGAATATTTCTTGTTACTTTCTACTTCTGTTTTTGCTTTTCATTTTGCACTCTCCAAATGGGTTAGGGCAGTGTTTCACAAATATTTTTTTCCATTATTGCCTCTGCCCCTGCCCACAGAGCCTTCTTAGATAGTTTTTCCTAATTGTCCCCCCAACATGAAATTTTGATAACACATATGTCCTGTGTATGTATTTATGTACTCCATGGATATCTCTACTCTGTACATATAAAAAGTGCAAAGCTTACTCTTTGTATTCACTGCAGGGTTAAGAATGACAAAATGTTTTAAAGCTATTGAATTTTAAAAAAATTTTTATTGGAGTAGAGTTGGTTTAAAGTGTTGTGTTAGTTTCAGGTGTACAGCAAAGTGAATCAGTTATACATATACATATATCCACTCTTTTTTAGATTCTTTTCCCATATAGGTCATTATAGAGTATTGAGTAGAGTTCCCTGTGCTACAAAGTAGATCCTTATTATTTATCTATTTTGTATATAGTAGTGTGTATATGTCAATCCCAATCTCCCAGTTTATCCCTCCCCCCCTTACCCTCTGGTAACCATAAGTTTGTTTTCTACATCTGTCACTCTGTTTCTGTTTTGTAGATAAGTTCATTTGTACCCTTTTTTTAGATTCCACATATAAGCTATATCATATGATATTTGTCTTTCTCTGTCTGACTTACTTCACTTGGTATGACCATCTCTAGGTCCATCCATGTTGCTGCAAATGGCATTATTTCATTCTTTTTTATGGCTAAATAATATTCCATTATATATATGTACTACATCTTCTTTATCCATTCCTCTGTCAATGGACATTTAGGTTGCTTCCATGTCCTGGCTATTGTAAATAGTGCTGCAATGAACATTGGGGTGCATGTATCTTTTCTTCCCTTTTTTCTCTATTTTTTTATTACTTTTTATTGGAGTATAGTTGCTTTACCTTGTTGTGTTAGTTTCTGCTGTACAGCAAAGTGAATCAGTTATATGTATACATATATCCTCTCTTTTTTGGGTATCCTTCCCATTTAGGTCACCACAGATCACTGAGTAGAGCTCCCTGTGCTATACAGTAGGTTCTCATTAGTTATCTATTTTATACATAGTAGTGTATATATATCCATCCCAATCTCCCAATTCATCCTACCCCACTTTTCCCACCTTGGTATCCATAAGTTTGTTCTCTACATCTGTGTCTCTATTTCTACTTTGCAAATAAGTTCGTCTGTACCATTTTTCTAGATCCACATATGAGCGATATTATACAATATTTGTTTTTTTCTTTCTGACTTACTTCACTCTGTATGACAGTCTCTAGGTCCATCCACATCTCTGCCAATGGCACAATTTTGTTCCTTTTTATGGCTAATATTCCACTGTATATATGTACCACATCTTCTTTATCCATTCATCTGTTGATGGACATTTAGGTTGCTTCCAGTTCCTGGCTATTGTAGATAGTGCTGCTATGAACATTGGGTGCATGTATCTTTTTGAATTATGGTTTTCTTCGGGTATGTGCCCAGGAGTGGGATTGCTGGGTCATATGGTAGTTCTATTTTTAGGGTTTTTTAAAATTATTTATTTATTTGGCTGAGCCAGGTCTTAGTTGCAGCATGTGGGATCTTTAGTTGCAGCATGCGAGATCTTTTTGTTGCGGCATGCAGGCTCTTAGTTGTGGCATGCAGGATCTAGTTCCCTGACCAGGGATTGAACCCGGGCTGCCTGCATTGGGAGCGCGGAGTCTTAACTGCTGGACCACCAGGGAAGTTCCTATTTTTAGTTTTTTAAGGAACCTCCATACTGTTCTCCATAGTGGCTGTATCAATTTACATTCCCACCAACAGTGCAAGAGGGTTCCCTTTTCTCCACACCCTCTCCAGCATTTATTGTAGGTTTTTTGATGATGGCCATTCTGACCAGTGTGAAGTGATACTTCATTGTAGTTTTGATTTGCGTTTCTCTAATAATTAGTGATGCTGAGCATCATGTGCTCTTTGGCCATCTGCATATCTTCTTTGGAGAAATGTCTATTTAGATATTCTGCCCATTTTTTTAAAGCTTTTTTAAAATATAAATTTATTTAATTAATTAATTTATTTTTTGGCTGTGTTGGGTCTTTGTTGCTGTGCGCTGGCTTTCTCTAGTTGCAGTGAGCGGGGGCTATTCTTCATTGCTGTGTGCGGTCTTCTCATTGCAGTGGTTTCTCTTGTTGTGGAGCATGGGATCTAGGTACACAGGCTTCCGTAGTTGTGGCATGCAGGCTCAGTAGTTGTGGCTCACGGGCTTAGTTGCTCCACGACATGTGGGATCTTCCCGGACCAGGGATTGAACCCGTGTCCCCTGAATTGGCAGGCAGATTCTTAGCCACTGCACCACCAGGGAAGTTCCTTCCACCCATTTTTTGATTGGGTTGTTTGTTTTTTTGATATTGAGCTGCATGAGCTGTTTGTATATTGTGGAGATTAATCCCTTGTCAGTTGCCTCGTTCGCAAATATTTTCTCCCATTCTGAGGGTGGTCTTTTCATTTCGTTTATGATTTCCTTTGCTGTGTAAAAGCTTTTAAGTTTAATTAGGTCCCATTTGTTTATTTCTGTTTTTATTTCCATTTCTCTAGGAGGTGGGTCAAAAAGGATCTTGCTGTGATTTATGTCATAGAGTGTTCTGCCTATGTTTTCCTCTAAGAGTTTTATAGTGTCTGGTCTTACATTTAGGTCTTTAATCCATTTTGAGTTTATCTTTGGGTATGGTGATAGGGAGTGTTCTAATTTCATTCTTTTACATGTAGCTGTCCAGTTTTCCCAGCACCACTTATTAAAGAGACTATCTTTTCTCCATTGTATATTCTTGCCTCCTTTGTCATAGATTAGGTGACCATAGGTGCATGAGTTTACCTCTGGACTTTCTATCCTGTTCCATTGATCTATATTTCTGTTTTGGGGCCAGTACCGTATGGTTTTGATTACTATAACTTTGTAGTGCAGTCTGAAGTCAGGGAGCCTGATTCCTCCAGCTGCGTTTTTCTTTCTCAATATTGCTTAGCTTTTCATGGTCTTTTGTGTTTCCATATAAATTGTAAAATTTTTTGTTCTAACTCTGTGATAAATGCCATTGGTAATTTGATAGGGATTGCATTGAATCTGTAGATTGCTTTGGGTAGTAGAGTCATTTTCACAATATTGATTCTTCCAATCCAAGAATATGGTATCAATACATCTCTCCATCTGTTTGTGTCATCTTT
This sequence comes from Eschrichtius robustus, assembly GCF_028021215.1. NCBI lineage: Eukaryota > Metazoa > Chordata > Mammalia > Artiodactyla > Eschrichtiidae > Eschrichtius > Eschrichtius robustus. The sequence continues at coordinate 70,444,376 of NC_090833.1, forward strand.
ATTTATTTGTTTGTTTATTTATTTATTTATTTTTGGCTGCATTGGGTCTTTGTTGCTGTGCGCGGGCTTTCTGTAGTTGCAGCGAGCAGGGGCTACTCTTCGGTGCAGTGTGCAGGATTCTCATTGCGGTGGCTTCTCTCACTGCAGCGCACAGGCTCTAGGCACATGGGCTTCAGTAGTTGTGGCATGCAGGCTCAGTAGTTGTGGTGCATGGGCTTAGTTGCTGCACGGCATGTGGGATCTTCCCAGACTAGGGCTCGAACCCCTGTCCCCTGCATTGTTAGGCGGATTCTTAACCAATGCACCACCAGGGAAGTCCTGTTTGTGTCATCTTTGATTTCTTTCATCAGTGTCTTATAGTTTTCTGAGTACAGATCTTCTGCCTCCTTAGGTAGGTTTATTCCTAGGTGTTTTATTGTTTTTGATCTGATGGTAAATGGGATTGTTTTCTTGATTTCTCTTTCTGATCTTTCATTGTTAGTGTATAGGAATGCAAGAGATTTCTGTGTATTAAGTTTGTATCCTGCAACTTTACCAAATTCATTGATGAGCTCTAGTAGTTTTCTAGTAGCATCTTTAGGATTTTCTCTGTATAGTATCATGTCATCTGCAAACCGTGACAGTTTTACTTCTTTTCCAATTTGGATTCCTTTTCTATCTTTTTCTTCTCTGATTGCTGTGGCTAGGACTTCCAAGGTTATGTTGAATAATAGTGGTGAGAGTGGACATCCTTGTCTTGTTCCTGATCTTAGAGGAAACGCTTTCAGTTTTTCACCATTGAGAATGATGTTTTGCTGTGGGTTTGTTGTATATGGTCTTTATTATGTTGAGGTAGGTTCCCTCTATGCCCACTTTCTGGAGAGTTTTCTTCATAAATGGGTGTTGAATTTTGTCAAAAGATTTTTCTGTATCTATTGAGATGATCATATGGTTTTTATTCTTCAATTTGTTGATGTGGTGTATCACACTGATTGTTAAGCTATTGAATTTTAATTTAACTTTACAACTAAGTTTTCAGAGTGACTTTTAATTACTGTATTTACTTATATAAACAGGAATGTAGCAAACTACATATTTAAATAAAATTTATAAACTTTATAGTACTACCAAGGTATAGATATACTTAAAAATCATTGAAAACTGCTCAAAATCATTGAAATTTTAAAATTATTTTCTTAATATTTATTTTTAGGTACTTAACTTTTAATTTTGCTTCCTATCATAAAATAATTTTTTTCAGAAAATTATTTTTAATTTCACTGATGCTAGATATTCATCTAGATATTGTCAGCATTTTTTTCTGTTAAGCACTTGCCGTAATTATGGATGTGTTGAACAACTTCAGTAGAATTAAATGATAAAATATAACCCTTTTTGTATTTAATATACAAATACAATTTTCTATTTGTATTTAATTCCCATAGCGCAAATCACACTGAGACTCAAACATAAGCAACAACCACAAGACAGCCAATGGGAGCTCAGAAGTAAGTAAAGGCCACCTCTCACAATATTACTTTGAGATCAAGCAAATGATGGAGAGAAAGTCCTCCAATGAGCCATCAAGCCACCATAGTGTGGAGCACTGATCGTGTATGCGTTTTGTTTATCTTCCATGAACTCAGTGTCAACGCTTCTTGTATGTATGATACACAAGAAAACCCAAAGACAAAAATGAATACTAAGGAATAAGATTTTGTTGTATAGGGTTAAGCTTTGGAGTGCCACAGCATTGTAATAGCAAAATTTGTCATACCCCTAAAAACTAATGTTTGCACACATGGAAGCAGTTATCATCCCCAGTGAGAATGCATGATTTAGCAGTCATCATCAATTTGAATCTTTCTCTCTATTTTTGCATTAAATTTCAAATTTCCCTAAGGACTTTCAGAGGTGCCAATCCAAGTCTGTCCTTTTCAAACAAAAGGAAACCATCGTCATAATTAATTTAGAACTGAATAAATATTGATTATGTTGTGGAAAGAATTAACTTTCAGCTCCAATCTTTAATACTTTTTATTTTGCAGTGAAAGTTATGTTGCTTCAGCCCTCTACATTCCCATCTTCAAACAATAGGTATGTGCCCATCTTTGGCAAATCAGCTCTGTAGTAACTGGACTCTGACTTATTCTCTGTGGTATCATCGGCACCAGGCCCCGTGTAATCACTCAACAGGTAATTTTAACTAAAGCAGTTTCTTAGATTTTCTCCTCCTACTGGAAGGCATTTGCAAATGACCAAGCTATTTTGCTTCATCAGGGCCATATTTGCTGGGATTATAATCGACAATGGCTAATATTTCCACTCTTCCCTTACTGGTATCAGTCATGCCTACTGAGTTTATTGCTAAAACCACTAGGATTATGTTTCCTTTAAGGTGCATATGGCTCTGGGGATTTAAGTTGCAGCACAATTTTCAGCCTTTTCCTGGCACTATATTAAACTCATGAGGATGGCCTCATCTCTAATTTGCCCTCTACTAGGTTAAGAACTAGCCTGGTGTCATATACAGAGCCACCTATCTGAACTCAGACTCTCCCTGAATCTCACAGCTCACAGTAACCAGACACATATTACTCCTTAGTGGATCTTTATTTTTTTTTAAAGACTGTTTAGGAACATTATTATCTTAAGAACGTTAGCCATCCATTTTTATTTATTTATTTTTATTTTTAGCTGTGTTGGGTCTTCGTTTCATGCGAGGGCTTTCTCTAGTTGCGGCAAGCGGGGGCCACTCTTCATCGTGGTGCGGGGGCCACTCTTCATCGTGGTGTGCGGGCCTCTCACCTTCGCGGCCCCTCCCGTTGCGGGGCACAGGCTCCAGACGCGCAGGCTCAGCAGTTGTGGCTCACGGGCCCAATTGCTCCGCGGCATGTGGGATCTTCCCAGACCAGGGCTCGAACCCGTATCCCCTGCATTAGCAGGGAGATTCTCAACCACTGCGCCACCAGGGAAGCCCCAGTTGATCTTTATTGATGTGGCAATTACTACATTTCTCCTGAGAATCTTTGGAGACTCTTCACAAAGAATGATGAATGTTCTGTTGCATCCTGTATCTTCGTTCCATTCCATGGGAGAGTGGGCTCCTTTCAGTTTGATTTCCAAAATTTGGCCCATACTAATTAAAGCATGACTTCAGGTCCAAAACCATGAGTTTGGATTCTGAGTCCTTGGTCTGCTCTTCTTTCCTGCTAACCTGCCCTTTCATCTTTATTTACTCAGCATGAATATATTCTTACTTCTACATGACAGGCGTGTAGCCTTTAAAGACCTTTATGTTCTTAAGGTTTGGTACCCCACGAGATTCATTAAAGTGATGGTGTTAGGTGGTGGGCCCTTTGGGAGGTGATTAGGTCATGAAGATGGAGGCCTCACAATTGGAATTAGTGCCCTTTTAAAAGAGGTCTCAGATAAATCCCCCAGTCTCTGCCACGTGAAGATACAAGGAGAAGTGAACAGTGTGTGACCTGGAAGCAGGCTTTCACCAGAACTGGACCATGCTGACACCCAGATCTTGGATTTCCAGACTCTGGAACTGTGAGTAATTTCTGCTCTTTACAAACTACCCAGGCTATGCTATTTTGTTGAAGATGCCCAAATAGTAAGACATGTTCTGACCTATTGTATCCTCAGAATACCTTCCAGGAGTGTGTAAAATACCTAAAGGGAGAGACACCATCTTACCCAACCCCGTTTCCTAGACAGCTAGTCCAGTCCCTATCATTTCAGGAGCTCAATCATATATTTGATAGATACATTTGATAGATACGATGTGAGAGGACAATAATCTACAGATACTTTAAAATTCTTTGTGGTTCTACACGGGAAGTTACAATGGAATATTGTATGAGGTATTTTTTAAAAGACTCTTCGCAGCACTATTTTCTTCAAGTTCGCATTTTCAGTATTTAGAAGATAAGGATGAGAATCACAGGCCTGGACATAAATGGAAGACCCACGCTCCACTTTCAGTTCAGTCATCCTCAAGTACTTGCAAGGAGCTACGTGGCCCTACTTTTCTTGTCTCCCTCAGGTAAAAAGGAAACAACTTGTGTCTACACTTAGGAATATTTTCCTTGTTAGTCTATGCCTTTGGGAATCAACTTGAATGCTTCTTTCAAAGAGTCAGTCACGCTGTGAACTCTAATGAGTGACATCCATGTCATCATACCTAAGTTGAAATTGTGGAATCAGACCCCAAGTCAAATTTTTTTTATAATGTGAGTGTAAGCAAGAACATTGTTTTGGTTTCTTTTCTCTAGAATGTCATTAGTACACATAGTATAAAAATGAAAAGTAGTCTTATTCATTGAACTTATCTCCTCTTCCATTAGTCACCCAATAACTTCCCAACTTCTTTGCACTTAGATTCCCATGATAATAAATTCAGGCCAACTAATGTGAGCAGAGGTGATATTGCCCTATAATGTCTTGGCCCTTGAAAACATCCCATGTAATCCCCATACTTTTTCCTTTACCACTGAGTGGAATAGACTCAAACACCACAAATTGGAAATCACACGTTGAATAGAGCAACGCCACACAATAGAGGGCACCCATGTCCCTACATCACTGTTTAGCGGAAACCAACTAGAAAATTCATCTGATTAGGAATGCCTGCATTTTTCTCTTAAAGATGGAAAGATAAATTTCTATTATGACCCAATTACTGACATCTTTCTGTTTCTCTGTTACAGCAGCTAGCATGAAATTAACTGACAAATGTCTTGAACAGCATACTATGCTAACAACCTTTCCATTTTAAAATAAACATCATAGTTGGGAACCCAAATACCCTCCAAGAAGTTAAACAGATTTTAGAAAGCACGTTGTAAAATTACCTGTTTAAGAAAATAGATTGTGTTCTTCTTTGTAAATATATTTTTGTAAACTCGTGATACTCACTTCAGATAGTTTTCAGCATGTGCAGAAATATGAGTGGAGGTACCTTTGGAGGACTAAACAAACAATAATCATTTGATTAGAAGTGTCACAGGTGTACCTTTCTTCTTTATTTGTTGACAGTAATTGGAGAATTATTACATGAGAGAAAGGAACACTTTAATTTCTCCTCTGATAACCTCCCAGGCACAGGGGCTGTATTCCTTTTCCTTCAGATAGAGATGGATTCTTTGGAAGTATTTCGGGACAATTCCCAAATACGGACAATCCAGATTGTCATTTTCCACCTGCTTATGCAGTAGTTCCAAGGTGTGATCAAGGCTAGAGAGTAGTTTACGGAGTAGGGTGTTGTTCCAAGCAGCTTGGCTTTCCTCCGTGTTGAAGAAGTTACCATCTGCTGGAGCATCAGATGGTGGTAGCCGGTGCCTTGAGTCGTCAGGATTTCTGTGATATTCCCTCTTTTCCAAGGAAATTTGAAGTCGGTTCTGTCTCTAGGCATGACTGAAACGGGATCTTCTTCATCTGTCTCAAAAGTATGAAGAGTTCCCTGTTCTGTAGGCTATGGATCCAAGGCAAGTTCCAGCCAAGAGGGCAAGCAGGGATGGAGCAGAGTATCCTGCCGCTAGCAAATAGATCTGGGCCATTGAGAATTTCAGTGATTCACCAGCTGGCCGCGAGGGGGCGCGCGGGCACCACTAAACAATTAGCGGGAAGGTTCCTTCCCTGGAACCCGGGACAGCGCGCTTCTCTAGGCGGCGGCAAGAGGCCGCCGGATGTCTTTTGATCGGTTCGGCTAGGGAAACGCTGACTTCTGAGAATTTGCAGTTTCCGCGGTTTGGGCAGCGCGAGAGAAAGTGAGTTGCATCCTCACGGAGCAATTTTATACTGATTTAATAGTGCGAAAAAACTTTTGTCTTCGCGATGCTGAGTTCTCAAGTGGGAGCCTTGTCGCGGCCGCGCCAGCGACATTTTTGTCTGGTTGGAAGCTGGAACCTTGCATTTTCGGGCTTTCCCCTGAGTTTTGTGCTTTATTTTCGCACAGAAACTTGAGCGAGGCCATTTTGGGGAAAGAAGCCGTTTTCTGAGGGGTTTGAAGCTGGGAAGCGAGTTGGGGCCGATTTTACAGATTCGGGCTCGTTTCTGGAGCTGTGCTAACGGCTCAGAGAAAGGGGAACGCGGCGGTGATGGGACGCCCGGACGGGGTGGGGACGCCCTGGGGGTGAGTCGGAGCGCGGCCACCACCGGGCCGAGGACGCGGGAGCTGAGCGCCCCTGTAGATGCTCTGGGACTTAATGGTGTCTTTCAAGGATACAGCGTTAACGTGGGGGAGGAAGTACTGAATAACTGAAAAGTAGGAACATTAGAAAACTCACAGCATTTTATTTTTTATATTTTTAAATTTATATTGCTTAAATTAAATATTTTAGATTTTTTTATATTTTAAAATATTTTCTGAAAATATTTAAATATTGAAGGTAGGATATTAAAATACATGAGTATTAAAACACAGCATTTTATTAAACTATTTAAACTATAGTTTCTTTATACTAAAACAAGAATTTAATATAATTTTACTTTCCTAGCTTTAATGGAAGCAAACTCATTAATATTTTCAAGACTACTTCTTTACTTGTTTGAGAGAACTGCAGTGTTTGACAATTTCTTGTGACTCTGTGACAGTCTTAAATAATTTTTATTTAACTCGAGTCGTTTCTCAGGACTCCAGCTTGACTGTAGTGTAGAAAGAAGAGTTATTAGTGTCCTGTACAAGCGGTTGAGGACATTTACCAGGTCTGATCTTCTCATTTTCTTTGGTAAGAGTTTTATAGACTAAACAGAAATTACCCAAATTTCACTGGCAACGTGAAGCCTTCCTCTGTAAGGCTGTCAGCGTCATCCAAATGCAGGGTCATTTCTGTCTTTATTTAAAATTTTGATATTTTCTTTAGCATGTATGTTGTGGCATTTTCATTTTTATATATTGCCTTAAAATATTACTTATCTTGATCACTTAGATTTGGTGCCTTCTTACATTCCGTGCTTGAGGGAAGTCCTCCCCTTCTTTACCCAGATAGCCAGGAGATAGCTTTCGAAGTAATGTTGTGATCTTCTATAGCTAAAAATATAGGAATGTCCCATTTCTCGTCACCCTCTGCCCCATCTACATTTTATAACCCATTTCCTGGTCCCCATAACATTTAAAAACACCTTTGTCTTAAAATAATATCACCAGAGGTGGTCTGAGACTGAAGATGAGGGAAGGGACTGTTTATCTCATTTATACTATTCACAGAGCAGCCATTTTTCCTCGATGCTGGTTCTCTGCAAATGTTTCAAGTGCTGTAGGATTCCTCTCCTTAATATACCAGGCACTGTTCTAAGCCTGGAAACTTGGGCTTTGCTCCCTCACAGTCCAGAAGGCAACCCCTCTCCTGCAGTTTGCATTTGGGGCCTCAACACGCAGCCCCCTGACAGTGTTAAGGGAGCGGCAGTCAAAGCCTCTCTTGGCGGGACTGATCATGGACTCTACAAGTTACTATATGTCACATTAATGCTAAAGGCAGCTATGTTTGCTAAATTCAGATTCTCAGACTATAATTTGCAAACTTCATTTAATCTTTACATTTGCCTGTGTGACAACTACTTGAGTTGTCTCAGTTTTTTAGAAGAGGAAATCAAAATCTGATGTCTTTTAAATTCAGAAGCCACAGACCTTTGTCAGAGTGGAGCTTTCTGCTGCTCCCAGGCCCTCCTCTTCATCAGCTCTGAGCACTGGCCCTCAGCTGCACTGAGCACGTGGTGCTTCCCTCATCCTAATCCTGCCTCTGAAGTCTGTCTTCCCTACTCCCTGGAGGGCAGTCACCATCCCTGCCTTACTTTCCTGGAATCCACATTGCCAAGCGCGTTGTCACATATATATGTGGTGAACACACTTTTGGTGACAGAAGGAAGAGAATGGTATGAATTAGCCCTTGGTGTTAACATTTATGCCACTCTTATCCATAGACTATGTCTGGAAACATGAGCTATGACTCCTGTAAAGTCATGTAGAGGAATTCAAATCTAATGTCTTAACCCCTTAAAGGGGAAATGGAGAGAGGCAGGCTAGTTGTATTTTGGTGCATTACAAAGCATGAACATACAGTAAAATATCAAATGTCTAAGTACTCTTATTAGAATTTAAAAAGACACAGATTGAGACTCAGATTTTTATTTCAACCTTGCGTCTCATTTGGATGAGTATATCCTATTGGATTTATACTCTGTCCTTTTCCATGAATGTGTTTAATTTCCAGTGTAATAAACAAAAGAAGCATTGAAGTTGCGACATTATCTGTTGCCAATAACTTGAAGAGAAATTGGAAAAACTTGGAAACAACATTGGCATAAGTACAGAATTGACAACCTTGCACTATTTAAGAATCTCATTTGCAGGCAGGTACTCAGAGCAGCTGGATACAGGCTCCCACAGCCAGACACCTGCATCACCAAGCTTACCGGGGCCTGCCACCCTCCTCACTGATGACACCCAGGATGATGTTCTCCAGCCCTGTCTGCACCCTTAGCTGTGACCGGCCCCGAACCACGGCCTGCCAAAGCAGGAGACCCTCACAAGTTCTGCACCTAATGGAAGAATCTTTCTTGTTTTCCTGCCTGAAGGACAAGGAGGTTTTCAGGTTCCTCCAGGAGCAGCCAGTTCCAAATAGCTCAGGCCACCTCTTTCTCCATGCAGTAATCTAGCAGATCTTCAACTTTTTCAGCAAAAAGGGATGATAATCCTCATTGGACTGATCAGCAGCTAGAATTTTCGGAGGCCTGTTTGGTGCAGAAAATGGAGATGGAAAGACTTTCTGAGCAATGAGGACTCCAGCCAGACTTTGAAGAACTCCTTCCAAAGTACCAGGCTCAGGGAATTCCCTGGTGGTCCAGTGGTTAGGACTCGGCGCTTTTACTGCTGTGACTCAGAGTCAATCCCTGATCCCACAAGCCGCTGGACGTGGCCAAAAAAACCCAAAAACAAAAAAGACAAAAAAAACCCCAAAAGTAAACACAAAGTACCAGGGTCGATCTGAGAAGGAAAGTACACAACTGCTGTTGCCTGGGACATTGTCATACTGGAAGTTAAGATGTGAAAATCAGTAAATGCTTTCTTTGTATTAATAAGCTCATCAGAAGACTCAGGAAGTTGAAAAGGAGACTTAGTCTTCAACACTATGTCTCATCTACAGTCCTCCCTCAGTACCCAAGGAGGAGAGGTTCCAGGACCTCCACGGATACCGTGGATCTTCAAGTTCCTTATATAAGATGGTATAGTATTTGCATATAACCTACATACATCTCCCATATACTTTTTTTTTAAATTTTTTTAAATGTGTTTTATTTTATTTTTAATTTATTTATTTATTCATTTATTTAATTTTTGGCTGCACTGGGTCTTCGCTGCTGCACGCGGGCTGTCTCTAGTTGCAGTGAGCGGGGGCTACTCTTTGTTGCGGGGCGCAGGCTTCTCATTGTGGTGGCTTCTCTTGTTGCAGAGCACAGGCTCTAGGCGCACGGGCTTCAGTAGTTGTGGCTCGCGGGCTCTAGAGCTCAGGCTCAGTAGTTGTGGCGCACAGGTTTAGTTGCTCCGTGGCATGTGGGATCTTCCCGGACCAGGGCTCAAACCCGTGTCCCCTGCATTGGCAGGCGGATTCTTAACCACTGTGCCACCAGGGAAGCCCCGCCATATACTTTAAATCACCTCTGGATTACTTATAATACTTAATACAATGTAAATGCTATAAATAGTTGCTGGCACATGGCAAACTCAAGCTTTGCTTTTTGGAACTTTCTGGAATTTGTTTTTCAAATATTTTCAACCTGTAGTGGTTGAACCCATGTATATGGAGGGCTGACTGCACTTGTTAGTGGCCTCAATCTTGTAAATATTTACTCAAAAACTTTTTTGTCTGCTTCCGTTAAAAAATATATTGAGTCATTTTGGCAGATTTTTATCAATAAGAAACTGTAGTTTTGATAGAAAGAAATTTCATTTTAATTTGTAATAATTAGTATTTATTATCTTGTGATAATTGCTATATTTGCAAATTTTACTACTTATGTTATAATGTGGCAAGCTTTGCGTTTTGTTTTATTTTGCTTTGTGGGGGTAGTTTAATCTATATTTTAAGTGCTGAGTCTTACTTTTTTTTTTTTTGGCCGCGCGCGGCATGTGGGATCCTAGTTCCCTGAGCAGGGATCAAACCCACGCCCGCTGCAGTGGAACCACAGTCTTAACTGCTGGACTGCCAGGGAAGTCTGCTGAATCTTACTTTTGCTTTTATTTATTTATTTTTTTATTGGAGTATAATTGCTTTAAAATGTTGTGTTAGTTTCTGCTGTACAATGAAGTGAATCAGCTATATGTCTACATATATCCCCTCCCTCTTGGACCTCCCTCCCCCCCTCCCCCCTCCCCCCTCCCCCCCATCTAGGTCATCACAGAGCACCGAGCTGAGCTCCCTGTGCCAAACAGCAGGTTCCCCCTAGCTATCTATTTTACACATCGTAGTGTATACATGTCAATCCTAATCTCCCAATTCGTCCCACCCTTCCCTTACCCCTCCACCATGTCCACACATCTGTTCTCTATGTCTGCGTCTCTATTCCTGCCCTGCAAATAGGTTCACCTGTACCATTTTTCTAGATTCCACATGTATGCGTTAATATATGATATTTGTTTTTCTCTTTCTGGCTTACTTCACTCTTTTGCTTTTAAAGACATGCAAAGTGCCCTTAAACCTTCAGTCACCCTTAAAATCCAAAAGGCACATAAATAGTTTCGTTAATTCTGTTTATGTTTTTGCCCATCTTCCAGTAAGAACTGAAAGGAAATGCCATTTTTTGATGCCATTTCTTTCCTGGAAACTTGAACTTGCCACCATGGGAAACCACTACTTCAGCCAGCAAACGTGGAATCGCCACACAGAGCCTATATCTTCTCATTTTTCACTTCTGGATCAAAATGTCACACAGGTGCTTCAGATTGGCAAAGTCTTATTCAAGTGCCTGCATTCTATCTGCAAAGGAGGCTAGAAATTTGCATTGGGTCTCCTACATTGGTGAATTAGTGTTCTATTGATGCATAATTAATAACCTAAAAATTTAGTGGCATTAACCACTAGTCTATTACCTAACAGTTTTTATGAATCAAGAATTTGAGAGCGCTTTCAGTGGGCTCAGGATCTCTCATGAGGTGGCGGTCAAGATGTCGGCTGGCCTGCAGTCACCTGAAGGCTTGACTTGGGTTGGAGGATCTGCTTCTAACGTGGGTCATTCACATGACCACTGGCAGGAAGCCTCAGTTCCTCATCACAGTCACCTGTGCCCCTCCAGTAAGCTCTGTGATGTGTCCTCACAACAGCTGGCTTCTCCCAAAGTGAGTGATGAAAACTAGAAGTGGAGAAGGCAGTAAATGGTTTTATGACAGTCTTATAAGTTACACACCATCACTTCAACCTGTGTTGTGTATTCATTAGAGGGAAGTTGCTACATCAAGCACATAGTCAAGGGAAGGGACAGGAAAGAGTATGAGACAGTTTGTGAATATATTTTAAAACAACTGCAATGAAAGAAATAGGATTTGTAAGGTAGGCATATCCCTTCATGTAGAAAGGCTGTTGTACAGATGATGGGTGGCCATGAGTATGATGTCAAAAGAACAATCTGTGATGATTTATTGGCTATGGGCTTTGAGGAAGTTGAGAACTCAATGATAATGTCCATGTCTCTATCTTGGGCTGCCGAATGATTGGGGCCCATTCACACAGGGGACATAGAAGGGCAAGAAATTTTGAAAAATATGTATTCAATTTTGAACATGTTAAGTGGAGATATTCTAGATATTCTAGCATGTAGAAATATGGATCTAATGTTTGGAGCTAAGATTCTGGGGAAAGAGATGCATATGGAGGTCACAATCATAGAGATGACATTTGGAACTATTTGGGAGGTTGAGACCTATATGTGCAGAGAGCATGAAGTGTGGGACTAGCACAGAATTTTGAGGAACACCAATTCCCTAAGGTGAGAGGGAGTAGTCAATAAAGGAAGGAGAGGAGGAGGAGAAAAGCAGAAGATGGTGGTGACATAGAGACCAGATGAAGGTCAGACCTTAAGATGGAGGGCGTGGTCAGAATCGTCAGATGCTTCTGAGATGTTACCCGTAGCTGACTGGCTGATCTCTGACCTCAGTAAGTTGTAGTTTATTGTAAACCTTGGCTGAGTGATTTCAAGAGAACAAGGGAAGCTGAAGCCACATTATACTGAGTGGAGAAATTAGCTGCATGTGAAGAAATAGGGACAGATAATGCAAAGAACGTTGAAGAAGTTTGGGTATGAACAGAATGACAGAAGCAAAATACTACTAACAAGTGGTCATAGGGCTGAGGAATAGTCATGTTTAGGATAAAATGAAAATTAAGCACATTTAATGTTGATCAAAACTAGCCAATAAAAAGAAAGATGTTGATACAGGAGAGAGAGGATGTAACTGATAAAGCATAAACATCTTATTAAAGTCCCCTCTGCTTTTCTATCAAAGGAATCATTCTGAAGAACTAAGCCTTCTGGAATTGTCCCTCTGGTGTCACAGAGGTTTTGCACCGAGGCAGTGCGCCAGGCTGAGGCTTGGAATGGGTAAGGAGTTTATTTTACAAAGTGATGTAAAGTCTAAATGTGAGAATGGCTATGGGCCAAACTTCCATCTCTCTTCTCTGGCTGATCAGTTTCATCAAGGATGTTTATCGATGCTGAGGTTGTAAAAAATGTGTTCTTAAAATCTATGTGCTTGCATGCCCCTGGATAGTAATCATGTACTCTCAGGGATACCAATATCTAGGTTTGAACACTGATACATATATATATATATATATATATGTATATATTTTAATATTTGTTTATTTATTTTGGCTGCGCTGGGTCTTAGTTGTGGCACGGGATCTTTGCTGAGACATGCGGGATCCTTTAGTTGTGGCATGTGGACTTCTTAGTGGTGGCATGTGGATTTTTAGTTGTGGCATGCATGCAGGATCTAGCTCCCCGACCAGGGATCAAACCCAGGCCCCCTGCATTGGGAGCGCAGAATCTTACCCACTGGACCACCAGGGAAGTCCTTGAACACTGATATATTAATGGATACCAGTATTCAGTGGCTTCACTGGTCTTTACTTACTCACCTGGAATCTCTTTCCTTTGGAGCACAAACAAATAGAATCAAATTTGTGGTTTTGGAAGAAATTGAGACCTTGTTTCCCCTCTAGAGGTCAGTCCAAAATAGTTTTTTAAAACAATTTTTATTCTTTATTTTTTTAAATATTTATATATTTATTTATTTATTTTGGCTGCACAGGGTCTTAGTTGTGGCATGTGGGATCTTCGTCGCGGCACGCGGGATCTTTTAGTTGCTGCATGCGGACTTCTTAGTTGCGGCATGGCATGCGGGATCTAGTTCCCTGACCAGGGATTGAATCCAGGCCCCCTGCATTGGGAGTGTGGAGTCCTACCCACTGGACCACCAGGCAAGTCCCACTTATTCTTTATTTGTTTTAAAAAATGTGAAGGCCATTGAACCAATGGTACCCTAAGCATGGACTGGTCTAAGTATTTGCATCAACAATGCCTTTAATCAATAACCAGTCTTAATGAGGGCAGTGAAAATAACCACATGCTGAACTTCATGACCAGTGAAAGTCTGTGAAGTTCTGTATCTCAAAAGCCAAAATATTTTTCCTTAATCCCTGAGTGTTCCTGTCAACTTGTTAATGAAGAAAAAGACCCCACTTGATTCGAAGGTCTAAGTTATATATTATTTATTTTCCTGTTATCTTTGGAAAGGTCAGAAGGAAGATATTTCTTTTAAATGTAATCTGCTCGGACTTCCCTGGTGGCGCAGTGGATAAGAGTGATACTCAGGGTGATAGCACTTCTCATATGATGGTTCGGTCAGCAAGGCAGAAGCAGCATTACCTTTTATGACCAAACCTCAGAAATCACAGTATCATTTTTACATATTGTAGATGTCACAAACCCATTCAGATTCAAGGAGAGAGGAATTAGACAATGTATCTCTTACTGGAGGATTTTCAACATTCTAGAAAAATATGTGAAATGAGGGAAATGTTGTTGCTGCCATCTTTTAAAAATACAATCTGCTACAGTCCATAAAACATCACATCCTTTCACATGTAAAATACATTCATCACTTCTCAAAACCTTCCAAAGTCTCATCTTATTATGGCAAAAATCCAGGTCCAGAGTTGCACCATCTCCATCAGATCAAGGTGTGGATGGAGTTCCTCAGGCACAATTCCTCCAGCACTGCTCCTTGAGTGCCATTCTTCTCAATGTGAAGCCCTGTAATCTAAATAGAGAGGTTATTTGTTCCTTTACTCCCAACATACAATGGTGAGGCAGGCATAAGATATTATAATAGTCCCATTCAAAATGGGGTAAAGCAGAAAGCACATAGCAGTCACCGGCCTATTGTAACTCGGCTATCTATTAGGGCAGGTGGTGTCAATTTTCAGATTAGGGCTCAGTTCTAAGTCTCTGGGAGTTATTCTCCAAGGCTGATTTTTCTCCTTTCTGGCTTCTTGGCTCTGCCTTTTAAGTTATCCTTCCTTTCCCACAAGAAGTGCTTATGTTTTACACCGTGTAGACTTCTCATCCTGCTTCCTTTCTGGAAAAGTTTGGGGATCTGAAGCCCTCTTTATTGTGTATGCTCTTTATTACTTTCAGTCTAAACTGATATAATTACTGTAAACATTTACTGGGTTTGCTGTATATCCATTTATAATGAATGCCATTGGATAAGAGGCACACCCACAAATCTCTTCAGATAGATACCCTTTTTCACTTTGGGCTACCCGTGAGTCTCCAGTGAGACAGCAAGTTGGTGTTTTAGAGCGCTGTCACTTAATGGAGAGAATCTGTGAGGCACTCCCCAGGATCCTCAGAAGGCCTTTTGTTTGTTTGAAAGACTCTCTGAGACACCACCTAGATCTTTCTGAAGTCTTAAAGGATTTTACACTCATACTCAATCTGATCTGATAAATAGGGCTTGTTTGTTTATTGTTGTAGACCTCCACTCACAATACAAACAAACATAATGTCCCCAGTACTATAGCTTTGAAACAAATTACTCCAAAATCTATCACCCAAAATAATAAATGTCTCATCTCACAGATTCTGTGAGCCAGGGATTCCCACAGGGCACAGAAGGAATGGCTTGTCTCTGTTTCACCATCTCTAGGGCCTCAGGAGCACACTCCACTGGGTGGCTGGGATTGACCTGGCAGGTGGTAGGCACTTTCACTGGCCTGTCTGATGCTAATAAATCTCAGCTGGGACCTCAGCTGGTACTGGGTACAGAAGCACCTCGCAATGACTCTCCTTGTGGTCTGGTTTTTCTGTGAGCGTGGTAGACTCAGTGTAGTTGAACTTTTTAAAAGGGGCCTTGGGCTCAAAAGTGAGTGGCCCAGTAAGCAAGCTATTATGACCTAATCCATTGGTTCTCGGTGAGGGCAGTTTTGTCCCTGAGGGGATGTTTGGCAATGTCTGGAGACATTTTCAGTTGTTGCAACTGGTGATGAGGGCTGATACTGGCATCTAATGGATAGAGGCCAGGGATGCTGCTAAATACGCTACAGGACCCACAGGCCAGCAGCCACAACAAAGAATTATCTGGCCTCAAGTGTGTGCGCTGCCAAGCTTGATAAACCCTAACCTACCTTTGGAAGTCATAGAATACTATTTCCAACAAATTTTTTGTAAAAAATTAACACTCTGTATGGTTAGTCAATTCAAGATGGCTGTTCTCTTGCTCTTTGTGCATCCCGTGCTAGACCAGTCCCTGCTTCACTCACACCCCGCTCACACCAACATGCTTGCCCCCTGCCCCACCAAGTGATTGTTCTAAAGCTTAGGCCGAAACAGCTCACCTGCTAGTTCATAAAAGGGAAATATCTGTGGTGGTGATGGTCATTAACCTGAGGGATTGTGAGAGACCTGCCCCAGCTGCTGGTGTCCTTGGTAACTGATGAGCGAACCTGAGGTCAGTTCCCCCTAGAAATGGTAGTCTCCTGTGTTCCCGAGGAGTAGCAAACATGGCTATCAGATCCTGCCGGCCGATTGCTTTTCACGGCTGGGTGTTCTCTGAGGACCTTTTAATACAGACACGTAAGACCCCTGTCCAGTAAACCACTGATGTGGGCTCTGGGCTCTTTCTGGGGTCTGGAGATTGGGCAGCTATAAGGCTTGCAGGCCTGCAGGGTGCCGCTCAACAGTTGGCGAGCCAGCCAAGAAGCCCAGAGGCCGAGGATACTCCGGTGAGTGCTGAGATGCTGAGACGTCGGGAAATAATGATGGATAACGGGGTGGGGTGGGGGGATAATCCCAAGGTGGCCATCCACTAGCAAGTGGGACCTGTGGCAGCTGTCTACCATGAGGCATGTCTTTCTCGACCCTTATACTGATGATATCCTGTTAACCTCAGAGGCTCTTTCCAGTTTAAAAGTAGCAGCCCTGTGCTTGTGGCCGATCTGACTGCCCGGGACTGGCTGGTGAAGGCAAAACGCGAGGACCTGGGTTTCTTATCAGATACTTTGGGAGTTATCTGTTTGGGTAATGGAGCGTACCCCCAACCCCAAACCCCTAAACAGTTAAAAGCCACAGGCTTTAGGGATATTAACTGAGGACAGGCTTGTGAATTGGGTGTGGCCACTTCCCCGGCAGGGTGTGGTTTGGGCCTGTGGCGATGGCAAAATACTAATACCCTGGTGCTTCTGGGCCCAGCGGTGGAAGGGGGCAGAGCCACGATGCAGTGTGTTGGGACGACAGCTCTATGCAGTCTACAGTGTCTTACAACAGGTGGAAGCCATTACAGAAGGCTTCCATGATGCGTAGAGCAACGCAAAAGACCACTCTTCAGGACCTAGAACAGCTGTGGGAGAGAAACAGGACTCCCATTGTTACCGGGCCCTTTCCAGATTCTTGGGCAGCAATACCATAGAAATGATACCGCTTCCACAAGACTCTTAGGCAAGCAAAGATTTTTATTAAAAGAGAGAGCTTGTGCACAAGGGAGAAGGCTGGGGTGGGGGGTGGAGGAAAAAAGGCAGCTTCCTGAGTGGAAGGGGCGAGTTGCTTTTATAACAAAAGGGAGGGTGTGTCTCATGATCACTGACAATTTCCAGAAATCGTCACACTTCTTCGTTCAGCAGCAGGAGGCTCCATGGTGGCTCTCAGGAATAGGGAGTGCTTCTGGGAGGGGAAAGGAGTGCATGAGGAGTTTCTGCAAGAGAGCCCCGGAACAGGTAAGGTTGAAATTTGCAGTTGAGCTTCTTCCCTTGTGGCAACTAGGTATACTCGCTAATGTAACAGAGATAATCTTTTATTCCTGGGAGGCTGTTGCCCCCCTCTCTGATCCCACCCCCAGGACTCAGGACCCCTTTGGCCTTTGTTCTCTAGCTTGCAAGGCCTGTTTTGCCCAAGACCGTTGTCTGGTCTTTTTTCAAAATGGCTGTACTCTTTCTTGTCTTCCTTTCTCACCATAGACATGGATAGCGACCAAGGAATCCCACTTTCTTGGCCATGCAGTTCAGGAATGGGCTGGTAAAGATAAGCGCTGGTATTTCCACCTGCCTTACAACCCTGCTGCTGCCTTGCTAATTGAAAGGCTCCAGCATTTGGCGCCGGCCGTGGGGACTGAGGGTGGACAGGCGGTATGGTACTGCAGGCCAGGACAGAAACCACAGGGAAGGATGGTGTTATCTCAGAATGCTGTTAAGGCTTGTATTTTGCTTACTGGTCACGACCTCCCTGTATTGTATTGCTAGACTTCCTCGCTAGCCTGAGGGCAGGGAATCAGCTTGCGGACTGGGCCACCGTGGTGGCCAGGCTGCAAAATGAGTCTGATGGCTGGGTGTGCAGTGAGATGCCATGGGAAATCCACCTGGCTCATGCCGCCATAGGGGGGCAACTGAAGACTCTTGCCTTCTTCCTGCCCTGTGTGCCACGGGCCTAGCTTACTCTTGACACTCTTAGCTGCTGTTGTGTGTATTGCATTTGTGGTATCTGGTTGCGGTGCGCCGCTACGTACCTGACCCAGGGGGTGTCTCGGAAGAGGGGCGGACAGAGATTGTAAGGGTCGTGCAGGGTGGGTAGGGGTGGGGTGTGTGGTCAGGACACTCCGGACGGCCGTTCTCTTGCTATTCGGGCACCCCCCGCTAGACCAGCCCCCGCCTCCCTCACACCCCACACCCACCAGCGTGCTCGCCCCCGGCCCGCCGAGTGATTGTTCTAATGCTTAAGCCAAAACGGCTCCACCTGCTAGCTCATAAAAGGGAAATATCAGTATCTGCTCTGATGTTGGTCATTAACCTGAGGGGTTGTGATGGAAGGGCCCCTGCTACTGGTTTCCTTGGTAACTGATGAGCCAATCTGATGAAAATTCCCTGTATAATAGTAGCTTCCTCCCTCACATAGGTAAGATTGCTGCCACGTCTTGCTTGCTGTCCACGGGGTGTCGCTGCAGGACCTTTTTCTTAAGATTCCCTGTCCGGTAAGCCATTGATGTTTCGGCTGTCTCTGGGCTCTTTCTTAGGTCTTGAGGCTGGGCAGCCACGGGGCTTGGAGGCCTTCGGGGTGCAGCCCAACACAAGCCTTCCCATATTTAAAGAGGGATGAAGTAAATCAACCTCAAGTTGGTGAGAAATGGCATAGTTTTCAAGGCACACATGGGGTGGGAGACAGCATTGCTGCTGTCCTTGGAAGATAAAATCTGTCAGAGTCTCGCTCTATTTCTCTTGCTCTGGTTTTAAGTTGTGTGTTCTGCTCTTAGAGCGAAGACTATGAAATATGTTTTTATCTTCCAGGAAGTCTTCAAAATCAGTGCTTTTGATGATCTTATTTCAAGGGACTTGGGTACTCATATTGCTGAGTTTTAATTTTTTTATTTACTTATTTTTTATGCTTTGACGCCAGTATTTCTTTTTTTAAAACATCTTTATTGGAGTATAATTGCTTTACAATGTTGTGTTAGTTTCTGCTGTATAACAAAGTGAATCAGCTACACATATACATATATCCCCGTATCTCCTCCCTCTTGCATCTCCCTCCTACCCTCCCTATCCCAGCCCTCTAGGTGGACACAACACTGCTGAGTTTTTAATGTACAATATGTCTACACTATAGCTGTGAGATTATGGACAGACC
Organism: Eschrichtius robustus; assembly: GCF_028021215.1. Classification (NCBI taxonomy): domain Eukaryota; kingdom Metazoa; phylum Chordata; class Mammalia; order Artiodactyla; family Eschrichtiidae; genus Eschrichtius; species Eschrichtius robustus. Next base: position 70,463,531 of record NC_090833.1, read on the forward strand.
TAAATCTCTGGACCTTTTTTCTTGTCACATTAGTTGAAGGAAACAGAGCTTTTCTCAAATCTTTCAGATATTTTTTGAACAGTTAAAAACATTACTTATATGCATAAAGTAAAAGGGGGCATGTTCCACCCTCACCCTCCAAAAAAATTAGTACCCTCCAAAAAAATTAGCACCAAAAAGTCTCTTCTCTCTGACCACTAACAGCACAGATGGAAGACTGTGCTAGTTCTCTCTGGAGGCTCTCACATGACTTTCTTTCCTGGAGTTGTAATGAAGCCCAGCTAGATGCCTCAGGAACAGCTCTATAGTTAAACCAAGTCAGGTTTCCTAACTTTTGCAGCAAGTGAGAGTACTCACCATGAAGAACCATGATGAGGCTCAGTAGGAAGGAGGGGTAAGGGGATTCGTACACGGTTTGAGCCTGGGTTACCTGATTCTAAGGAACTCAGGGAAGAGGGTATCAGCTCAGGATTAAAATGTTTGAGCTCATGTGAACTAGTGTTTTTTCCAGAGGTTCTAGGAACACAGTGGAGCTTGGGTAGTCCTTGCTGCTTTCTTACAGTCACTCTAAAGCTGAGAGGGTTGTGTTGTTGGCCACATTTCTTTAGAAATGTTAGGAAGATCACCTTGTGTTCCCCAACTCAAGGGGACTAAGGAGAATCCCATTCCTGTTTTTCTTTGGAAAATATAATGCCAGGATAAATGAGGAATGCAGCGTATGAAAACCCACTGTATGAAGCTTTGCGTCTGGTTTGGGAATCAGGTTGCTGCTCTGTTGTATCAAAGTGACCACATGGCTCAGATCCTTCAAGATGATGATTAGAGATGTATCAGAAAATAGATAATAGTCTATGATGTGAGAGAACAGTGTTTCTCAGCATTATATTCTGGGTATTAATAAAAGCAGTTCTTATAGGTCAACTTGGGTAGGAGAAGAGAACTGTTGAGACTGTGGTAGAGGTAAGGTCTGGGGTGTAAAGTCATTCCTAAGGGATGGACAAAGGCTGCTATTAAGAGTTAAATGTAGTAGTGTTGAGATTTTTCTTTTGACCACGCTCTTCTGAAAGCCAGCAGTGGGATGGTGAGACAGTAAAGGATACTAGAGAAAAATTAACCACTCTTTCTATGCAGGGATGGAGCACTGGAGTGGCAGGTTATGCATTTTTCTTGTGCCTGATACCACCATCTGCAGTCATCTGCACATCTCTCCAAATAGAATGGTGTTGGTCCAGCAACATCACTGATGTAATAACTACCCCAGGTAAGTGAGACTATGGACACAATAATCAGTTTTAATGATTTTTTAACAGAACATCCAGCTAGTGACTTGATTGTAGTTCGAGACTGGTTAGTAGCAGTAACGAGATGACCCCAGTTCTACCGTTGTCCTGAACGAAGTCCCCTTTGCGGCTCCTGCCTCTGCACACAACCAATGCTTCAGCAGACTTAGGTCATTCTCAAAGTTATAATCCTGATCGCTACCTAGATCTTGATAGGGCTTCTCTACTGTGCCCCAGTAGATACTCCACAAAGGCAGGTTGTCCACTGGGAGCTTTGACCAGCTGCAAGCACCCAGCAGGATATGTAAAAACCCATTTCTGGACACTGAGTTTGGGGGCTAAGTAGAGGCATCTCCTTGAGCTTGGTCTACACACGGAAGTATTCCCAAATGATAGCCAGGAACCTGTTGCACATGGCTGGTAAGTGTACTACGAGGTAAGTGGTGAGGGTGAATGAGAAATGCAGATACGGAAACTGGAGAAGTAAACTAAGTGGACAGTGTAAGTGAAATCCATAACCCACTCCCCTTACAGGATGAAGCAGGAAAAGTTGAGGGCACAGGTTAGCTCATTAATGGAGAGTCAGCCTGGAAAGTTAGTTAGAAAACCCTCTTTCCCCATTCTCTGAGCTTAAGTGATGCCTTTGAGTGTGTCTGTATACATAGGGTACATAGAAGGTTTGTGAAATCTGTGTTATCTGGATAAGGATGGAGGGATTAATAACCAAACACACACTTTGCCTAGTATGAAGAAATGAGTTGTTTTTATGGATCACTAATTCCTGGCTGGAATGTGTTGGCTTCTAAGTGATAAACTATCCTTCCCAACTAAGATAAAAGTTCAGTCAGTAGAAATTAGACTTGCCCTCCATTCACACATATAGACTCTGCTGATGGGCTCTGAGGTGAAATGAGGCAAAGAATGATAAACCTCTAACTCTATAGTCACAGCCTTCTGGAAGATGGACCAGTAAAGAGCTAGAATACTGCATGAACTTAAAATTGGGAAAGGGCTGTATACACAATGAAACATCTGAGCTCAGGTAACTAACAGACCTTAACTGCCGTCAGCAGCTTTATATTCATCTTGTTCTAATACTGTATTAAATAGAACAGAAGGAACAAGGAAGGTTATATCCAGAAAAGAACTATTGGCATAAGTGCATTCTTGACAGGCTTCAGGAGGCACAATTAAGAGGTCACCTGTTTTCAATCATATCCATCCTGGAAGAAAGAATACTCAGTATGAGAATATTCTGCTCTGAGATAATGTTTTGGAGATAGAGGAAATGGGTAGTTCCCTAGCCAAGAAATAGGCTTTCTTGGAGCCCAGGGATGGTACTAAAAAGAATTTGGATCAGCTGGTCCAGAAGCCACTCTGTATCACACATGTGTACTTATGTATGTGTTGTTGTCTGGGGTGGATGAAAGCTTTGTGGGTAGAGCAGTGATCTGATCCTAGCATCTGCATGGGCAAACCAATATAAAAGCTCTTAGAATATTATAAGTTCATCAAGTTTACTTATACCTGGATATTTGCACATTAGATTCTTTCTGCCACTGAAAAGATTTACTCTGTTAGTGTGATACTTTGTAAGCTGAAGCTCTTCAGTTTACAATCCATTTAAAAAAAAGCCACATAGTAGTGGGTGTGAATGCTTAGAATCCAGATGAAATGTTGCAGATTTTTTATAAAACTCAAATTATATGAATTTATCAATAAGATAAAGGTCAAAGCAATTTAAATCTGTGTTTTTGTGTTGTATCAAAGATATTGTCTTTGGCCAAGATGGTGGAGTAGAAAGACCCTGAGCTTACCTCCTCTCATGAGCACACCAAAATCACAAGTACTTGCAGACAACCATCAATGAAAAAGACCAGAACCAACCAGAAGAGATCTTCTACAGCTAAAGACATAAAAAAGGAACCACGATGAGAACGGGTAGGAGGGGCAGACTTAGATATAACCATGTCCCATACCCCCCGGGATGGGAGACCCACAAACTGGAGAAGAGTTATATTGCAGAGGTTCTCTCCTAGGAGTAACGTCTGAGCCCCACGTTGGGCTCCCCAGCCAGGGGGTCCTGCACCAAGAAGTCGAGCCCCAGAGCATTTGGCTTTGAAGGTCAGTAGGGCTTTATTTCCCCCAGTCCTTTGGAACTCACAACATTGACTCCCCTTTTAAAGGGCACAGAATCTCCCTGCAATGGGACCCAGGGAAAAAGCAGTAAATTGACAGAAGCCTGGGCCAGACCTACCTGCTGGTCCTGGAGAGTCTCTCAGAGAGGTGGCAGTGGGGGGTCGGGGGGCTGCAGCTCACCCTGGGGACGTGGGCACTGGCAGCAGCCATACTTGGGAGCTCTCTCTACCACGTGGACACTGGTGCGGGCAAGCACTGTTGTGGGATCCTCTCTCTAGCTCATCAGTGCCAAGACCTGACCCCACCCAACAGCTTGTAGGTGCCAGTGCTGGGACACCTCAGGCCAAGCAACTTACTGGGTAGGAATACAGCAGACAGGCTGTATAAAGACCTCCTAAGCCCACAGAGGCCTCTAGACATGGCTCCACCCACCAGTAGGCAAGCACTGGTGCTCTAGACCAGCGTTACCCATTGGGGAGGCAGGCACCAGATTCAAAACCACAGTCCTGCAGCCAATGGACCCAGCCTACCCACAGCTAGCTACACCCTGCCCTGGGACAAGCTGGGACCCAGCCTTGCCTACTAGCAGGCCAAAACAAGCTTGGGGACACCCTGGACCCTGTACCCAACTGTGTCAGGAACCACCTCCCCCAACCCCCACTAGTGATCTGACACCAGCTGTGGGATCCCTGGGCCCTGCAGCCAGACTCCAGGACCTGGCTCTGCTTGCCAGTAGTCCAGCACTAACCTTGGGACATGGGCAGGCGACAGCCCCAGAGTCTTCTGGACCTTGGCTCCGCCTACCAGTGAGCCACCACTAGCCCTGTGGCCCCCTGGGGTCTTGCAGTCAGCTGCCCAGTGACAAGGCCCTACTAACCAGCAGCTGGCAGCCTCTGCACCAGGCAGGGCCTGGCAACCAACCACACTGGGAGCTGACCAAGCCTACCAGACCTCCCACATAGCCCGCCACAATGGAAAGACCCACACAATCCTCATGGGGGGAGAATGCCTAGAGCATATAGCATGGGAAATGAGACGGGAGTGCAGTGCTGGGACGCATAAGACATCTCCTACAGAAGGCCACTTCTCCAAGGTCGGGAAACAGACAAAATGAGGTTGCCAAGGAACATGTTCCAGACGAAGGAAGAATGAAGTGGAGATACACAACTTACCTGAGGAAGAATTCAGGGTAATGATGGGACAGATGATCAAAGAACCTGGGAGAAGAATGGAGGCACAGAGGGAGAAGTTAGAAGTTTTTAACAGAGTTAGAAAATATACAGAACAACCAAACAGATATGAAGAATACAATTACTGAAATGAAAAATATATATGAAGGAATCAACAGCAGACGAAATGAATCAGTGAGCTGGAAGACAGAGTTATGTAAATCACTGCTGCTGAACAGAAAGAATGAAAAGAAATGAGGACAGTTAAAGATACCTCTGGGACTACAATAAGCACACTAATATTTGCATTATAGGGGTCCTAGAATGAGAAGAGAGAGGGGAAAAGGAACTGAGAACATATTTGAAGACATAATACTTGAAAACTTCCCTAACCTGGGAAAGGAAACAGTCACCCAAGTCCAGGAAGCACAGAGTCCCATAAAGGATTAACCCCAAGAGGAACACACCAAGACACATTGTAATTAAAATGAGAAAAATAGAATATTAAAAGCAGCAAGAGAAAAGCAACAAACATACAAGGGAATCGCCATAAGACTATCAAGTGATTTTTCGGCAGAAACTCTGCAAGCCAGAAGGGAGTGGCACAATATATTTAAAATTATGAAAGGGAAAAACCTCCAGCCAAGAATACTCTTATCTAGCAAGGCTCTCCTTCAGATTTGGTGGCAAAATCAAAAGCTTCATAGACAGGCAAAAGCTAAAAGTGTACATCACCATCAAACCAGCTTTACAAGTGATAAAGGAACTTTTCTAGGCAAAAAAAAAAAGGCCACAACTAGAAACAAAATTATGAAATGAAAAGCTCACCAGTAAAGCCAAACATACAGTAAAGGTAGGAAATCATCCAAGCACAAAGCTAGTAGGAAGGTTGAAAGACAAAAGTAGTCAGATCATCTATATCCACAATAAGCAGTTAGGGGATACACAAAACTATTATATGTAAAACATATCAAAATCAGTAATTGTGAGGGGAGGAAAGTACAATGCATTTGAAATTAAGAGACCAGCAACTTAATCACGTGTGTGTGTGTGTGTGTGTGTGTGTGTATGATATACAGATTGCTATATAAAAACCTCATGGGAACCAAAAACCAAAAATCTATAATGCACACACAAAGGAAAACCAAACAACATTAAAGATGGCCATCAAATCATGAGAACAAAAGAAAAGGGGAAAAAAGACCTACAAAAACAACCCCTAAACAATTAACAAAATGGCAATAAGGATATCATGTTGGTAATTACCTTAAATGCAAATGGACTAAATGCTCCAATCAGAAGACACAGAGTGCCTGAAGGGACGCAAGAATAAGGCAGGTGTATGTGTGTGTGTGTGTGTGTATATATATATATATATGCAAATGGACTAAATGCTCCAATCAGAAGACACAGAGTGCCTGAAGGGACGCAAGAATAAGGCAGGTGTATGTGTATGTGTGTGTGTGTGTGTGTATATATATATATATATATATATATATATGTATATATATATATATATATATATACACACACACTGCCTACAAAAGACTACAGATTTAGAGACACAGAGTGAAGGTAAGAGGATGGATAAAGGTATTCCACACAAATAGAAGTCAAAAGAAAGCCATAGTCGCAATACTTACCAGACAAAATAGACTTTAAAACAAAGACTGTCACAAGGGACAAAGAAGGACACTACATAATGATCAAGGGATCAATCCAAGAATAAGATATAATTGTAAATATATATGCACCCAACATAGGAGCACCTATATACATATAAGACAGATATTAACAGACATAAAAGAAGTCGATGGTAACACAATAATAGTAGGGGACTTTAAAACCCCATTTACATCAATGGACAGATCATCCAGACAGAAAATCAATAAGGAAACACTGGTCTTAAGTGACACATTAGAGCAGATGAGCTTAATTGATATATAGAGAGAGCATTCCATTCAAAAGCAGCAGAATACACATTCTTTTCAAGTGCACATGGAACATTCTCCAGTATAGATCACATGCTAGGCCACAAAACAAGCCTCGGTAAATTTAAAACTGAAATCATATCAAGCATCTTTTCTGACCACAACACTATGAGACTAGATGTCAACTACAAAGTTGTGTTTTGTGCAAAAAAACACGAACACGTGGAGGCTAAACAATATGCTGCTACACAACCAATGGATCACTGCAGAAATCAAAGAGGAATCAAAAAATACCTAAAGGCAACTGAAAATGAAAACAATGCAATCCAAAATCTACAAGATGTAGCAAAAGCAGTTCTAAGAGAGAAGTTTATAGTGATACAAACTTACCTCAGGAAACTAGAAAAATCTCAAACAACCTTTCTTTACACCTAAAGGAACTAGAGAAAGAACAAACAAAACCCAAAGTTAGTACAAGAAAAGAAATATCAGAGCAGAAATACAGACTAAAAAACAAAAGATCAATGAAACTGAGTTGGTTCTTTGGAAAGATAAATAAAATTGAAAAACTTTAGCTAGGCTCATCAAGAAAAAAGGGGAGAGGGCCCAAATCAATAAACTCAGAAATGAAAAAGGGGACGTTACAACCCAGACCACAGAAATACAAAAGATCCTAAAAGACTACTATAAACTATATGCCAATAAAATGGACAACCTAGAGGAAATGGACAAATCTTACAAAGGTACAATCTCCCAAGACCGAATCAGGAAGAAATAGAAAATATGAACAGACCAATTACCAGTAGTGAAACTGAATCAATAATTTTAAAAATTCCCAACAAACAAAAGTCCAGGACCAGATGGCTTCAGAGGTGAACTGTACCAAACATTTAAAGAAGGGTTAACACGTATCCTACTCAAATTATTCCCAAAAATTGCAGAGGAAGGAACACTTCCATGCTCATTTTATGAGGCCAGAATCACCCTGAAACCAAAACCAAAGATACCACACACACACACACACACACACACACACACACACACACACATACTACAGGCCAATATCACTGATGAAGATAGTTGCAAAAGTACTCAAAAAATATTAGCAAACTGAATCCAACAATACAGTAAAAGGATCATACACCATGATCAAGTAGGATTTATCCCAGGGATGCAAGGACTTTTCAATATCCACAAATCAATCAATGTGATACAGCACATTAAAAAACTGAAGAATAAAAACCATATGATCATCTCAGTAGATGCAGAAAAAGCTTTTGACAAGATTCAACATCGATTTATGATAAAACTCTCCAGAAAGTGGACATAAAGGGAACATAAGATAATAGAGGCCATATATGACAAGCCCACAGCTAACATATTCAGTGAGAAGTTGAACGCATTTCCTCTAAGATCAGGAACAAGACAAGGATGCCCACTCTTGCCACTTTTATTCAACATAGTCTTGGAAGTTCTAGAAAAGCCCAGAAAAGAAAAAGAAATAAAAGGAATCTGAATTGGAAAAGAAGAAAAACTGTCACTGTTGGCAGATGACATGATACTATTCACAGAAAATCCTAAAGATGCCATCAGAAAACTACTAGAGCTAATCAATGAATTTGGTAAAGCTGCAGGATACAAAATTAATATACAGAAATCTCTTGCATTTCTGTATACTAACAACAAACTATCAGAACAATAAATTAAGGAAACAATCCCATTTATCATCATACCAAAATGAATAAAACACCTAGGAATAAACCTACCTAAGGAGGTAAAAGACCTGTATTCAGAAACTATAAGACACTGATGAAAGAAATTGAAGACGTCACAGATGGAAAGATATACCGTGTTCTTGGACTGGAAGAATTAATATTGTTAGAATGACCAAACTACCGAAGGCAATCTACAATTCAAAGCAATCTCTATCAAAATATCAAGAGCATTTTTCACAGACCTAGAACAAATGATTTTAAAATTTGTATGGAAACACAAAAGACCCCAAATAGCCAAAACAATCTTGAGAAAGAAGAATAGAGCTAGAAGAATCATGTTCCCTGACTTCAGAGTATATTACAAAGCTACAATAATCAAAGCAGTAGGTACTGGCACAAAAACAGACACATAGATCAATGGAAAAATATAGAGAGCCCAAAAATAAACTGATGTATTTATGGTCAGTTAATCTATGACAAAGGAGGCAAGAATATACAATAGAGAAAAGACAGTCTCTTCAATAAGTGGTGCTGGGAAAACTAGACAGCTACATGTAAAAGAATGAAATTAGAACATTCTCTTAACACCATATACAAAAATAAACTCAAAGTGGATTAAAGATCTAAATGTAAGATTGGATACCATAGAACTCCTAGAGGAAAACATAGGCAGAACACCCTTTGACATAAATTGTAGCAACATTTTTTTTGATCTGTCTCCTAAAACAAAGTAAATAAAAGTGAAAATGATTGTGACCTAATTGAGAAGATTTTGCACAGCAAAGGAAACCATCAACAAAATGAAAAGATAATCTACTGATTGGGAGAAGATATTTGCAAATGATATGACCTATAAGGAGTTAATATCTAACATATATAAACAGCTCATACAACTTAACATCAAAAAAACAAACAGCCTGATTAAAAAATGGGCAGAACTGAACAATATTTTCCCAAAGAGGAAATGCAGATGGCTAAGAGGCACATGAAAAGATGTTCAACATCGCTAATCATCAGTGAAATGCAAATCAAAGCCACAATGAAACGTCACCTCACCCCTGTCAGAATGGCTATCATCAAAAAGAACACAAATAACAAATGTTGGTGAGGATGTGGAGAAAATGGAACCCCTGTACACTGTTGGTGGGAATGCAGATTGGTGCAGCCACAGGAGAAAACAGTACGGAGGTTTCTCAAAAAACTACACATAGAACCACCATATGACCCAGCAATACATATCGGAAAAAACAAAAACACCAATTCAAAAAGATATGTATGGGACTTCCCTGGTGGTCCAGTAGTTAAGAATCCACCTTCCAATGCAGGGGACATGGGTTTGATCCCTGGTCGGGGAACTAAGATCCCACATGCCACAGGGCAACTAAGCCTGCACGCCGCAACTACTGAGCCCGCGCACTCTAGAGTCCACATGCCACAACTACTGAGCCCGCATGCTCTGGAGCCTGCGCGCCGCAATGAAGAGCCCACGCGCTGCGATGAAAGATCCCACACGCCGCAACTAAGATGCAGCCAAATTAATTAATTAATTAATTTAAAAAGTAAAGATGCATGCACCCCAATGTTCATAGCAGCATTATTTACGATTGCCAATATACGGAAGTAAATGGATAAAGATGTGATATCTATATACAATGGAATACCTCTCAGCCAAAAAAGAGAATGAAATTTTGCCATTGGTAGCAACATGGATGGACTTGGACGGTATTATGCTAAGTGAAATAAGTCAAAGACAAATACTGTTATCACTTACATGTGGAATCTAAAAACCACAACAAACTAGAGAATATAACACAAGCAGACTCACAGATACAGAAAACAAACGAATGGTTACCAGTGGGGAGAGGGAAGGGGGAAGGGGCAATACAAGGGATAGGAGATTAAGAGGTACAAACTGTTATGTATAAAGTAAGCTACAAGGATATATTGTACAACACAGGGAATATAGCCAATATTTTTTAATAACTAAATTGAGTATAACATTTAAAACTAAGAATCACTATATTGTACACCTTATATAATATTACACATCAACTATATTTCAATTAAAAAAATTTCTTTAATGGAACCACAGGAAAAAAAATATATTTTTTCTCTGATTATCTGACCCTCTCTATACACCAAGAGTTACCATAGGGATTTTGTATTCATTTATTTGAGTATGACCTGAAGACTCTGAACTTTCACATACACAATAAAAACTTCTGCTTGTTTTTGTCATTACTGTTTTTAAAAAAAGCCTACATTTACTGTAATCCATCTAAATAAGGACTTTAACTTTCAACCAGTAGATGGCAGAATAACATCAACCCCTAGAAAGTAGTTGTTCAGAGACTGTTACCAAGAAAATAGAGGAACTATCCATTATTAGTGCATTTGGTTAAGGACCACAACTTTAACAGTTCTGTAGTGTATGCAATCATCTTTAGTGAATATCTAAGCCTTCTTTTTTCAACCATCACTCTGCCATTCAAATATATGCTTAAAAGTGGATACTAGCAACACAGATAAGGTATCAAACTCGGGGGAGAAATTCCAAAAAATTCATTTTTAAAAGTATTTATGGGGACTTCCCTGGTGGCGCAGTGGTTAAGAATCTGCCTGCCAATGCAGAGGACACAGGTTCGATCCCCGGTCTGGTAAGATCCCACATGCTGCGGAGCAACTAAGCCCGTGTACCACAACTACCAAGCCTGCGCTCTAGAGCCCACGCGCTGCAACTACTGAGCCCACAATGAAGAGTAGACCCCGCTCGCCACAATGAGAGAAAGCCCATGCGCAGCAACAAAGACACAACACAGCCAAAAATTATTAACACATTTATGTGGAATCTAGAAAAATGGTACAGATGAATTGGTTTGCAAGGCAGAAATAGAGACACAGATACAGAGAACAAACGTATGGACCACCAAGGGGGGAAAGCGGGGGGTGGGGGTGGGAGGGGATGAATTGGGAGATTGGGATTGACATATATACACTAATATGTATAAAATAGATAACTAATAAGAACCTGCTGTATATATAGCACAGGGAACTCCACTTCGCTGTACAGTGGAAACTAACACAACATTGTAAAACAACTATACCCCAATAAAAAAAAAATTTTTTTTAATTAAAAAAAAAATAAAGGTGGCGCAGTGGTTGAGAATCTGCCTGCCAATGCAGAGGTCACGGGTTCGAGCCTTGGTCTGGGAAGATCCCACATGCCGCGGAGCAACTGGGCCCGTGAGCCACCATTACTGAGCCTGCGCGTCTGGAGCCTGTGCTCTGCAGCAAGAGAGGCCGCGATAGTGAGAGTCCTGCGCACCGCGACGAAGAGTGGCCCTCGCTTGCCACAATTAGAGAAAGCCCTTGCACAGAAACGAAGACCCAACACAGCCATAAATAAGTTAATTAAAAAAATAAAATAAAATAAAAAATAAAGAATACCTCTCTTTAACAAAGGAATTTTAAATTCTAATTCTAGAATTATCCCTATTAAAATTACCTACAAGGCACAATGCCTTGTGTTACAACTATAATCTGCTGGAAGTATTAACCAATGCTTTAAATTATGATACAAATAATATGAAACAAGGTTTTTATACTATGCAGATAACATGACTAAGGTAAAAAAAGAGAATCCCCCAAAATCCCCCCAAAATGTTAAGAATCAAGAGAGTAATAACAAAAATAAACATGGTAAAATCATGTATTTCCTACTACTGCAATAGAGTTTGAAATATAATGTGAAAACAAAACCCCATTCAAAACAGCAACCTACATGCCAAGGACAACTTGAATAAAATATCATTATAACTAAAGAAAAAGACCCTAGTTTGCCCATATTATAAATAAGACTTTTATTACATGATTTTTACAAAGCATAAAAATTCAGTGAGAAAGTAAAGATTATTCAAAAAGTTGTGATGGAACAAGTGGATAATAACTTGGAAACAGAAAACTAGTAAAAAGCTATATCCATAACAATAACATAAAATACCAGGGTAATTACACCTTCACATGATGGGGGGAAACCGTGCAAGACGGCATTAAAAAAATGACAAAGGAAAAACTAATTTCACTACATTACAAAAAATACCTTGTATGTTTAAAGATGCACTCAAAGAAAGATGGGAAAATACTTGCTGTAAATAAAGATTAATAGTCTTAATATAAAAGGAATTTTCATAAATTTATTTTAAAAATTCATCTTCATTTCCACCAGAAAAAGGAAAAGCTATTTGAACAAGAGACAAGCAGTAAATGCTACCTTAGCACGCTAAGAATAAGCACTGACAAAGCAATAGAGTAAAGGACAAGGAATGTGACATCAGTACTATGTAAAAAAACACAAAATTATCACCAAAAGGTCAAAATGCAAAAAAAGACAGACATATTTGACTATTAAACAATGTGTAAAGGTGGTCAAAAGGTACAAATAAGTCCTGGGGATATAATGTTCAGCATGGTGACTATCAATAATACTGTATTGTATATTTGAAAGTTGCTAAGAGAGTAGATCTTAAAAGTTCTCATCACAAGAAAAAAATTGTATTAACTATGTGTGGTAATGGAAATTAACTAGACTTGTTATCATTTCATAATATATACATATATAGAATCATTATGTTGTATGCCTGAAACAAATATCATTATATCTGAATTTTTAAAAATTGAATAGCCCAGCCCTGATAAAAATGACATAAATTGAGGAAAAATGTCTTTGTAGCTAATAGGATACTTAAAATAATAGACAGGAACAAATGATTCACATATGAAAAAATGCACATGCTCAATAAACAAAAAATTCAGTGTTTCCAATAATAAATATAAATCCAAACAGTAAGATAACTGGAACTGCCAAGATTGCCTTTGAAATAGTCACTAAACACATTCTGGTGGAAACACATAGTCACACACTCCTGGAAATATTTTTCAAAAGCCTAAAAAAGCCTACACTATTTGACTCAGATTTTACTTAGAATTTATCACAGGGTAATAAACAAAATTTTATGAAAGAATATTAAATCTTGCTTAATTTATGATAAAAAATTGGGGGTAGATATTTAAATATATAACCATAGGGAAATGGAAAAAAAATATGAAGGCACATTCATGGGTGGAATACTGTATAGACATTCAACACTTTCAAATAAAAGAACTTGTGAAAATCATTAAGACAAAACTAAAGTAAAAAATTATGCAATACAATGACAATTAGTAACAAATATCTTACTAAATGCTTCTCTGTGTATGTTTTATGCTAATCACTTTATAATATTATCTCCTTCCAATTCTGATATAGATACAATTATTAATGCCCACCACTGATCCCATAGACAAATGAGAAAATGAAGCTTAGAGAGGTTAACTTACCCTAAGGTCTTTCAATCGTTGAGCTGCGGATAGAACGTTGGTTTTACTTCTGATAGTATGCTTCTGTAGTTTTGAATGAAATTTTCTGTAGGAGTATATTGTCTTTATAATCAGAACAAGATAATTTTAATTACAAACCAGAAAAATTTGAACATGATTAAATATGTTTGCTTTGCAGATAATCTACAGAAATACTACTCTTGGCAAGTGGGAAAAAAATTAAATACGGATTTTTATCTGGTTTAAAAATGGAATCTGTTTTTCTTAATGCACATGCATTTGATAATTAGGAAAAAAGCACCTTACATATTATTTTCTAATACATACAGATTTTAGAAAACTTGGAGAAAGCCATAATGAAAGCAGTGTGTGCCTTTGGAAGTTGAACTTACTTCCTTTTATCATCCAGATTTTAGCTTAAGTTCTGACATATTTGCAAAGTATTTGGCAAATGTCTGTACATATATAAATTCATAATATACCTAGTATTAACATAAGTTACTTCTGACACGTGGAATCACTGATAATTTACACCCTCTGTTCACTTTTATTTTCCTGTACTCACTGTAATAGACAGGAATTATTTTTATAATCAGGAAACTTAACAAAAGCTTATTTTTGAACCTATCAGAAAAACTAAAAGAAGAAATTAAATGTTAACAGAATGCTTTACATGCTTGCAGCTTTTATCCTCTTTTAAATATTCTTCTAAATGTTCCATAAAAAAAAAACTATCAGCTTGTAAAATAAAGATATCTCTCCAATCATGTTCGTCACCTAAAATTTTTTTATCTGTAAGAAGGGAATTCCAGATTTAATTAGATTTAATTAGCATAGCACCGGTCAGCTGTTTCATGATTATCAAGAGTCCTGTCAATTGCAGAAAGTTATACAGTAAAAGAATGAGAGGTGGGATGTGAGAGGCTGGAGGTAGGGGGTAAAGGTGGAGCAGTTAACTTACCTGGCTGAACAATATTTAGTTAATTACAAAGCAACAGGGTCAAATGTAACAGAAGGCAGAAACCTTTTCTCAACAAGGGAAAGAGAAAAGCTTATGCAGAGCAGACATGGGGCAATACCATCTCAGCATGTCAGAATTAGCACCAAAAAAGTAATACATCAAAATGATGTAAAAAATAAAGGAACCATAGCAAAATTATACCCAAAAGGTCAAAATGCAAAAAGATGGACAAATTTGATCTCAAAAATTAACTAAACGGCCCTGCCTTTGTAAACCTCTAACAGATTGAGAAAAAAAGTCAATGCAAGCAAATGCCAGTTAAATTATATTTATTATATAAAGAGATCCTATAACTCGATATGAAAAAGGAAGCAACTCCAATAGGTATTACAAGGGCAAAGGATATTAACATTCAATTAAAGAGGAACACAGCTACTCAAAACACACAAATATTTAACTTCATTAATAATTAAGGAAATAATTGGGATGCTATTTCTTGCTTATTCAATGCACAAAGTTATTAACAATTTCTACTTTTTCTATTTCCTAAATGTTCTCAAATGTGCTATTTTTAGTAATAAAAAATTGAATCATTAAAAAAAAATAGGAAGTATGAAATTTTCTGCCAATGCAGAAATCATAAAAGCATTAAAATGAATCAACACCTGTATGGGCAGTGAGGTTCAGATCCCTTGAAGCCAATTCCTTTTGTCTTGGTTCCTGAGTTTTATTGTGAGGTTGTCAATAAAGAGAAGGTTGTTCCTGATTTACACTATGACAATCTCCCAAGTATAGGGATATAAATATAAACATATGTATGTAAATGTATATATGTAAATTATTTCTTCAGGTAGACAATTATTCCAGGGAAGTAACTCTTCAGATTCTTCAGAATCACTCACTTCAGAGGACTCCTATGATTCCATTTGCGGATAAGGTCCCATTTAAGATCTCCCCATGTGGTTCTGAACCAGTAGGGATGCCCTTGGTATTGAAGAGGCTGAAGATCTACTTTAGTACTGCCTACAAGACAGCAGTGTCCTAGGCTTTCTACAGCTGGCTTCTTAGGGAATCTGAAGTTGGTCCTGTCCTTTAGACATAGCCAAAAGGACATTTTTCTGCTCTGACACCAAACAGTACATCTTCTGCTTGCTCAGATTATAGCCTTGAGGCAGATCACACAAAGCTCAGGATGCACATGGGCTGGAGCAGCACCAGGGCAACCACCTCAAATCAAACAGTCGTGTTAGAATGACTAAGTTGGGAAACTGAACTTAAAAACCTATAGCTTTGTTCAGAATGTTTTTCTTTGTCTTGTTCATAAGTTTTACTGAACAAAAAGGTGGAATGTAGCAGAGCCTAAAGTTACTGAGCAAACGCAATTCTCTGAGACTTGAACTTTGCTAAATGACCTGTATAAATGCAACTCTACAGAAAACAATATACAAGCAGAAAAAGTGACAAGTCTCATCTGTAGTAACAATTCAGTCAAATGACAAATTTGGTTGTCAATTTAATGTTGTAGTTCTTATCTACATCAATTCCGCAAGACTACATAGACATTTATTCTCTAGTACTGAATTTCCATTTGAACAGAAATAGCTGCTAGGTGGAAGAAAAGAATTTAAATTTAAAAACAATTTCACTATAGCTAAAGTGCCAATTGATTTAAAAATTATATATGTGTATGCATGCATATACATATGTATATATTGTGTGTGTGTGTGTGTGTGTGTGTGTGTGTGTGTGTGTGTATTTTCTCTCTCCCTCTCCCCAGAAAGATATGAAATCCTGACTTAGGGTTATACTATTTTTTGAGTTAATATTTTTGAATTTATTATTTCTCTGGTCTGCCTAAGAATCGTCACATATTCTGAATGTACCCACACAATCTGGTGAGTTGGCAGCTATGTCAAAAACTCTATGAAAAAAGGGAGGCAGCTAATAAGGCTTGGAGACCTTGTTTATTATTTTAGGTTAGAGCAGGCAGCCTCCCTTTGATGTTTTGTAGTCAAAGATGAAAACTTTCAACTTCAAAGCATAATGAACATAATTATACATTTACTACAATCACCTACACTTTGACTTACACAACACCACAAAAAGACATCTAACACACATTTTTCTACTTATCTTTTTACATTTGTTAAACTGGCTATGTTAAATACGTTTTCAGAATGCATTTGTTAACCATTTGATAAACATACTAAGCCAAGCAATACAAATAACATCAATTACCTTTTTATCTAATAACTGTACCAATCAATGTAAGAAGATACAACTGAAGGGGAAGTATGGGATCATCCATGATGCACTGCAAAGGTATTACACCTTGGTCCTAAGAATGATCTGAAGGTGCTGAAAGAGGTGATTCTCTGGAAGGTGACCCAGGGTTTTCTTCAGGTGGAAAAACTGTGAGAGTACAAGCTCGAATGCCACCAAGTGACTCTGGAAGGTCAAAAACTTTATGCCACTCATCCTTTTCTGGGTCATATTTCTGGACAATTTCTACCATACAACGATTATTCCAAGAATATCCACCTACGACATAAATTTTATTTTCAAAGACGGCAACTCCAACATCACTTTGACCTCTTAACATGGCAGCAATTGGTGTCCACTGGTCAAGGGTTGGTGAATAGTATTCACAGCTTAGAACATCATCATAATCACTTGTTCCTCTGAAGTGATTGCCACCAATGACATAGAGCTTGTCTCCAACTGTACACATGCAATGCAGACCTCTGACTGTAGTCATTGGAGCCTTCTGTGTCCATTTGTCTGTATCAGGGTCAAAACACATGAGCTCGTTTTGGAAAGTATCATGAGTAATTCCTCCTGAAATATACATTAAGCCTCCATAAACTGTTCCAGCATGGCCATAGTGGGGTTCACTCATTTTTGCAACATAGCTCCACTCATTCATTCTTGGATTGTAACATTCTACTGTGGCCAGCTCACCAGCTGCACTTCGCCCACCAACGGCATACAAATGTCCTTTGAGAGCACTCAAGTGGAAAAATGTGCGCTTTTCATTTAATGAAGCAACCTGCATCCATTTATTATACCGAGGATCAAATCTGAAAACGGTATCAACGGCAGTTTTTCCTTTTGTATCATAATTACTTTGACCACCAACTACATAAAGAAAGTTTCCAATGACAGCAATGCCATGCTGGTAACGAGGAGCATCCATGGGGGCTAAAGATCTCCACTCTTGCGCCCTTTCATCATACATCCGTAATTCTTTACTGACAACCAGCTGCTGCCTCAAAACTCCTCCTAATGTAACCAAGTGGGTTGAGTCAGATCTAATGGCAGTTCTATCTGACTGCATCACTGGCTGCATATATGGCATCATTTGGTAATTGCTAGCTTCCAAAAGCAAATTCACACAGGTATTGTCTGTTCTCATGAAATCTACTGTCTGCACATAATTGATGAGATCCTGTGGTGTCATCAGTGGAAATCGAATATTCTTCATTAATTTTGCAGCATAATCCATCCGAGGGTCTTCCAACCTTAGCCAGCGACAGGCAGCCTTGAAAAGCTCAAGTTCAGTACAGTGCTTAAGACTATTGCTGGAAAGCACAAAGGCAAGCCGTTCAAAAGGGAGTTTCAGAAACTCCCCAGTACTCAATAATGCAGGAAAATTCTTCAGGATGAAATTATTGACATATTTATCTACTTCTATAAGATTGTAGGTGTTAGCAATTCGTCCAACTTCAACACAGTTATCTAAAGAGACTCCTGAAATAAGGAACACTTTACAGAAGTCTAAAACAGGTAAAATTTGCAAAAAGCTGGCAGCTTCAAGTGTGTCCTGAAGATTGTCCATATTAAGAGAAAGTTTTGCAGTATAAATAAAATCAATTATTTTCTTCAGACCAACTTTGTTCACCCCATGAAGCTTAATGCACATTAAATCTTGTTCTTTCATTCCACCTGTGAACATAGCCTTGAAATAATCACTAGCAGATGCCATCATAGCTCTATGAACAGGGAAGATTTCATCTCCATCACCTGGTACCAGGGTCACGTCACAAAGCAATCCTTCTATTCTAAGCTGATCAAAGCCTTGCAAAACCACCGAACTGTGAGTATTGCTGGTAAAAAAACGTGTGGTTCCTGCCTTGCAAGGCTGTAAATGGGCGGAGACGCCCATTTCACCGTTACCAAGAGACACTTTCATGTGAAAGCCTTCCTCTTGCACAAAGATGTATGCCGGCCAAAGAGGTTATGACCTGAAAGCTTTAAAGGAAACGAGGATGTCCCAAGAGCAAGAGAGCTTGCTTTCCTTATCAAGGGCAAACAGTCACTGTGGCACACCTCAGAACACACCAGTCACTCTCTGAAAATTGTTCTACAGCAGGACCACAGAGGGCTGTGGACCTCAAATCTGTTTATTATGTAGATGATTCATCACCTGAAGGCAGTTTAGTGACCCGGTTCACCTCGTCCGGCCTGCGTTGCCGCTCCTCCCGCAGTTCCGCTCCGGGCCAAGGGGGAGGTGCCGCCACGTCCTGCGGCCCCGTGGCTCGCTCGGCGGCGAAGCCGGGTACCTCAGCGAGCGGCCCGCCGCGCCCTCCGCTGTCCTTAGAACGTCGCCGCTGCTACGGGCCCGTCCTGGAGCAAGGGCCTGGAACACAGGGCTGCAACACGGGCCGAGGCCCCGACGCCAAACCGGTCCTTCCGGAAAGGCCTGCTCCCAGGATCCCCCGGGCTAGGAGCGGCCGTGGCAGCTACTGCGGCTGCGCGGCCGCCTGACCTCGCCAGTGGGCGGTCGTGTGGGGGATGGGAGGAAGTGGGCGGGGAACTGGAAGGGCGGGGTTTGGGCAAGGCGGGGCTGTGCAGGATGGGCCCGCGGGGCCTCTTGGGGTACTTTGTATGTGGCATTAAATGGGCTGGAATGGGTGCATGTATATTATGCTTGACCTAAACCTTTCACGGCAGCTGAGCTGTCCCCCTAAATGCATACTTTGAAATTTACACTTCCTGGCTTCTTCCTTTTGTTACTTCCGAGTGACAATGAAATGCGGCTTTTGTAGAAATTGAAAGGCAGCATGGGGGAAAATGCTTAAAGTTTTTCCTCTATAAAAAAAACTTTAAAATTCTTAATACCATAGGGGAATACCCTGGTGGTCCAGTGGTTAGGACTCGGCGCTTTCACTGCTGTGGCCCGGGTTCAATCCCTGATCCGGGAACCAAGATCCCACGAGTCACGCAGCCAAAAAAAAAAAAAACTTATCCCACACAATAGACACTTCAGTTATAACTTTGGTTCATAGTTTCAAATTTTAATCATTTAAAACATGTCATTTGCCTCTTTTAAAATACCAAATTGTGACTATGCTATGTAATTTAGCCTGAATTTTTGCCACGCAATGGAATTCCATCATCAGTAAATTTTTCATGCTTTTGTTTTCCACTCACAAATTTGTAAATGGATACACAATTGTCTAATAACTACACATACTATAGTTTCCTTGCCCATCATTTGTTCCTGAATATATACTTTCTTGTTCTCCACTGTTTTATAGAATCTGAGCACAAAACTTTTACCTGTTTTTGGATAAATCCTAAGGGCAGAATGCTGATTGAAGACAAATTTTTTTTTTCCAAAATACTGTCACCAGCAATGTTTGAGTGTGTATTTC
Source organism: Eschrichtius robustus (assembly GCF_028021215.1). Lineage (NCBI taxonomy): Eukaryota > Metazoa > Chordata > Mammalia > Artiodactyla > Eschrichtiidae > Eschrichtius > Eschrichtius robustus. The sequence goes on from NC_090833.1 coordinate 70,483,759, forward strand.
CCTGCTACTGACCTTTCCCTTTATGGATATTTTACTAACTTACATTTTTAAAATTACTAGTAAATTGGAATTTGCGCATATGAATAAATGTATACTTTGACACAGCTGCTTCCAACATTTTCCACAGTTTGAAGTTATTACTGTCTTTTAAATCCTTCCAGTTTCTTTATGTATATGCCAACTGATGAGAATATAGGTACATTCTTTTATTACACTCTCCCCCTTTTTTAATATAAAAGATAGCATACTATACTCACTGTTCTGCACCTATCTTTTTTAACTTGGAGATCTTCTCATTCATATATAGATAACTGCTTTATCTTTTTAAATAGCTGTACTGTTTCCCATTGAATGGGTGTGTCCTACATTATTTGATTAGTCCCCTACCGATGGACATTTAGCTGGTTCCAATGGTCTTCTGTTGTTTCTGGTAGATGGCAGCAAGGTCCAGAAGGCTCAAATCACTGCTGTCCTCCATCAGATGCTTCAGCAAATCTTCAAACTGTTCAGCATAAGAGGTTGGTTGGAATGAGACTGGCCTGGAGAAGTTCTTCACTGGACTTCATCAGCATTGGCAAGTCCTGGAGACCGGTTTGGCGCAGTAGTTGGGTATGGAAGGACGCCCCTGAGCTGTGAAGACCCCATAATGGCTGTGAAAAAGCACTTCCAAGCGAACAGTTTTTCTCTGGAAAAGAAAGAACAGAGCTGCTACACCTGGGTAGTTGTCAGAGCAAGAAATCATGAAATCCTTCTCTTTATTATCAAGCTTGCAAGAAAGATTAAGAGCTAAGGAACTAGAGGTATGCTCATAAAGAAACAATTATGGACAGGTACAACTCGTCGTACTCCCACATGTTTAGTAATTTCAAAAGACTTGTTTTTTCTGCCTTCATCATAAAATAAATGGATTTAATTTGTCAAAACATTTATTGGTAGTATTAAGCAACTATAAGTAAAAGCATCTAGTTCATAGGGGGCACCAGACCATCACAGATAACTTTATTAATGTACTTATGTACTTAAATATCTATTTTACTATATTATATTTCAGTATTTTTGCTTGTATTTGTGCTAATTACACGTGTTCATCTTTATATTTTTAAGTTATTTAAAGTTTTACTTTCAAATCTTTTTGCATTTGTTTATTTTTAAGAAAGTAATACCAAGACTGATTTTGCAACCTCAATTAAAGGATGGAACTGCAGTTCGTTCATTCATTTAATTAAAGTTATGTATCTAAATCACAGGTTCTATGACTGCCTTCATAGGATTAAAAAAGTGAAGAAAGAAAATGAAGTGCCAGCCCTCTTGAAACTTCCCTTTTTGCCAGAAGGAAACATAAAATATTAATCAATCAATTAATTCATTTCAACTACATTATATACTAACACCATAGGCAAAAGAAAAGCGGCTTCTGTCACCAGAAACTGGAGGATGCAGAGATTCTAAGACTTGATGCTGGATGTACAGTTCTAGAACTTTCAGAGTGCTATGGCTAGAAGTGTTAACCTAGGAGCTGGGTTACCCTGGTCTCTGAAGGCCCAGGAAGGAATGAGGTCTTTTAGAAATAGAGAATAGGAGGACCAAAAACTGAACCTTAGGGACCTTCATATTTTAATAAAGAGAAGAGAATAAGGAGCCTGAAAAGGACACTGGAATGGTATGCAACACAATAGCAGAACAACCAGGAGACAGTGGTGATGAGAGGATGTTTCAAGGAAGAAATACATTTAAAACATGATATCTTATGTTCAGGGAAAATGAGGGCTGGTTTGGCAGAGTTAATTCCACAGAATCTGGATTGGAATACACTGACTAAGGTTAAATAAGAGAAAAGGTTTTGGAGACAGAATGAATAGAAACTTCTTTTGAGAAGTTTATCTGTGAAAGGAAGAAGAGAACTAGGGTAGCGCCTGGAGAATAAAAGTGTGTGTTTATATTACTGGATATAATTTTTAAAAATTTTTACAAACATTTTTGGGGGACAGATTTCAAGAAATGTATGTAGTAGCACAAAGCACATAAAAATCAATATTTTATTTTTTTTTAAATAACTGCTTACATAACAGCCTAAAATGTCAAGCATCATTGTTAAATCATTTCTAAATACTAGTAGGCTGGAATGCCTTTTCATATGCTCTGTTTGCTATTTTTAGTTCTTTTATTTGTGTTTCAGTTTATGACATTAACTAGTTTCGTACTGCCCTTGTGAATTGTTTTTATGTATCCTTAAGTCTTAAAAGTACATATAAACCATTTATGCAGATGGTAGCTATATTCCTATGATGCAACTATTTGTCAATTTTATGTTTACAAATAATAGCTCATTTTCTTTACATTTTCTCCTAATGCCAGAATGTTGAACATGTAGAACCAATCCTCTCCCATTTTCACTCCTCTGTTGATCTTATGGATTATCAATTCCCTTTTATGTTTTAAATCTTTCACATGTATTTTTTATAGTACATTAGGATTTTTTTTTCATCTATAATACAAGATGAGAATCTAAATTGATTTCTGTCTAGGTTGCCAGGCATTTATCCTGTTACCATTTACTGAAACTTTTTTTCTTCCACATTAACGTCTAAGATAGCCTTTACTTTACTTAATTACTACAGATTATATAACAATTTCTGGGATTTCTTTTCTTTTCTTTTTTTTTTATTTTTGCTGCACCAATGTGGCTTGCAGGATCTTATTTCCCTGACCAGGGATTGAACCCGGGCCACAGGAGTGAAAGCTTGGAGTCCTAACCACTGGACCACCAGGTAACTCTCCTGGGTTTTATTTTCTTTATTACTCTGATCACCTAACTCCTTACTGTCACTGTATTTATACTGTTGCTGCTTTATAATACAGTTCATTTTCTGGTAAAGCTATATATGTAAGAATTTTTCCTCTTCTATACTTTGATATTTTTGCTTGGTGATCTTTCTTAATTAACTTTTGAATTGTTCTACAGAAGTCAGCATTGGGTTTATAAAAATAATGAAATTTTGTGGACTCAAAAATAACCATACTTAAGAATCTGCCTGCCAATGCAGGGGACATAGGTTCGATCCCTGGTCCGGGAAGATCCCGCATGCCGTGGACCAACTAAGCCCGTCCGTGCGCCACAACTACTGAGCCTGTGCTCTAGAGCCCGTGTGCCACAACTACTGAGCCCATGTACCACAACTACTGAAGCCCATGTGCCTAGAACCTGTGCTCTGCAATAAGAGAAGCCACCGCAAGGAGAAGCCCGCACACCGCAACGAAGATTAGCCCCCGCTCGCCGCAACTAGAGAAAGCCCGCACGCAGCAACGAAGACCCAACGCAGCCAAAAATAAATAAATAAATAAATTTATTAAAAAAAATAATAACCATACTGCAGTGGATATAAAATTCTGAGGAATTTCCTTCATCAGATGGAAAAATGAAACTGGATAGGACAATTTCTCTTCCATAAAAATCTAAGGTAAAGAACAAAAAATACATTAAAATCATCAGAAAGTAAAAATGTAGCCACCAAAAAGAGAAGCCCAGGCAAAAAGAAAAAGAATAATTCTGCAAGTAAAAATAATTAGATTAAAAAAACCCCACAGAAATCCAACATATTGCTTAAAGAATCACTCATAACTCACTATGTGAGGTTCTGCATGGAACCCTTATTCTGCTTGGAGGCAACTCAACTTCCCTGAGTCTTGGTTTTCTCAAATGGAAAATGGAATGAAAAATATTTGTAGAGCTGATGTAAATACATTTTAAAGCTCTTAGAGGGACTTCTCTGGCGGTCCAGTGGTTAAGACTCTGAGCTTCCACTGTAGCGGGCGCAGGTTGGATCCCAAGATCCCACATGCCGAGGCAGCGCAGCTGAAAATAAAAAGCTCTTTAGAATAGCTCTTTCCTCGGGGTTAACCATAAGTGGTAACTCTTTTCTTCATTTTCTCCACATAAACCTATATGAGAATATTACGTGTCTTTTTCTATAAACTGGTTTGAAACTGTACCATCTCACTCTTGATAGCTGACTGACAAAGTCAGCTGAATTGGTGAGAACCTAGAAGAGTGAAAGATAGGTATGATCATATCAAAGACATGTTTGATTTATATTCAGTCAGCACAATGGCTTAAATCAATATCTGAAATTGAAGGGAACCTCCTAGGCTGGAATGGGAAAAATATACTGTATTCTTTTGCTGATTCTGGCGCCTGGCACCTCTCCCTGCTTTCCTGGACCTATTCTTTGGTTTCCATATCACAGTACTTTCCTTCTCCTTCAGGGCTGAAATTTCCAGGGAGCCCTCCTCCTTCACTCCCTTTCCTTGCACTGCCCTCTCCTACTTGCACAGCTACTTCCTGTTCTGTTGTGATTTCTGGTTTAAGTTTTCCCAGATGGACACAAATAGAAAGTAAAAGTTGAATGATATTTTCAGATTTTGTAGAAACACATATAAGAGAAGTCTTCCTTTTTTATGTTGAATACTTTTGAAACATGAGGGCCCACATAGTTCAAAGGAAGCAGAAAGCAGGGTCCAGTAACTGGGTGGGCTACAAAGCCCTCCCAGGAAAAGAAGCCCCTGCTGGCCAAGTGTGACAGGGCCAGAGACCAAGTCTGGCAGTCTTCTGGTCTGTGCAGACGTGCTCCTTTTAGGGAATTTTCCTCCAGAGCTGATCAGAGGTTCTTTCCTGGCAGGAACTGACCCTGATATTGGAATAAGCCTCTTGCCATAGTCTTTGTTATGAAGAAAACAAGTCTTCAACTTCAGACAGGGCGTGGCTCCTTTGATCTAGGAGCAGGTATGGTGAGAGAAAAAGGAGCCAAAAGGAGTTTCCCTCCTCCAACCTGCTGGGCAGACCCAGGGCTCCTGGTTAATGATCTGATCCACATACTGACACTGGGAGGAGGGTAGGCCCTGAAAATCTCAGGGTAAAAACCACAACAGTGTATCTGAGTACAATCTCATATTTGAGGGTGCACTAAATTTCTCTATTAACAGTAAATTCCCAGTTTCACAAATTCATTTTTTATAACGGATCTTTTAACTTTATCATTAGAAAAATATGTTCATTGTAACTTTGCATAAGGACTGCAACAGCCCCTTCTACCCCTGACACAGTAGTAAAAGGTCGCAGTCTTCCATGCCAGCCTCCAAATCCCTTTTTATCACTGGATGCCACAATACTCAAGGATCATTTTTTCCTCACCACTTGCCTTTTACTTTCAACCCACAGAGCATGCAAAGATACTGGAACCTATTGCCCACTTTTTCTTTCAACACCACCTCCTCACTTGACCTACACTTCCCAAGTCCATCTTTCCCTCTTCCGTCACCCATGTTTCAAAGACTAACTCCATGGCCAAGGTTGCAAAGCTCCTTGGAAGAAACCCTCAAGCAGATTAGGGAAAAGAAATTCAGTCCCCAGCCTGGATAGCTCTTTCCCTTCACCCTCACCTGTGGCAAAGGAAGGCCAGATGACCATGAGAGGGGCCTGCTCTAATTCTTCTCATAGGCTTGCAGAATTAGTCCCTCAGAGTGGGAAGGATCGCAAACAGGACAAGAATCTATAATCTACTCAGGACGGAGCATACCCTAGGAGATTCTTAGAAGGAGAGTATTAAAGAGGAGATGCAAGAATTTGGGTCCCTCCACATAACAGATTAGTTCCCTTGCCCAGGACAGGGAATTAGCAGAGATCCCTGTGAGCAAGTCTCCCCAGTTCGTGCTACAGGCTCCATGAAAGAATAACTTTAAAAACCGGATGAAGTGTTTGTGTCAGATGCTTCATCCACAGAAAACTGGGAAGGTACAGGAAGATCCACAGCACAAATCCACAGTGATGTCAGCCTCTGTTGAGAGCCTAAACCTACTAGAAATTAGAGCAGTGTTTATGGATAAAGTGGGTAGTGAGACTCAGAAGAACAAGTCAGATACTGGCCAGATCCTAGAGAAGAAACTGAGGCTTATGCATGAATTAAGGAAAGAAAAGACAGTCCACCCATGGAGGAACTCAAGGACCAACAGAGTCCAAAGATAGAAATTCCTGTGATGGCAGGGCCCCTCCTCCCCCAAAGGAAGGTAAGGGCTGAGTGTCACATCCTGCAGCCTTCAAGCAGGTGTGAGGGCCCAAGTGCACCGACCATCCATGCCATTTGTTCTACCCAAACTTCACTACATGCTTTCCAAGAGGTACACACCTTTACCTTTGCTGCCTAAAAACTTCCACACGTCTATGAAACTGGATTCTTCTTGTACTGAAGGTAGACTCATGAACTTTTTTTGCCTTTTGGCTGATTCCCTGCATACTGGTTATATTTAACCTTAAATACACTTGCTACATGCTGGCTGTCTTCTGCCAACCTGCAATGTTTCAAGTATACAATACAAAAAAATGAGGAAAACTGCCACAAAAATTTAATACTGTTCATCATAGAAAGACTAGTCCAGTGAGCTTCCATGCTACCCAATGAAAAGACAAGTGATCTTGGACTAGACCAGTGGAAAGAGTGCTACACTTTATAAGACCATAAATTGAATCATTTACACCTTATACATGTATTTGTTTTGTATACTTTTCAAAAGATTTTTTTTTTTAAATATTGCTGGAGTGCAGTATTGCCAGCCTGTGACTTTTTTTTTTAAATTAATTAATTAATTAATTAATTTTTGGCTGTGTTGGGTCTCCGTTTCTGTGCGAGGGCTTTCTCTAGTTGCGGCAAGTGGGGGCCACTCTTCATCGTGGTGCGCGGGCCTCTCACTATCATGGCCTCTCTTGTTGCAGAGCACAGGCTCCAGACACACAGGCTCAGTAGTTGTGGCTCACAGGCCCAGTTGCTCCGCGGCATGTGGGATCTTCCCAGACCAGGATTCAAACCCGTGTCTCCTGCATTGGCACGCAGATTCTCAACCGCTGTGCCACCAGGGAAGCCCCCAAAAGATTATGTTTTTAATAAGTTAAAATGTGTCCCATTGTAGCCACTTAAGGTAGTGCCAGTGGTGCCTATATTATCCGTCAGTTGAAGACACAAGCAGCCCCACAAACTTGACTGGGACCAAACGCAAAAAAAGGGTGTATTCAGAAATGGTTGTCTAAGTAGACCAGAACAATCAATCAGAAGAGAAACCCCACCTGGTCTTCTGCCCTATCTATCTGGTCATTATGTTATTGTGCCCTTACTATCTAATGATATAAACTAACTTTTCGTCAGAGAAAGAGAAATACTTCATTTTTTACTCCAAGAAATAGCTGATCCAAATGGTCCATCTGGGAAGAGTGGAAAGGCTAAAAAATAAAAAAATAGCTTAATCTCTTAGCAGAACCATATGAGTGGGGTTCATTCATTATTTTTAATGTCTGGGGGGTTAAAATAGAAGATCTCATATATTATGCTATTGTAGGTCAGATACCTGGGAAAGCAGACTCTGAGACAGAGATAAGCACGCAAGGAGTTTACTGGAGAATGCGTGGATCAGTCATTGTGGCAAAGAGAATTTGAGCAGAAGTTGAGCTGCAGTGCAGTCACAGCAGGGCTTTAGCCAATCCCAAGGGAGCTCTGACTCTGGGATGACCCTGTGGAGGTAGAGAGAAGGGGCCAGGCCTTTATATCCCCACATTGACAGGCAATTGGATGCAGGCTGACCCAGGAGCGGGAAATAACTTTGGGCTAAATGAGTCACTTTAGCCAAGAACAGTTTCCAGAGAAGACCTGCATGCTGTCAGCATGAAGCTCTATCAGCAGCTAAAGGGAGTAAGTTCTCAGGTCTTAAAGGGAGCTGTGAATGGTGCATCAGATGTCTATTATAAATGTCTTTTTTATAAAGAAGTTTTGGGGGGTTTTTTGTTTGTTTGCTTTGTTTTTTTTTCTCTTCCTTTTTCTTCTTTTGTATGGTCATACTCAAATTTTCAGCTGGGTCCATAATTTGCAAAAATGTCTAACAAGATTGTGATGGACAAAGTATACTCTGAAAACAGTGACCCTCTGATGTTTATTATAAGCAGTTTATGGATGTGATATTTGTTGTCTCTACCTGAGGGCATTAAAATAGCAGATGGGGTACCTGGATTGGGCACCCTCCCTGTGAATGCGAAGGATGTAGATACCGGGAAACCAAGGATGGAATGCAGGAGGACACGTTATCTGTCTTCACAGCCCTTTCCTAAGAACTGCCCTCCAGCCCTGATATCTGGACCTGGAAGCTATGAATGATAAAACCAGTGTGAGCCAATCAGAAAGCTAATCTTAAGAATCTGACTCAAGAAAGCCAGAACCTGAGACTCAGGAGTTGAGTCACATGAGAATGAGAATGTTCTAAGGTTGCTGGAGTTTATACAGTTCTTACCTCTTCTCAGGTTTTATCGTTTAACTTCTACTTGAATTCTGTGAGCTATCACAGTATTCCTGGAAAAATTACCTTGCAGCTCATATCAGTGCAGATTGTCACATCTTCTTAGAAGTGTGTGTGTATTTTTTGAGGATGTCATGATGTCCCTTTAATAATGAAAAGATACAATTTTAAAATGTTTTATCATAGATTATCCATTTAAAAATTTCTATTACAAATGTATACTGTATTATATGCACAGTATTTTATAACTGTAGTACCTAGGTATATTATCAATAAAATAAATACATTGGAGGTGTGTGCTCAACATTTTTTCCAAGCGGGGTGGAAGGTGAAATACCGAGGGCCTATATCTCCATAATCCTGGGGACTCCACTTAAAAACATGGGTGGACAGTCTCTGGGATTCCACATATTTGTTGAAAGTTGAGTTTTGTTTGGGTCACAGGAACAGCAAGTCACCCCTTCTAGAACCTGGGTTCACAGACAGCCCCTGCCCTGATCACCCTATGTCTCACTCCTAATTCTCCTCTCATCCTATTACATTATCTGCCTGGGTAACTAGCTAATCTATCACCAGCATGAGTACAGTAAGATCTCAGGTTCCCTTGAGGAGTCTCAGGGTTCAAGTAGCCTCTAAATATTCAGTGCCGAGTCAAGGCCAGTCTAGGGCTTCATACAGGTTTAGCGCCAACTACCTGCAAAGGGGTGAGCCAGACCCACTGGAGGGAAGGGACTTTAACTTATACGACCCACCCGGCCTCAGTTATCTCCTGCCATCTATGAAATGGAGAAGAAAATAATGGTCCCCAATCTGTCTTGTGCTCAAATCTGACTCTGCTCCTTACCAGCTGTGGCCCTTGAGCAAGTCCCCTCCCTTCTTGGCCCTCATGCCTCTCCACGCCTTTCTGAGCTACAAGAAAGTGGATAAAACTCAAAGAATACTGTGAAACCATCTGCAAAGCGCTATGTGGAAGCGAGTACTATGCTTCACCCCCTCTAACTGATCTGCATTTGAATGCTTCCCAGGGAGTCTGTGTCCCCCCCGCCTGGGCCACGATGCCAGGTCCCTGGATGTCCTTAACTCTGCCTTAGGCTTTGTCTATGGGGGGGTGGTGACACTTCCAATTAGCCCGATAGTGCTCTCCAATGATCTCCTTAGAGGAAATTTTCCCTCACAAAGATGTTTTATTACATTTAGAGAACATCAATTAGCTCCTATATCACATCCTCTGGTAAGGATGGTCTCTATTTCTCGTCAGCAAGGATAATTATTATTCCCCCATATATGCCTGTTTTTTTCCTAAAGGAGAATGGTGCCATCTGTCTCTGCTGTGTTTAGGGGGAAACAGAATATCCTATGAGCTTGGATTTAGGGAAAGGAAGGGGTCCCTTCAGCTTTTATTGAGAGCGGGCTTTGGCTTATAAAATGAGACAAAGGTTAGGGAGAGAAGTTGACGATGGCGTTGCTGACACACCACCATCCTGGTTTCCTTCATTTGTATTTGTGAAGATAGCCCACTTTAAAAATTCATTACTTTTTCCATAATACTCTTATTAGAAAAACAAGTAACTACTCAGCAATCATTCGATGCTTATAAAAGTGAGAAACTGTAACAAAGACCACAGCACAGTATCTGGACCCATCAGTCCTCTCCTTTGCTTCCTCATTACCCTGAGCATTACATAGTCATGGCATGGAGTGAATCAGGTTATACATGCCTCACGGGGCCAAAGATTCCCCATTGAGCATCTAGGAATAGTAAGAGAAAATAAACTTCACACATCCCCAAAGTGGAACTCAAGATTTTAGAGCAGTGAGCCCCTGAGCTCAGAAGTGTGAGGAAAAAAAAAATCTATGACCATGAATCTATGGTGGGCCATAGCTTCCATCTGCACCAAAGACCCTACATCCTTCCTGAAGAAAGCTGCAGTGCTGGGCGCTCTTACTCCCTTCTCAACCTTGAGGAAAACATACAGCTGATCACACCACATCTCCTCTCCTCTCCCCATGTGACCTGCGCTGGATGGAATATAGGAGGACATACCAGTAGGGGACACAGAACCCCTGGCTCTGTATTTTGGGAGGTGGTGTTGGCAGGGATTGGAGCTCTCAGCAAGGCTGCCGTGGGTGTTGGCTCACCTCCCTGCTCCCGTGAAAAGTGTTCACAGATTACCTGCCTTTCTTTCCTACCTCCACCCCAGAGGGGCGGTAGGAAGCCCTGAGTGGGTGGTACAAGGGCCCGTCTGTGTGCAGTCACCACAACTCTCTGACTGTGGGGCACTGTGGACCCAGGGTATGGGGGCGCTGCTAAAGCAGGATGAACCCTCTGCTCTTGCCCCTCCCGACAGGAGGCGGCTAAAGGTAAGGGAGAGCCGTGAAAGGCCTCAGCAGAGCTGGAGGGGAAGGAGAATACACTGTGTCCAGGCTTGGGGAGGAAATCTCCATGTACGTTCAAGTAACACCCCCATCACTCTCTAGCCACTGGAGGGGAACTGGAATCAAAGCTAGGGACCTGAAAATGGACCCGTGAGCTGGGTCACCCCACCTTCTGCCCTCCAGGCAGTCCAGCTCTGAAGGGGTTCAGAAACAGGATGAGTTCCCTCTTAAAAGTGGCTTTTTTAGATATTAGAGAAGTATCCACTGTACAGTGGATGCAGAACTGGGTGGAGACAGGGATGTTGCTGTGCTTGGATACTGAGACGGACATGCTAAGGCCTAATACTACGGTAGGTGCTACTTAAAGATCTGCTATAGCTGTGATATTCATCTGTTTTGAAACAAACGTTGAACTCAAAATAAATAAATTCTCCCTGCTGGCTGGTCACCCTGCACAGGGATTTAACTCCTCACTGAGACTGCATGTTGCCTGACTCAATGACATCAGTGCAAGGCAAGTGGGTCACATGGCCCCCAATGATGGGAATGTTCACAGTACGGCCACACAGGGCCTGCGGAAGAATGAGGAGAGAATGAGGAAAAGGTCAGGACTGAATGTGTGGAAAGGAGGGAAACTAACAGAGGGGAAAGAATGACCCAGTGGGTGGGAAGGAACAGGAGTGTCTATCACTAATCACTAACCAAGCTACTCCCACTCCCTGCCTCACTCCCCAACTACCTGACTCGGGCGCCACCTGCTGGTGACTGACGAGAACACTGACAAAGTAAGATGGACTTGGTGCCATCCTGTCAAGAGTGTGTGTATGTGTGTCCTTGGGACAAGTAGTGGAGAGGGAGAGCTTGTCTTTGAGCACAAAAACAATGATGCCTTCAGGGATGTTCTGAGGCCTGCCAAACTCCTTTTTGGCCTTCCTTACAGCTATTCTTTCTGACATTGTGCAGGATCTTGTACTCAGTGCAAACAGGTGGCCTATCAGGGTTGAGGTATCCTCTGTGGTTGTTAGTTATATGCTTGTTACAGTCATGGGATATCTTCTTCAGGATACACAAAGCACATGCACCACAGGTGGTTCTGCAATTTATGACAAGGGTGCAGTTTTTCTGGGCTCACTTTGGACCACTACTCAGCCCACTGAAGCCAAGGTGGCCAAACATTCTAAAGATTTTCCGTATCCCTCCTCATCCAAATGGCTTTGGTTAACGCCATTAAAGGGCAGAGTGGGGCTTCCCTCGTGGCACTTCCCTCGTGGCGCAGTGGTTAAGAATCTGCTTGCCAATGCAGGGAACACGGGTTCGAGTCCTGGTCCAGGAAGATCCCACGTGCCGCAGAGCAACTAATCCCGTGTGCCACAACTACTGAGCCTGCGCTCTAGAGCCCGCATGCCACAACTACTGAAGCGCACGTGCCTAGAGCCTGTGCTCCGCAAGAAGAGAAGCCACCGCAATGAGAAGCCCACGCACTGCAACGAAGAGTAGCCCCCGCTCTCCACAACTAGAGAAAGCCCACACGCAGCAACAAAGACCCAACACAGCCAAAAATAAATAAAGTAAATAAATTTTAAAAATAAATAAATAAAGGGCAGAGTGGAGTGACGGCTGAAAAAGAAGAGCCACAAAGAAGTGGAGTCACGTAAAAGGAGGAGTCCCCATGAAATAGAGAAAGGAGCCACTGAGCCACCTGTTGTGCCATTTGCACCTGGAGGAGAGAGGAGGTTAGGGTCAATGGAGCCACACCGGTTTTTCAGCTGCCTTGACTCCCATATCCAGGCCCTGAGCATCAACCTTTATCTCCTACAGATAAGTCCACACTTACACAGCAAGTAAAGCCTGGGGAAAATTACTATCTGCTTTTTATTATATAATTAATAACACTGCTCACTCATTTAAAAAATGTGATTCTCCTAACTTGAAGTTCAGATAGGATGAGTAACCACACAAGTAGAAAATCCAGGACTAGAGAACTCTATTTCTCTAGAGTTAGAAGGTGACTCTAAAGACGGTGACCTTCCTTATGCTCCCACGGACAAAGACTACTCATCCAGAGAGGTAGTGGTTTAGAAGTGCCAATGACTGGCCATGGGTCACATGACAAGTTACACCTGATTCACAGATCTTCGCTTTTCACTAGGAGCTGCTCTGCACTCTGAAGTAATAAAGCAATACAGTCTAGCATTCCACCCTCTGATCTCCACCTTCAGTTTCCAAATTGTCCTCCACTGGCCAATTAGTCAAGGAATTACAGTTCATTGGTCCTGACGGTTTCTCCTTCTCCATCAACAGCCTCTGGTCTGTTCTCTCTCTCTCCACAGATGTTATGGGCTGAATTGTGTCCTCCACACAAATTCATATATGAAAGTCCTGACCCCCAGTACCTAAGAATGTAGTGGTATTTGGAGGTAAGGTCTTTAAAGAGGTGATTAAGTTAAAATGAGGCCCTCAGGGTGGGGTCCTAATCCAGTATGACTGGTGTCTTTTTTATTTTTTGCCGTGCCGCATCATGGGGAATCTTAGTTCCCCGACCAGGGATCGAACCCATGTCCCCTGCAGTGGAAGCATGGAGTCTTAACCACTGGATCGCCAGGGAAGTCCCACTGGTGTCCTTATAAAAGGAAGAGATACCAGGATGGGCACACATGGAGAAAGGCCATGTGAGGACACAGCAAGAAGGCAGCCATCTGCAAGGCAAGAAGAGAGGCCTCAGGAGAAACCAAATCTGCATACACCTTGATCTTGGACTTTTAGCCTCCAGAACTATGAGAAAATAAATTTCTGTTGTTTAAGCCACCCAACCTGCAGCATTTTGTTAGGGCAGTTCTAGCAAACTAACAGAGTGGTCTTCATGGTTCATCAGCTAAGCAACATTCTAAACACCCTCACGTCATTCTTGTTTCATCATTCCTGTCCGGCTAAAGTCCAAACTCTCTGCCTCTTCCACGCCTGACCTCTGGTAAGTGGTGGAGACCCACTAGATAAAATCACACAAACGAGTATACTATGCTACCATAGTTCTATGGTCTACAACTAATGGGCATCTCCAACACTGCATGGAATTCATACTTCCATTCATCCTATATATTTGGTAAGTTCCTTCTATGTGCACTTAGGATACATAAGTGAACAAAAGTGACAAAGCTCCCTGATTTTTGGAGCTTATATCACTGGTTCCACCGTCAACTCTCTTATGCTTAACGAAACGATTTCAAACATTCTCCACTTTGACAAACTTCTGTCCCCCAGCCTCAGCAGATGTGCTGGATGCCACTTCACAGAGGACGTAAAAGCCATTAGAAGAGAACTTTTTGTTACCAAACTCAAAAACATTTACCACCCTTCCTCCTTCCTTCCTGTTACAGTGAAAAAAGTTTCCCAGGGGGTAATCCTTCTTTGACTTCTACAGCTGGGAAAGGTGCCTTTACTTCCCCAGGCATACATTTTAGTCTATGTGGTGACTTTTGGCTTAATTATCTATTTTCTTCCAGAACAGGTATTCGCTGCTCCATCACTAGCCTTAGGAGCTTAGGATTTAGTTGGTACTCAAGAGCCATTTGGGAAATGAGAGAGCTAGCTGGAGAGAGGGCGCCTACAGCATGTCCTAGGACAGAGCCACCAGAAAGGACAGGAGTCTGAGGGATGCCCCCCTCAGGCTGTCTATTGGGAACCACCATAGGTTTCGCCTCAGGAAGCTGGCTCTGCCCCCGTGGCTTCTGGAAGACAAGAGCTGGAGATTTAGCCTCACATATGAGGTTCTGGCACAGCTTTCTGGACATGTTGGGAACACTTCAGTGCCCCTGCCAGAGGGATTCTTCTGCCAGCTCCTCTATCAGTGTTCAGCAGGCAGGGCTCAGCTCTGGGGGCCTCTGAGGCTGCTCCAGCCAGGAGAAGCTTGGAACCTCAGATCCCCTAGGCACAGCCTCGGCCTCAGAATGTCTTCCAAGGGCTGCTCGTGGTCTGGGCCTGCTGGAGTCAGGACCTCCCTTCTCTGCTGCAGCTCCATGAAGATAACAGCGGTAGTAACAATTATGATGTTTAATACAGAAAACTGCATATTTAATCTCCAAATCTCATCTACTAACTGGAGAATATTCATCTATTTTAATAACATAGTCATGAAGGACAGAATAAACAAGTAAGCACTTTATACAAACGTAAGGCCTGGCCTTGTTAGAGTTGCCACATGGACTTGGCAAATAACACTGTCCAGAGCCCCCCAGAGTCCCAGTGCCTTAGAAATATCAAGACTGCCTCAGTGAGACCTCAAGGTGGCCCCTTTCCACTAAAGTTGAGGGGTTGGCATCTCAAACTCTCTACAGGACCAATGTTCTTTTTGGATATGCTTTTATATAATTATACCAAAGACATCACTGTACAGTTTATTTCTATATAATATTTATCATGGAAATCTTTCCAGGGTAGTTCACATAGACTGACCTAATTTTGTATTTGGGGTGTGACATAGTTTAACTGACTACTTGACAATTTTTTCAGGTGTTTTTAAACTTAAGGATCAGAGAAGTTAGCACCTCCCAAATGGGAACTCCTGGACAAAGGGTTGTCTGCAGAAATGCGAAGGAGCAGAGCCCAGGCTACGTTGCTAAGGCTGTGCCTAGCACAGAGGAGAAATCATACAGCACACCTGAAGCTCTCTCTGGAGCACCTGAATCCTAGCAAGTTGTTTGGCAGATCATAGCTACTCTGTGAAATGTATAAATAAATGATATAAATAATCACGACTCTCATTTCACTTAGTTTCAGACTACCTCTGGTGATAGTGTTTAAGGTATAGGTAAAACAATGTTACAAAGACAAAGATAACTTGTAAAAAAACCAATAAAGTGAGGGATGGGGAAGGGGATGTTCCCTGATTTTCAGACATAATTTTCACCCAAGGAAAATCACAACATTTCATATCGAAAACTCTTTCCAGTGTAGGGATTAGATTTAGGCAAGCTAGAAACTTGCCTCAGATGCAAATAGAAAAGGGGTGCCAAGTGACTTAGTAATATGGAAAAGTAATATATTATTGCAATGGTTTAAAAAATTAGAATTAATGATAAAAAACCCTTGATGAACATATAAAAATTATAAATGAAGACAAAATCTGGCACCACAATCACAAAAGCCTAAGAGCTGTACAAGTGGGGGAGGAGGAAGGGCTTCTAGCATAAAGTTAAAGTTTGACAAATTCCATGCATTCTATACATTTCTCACCAAAGAAACCTAAATGTACTTACTTGCTAAATATCTGGACACCCTTCACACAACACTGCTAAAAAGGGGTGTGATGTGTTTACCTGTGATACTGAAGCTTTTATAGTGAAAAGTTTTGGTCACTTTTCAGTCTCAATACATACAGAAGCACTTGATGAACATTTTGATTCTGTCAAAAGAGAAGGAGATAGCCCCATAAAAATGTGCCAACAAGGTGGTTGTCATTGTTGTCAATCAAAGAAGAAATATCAAAATATTGGCCTGCCACAGAATCATATTTTCAAACTGTGGGACAGGAAGAATATCCCCTATAATTTGGAAATGCATTAGGGATGAGATGGAGAAAAGAATTAATATAAATCAGAAATGTATATGCTGTTTCTCAAAAACTGTTTCAGTAAGCTAAAATTAAATTAAGATGGTAATTCTCTCAAATGAAAATGAGATAAGAAGTAATTCTGACAAAATTATTGTTGAAATTTGCTTTCAAAAGCCCAGTACATTTTAACAAATTGTGGTTTTGGTATAAGTAAAATGTTCACAGCTACAATAATCTGAATTTTAATACACCCACTTTTCAATACTTTTAAACTACTATAACGTTGTATAAAAAATGAACCATTAAAGTTTAATAAAATCATTGTAATAAAATTCGTGTCCAGATTGTAGGTGCGTTTCTCCTTTTCCTGAATTCGACTTTCTTCCCAGAAACAGCCCTGAAATCTGAACACATACCACGACACGCTCTGATTTCGAGCCGTCAATCCCTGCGTAAATGGGCACCGGCGTCAACCGGTCTGGCTAAAAGCTCCTACCAGGAAGGGAAGGATGGACGCAGAGGCAGGTGCAGAAAATGAAAGACTGTGCGAAGCCGCGGCAAAGCTCCCCTCCGCAGTCAGGCCCGAAAAGGAAGTTTCCTCTCGCTCTCGCGGCCCCACGCGCTCACTGGGCCCCGGCGGCGCCTTTCCTGGGCCGGGGCTCCTGCAGACGGCGACGCGCGGGTTCTTCCCGTGGGCGCTGCGCCCGAGTTCGCGGAGCTGGACCCGGAGGCGGGTCCCGCTGGGTGGGCGGTGCCCGTCGGTCCGTTGGGGCGAGTTCGGGCGCCCCCTCCCGGCCGCTGGGGCGCAGCGAAGGTAGCTTTGAGGGCTTTGCCTAGTGGAGGACCTGAGCTCCCTTTCACGGTGGTCCAGGTGAAGTGCTGAATTTCTGGACTCCTGATCTCGCTGCTGATGGCCGTGGGGATGCTCTGCTCCATCCCTCACATTTTACCCGTTAGTATACATCGTCTTATATTCTTCCAATCATTTCCCATATTCATGTAAGTGGGGAGCGTTAAGTATTTGTTGCCTGAATCCACTAGAGCTTTGGTGTTGTCTACAGAGGACTCCTTGAAATGTTTGTAATCCAATCTGGTGCAGGGGTCAAAACTCTCAAGGGTCTTGTCTAGCACGCAGCTCATAAATTTATGGTGAGAATTAATTGAACAATATATATGAATCATCTTGGACAATTAAATATGATTATTTTATAATTTTTAGAATTATTAATTTTGTTGATCACATTTAGGCTCTCAGAAATAATTGCCAGTTGATCACTTTACTTTGCTTATTATGTAAAATAATCAGGATACTTTGTAATTTGTTCAACTCATCTAGAAATTTGTAGGTGGACAAAAATTAATGAAAATATAAAGAATTTGTAACAGCGAGGTATGAGACAACAAAGGAATATCAATGTGTTACAAGAAAAGTATAGGGCTTTCCAGAAAATAAGGGATAGTTCAACACATGCAGTTTGCACAGGTGTCTATGGTGTGGATAGGGAAGTGGAGTTTGGAATCTGACATATTAGGTTTTGAAACCTGGATTTGCCATTTACTTATCAGATTGTTTTATTCACATAAAGCCTTAGCAGGTGGCTCTTTGGAAATGAGAATATTAACACTCATCAACTATGTTGGAAAGATTAAGTGAGTCCCTTATAAGGGCTACGGAATTTGTAGTTGCTGTCATATCATTTTTGATAAAGACTAAAAGTCTGTGTAATTTGTCTGGTAGGTCTTTGGTAATCATGTTCACAGTAGCATTGTAACATTTAATTAGTAATCAATTCAGGATTAATGTGTCATAAAGAGTGAGGGCAGCACCAAGGAAAGTTTACTCACTGCCCTCGCAGCCCCACTCGCTCCCTGGGCCCCGGCGGCGCCTCGCCCGGGCCTGGGCTCCTGCCCACGGCAACGGCCGGGTTCTCCCCGTGTATGCAGCGCTCGAGTCCGCGGTACTGGACCCGGAGGCGGGTCCCACTGGGTGGGCGGTGCCGGTCGGTCCCTTACTGCGAGTTCGGGCGCCGCTCCTGGCCGCTGCGGCGCAGGGAAAGGAGCTTTGCGCGTTGTTGAGCTGTAGCCCTGGCGCTGTTTCACTGAAACGCTGAATTTGCGGATTCCTGGTCTCTCAGAGGACGGCAATGGTGATGATCAGCTCCATCCATCACATTTTACAGAGCTGAAGAACATCATCCTCGGTGTCATCAGTGAAGAGGTTGGCAGGCCTCTGGTGAGCTTGGTGATGCTGCAGATGTCTGGCTGTGGCGGCCTTTATCCAGCTGTGCTGAAAATCTTCCCGGAAATGAGATTCTTAATTAAGCCAGAATTGTCATTTTCTGTACTTATCTCAATTTTGTTTCCTCACTTAAAAAAAAATTCTCTTCTATTTTGGGCGTCAGAGAATGTCACATCTTCAATGCTGTTTTTGTATTATTACACTGGAAATTAAATATATTCATGGAAAATGACAGAAGACTCAATCCAACAGGATGTAGTCATCTAAGTGAGTCAACTCAGGTTGAAATAAAAACCTGACACTCAATCTAACTCCGTTTTTTAAGTCTAATAAGAGAACTTAGAGGTCTGACCCTGTACTCTATTTTGACACTTCTTAAATTGCACCAAAATATATCCAGCCACACCTCTCTGCATTTCTTTTTTAAGGGTCTAATACATAAGATTTGAATTCTTCCACAATTATTTACAGAACTGTAGCTCTCGTTTTCTGACATAGTCTGCAGGTAATGGTGGCATAATACTGAACAACAAGGGTTAATTCATACAGTCCTCTTCATTCTGCCACCGAAAATGTTCTGACTGCACATATATGTGACTATGTGCTTGGCAATGTGGATTCCAGGAAAGTAAGGCAGGGATGGTGACTGCCCTCCAGGGAGCAGGGAGGACAGACTTCAGAGGCAGGATTAGGATGAAGGCAGCACCGCGTGCTCAGTGCAGCTGAGGGCCAGTGCTCAGAGCTGATGAAGAGGAGGGCCTGGGAGCAGCAGAAAGCTCCACTCTGACAAAGGTCTGTGGCTTCTGAATTTAAAAGACATCAGACTTTCACTTCCTCTTTTAAAAAGTTGAGTCATCTTTACTAGTGGTCACACAGGACATTGCCTAGATCAAATAAAATAAAGTTTGCAAGTTACAGGCTGAGAATCCGAAGAGTGAATGATAGCAGGCTTTTGTATTAATACAACAAATGGTAACCTGTATAGTCCACCCTCAGCCCAGCCAAGAGAAGCTCTGACTGCAGGTCCCTTAACACTGTCAGGGGTCTGCACGTTGAGGCCCCAAGTGGAAACTCTAGGAGAAGGATTGCCTGCAGGACCGTGAAGGAGCAGAGCCCAAGTTTCCACCCTTAGAGCAGTACCTGGTACATTATGGAGAGAAATCTTACAGCAATTGAAGCTCTTTGCAGAGAACCAGCATCTAGGAAAGTTGTCTGATAAAACATAGCTGCTCTGTGAATACTGTAAATGAGATAAGCAGTCCCTTTCCTCATCCTGAGTTAGTTTCAGACCACCTCTGATGCTAATTTTTAAGACACAGATTAAATTATACTTCAAAAACTCATAGAAAAAGAAATCAGATTTGTGGTTACCAAAGGGCAGGGGGTGGGGAGATAGGAAATCAGATGAAGGCAGTCTAAGGTATTTTTTTTCTTAAAAAATAAAGAGACACAGATTTTTAAAAAGAAGATTTAGAGAGAAGGAAAATGGTTAAAATGTATATATATGGTCTGCATGTTGAGTCCCCCAAATGCAAACTCTAGGAGAGGGATTGCCCACAGGACTGTGAAGCAGCAGAGCCCAAGATTCCAGTCTTAGAGCAGTGCCTGGTACATTATGGACAGAAATCTTAACAGCCCTTGAATAATTTTGCAGAGAACAAGGATCTAGGAAAATTGTCTCACACACACAAAAAATGACTGCTCTGTGAATAGTATAAATGAATAGTACCTCATCCTTAGTTAGTCTCAGATCACCTCTGGTGATATTATTTTAAGACAAAGATTGTTTTAAAAGTTAAAGAGACCAGGAAATTGGTTATAAAATGTAGATGGGGGAGAGGGTGACAGGACTTTCACCTATACTTTCTTATACTTTCATCCAGGGAAGTACTTTCTCAACAGTACTTCAAAAGCTATTTCCTAGGTTAGTTTTAGGGTTAAGTGAAAAGGACTTTCTTTAAGCATGGAATGTAAGAAGGCACCAAATCTAAGATGTCAAGATAAATAATATTTTAATTCAATATTGAAAAATGAAAATGACAAAACATGCCTGCTGAACAAAACATCAAAATTTTAAATAAAGACAAGAAATGACCCTGCATTTGCACGACTGTGAGTGTCTTACAAAGGAAGGTTTCACGTTGCCAATGAAATCTGGGCAATTTTCCTTTAATCTACGAAATTCTTACCAAAGAAAATGAAAAGATCAGACCTGGTAAATGTCCTCAACGCTTGGTACAGGACACTAACTCTTCTTTGTTCCTTCCTTCCTTCCTCCCTCTTTTTTTTCTTTCCTTCCTTCCTTCCTTCTTTCTTTCTTTTTTTTTTCTCTCTCTCTTTCTTTCTTCTTTTTTGGGTGGGCCACACTCCATGCGGGATCTTAGTTCCCCCACCAGGGATCGAACCCACACCCCTTGCATTAGAAGCACAGAGTCTTAACCACTGTCCTCTTCTTTCTACAATGCAATCAAGATGGGGTCCTGGGAGAGGTGTTTCAGAAACCCGGGTTAAATAAAAATTATTTAAGACTGTCACAGAGTCACGAGAAATTGTCAAGTATAGAAGTGATCTTGAATATATTAATGAGTTTGCTTCCATTTGCTAAGAGAGTAAAATTATATTCTTGTTTTAGTATAAAGAAACTATAGTTTAAATAGAGTTTAATAAAATGCTGTGTTTTGATATATATATTTTAATATCCTATATCTAAATTTAAAATATTTTCATAAAAATATTTCAAAATATAAAAAAATTAAAAATATTTAAGTTACACATAATATAAATTAAATTAAATATAAATTTAATTTAAAATTTTCAAAATAAAATGCTGTGAGTTTTAAAATATTCCCACTTTTCAGTTATTCAGTACTTCCTCCCCCACGTTTACGCTGTATTCTTTTTTTTTTTTAAACATCTTTATTTAAGTATAATTGCCTTACAATGGTGTGTTAGCTTCTGCTTTATAACAAAGTGAATCAGTTATACATATACAATATGTTCCCATATCTCTTCCCTCTTGCATCTCCCTCCCTCCCTCCCACCCTCCCCATCCCACCCCTCTAGGTGGTCACAAAGCACCGAGCTGATCTCCCTGTGCTATGTAACGCTGTATTCTTGAAAGACACCATGAAGTCCCAGAGCATCTACAGGGGCGCTCAGCTCCCGCGTCCTCGGCCCCGGTGGTGGCCGCGCTCCGACTCACCCGCAGGGCGGCCCCAACATCGTCCTGGCCTCCCATCGCCGCCGCCGCGTTCCCTTTTCTCTGAGCCTTCGCTGCCTCGCGCCAGAAACGAGCCCGAATCTGTAAACTCGGCTCCCCTTTCTCTGAGGCTGGGAATCGCTCTGATTCCCCACCTCAGACCGCTCAGAAAAAGGCTTCTTTCCCCAAAATTGCCTCGCTCCGGTTTCTGTGAGAAAATAAAGCGCAAAACTCAGGGGAAGCCCCGAAAATGCAAGGTTCCGGTTCCCAACCAGACAAAAATGTCGCTGGCCAGGCCGCGACAAGGCTTCCTCTTCAACACTCGGCACCGAGTAAACCAAGGTGTTTCGCGCGCTATGCTGACTATTAAAGCAGCCTCAGAGACTACGTTTCGCCCTGTCTCTCGAACCGCAGGAAGACAGCCGCAGACTGCAAACTCAGGAGTCGGCGTTTCCCAAACAAACCCTGCGCCCTCTACCGGCCGCCTAGGGAAGGACGCTGTCCACCGTTCCAGGGAAGGAAGCTGCCCACTAATTGTTTGGCGGTGCCCGCGCGCCCCCTGGCGGCCATCTAGTGAATCACTCATTCTCAATGGCCCAGATCTATTTGCTAGTGGCAGGAGTGACGCTCTGCTCCATCCCTGCTTGCTCTCTTGGCTGGAACTTGCCTAGAAGCCATAGCCAGGAAAACAAGGAAGTCTTCCAACATTTGGAACAGATGCAAAGGATCCCCTCTCACTGGTGCCTAAAGGACAGAACCGACTTCAAATGTCCTTGGAAAAGAGAGAATATCACCCCAATCCAGATGACTCAAGGCACCTGTCACCACCATCTGATGCTCCAGCAGATCTTCAACCTCTTCGCCACGGAGGACAGCCGTGCTGCCTGGAACAACACCCTCCTCGATAAACTTCTCTCCAGCCTTCATCTGAGGCTGCACCGACTGGAGCAGCTGAAAAAAGACAATCTAGATTGTCGAGATTTGGGACTGGCTGCCCGGGAGTATTTCCACGGAATCCATGTCTACCTGAAGGCAAAGGAATACAGCCCCTGTGCCTGGGAGGTTGTCAGAGTGGAAATTGAAAGGTGCCTTTCCCTTATGTAAGAATCCTCAAAGAAATGTCAACAAATACAGAATATTTTTTATACTCGTGACACTTTTCATTCAATTACATTAGTGTTCAAGTCCAAAGCAACCTCGACTTGTGTTTCCTCACAGGCTGAAAAATGTCTGAAATGAAAATCATGATTTTAAAAAAGGTTTTGACAGAAGAACACAATCTCTTTTCTTTTTTAAATATTTATTTAATTAAATTAATTTATTTATTTATGGCTGTGTTGGGTCTTCGTTTCTGTGCGAGGGCTTTCTCTCTAGTTGTGGCAAGTGGGGGCCACTCTTCATCGCGGTGCGTGGGCCTCTCATTATCGCGGCCTCTCCCGCTGCGGAGCACAGGCTCCAGACGCGCAGGCTCAGCAATTGTGGCTCACGGGCCTAGTTGCTCCGCGGCATGTGGGATCTTCCCAGACCAGGGCTCGAACCCCTGTCACCTGCATTAGCAGGCAGATTCTCAACCACTGCGCCACCAGGGAAGCCCCAATCTCTTTTCTTGTATCAATAATTTAATAACGTAATTTAAAAGATCACTTTAAGTTTTGGGAGGGGTATTTGCTATTTCCAACATATGAAGTATAGAAAGGTTTTTTGGATAGTGCGGTGTTAAGAGATATTTGTCAGTTAACTTAATGCTGACTGCTGTAACAGGTAAACAGAATGCTGTCAGGAATTTGATCATAATAGAGTCTTATCTTTCCCTGGTATAAGAACACAAGGCAGGCATTCCTGATCAGATGGATGTTCTAAGTTGCTCTCCAAAGAGTGATTCGGGGACATGGGTACCCCCTGTTTTGTGGATTTTTCCATCATCAACAGGTGACTCCAAATTTTTCTGCAGTACTTGAGTCTATTCCACTCAGTGGTAAAGGGAAAAATGTCTGGTGCATCACATGGGAGGTTTTCAAGGGCCAGGACTATACAGGGCAAGAGCACTTCTGCTCACATTACATGGCCTGGATTTATCCTTGTGGAAATCACACTGCAAAGACGTTGGGAAATTATTGGATGATTAATGGACGAGGAGACAAGTTCAGTGCATAAGACCACTTTTCATCTTTACACTATTTGTCCTAATGAAGTTCTGGGTGTGGGTGGAGAGGAACAACTAATGTTCTCGCTTGCACACACTTCGTTAAAAAACAATCTGACCCACAGAGAAAGAGAAATATCGTTTATATGTGGAATCTAAAAAAAATGATACAAATGAACTTATTTACAAAACAGAAACGGACTCACAGACTAACAGAACAAACTTATGGTTACCGGGGAGAAGGGTGTGTGGGAGGGATAGTTGGGGAGTTTGGGATTGACATAAACACACTGCTATATTTGGGATAGATGGCCAACAGGGACCTACTGTGTAGCACAGGGAACTCTGCTCAGTATTATGTGGCAACCTAGATGGGAGGGGAGTTTGAGAAAGAATGGATGCATGTATGCGTGTGGCTGAATCACTTTGCTGTACACCTGAGGCTAGCACAGCATTGTTAATCAGATATACTCCAGTATGAAATAAAAAGTCAAAAAAACTCTCATCCTCTAGTTCTGCCTTAACAGAAAGAAAACAGTCAAGTTTGGATGTTTATTCTCAGACTCAGTGGTATTATGATTTCATGTATTTTTATTGTTCATTTGCTGAAATAAAGAAAACTAAAAAACAACACACCCACAATCAGAGCCAAATTCTTATTCCACAAGTTCAGCTTGGGGAAGATGACACGGATGTCACTCAGAGTTCACAGCACCATAGACTGTTTGAAAGAAGCATTCAAGTTGATGCCCAAAGGCATAGCCTATGAGGAAAATATCCACGAATGTAGACACAAGTTGTTTCATTATTGCCTGAGGTAGACGAGAAAAGTATGATCAGGCAGCTCCTTGCAAGTACTTGAGGATGACTGAAGAAAAAGGGGAGAGCGACTCTCCCGTTTGCGTCCAGGCCCGTGATTCTCATCCTGCTCTTCTAAGTATTGAAAATGCAAACTTGAAGAAGAAAATATTCCTGCAAATGATCTTTAAAAAAATATCTCACACAATATTCCATTATCACTTCTGTTGTAGAACCATGAAGAATTTACAAAGTCTCTGTAGATTATCGTCCTCTCATATCATATCTATCTAATATATGTTGGTATTGTTCCTTCTCCTATTACTATTATCATTGGTCCCTTCATGAGTATGGATTGAGCTCTGGAAATGATAGGGACTGGACTAGCTGTCTAGGAAACGGGGTTGGGTAAGATGGTGTCTCTCGCTTTAGGTATTTTACAGACTCCTGGGAGGTATTCTGAGGACACAGTAAGTCAGGTCATGTCTTACTATTTGGGCTTCTTCAACAAAAGAGCATAGACTGGGTAGTTTGTAAAGAGCAGAAATGTATTGCTCAAAGCTCCAGAGTCTGGAAATCCAAGATCGGGCTGTCAGCGTGGTCCAGTTCTGGTGAGAGCCTGCTTCACGTCTCACACTGCAGAGTTCTCCTTGTATCATCATACAGCAGGAGAGGGAGGCATTTATCTCTGACCTCTTTGATAAGGGCACTAATTCCATTCGTGAGGCCTCCATCTTCACACCCTAATCAAGTCCTAAAGGGCCCGCCACCTGATACCATCACTTTGGGGGTTAGGACTTCCAAATACGAATTTTGTGAGGACGGAAACATTCAGACCAGAAAGGGCATTGAAGGCTACATGTCTTGGCATCCAGAAGAGAGAATATATTCATGTAAATAAAGAAGAATGAGCAATTTATCAGGCCAAAAGAGCAGACCGAGGACTCAGAATCCAAACTCTTGATTTTCAACCTGCAGTAATGCTTTAATTATTATGTGTCAAAATTTGGAAATCAAACTGAAATGGACCCCATCGTCCCTTGGAAGGGAATGAAGACACAGGATGAAAATGATCGTTCATCAGTCTTTGTGAGGAGTCTCCAAAGAATCTCAGTATATAGGTAGTCATTGCCACATCTGTAAAGATCCACCGAAGAGTAACGTGGTTAATTGTCTGGTTGCTGTGACCTGTGTGAATCAGGGAGAGTGTGAGTTCAGATACGTGGCTCTGTATGTGACACCAAGCTGGTTATATTCTGTCAGGACCTAGTAGAGGACAAATTAGCGACGAGGCCATCCTCCTGAGTTTAATAGAGTGCCGGGCAAAGGCTGAAAATTGTGCTGCTCTTACAACTTGAATCCCCAGGGCCATATGCACCTTAAAGGGAAGAGAATCCTAGTGGTTTTAGCAACAAACTCAGTAGGCATGACTGATACCAGTAGGAATAGAGTGGAACTACTATCCACTGTCTATTATAATCATGGCAAATATGACCGTGATAAATGAAAATAGCTTGGTCATTCGTAACTGCCTTCCATTAGAAGGAAAACATCTGAGAAACTGCTTTGGTTAAAATGACTTGTGGCGTGATTACACTGGGCCTGGTGCCGAGGATACCACAGAGAATACGACAGAGCCCAGTTGCTACAGAGCTGATTTGCCAAAGATGGTCACATACCTATTATTTATTGAAAGATCGGAATTGGAGAGGGCTGAGGCCACAGAACATCCACTGCAAAATAAAAGAATTCAGGATCAGAGTTGAAAGTTAATTCTTTCCATGATACCAATCAATATTTATCCAGTTCTCAATTAATTACAAAGATGGTTTCTTTTGTTTGAAAAGAATAGGCTTGGATTGGAACCTTGGACAGTCCTTTGGGGAATCTGAAATTCAGTGCAAAAATACAGAGAAAGATTCAAATTGATGATGATTCCTAGATCATGCATTCTCATTGGGGAGCAGATTGCTCCCATGGGTGCAAACATTAGTTCTTAGGGGTGCGAACAAATCTCAGCTACTACAATGGTGGGTGGCACTCCAAAGCTCAACTCTATCCAGCAAAATCTCATTCCTTTGTATTCATTGTTCTCTTTGGGTTTTCTGGTGTATGAGATGAGAGGCATTGACATTGAGTACATGGAAGATACACAATATGCAGGATCACTGCTACAAGCTCTGGTGGCTTGATGTTTCATTAGAGGACTTTCTCTCCATCATATGCTTGAACTCAAAGTCATAATGTGAGAGGTGGCCTTTGCTTACTTACGAGCTGTCCTTGTCTCTCTTGTGGATTTTGCTTATGTTTGAGCCTCAGTGTGATGTGGGCATCGGGAATTAAACACAAATAGGTTGTATTTTATTATTTAATTCTAAAAAAGTTACCTAGGAGATCAATAATTATGTCTAGTCCTAAAGAGAAAAAGTTGTTGACAATATCTAGATGAATATCTAACAGCTAGTGAAGTTAGAAATCATTTTATGATATGAATCAAAAGTAATAATTACCTAAAAATAAATGTTAAGAAAATCATTTAAATTTTCAATGGTTTTAGCAGTTTTGATAGATTTTTAAATATATCTATACATTGGTATTCTTATGAAGTATTTGTATAAATTTTTATTGAATATGTAATTTGATACATTCCTATTTATTAAGTAAATGTATTACATTAAAAGTCATTCTGCACAATTAACCAAAATGTTAAATTAATTGCAGTAGCTTTTACAGTTAATTTTTAGCCTAAATTTTTTTTGTCATACTCACCCCTGCATCGAATAAAAAGAATAAAATTTCACTTTCTTTTTCTATTTATAAAGTAAAGATATGCATGGAGTACATATCGATGGACACAGTATATCTGTGTATCAAAATTTCATAGGGGGGCCATATGGAAAAATAATATCTAAAAAGGCTCTGTGGGCAGGAGAAGGGGAGGCAAGGATGAAAAACAGTGGTTGAGAAACGCTGCCCTAACCTATCTGGAGAGTCCAAATTGAAAAGCAAAAACAGAAGTAGAAAGTAAGAGGGAACATTCAGAAAGTGGAAACAAATTCATTCCCATTTAAGACCCAGGCCTGAAGGAAGGTCTTCAGAGAACCTAGAGAGCAGGGTTCACAGAGTTCCCATCTCAGCCAGGCCAGCAGCATCTACAAGGACCCCGATGGCCCCAACCTTGTCCTTACTCCTGGCCCTGGTGCTGCTCAGCTGCAACTCCACCTGCTCTCTGGGCTGCGACCTGCCTCAGACCCACAGCCTGGCTAACACGAGGGCCCTGATGCTCCTGCAACAAATGAGGAGAATCTCCCCCTTCTCCTGCCTGAAGGACAGAAATGACTTTGGATTCCCCCAGGAGGCGTTTGGTGGCAACCAGTTCCAGAAGGCTCAAGCCATCGCTGTCGTCCATGAGACGATCCAGCAGACCTTCCGGCTCTTCAGCACGGAGGGCTCGGCTGCCGCTTGGGATGAGACCCTCCTGGACAAGTTCTGCACTGCACTTTCTCAGCAGCTCACTGACCTGCAAGCCTGTGTGATGCAGGAGGCGGGGCTGGAAGGGACTCCCCTGCTGAAGGAGGACTCCATCCTGGCTGTGAGGAAATACTTCCACAGAATCACTGTCTATCTGCAAGAGAAGAAATACAGCCCTTGTGCCTGGGAGATTGTCAGAGCAGAAGTCATGAGATCCTTCTCTTCATCAACAAACTTGCAAGAAAGACTCAGGAGGAAGGAGTGACACACACCTGCTTCAACACGGAAATGATTCTCACTGCCTAACAAGACCACACTTCCACCTGTGCTGCCATGTCAAAGACTCTCGTTTCTGCTCTCATCACGCCCTGAATTGAATTAATTTGTCAAGTGTTTTCAGGAATATTAAGCAACATGATGTTCTACTCTACAGGCACTAGTCCATCACAGATGCCCATGCTGATCTATCTATTTATTTATCTACTTAAATATTTATTTATCAAGTTTAATACTTATTTCACTATTTATAAAGATTTAAATTATTTTTGTTCATATAATATTATGTGCATGTATACATTGTGGTTAAGAGAAAAAATACATACTTTGTATTTAGTCAGTTTATCATTTTTCTTCATTCATTAAATTCTTACTATAGAAAACTTCCTGTTTTGCTTTTTTTCTTTAAAAAAGAAACACCAAGACTGAACGTGCAACCTGATTAAAGAATGTATGTTACAATTCCTTGACCCATCATTACGATTTTCACGTTAAAAATAAAAATAGACTTCCTCTAGCCAGGTCGTGTGTTGCCCTCAGGACCTAGAGGTGAACATAACTAATCCAATTCTGCTTCGGGTAACTTTGATTTTTTTTTTTTTTTTTAGAGGAAAGTAACCTAAAAACCATCATCAGTTAATACAGGGACTTCCCTGGTGGTCCAGTGGTTAAGACTCTGCTCTCCCAATACAGGGGGCCCGGCTTCCATCCCTGGTCAGGGAACTAGATCCTGCATGCCGCAACGAAGAGCCCACATGCAGTAGTCTGGGAACTGGGTTGAGAGAAAAGAAGAGGTTCTCCAATTCTGATTGAGAGCTGACTTTGAGTGTTTGAGGCAAAGGAAGGTTAGGGAGGGAGTCTGACAGTGGCCTTGCACACCCTCTACCATCTCAGCCGCCTTCATTTGTGTCAGGATGAATACAGCCCTTCACAAAGCAAATACAAAAGCATAGGAACTTGACAAATACTGAGGGGCTTTACAAATTGAGAAAATCCATTAAAGAACGAGTCTCAGGAACTGGACTTCCCAGGCCTTCCCCTTCTCCATCATGATATTGATCTGTAAACAGCCGTGGGTTGGAATGTTTGGGGTTGCACAGGCACATAGATTCCCAAATGTCCCAATCAGCCTCTAGGAACAGAGACAAGAAACTTCACATACTCCCCAAAACAGCACTGGAATTTGGCATTCCTGAGGTCTCAAGTTCAGAAAGAAATGGAACAAACCAGAGGACCCCAAATATTTTGATGGAGAATAACTTTCATCTAACTCCAAGGCCTTGTTGCATCCTGATGAAAGCTGGGCAAAGCAGCTCAGCTCCCCAGTTCTCAATTTAGCCTTAATGAAAGTGTACAACTGAGGACTTTTTGCCTTTCCTTTCTCATGGGACAGGCTCTGGAGTAGCAGGGACGCAGAACTCCTGGCCATGTTTGTGGTTGAGCAAGCAGGGACAAGAGGAGGCCAAAGGGGAGGCAGAGCAGTATAGGGTCTTAGCAAACCTGGGAGTGGAACAGCATAGTCTCATCAGGCTTAGGAAAGGGATCTCCATCTGCATCAGGTACCGTACTCAGCTCACTCTCCAGCTACACTTCTTATTCCCACCCAGTATCCTGCACACTGTTAGGGACATCATTGGTCCTCAGAGTTGTTAATAAAAGGGATAAATGTAATAAGCTGAAATACTTACGCCAGTAAAACTGTCTGAAAATGACAGTCTTGCTGCATCTTCTCTTGTGGGTTACTCTTGTCTTCTCATGTGACCAGTAAATTTGTTAGCTCGGCATCTCCTTAGTCTTCCTTCAACTTCATGCATGATTTAGGGCAATTGTTTTCTTTTTCCTATAGTACAGTTTTCTCAGCTTTACAATAGGGATAATGAGACTACTATATTCCATTCAACATACCATCGCATGTTATGTGCTCTATATAATGAGAATATAATAAGTCATAAAGTTATCTTAAGTGAGCAGATTATTTAAAGCACCAGGGACATATTAAACATAGCAATGATAGTTGTTATTGTGACAGGTATGCACAAAGGAGTGAAAGCCATTATTTCATGCCCACTCAAAAGATACATATTTTTTTAAGATTTTTTTTCTGATGTGGACCATTTTTAAAGTCTTTATTGAATTTGTTACAATATTGCTTCTGTTTTTTTTATGTTTTGGTTTTTTGGCCCTGAGGCATGTGGGATCTTAGCTCCCCAACGAGGGATCGAACCCACACCCCCTGCATTGGAAGGCGAAGTCTTAACCACTGGACTGCCAGGGAAGTCCCCAAAAGATATTGATATAATGCCATATTTGTGCCTTAGTGAGCTCATCATTTTGTTATACAAAAATTCTACCTCTGTGAATTAAAATAGGATCATCTTTTTAAGTATTGTGCAAAGCACACACACAAATTTTTAAATTCTACTAGCAAATGAAATATTCTCACGGATGTACCAAACACTAGATTACAAATACCTATGGATCTCTAGTGGGCATCAAAACAAAATGCAATCAGTGCATTGGCACAGAGATATTTATCAATATTAAGTAGAAAGTAATATATTAAGTTTAAATTTACATCATGCTGAAATTAAAAGCATTTCGATGCAAACAGATTACAAATTTTTATGCAACTTATCCATATAAAATGACATTTTGAAGAAGTGAATAAAACTCTCCAATGAAAAACCCTGATTATATATATAAAGCTAAATGCTTAGTCTATTAAGCCTTAAGGGTCTATTAAGCCTTAAGGGTCTTCTAAGACCCTTGCTTAAAACAAATGAGAGGAAAGAAATATTTTGAAAATTGAGATTAATTTCTTAAAATACTTACTAGGTCATAAGATATTGCCAATAAGCTGCATCTTACTGAGGTTAGAGATCAATGTGAAGCAGCCTTGGCTGACATGTCCGAAGCATCAGATACTTGTTATTACACCCGCCATTTTAAAGTCTGACCTTCATCTGGTCTCTGTGTCACCACCATCGTCTGCTTTTCTGCTCCTCCTCCTCTCCTTTCTTTGTTGACTCCACACTCTCACCTTAGGGAATAGGTGTTCCTCAAAGATCTATGCTAGTCCCACCCTTCATCCTCTCTGCACATATAGTCTCAACCTCCCAAATAGTTCCAAACGTCATCTCTATGACTGTTGACTTCCATATGCATGTCTTTACCCAGGTTCACATCTCCAAACAAATGTCATTAGCTCCAAACCCTCATATTTACCTGCTACCCTAGATGATCTCCATACGTGGCCAAAACTGACCATCATGCAATTACCCGGCAAACTCCTGCAGACCCCTGGGATGTCAGCTTACCAACTGCTCTTGCAGAAGCTTTCCCTGATCCATGCAAGCCCCCATACTCCCATGAACCTGTACTTTCCCTGTCACAGCATTAGCATTCCTTTAATTGAACACCTAGTTACCCATATCTCCACCAGACTGCAAGCTCTGTGATAGCAGTCAACGTGTCTACTATTTTCATTGTACCTGGCACCCACCACAGTGCCAACAATACAAGGGATATTTACACTTCTTTGTTGAAGTTTAAATTCCATGATTCTATAATATATTTCACAGTTTATTGATCATGCAACTGCTGAAACTGAATCAGCAACCATTAGACATGCTTTCTCCGAGAAAGAACAAGTAAAAGAGAATAGCTCCAGCTGCTATAACCTGTCATAATGCCTTGTGCATCTCCTTCAAAAGGGTTTCAAGCTAATTTTTTACTCTTTAAGGCCTGTCTTCTCTGACAGAGTGCTCCATTAAGAAAGTAATATCTTTGTTTTATCTACCAATATATTAAAAAACACCAGTAAAATCCAGAAAGCAGAGATACTTCAAAATATTTTAAGAACCAGTGAAATGAATAAAACTATTTATGTTCCTTTTGGATTTTAAGGCAGATTAAAGGTTGAAGGACACTCTGCTTTTCTTTAAGAGTATGAGTTAAACCTAACACTTAAAATATACCTTTTGCACCCCCAAAGCAAAGGAAAATAAGACACAAAGCTGACCATATCATAATATGAAGAATAAACTTGGTAAATATAACAATCATCATAGAGAAATAAATTCTAATTATTACAAATTAAAAATAAATTTTCTCTCCATTCAGAAGTATTGTTTCCACTTACTATTGAAAATAATGTGCTGAGATGACTGAATGCATTTACAACTGAATCAGAAGAAAAGTCATTGAACTGAGCGAATATTGACGCGCTTGAGGCCACCTCTAAGCAGAGAAGACTCCGTTGTAGAAGACTGGGTCCAGGTCTCCTTTTCCTACTCCTGGGTTCTCTGAGGTTGAACATACAGGGAAAGCACACTCTGATTTTCACGCCTTAACTTCCACTCTCATATTGTCCTGGGCACAGCAGCTATGGACTTTCTTTTCAGATCGAGCCTGGTCCTTTGGAAGGAGTTCTTCAAAGTCAGGCTGGAGTCCTCATTGACCAGGAGGGTCTTTTCCTCCCCATCTCCTGCACCAAACGAGTCTCCAGATCTTCCCACTGTTGATCAAGCCCAGTGAGGAATTTCAGCTGTTTGTGCTGAAGACGAAGGAGAAGTGCTGTATCGTCTCATGGAGAATGAGGCGGCCTGAGCGTTTTGGAACTGGCTGTCAGCCAGCTGGTGCTGATGCAACCTGAAAACCTTCTTGTCCTTCAGGCAGGAAAACAAAGAAGATTCTCCCTGTTAGGGGCAGGACTGTGAGGGTCTCCTGCTTTGGCAGGCCGTGGTTCGGGGCCGGTCACAGCTAAGGGTGCAGACAGGGCTGGAGAACATCATCCTGGGTGTCATCAGTGAGGAGGGTGGCAGGCCCCGGTGAGCCTGGTGATGCAGGTGTCTGGCTGTGGGAGCCTGTATCCAGCTGCTCTGAGTACCTGCCTGCAAATGAGATTCTTAAATAGGCCAGGATTGTCATTTCTCTACTTATCCCAGTATTGTTTCCACGTTTTTGCAATTTGTCTTCCATTTATGGGCAACATAGAACGTCACAACTTCAATTCTTCTTTTATTACACTGGAAATTAAACATACTCCTGGAACATGAAAGAGTATCAATCCAATAGGATATATTCATCTAAATGAGACCCAAGGTTGAAATAAAAACCTGAGTCTCAATATATCTCTTTTTCAATTCTGATAAGAATACTTAGAGGTTTGACCCTGTACTCTATTTTGCCACTTCTTAAATTGCACCAAAATACAACTAGCCTCACCTCTCTGCATTTTCCTCTAAAGGGACTGATACGTTAGATATAAATTCTTCCACATTTCTTTACAGGACCATAGCTCACATTTTCTGACAGTTTACAGATAATGGTGACCTAAAAATGAACAGCAAGGGTGAATTCACGCAGTTCTCTTCATTCTGTCACCAGAAATGTTCTGACTGCACATATATGTGACAATGCGCTTGGCAATGTGGATTCCAGGAAAGTAAGGCAGGGATGGTGACTGCCCTCCAGGGAGCAGGGAGGACAGACTTCAGAGGCAGGATTAGGATGAAGGCAGCACCGCGTGCTCAGTGCAGCTGAGGGCCAGTGCTCAGAGCTGATGAAGAGGAGGGCCTGGGAGCAGCAGAAAGCTCCACTCTGACAAAACTCTGGGGCTCCTGAATTTAAATGACATCAGATTTTCATTTCCTCTTTTAAAAAATGGAGACAACTTTAGTTGTGGTCACACAAGACATTGCCTAGATCAAATAAAATAAAGTTTGCCAAGTATAGGCTGAGAATTTGAACAGAGTGAATGATAGCAGCCTTTTGTATTAATATAACAAATGGTAACCTGTATAGTCCACCCTCAGCCCAGCCAAGAGAAGCTCTGACTACAGGTTCCTTAACACTCAGGGGTCTGCATGTTGAGGCCCCCAAATGCAAACTCTAGGAGAGGGATTGCCTGTCGGCCTGCGAAGGAGTAGAGACCTAGTCTCTACCCTTAGAGCAGGGCCCGGTACATTAAGGAGAACTCCTACGGCATCTGAAGCTCTTTGCAGCATCTAAGAAAGTGTTTTGACCTCCTCCCCACAAAAAAGGAAAAAAAAAAAAAAAAAAAGGCTACTTTGTGACTAGTATAAATGAGATAAATAGACCTTTTCCTCACCTTATTTTGTTTCAGACCACCTCTGGTGTTAATTTTTAAGACACAGATTAAATTATACTTTAAAAACAAACACACAACCTCAGAGAAAAAGAGATCAGATTTGTGGTTACCATAGCCAAGGGGGTGTGAGTTGAGAAAATCAGATGAAGGCAGTCAAAAGGGTTTTTTCTTCCTTAAAAAAAAGACATTAAAATAATGTTGTAGAGACCAGGAAAATGGTTAGAAATATATATATGGGGGAGAGAGTGATGAGAAGTAAAGCATTCCTAGATTTTCAGCCATGGAACAGCACAATACGCTAATTCAAAAGCTATTTCCTGGGTTAGCATTAGGGCAATGTTAAGCTGGTACTTCTCTTAAGCACGAATGGTAAGAAGACACCAAATCTAAGTCATCAAGATAAAGGATGTTTTAATGCAATGTTTTAAAATGAAAATTAATACCAAAATATGCACGAGGAACAAAAATATAAAAATTTTAAGTAAAGAAATGAAGTTGACCTCCATTTGCATGGCCCTGACAGTCTTACAAAGTTAGCCTTCATGATGTAAATGAAATTTGGGCAAATTCCACTTAGTGTATAAAATTCTTACTAAAGAAAAATGAAAAAGTCTGACCTGCTAAATGTCCTCAGTTGCTTGTACACACCAACCCTTCTTTCTAACCATATAGTCAAGGTGAGGTCCTGGGAAAGACATTTCAGGAACATGAGTTAAAAATCAGTTAAGACTATCACGGGGTCATTAGAAATTGTCAAACATGGTAATTCCCTCAATTAAAAACAAGTGAGAAAGTAATCTTGAAAATATTAATGAGTTGGCTTCCATTAAAGGTAGAAAAGTAAAACTGCATTAAATACTTGGGATTTCCCTGGTGGCACAGTGGTTAAGAATCCACCTGCCTACGCAGGGCACACGGGTTCGATCCCTGGTCTAGGAAGGTCCCACATGCCTTGGAGCAACTAAGTCCATGTGCTGCTGCTACTGAGTCTGTGCTCTGGAGCCCGCGAGCCGTAACTACTGAGCCTGCGCGCCCAGAGCCCGTGCTCCTCAACAAGAGAAGCCACCGCAATGAGAAGCCCGCGCACCGCAACAAAGACTGAACCCAGCCTAAAACAAATAAACCCAGCCTAAAATAAATAAACCCAGCCTAAAATAAACAAATAATTAATTACATTAAATACTTTAGTATAAAGACAATAGTTTAAATAAAGTTTAATAAAATGCTCTATTTTAATATGAAAATATATTTTAATATTCTATGCTTAATATTGAAAATATTTTAACATAAATTTATTATAAAAATATGAAACATTTAAAGTATTTAATTTAAATATGATATGAATTAAGTTAAATATAAAATTAATTTTAAAGTATAACAAATAAAATGCTGTGAGTGTTTTAATAGTCCTACTTTTCAGATATTCAGTACTTTCTCCCTCACTTTAACGCTGTATCCTTGAAAGACACCATGAAGTCCCAGAGCATCTACAGGGGCGCTCAGCTCCCGCGTCCTCGGCCCCGGTGGTGGCCGCGCTCCGACTCACCCGCAGGGCGGCCCCAACATCGTCCTGGCCTCCCATCGCCGCCGCCGCGTTCCCTTTTCTCTGAGCCTTCGCTGCCTCGCGCCAGAAACGAGCCCGAATCTGTAAAATCGGCCCCAACTCGCTCTGATTCCCAGCTTCAAACCCCTCAGAAAACGGCTTGATTCTC
This sequence comes from Eschrichtius robustus, assembly GCF_028021215.1. Classification (NCBI taxonomy): domain Eukaryota; kingdom Metazoa; phylum Chordata; class Mammalia; order Artiodactyla; family Eschrichtiidae; genus Eschrichtius; species Eschrichtius robustus. The sequence goes on from NC_090833.1 coordinate 70,519,961, forward strand.
CAAAATGGACTCGCTCAAGTTTCTGTGCGAAAATAAAGCACAAAACTCAGGGGCAGCCCCGAAAATGCAAGGTTCCAGCTTCCAATCAGACAAAAATGTCGCTGGCGAGGCCGCGACAAAGTTCCTTCCTCAGCCCTCTGGGCTTCCGAAATGAATGTTTTTCTCGCACTATTAAAGCAGCACAAAGTTGGTCTCTGAGGCTTCAACGCCTTTTCTCTCGAGCTGCCAGACCCGCTGAAAACTGCAGACTCTCAGAAATCGATGTTTCCCTAACAAAATCGATAAAAAAGACATCTTGCGCCCTCTTGCGGCCGCCTAGAGAAGTGCGCTGTCCCAGGACCCAGGGAAGGAACCTTTTGCTGATTGTTTAGCGGTGCCCGCCCGCCGCCCTGTGGCTCACTGAAATTCTCAATGGCCCAGATCTATTTGCTAGTTGCAGGAGTGATGCTCTGCTCCATCCCTGCTTGCTCTCTTGGCAACAAAGAAATCTTCATACATTTAAGACAGATGAAAAGGATCCCCTCTCAGTCGTGCCTAGAGGACAGAACCGACTTCAAATTTCCTTGGAAAAGAGAGAATATCACCCCAATCCAGACGACTCAAGGCACCCGTTTATTGCCAACTGATGCTCCAACAGAACTTCAACCTCTTCACCACAGAGGACAGCCATGCTGCCTGGAACAACACCCTCCTCGATAAACTTCTCTCCAGCCTTGATCAGAGGCTGGACCGACTGGAGCAGCTGAAAAAAGGCAATCTAGATTGTCGCGATTTGGGACTTGCTGCCCGGGAGTATTTCCACGGAATCCATCTCTACCTGAAGGCAAAGGAATACAGCCCTTGTGCCTGGGAGGTTGTCAGAGTGGAAACTGAAAGGTCCTTTCCTTCATGTAAGAATCCTCAAAGAAATGTCAACAAATAAAATGAAAATTATATTTGTGACACTCTCTAATCAGATTAGTGTTTGCTTAGTGTTCCAAAGCAATCTCGACTCATATTTCCTCACAAGCTGATAAATGTCTGAAATGAAAATCATACTTTTACAAAAATATATTTAGACAGAAGAACACAATCTCTTTTCTTAAATAAACAATTTCATAATAATAAAAGATCTGTTTAGGTTTTTTGGGGGTATTGCTATTTTCAACCTATGAAGTTTATTTTCTTTTTGTGGAAAAGTTTTTAGGATAGTATGTTGTTAAAGGTATTTGTCAGTTAACTTAATGCTGGCTGCTGTAACAGGTAAACAGCAAACTGTCAGGAATTTGATCATAATAGAAATTTATCTTTTCTTCTTTTAAGGGCACAATGCAGGCCTTCCTGATCAGGTGAATATTCTGGTTGGCTCTGCCCCAAAGAGGGATTCGAGGACATGGGTACCCACTGTTGTGTGGACTTTTCCATCATCAACAGGTGACTCCAAATTTGTCTGTAGTACTTGAGTCTATTCCACTCAGTGGTAAAGGGAAAAAGTCTGGCGGACCACATGGATGTTTTCAAGGGCCAGAACTATACAGGGTAAGAGCACTTCTGCTCATATTACATGGCCTGAATTTATCCTCATGGTAATCTAATTGCAAAGAAGTTGGGAAATTACTGGATGACTAATGGATGAGGAGACAAGTTCAGGGCATGAGACCACTTTTCATTTTTACACTATTTGTCCTAGTGAAGTTCTGGGTGGGGTGGAGAAGAACAACTAATGTTCTTGCTTGCACACAGTTCATTAAAAACAATCTGACACAAATTCTTATTCCACAGTTTCAGCTTGGGGAAGATGATATGGATGTGACTCAGAGTTCACAGTATCATAGACTATTTGAAAGAAACATTCAAGTTGATGCCCAAAGGCATAGCCTATGAGGAAAATACCCACAAGTGTAGACACATTACAAGTTGTTTCCTTATTTCCTGAGGGAGACAAGAAAAGAATGATCAGGCAGCTCCTTGCAAGTACTTAAGAATCACTGAGTGGAGAGTGAGTCTTCCACTCACCAGATCTTCCAAATATTAGAAATGCAAACTTGAAGAAAATATTCCTGCAAACAATCTTTAAAAAAATACCTCACACGGGCTTCCCTGGTGGCACAGTGGTTAAGAATCCATCTGCCAATGCAGGGGACACGGGTTCAGGCCCTAGTCCGGGAAGATCCCACATGCCACGGGGCAACTAAGCCCATGCGCCACAACTACTGAGCCTGTGCTCTAGAGCCCACGAGCCACAACTACTGAGCCCATGTGCCACAACTACTGAAGCCCACGCACCTAGAGCCCATGCTCCGCAACAAGAGAAGCCACCGCAATGAGAAGCCTGCGCACCTCAATGAGGAGTAGCTCCCGCTATCCACAACTAGAGAAAGCCCACACACAGCAATGAAGACCCAACGCAGCCCCAAAAAACAAACAAAAAAAACTCACACAATATTCCATTATCACTTCCCCTGTAGAACCATGAAGAATCTTTAAAGTATCTTTAGATTATTGTCTTCTCACATCGTATCTATCTAGTATATGTTGGTATAATTCTTTCTCCTATCATTACCACCATTGTGGATTGATGTTACATGAATATTGATTGAGCTCCTGAAATCATAGGGACTGGACTAGCTGTCTAGGAAACGGGGTTGGGTAAGATGGTGTCTCTCGCTTTAGGTATTTTACAGACTCCTGGAAGATATTCTGAGGATACAATAGGTCAGGTCATGTCTTACTATTTGGGCTTCTTCAACAAAAGAGCATAGACTGGGTAGTTTGTAAAGAGCAGAAATGTATTGCTCACAGTTCTAGAGTCTGGAAATCCAAGATCTGGGTGTCAGCCTGGTCCAGTTCTGGTGAGAGGCTGCTTCAGGTCTCACACTGCAGAGTTCTCCTTATATCAGCACAGGGCAGAAGAGGGAGGGATTTATCTTGACCTGTTTTATAACTGCCCTAATTCCATTTGTGAGGTCTCCATCTTCACAGCATAATCATGTTCCAAAGGGTCCGCCACCTGATATCATCACTTTGGTGGTTAGGCCATCAATATATGAATTTAAAGGTCTTTAAAGGTTACATGCATCTAGAAGTAAGAATATAGTCATACTGAGTAAAAAAGAATGAGCAGGTTAGCAGGCAAAAAGAGTAGACCAAGGACTCAGAATCCAAACTCTCGATTTACAACCAGCCATAATGCTTTAATTATTATATGTCAAATATTGGAAATCAAACTGAAAAGGAGCCCACTGTCTCATGGGATGGAATGAAAATACAGGATGAAAATGATATTCATCATTTTTTGTAAGGAGTCTCCACAAAATCTCAGGATAAAGGTAATAATTATCACATTAGTAAAGATCCACGAAAGAGTAATATGGTAAATGTCTGGCTGCTGTGAGCTATGAGGATCAGAGAGAGTTTGAGTTTAGATCCTCGGCTCCGTATATGACACCAGTCTGGTTATTTTCTATTGTGACATACTAGTGGACAAATTAGAGACAAGGCCATCCTTGTGTGTTTAATATAGTTCCGGGCACAGGCTGAAAATTGTGCTGCTCTTGCAACTTGAATCCCCAGCCATATGCACCTTAAAGGAAAGAGAATCCAAGTGATTTTAGCAATAAACTCAGTAGGTATTATTGATATCAGCAGGAGTAGAGTGGAAATGTTAGCCATTGTCTGTTATAATCGCAGTAAATATGGCTGTGAGGAAGCAAAATAGATTGGTCATTCATAAATGTCTGCCAGTAGGAGGAGAAAATCTCAGAAAGTGCTTTAGTAAAATTACTTGTTGAGTCAAAAACTACTAGAACTTATGAACGAATTAAGCAAGGTAACAGAATACAAGATTAACATACAGAAATCTGTTGCATTTCTTTACACTAATGATGAAATATCAAAGGAAAAAGTAAAAAAACAATCCCTTTTAAAATCTCATAAAAAAATAATAAAATACTTAAGAATAAAACTGACCAAGGAGATGAAATACTTATAACTAAGAACTATACAACATTGATAAAGGAAATTGAAGATGATTCAAAGGAATGGATAGTTATCCTATGGGCCTGGATGGGAAGAATTAATGGCCATACTACACAAAGCAATCTACAGATTCAGTGCGATCCCTATCAAATTACCCATGACATCTTTCACAGAACTAGAACAAATAATCCTAAAATCTATATGGAACCACAAAAGACCCAGAATTGCCAAAGCAATCCTTAGGAGAAAGAACAAAGCTGGAGGTATAACCCTTCCAGACTTCAGACAATGCTACAAAGCTAGAGAAATCAAAACAGCATGGTATTGGCACAAAACCAGACCTACGGATCAGTGGAACAGAATACAGAGCCCAGAAATAAACCCACACACCTACAGTCAATGAATCTTCGACAAAGGGGGCAAGAATGTACAATGGAGAAAAGACAGTCTCTTCAGCAAGTGGTTTTGGGGAAGTTGGACAGCTATAATTAAATCAATTAAGTTAGAACACTTCCTCACACCATACACAAACATAAACTCAAAATGGCTTAAAGACTTAAATATAAGATGTGACACCATACAACTCCTAGAAGAAAACATAGGCAAAATATTCTCTGACATAAATCGTAGCAATATTTTCTTAAGTCAGTTTCCCAAGGCATAGAAATAAAAGCAAAAATAAACAAATGGGACCTAATCAAACTTATAAGCTTCTGCATAGCAAAGGAAACCATTAACAAAATGAAAAGACAAGCTATGGAGTGGCAGGAAATATTTGCTAGCTATGCAACTGACAAGGGCTTAATTCCCAAAATATACAAACAACTTATACAGCTCAATAACATAGAAATAAACAACCCAATCAAAAAATGGGCTGGGGCTTCCCTGGTGGCGCAGTGGTTGAGAGTCTGCCTGCCAATGCAGGGGACACGGGTTCAAGCCCTGGTCTGGGAAGATCCCACATGCCGCGGAGCAACTGGGCCCGTGAGCCACAACTACTGAGCCTGTGCGTCTGGAGCCTGTGCTCCGCAACAAGAGAGGCCGCGATAGTGAGAGGCCCACGCACCGCGATGAAGGGTGGCCCCTGCTTGCCGCAACTAGAGAAAGCCCTTGCACAGAAACGAAGACCCAACACAGCCATAAAAAAAAAAAAAAAATGTATATGAAAGCATATACATTAAAAAAAAAAAAAAAAAGGGCTGAAGAACTGAATAGACATTTCTCCAAAGAAGACATACAGATGGCCAATAAGCACATGATAAGATGCTCAAAATTGCTGATTATTAGAGAAATGCAAATCAAAACTACAATGAAGTATCACCTCACACCGGTCACAATGGCCATCATCAAAAAGTCTACAAACAATAAATGCTGGAGAGGATTTGGAGAAAAGGGAATCCTCCTACACTGTTGGTGGGAATGTAAATTGGTGCAGCCACTATGGAAAACAGGATGGAGGTTCCTTAAAAAAAGAAAACTAAAGTTACCATATGATCCAGCAATCCCACTCCTGGGCATATATCTGGAGAAAACTCTAATTCGAAAAGATACATGCACTTCAATGTTTATAGCAGAACTATTCACAATAGCCAAGACATGGAATGAACCTGAATGTTCATCGACAGATGAATGGAAAGAGAAGGTGTGGTATATATATATATACAATGGACTACTACTCAGCCATATAAAAGAATGAAATAATGCCATTTGCAACAACATGGATGGACCTAGAGATTATCATACTAAGTGAAGTAAGACAAAGACAAATATCACATGATATCACTTATATGTGGAATCAAAAAATGATACAAATGAACTTATTTACAAAACAGACACTGACTCACAGACATAGAAAATAAACTTATGGTTACCAAAGGGAAAGGGGGGAGAGGGATAAATGGAGTTTGAGATTAGCAGATACAAACTACTATATATAAAATAGAAAAACAACAAGGTCCTACTGTATAACACAGGAAATTATGTTCAGTATCTTCTAGTAAACTATAATGGAAAAGAATCTGAAAAAGAATATATATATATATCTATATCTGAATCTCTTTGCTATACACCAGAAAAACTAACAAACATTGGAATCAACTATACTTCAATGAAAATAAAATAAAATAAAATACATAGATGAGTCTATTACAAAAAATTACTTGTGGTGTGATTACACTGGACTTGCTGCCAAGGATAATACAGGGAATGGATAGAGTCCAGTTACTAAAGAGCTAATTTGCCAAAGATTATCACATACCTACCATGTAAAGAGCAGGAATGTAGAGGGCTGAGGCCACATGACTTCCTACGCAAAATAAAAGAATTCAAGATGGGAGATGAAAGTTAATTCTTTCCATGATAATAATCAATATTTATCCAGTTATGAGTCAAATACAAAGATGTATTCATTCCGTTTAAAAGAACAGACTTGGATTGGAACTTCTGGAGGTCCTTAGGGAAATTTGAACATTAATGCAAAAATATGGAGAATGATTCAATTTTTTTTTTTTTTACTTTTTTGTTTTATTTTTATTACACACTACAAAATACACTGCATGCTACACAATACACTGCATAACCTTCTAGCAGGGGTAGACAAGCATAACTTAGTTATTTTTCATCAATCAGGAAAATGCTTCCTTAATCAGTGTTCACCAAACCATTTGACACATAGTAACGATTAACTGCAGAGATGCACCTATCTCTTTCTATCAAATTCCACTGATATGAATAACGGGCAACCCTTTCTTCCTTGCCCCCGTTAGTGAACCTGTGGATGCGTGCAGTGGCCATTCCCAGGATGGACAAGCACGTGGCCATGACTGCGATCCTGGGGAGAATCTCGAACCACATCGCGACAATTCAATTTTTGATGTTGCCTAAATTATGCATTCTCATTGGGGATGCTCCCATGGGTGCAAACATTAGTTTTCTGGGGTATGAACAAATCTCAGCCATTACAATGGCTTTGGTGTTCAAAGGTCAACCTTATCCAACAAAGTCTTATTCCTTTGTATTCATTTTGCTCTTCAGGTTTTCTTGTATATGATGTGAGAAGCATTGACACTGAGTTCATGGAATATAAACAAATGTTATGCAGGATCAGTGCTACAACCTATGGTGACTTAACTGTTCATTACAGGACTTTCTCACCATCATTTGCTTGATCTCAAAGTCATAATGTGAGGAGTGCCCTTTACTTACTTATGAGCTGCCATTGGCTGTCTTGTGGATGTTGCTTATGTTTGAGCCTTGGTGTGATTTGGGCTTTGGGAATTAAGCACGAATAGGTTATATTTTATTATTTAATTCTACTAAAGTTATTTAGCACATCACTAGTTATGCCTAGTTCTAAACAGAAAACTGTTGACAATATCTAGATGAATACCTAGCAGCTAGTGAAGTTAAAAATTTTATGATATGAATCAAAATTAATAGTTAATTACCTAAAAATATATGCTAAGTAAATAATTTAAATTTTCAGTGGTTTTAGCAATTCTGATGATTTTATTTAAAATATATCCATACATTGGTACTATTATGAAATATTTATATAAATTTTTATTTGAAATTATAATTTGATACATTACTATTTATATAAGTAAATATATTACATTAAAAGTTACTCTGCATAATTAGGTAAATTTCACTCTATATCAAATACCCTATACAAATGCAAAATAAAACCAGTATCAGATTTTTATTGAACTGGAAAAAAATTAGCAAGTGAGCAATAAAATGGACATTACCACAGTCCTAGCATAAATTTCAGCAACTCCCTGGAAAACAAATTAGTTTTAGGTCTCAAGAACCTTACAAATGGTGATATCTTTTGATTTCATAATTATACTTTGTTAAATCTATCCTAGGAAATATTCATCATTGGGTACAATTTTATACCCAAGGACATTCTCCCAACATGATTGGTAATTGTGAAATTTTGAAATTTTTTTTAAAAAATTAATTAATTATTTATTTATGTATTTTTGGCTGTGTTGGGTCTTCGTTTCTGTGCCAGGGCTTTCTCTAGTTGCGGCAAGTGGGGGCCACTCTTCATCGCGGTGCGCGGGCCTCTCACTATCGCGGCCTGTCTTGTTGCGGAGCACAGGCTCCAGACACGCAGGCTCAGCAGTTGTGGCTCACGGGCCTAGTTGCTCCGCGGCATGTGGGATCTTCCCAGACCAGGGCTCGAACCCGTGTCCCCTGCATTAGCAGGCAGATTCTCAACCACTGTGCCACCAGGGAAGCCCTTTTGAAATATTCTTAATCTAAAAAAACTAAAATGTTAAACAAGGCTACATCCATAGACTAGAACATTATACAGGCATTGTAGATGTTTTATTTGAGTAATATTTTTAAGTTCATTTATTTATTTATTTTTGGCTGTGTTGGGTCTTTGTTGCTGTGCACAGGCTTTCTCTAGTTGCGGTGAGCAGGGGCTACTTTTCATTGTGGTGCGTGGGCTTCTCATTGCGGTGGCTTCTCTTGTTGTGCAGCACGGGCTCTAGGCGTGTGGACTTCAGTAGTTGTGGCACACGGACTCAGTAGTTGTGGCTCACAGGCTCTAGAGCGCAGGCTCAGTAGTTGTGGCGCATGGGCTTAGTTGTTCTGTGGCATGTGAGATCTTCCCGGACCAGGGATCAAACTCGTGTCCCCTGCACTGGCAGGTGGATTCTTTTTTTCTTTCTTAAGTTGTCTTTTATCTGAATCTGTCTTTTTAAAAAAAATTAATTAATTAATTTGTTTATTTATATTTGGCTGCATTAGGTCTTTGTTGCTGCGCGTGGGCTTTCTCTAGTTGCGGCGAGCGGGGGCCACTCTTTGTTGCGGTGCCCGGGTTTCTCATTGCAGTGGTTTCTCTTGTTGCAGAGCACAGGTTCTAGGCGCACGGGGTTCAGTAGTTGTGGCTCGCGGGCTCCAGAGCACAGACTCTGTAGTTGTGGCACACGGGCTTAGTTGCTCCACGGCATGTGGGATCTTCCCAGACCAGGGCTCGAACCCGTGTCCCTGCATTGGCAGGCAGATTCCTAACCACTGCGCCACCAGGGAAGTCCCTGAGTAATTTTTAATGGCATAAGAAAATGTTTATAATATAAAGCTTAATTTAGAAAATCAGTAAGCTTCTTCAAATATATCTTTTGACTAAAAAAAACATTACTCTGCAAACTTAGTTATAAAGTTAAATTAGTTGTCAATAACATTTTTTTTCTTTTTGGCCACACTGCGTAGCATGTGGGATCTTAGTTCCCGACCAGGGATCAAACCCATGCCCCCTGCAGTGGAAGCGTGGATTCTTAACCACTGGACCACCAGGGAAGTCCCTAGTTCTCAATAGCTTTTAAATACAATTTTTAGTGCAAATTTTTTTCATTCTTAACCCTCCATTGAATAAAAACAGTAAAATTTTCACTTTCTTTTTTATGTATACAGATATTCATGGAGTATATAAATAGATACCCAGTACATATGTGTTTTCAAACTTTCATGGGGGGGCAATTAGGAAAAAACTATCTAAAAAGGCTCTGTGGGCAGGGGAAGAGGAGGCAATAATGGAAAAAATAATGGCTGAGAAACGTTGCCCCAACCCATTTGGAGAGTGCAAAATGAATAGCAAAAACAGAAGTAGAAAGTAAGAAGAAACATTCAGAAAATGGAAATGAATATGTCCCTATTTAAGACCCAGGCCTGAAGGAAGGTCTTCAGAGAACCTAGAGAGCAGGGTTCACAGAGTCCCCACCTCAGCCAGGCCAGCAGCATCTACAAGGTCCCCAATGGCCCCAACCTTGTCCTTCCTCCTGGTCCTGGTGCTGCTCAGCTGCAACTCCACCTGCTCTCTGGGCTGCGACCTGCCTCAGACCCACAGCCTGGCTAACACGAGGGCCCTGATGCTCCTGCAACAAATGAGGAGAATCTCCCCCTTCTCCTGCCTGAAGGACAGAAATGACTTTGGATTCCCCCAGGAGGCGTTTGGTGGCAACCAGTTCCAGAAGGCTCAAGCCATCGCTGTCGTCCATGAGACGATCCAGCAGACCTTCCGGCTCTTCAGCACGGAGGGCTCGGCTGCCGCTTGGGATGAGACCCTCCTGGACAAGTTCTGCACTGCACTTTCTCAGCAGCTCACTGACCTGCAAGCCTGTGTGATGCAGGAGGCGGGGCTGGAAGGGACTCCCCTGCTGAAGGAGGACTCCATCCTGGCTGTGAGGAAATACTTCCACAGAATCACTGTCTATCTGCAAGAGAAGAAATACAGCCCTTGTGCCTGGGAGATTGTCAGAGCAGAAGTCATGAGATCCTTCTCTTCATCAACAAAGTTGCAAGAAAGACTCAGGGGGAAGGAATGACACACACCTGCTTCAACACGGAAATGATTCTCACTGCCTAACAAGACCACACTTCCACCTGTGCTGCCATGTCAAAGACTCTCATTTCTGCTCTCATCATGCCCTGAATTGAATTAATTTGTCAAATGTCTTCAGGAATATTAAGCAACATGGTGTTCTACTCTACAGGCACTAGTTCCTCAAAGATGCCCATGCTGATCTATTTATCTATTTAAGTATTTATTTATTTAACTATTTACAAATATTAAAATTATTTTTGTTCATATATTATGTGCACATTTACACTGTAGTTTCAGAGAAAAAATATTCTTTGTATTTAGTCACCTTATTATTTTCTTTGTTCATTAAATTATTTTTGCTATAGAAAACTTCTTGTATGTTTATTATTTTAAAAAAATTACATCTTGGTGTACACACACACACACACACACACACACACACACAATGAATACTACTCAGCCATAAAAAAGAATGAAATAATGTCATTTGCAGCAACACGGATGGACCTAGAGACTATCATACTAAGTGAAGTAAGTCAGAGAAAGACAAATACATATCACTTATATGCGGAATTTAAAATATGATACAAATGAACTTATTTACAAAACAGAAACAGAGTCACAGACATAAAAAACAAACTCATGGTTACCACAGGGGAAAGGGGAGAAGGGATAAATTAGGAGTTTGGGATTAGCAGGTATAAACTACTATATATAAAATAGATAAACAACAAGGTCCTACTGTATAGCATAGGGAAGTATATTCAGTACCTTTTAATAAACCACAATGGAAAAGAATATGAAAAAGAATATATATATGTATAACTGAATCACCTTGCTGTACACCAGAAATTAATAAAATATTGTAAATCAACTATCCTTCAATAAACAAGCAAACAAAAAAAGAAAGTTAAAACGTTTAGCTTTCCTGAAAAGAAGAAAAAAACACATCTGATTGTAACCTGATTAAAGAATGCACAGTACAGTTCACTACCCATTACTATGTTATTCAAGTTATAAGTAAAAAGAGACTTCCTCTAAGCCAGGTTTTATGCTGCTCTCAGGACACAGAGGTGAATGTAACAAATTCAACTGTACTTTCTTGTATTGTTGATTTCTGTAGAGAAACCAGACTAAAAACAATAATCATAATTAATATTAGTTATATAAATGTTATACTGAGAAGAAGTAGAAAAAAATGAATTTCTCAGCAGTAGCTGGAGCAAGGTATGTCAGGAAATAATAACAAAAGCAGTCAATATCCTCTACATTTGAGGGGCCAACATCCAAGTGCAAATGTCCTTTGGAAAATGGATTTTTGAGCCTGCAATTTACAAGCAATTCCATGAACTGAAAGCCAAGGAACAGAAGTAGTTATGTGTGAAGAGTGAATAGAATGAGAAAAGGACTTAAAATTGACTCATAGAACCTTCAACTAGTAAAAGGAGGAAAGAGCCACCAGAGAGACAGAGGTAGAATGGCCATAAGTTAATAGGATAAAAGGGAACGGTGATAAGAGCCTATTTAAAAGACTAAAACTGCTTTCAGAATTGCATCATTCCAAACGTGGATTGAAACTGCTCAGTACATCGGGAAAATAGATGTCATTGGAGATCTTAATGAGAGCTGGTTTGGAGAATTAATCACCAGAAACCACACTGGAGGAAGGGTGAATAAGAGAAGAGAAGTTAGTGACAATATATATATCATCTGGGAGATCTGCCTTCTGAAACGCAGGAGAGAAATAAAGTGGGAACTAGAAACAATTGTGGATTTTTTTCTGCATAATTTTCTCTTTTTAAAGTATATTAATCTCTGGATAGATTTCATGGGTTTGATATATTGGCAAATCATATTAATATGTCTAATATTTTATTTATTTTAAATCATGACATTTAATTACTTACAATGATAATTATCATTCTTTTGATTAATAGGATGTCGAATGTCAGTCAGCTGCTCTGTGGATTGAAACCATCCACTACTTGGGGAAACAGATGAGAGGTGATTTGATGGAATTAATCAGCATAAACCATAATGGAGTAGGTGGAAGGGTGACAAGAGAAGAACTCCCATTGTAATTGTTTCACCCTGGGAATCACTTTACTTCTCTTACTCTCATCATAGTTATATTTACATTTGTTTTCCTTTTGCCTCAGTGCATCCAAGTGCAATGACAGCTTTCTAAGAAAGTTGAATGGAGAAGGAAACCAATGAAGTATTGAACATTATGGAAAATAATGGTACAGGCCCTTTATGTTTCCATTTTACCTCCTTATTTTGGGACTAACCTCAAGATAAAACAGAAAGTAATTCAGAAGAGCAAGACAACCGCTGCCCAGAAAAATACTAAATTAAAATGAACATATAAAAATTTAAAGACTCTGAAACTAGTAAGGCAAAGATGGCTAGTTTTCTCTAGCATCATGTACTTGCCTCACTGCCCTGCATTTTCACTGTGAGACAAAAAATGATGAGTAAAGAAGTTCAGCAGAAATGTAGTCACTGAATAATCTAGGGACAGTAATTAAATACTTCAATATAAGCTTCTAACGGTAAATCATCATTGAATTCCTGTGGCCAGCTCAGAAACTTAAGAACATAATGAGTATTCAAGAGTTTAATGAATTAAATTCAATACAGAAATCAACATTTAGCAAAGTAAAATTCATTTAAGGTAAAGGTGAAAAAAAAAAAAAGGATGACTTACCCAAACCCATGCTCCTTGCACACACACACACACACACACACACACACACGAGTGCATAATGTTTGGCTTGTGTCATCTGGAAGCTATGGAAATATTTGACACCTGAGTACCCAATGAAAAGAAGAGGGATTTTTCACAGAAACACTGTTGGGTCTAGGGCAGTTGATTGTTTTGGGGACAAAAGCAATTACCCTCCAGTAAAGTTTTGCTAAAAGTTGAAAGTGTGATGAGCTGACTCAATGGCAGCTCATTTAAAGAGTGAGTTAGTGAGAGTCAATTGGACAATGTGTGGCTTGTGTGCACACTGAGCCAGAAGGTGAGATTAAACATGTGCTAATGGGTGAGGGGAGGTGGTACCGTGAAGGATAAACATGTTGTGGGGCTTGGAATTAGAACTGAAATGCCCACGTGCAGCTAAAAAAAAGAAGAAACCAGCCATGGATATGGAGAACAACCTGAAGAGTCATTAGTAGGAACATGTTAAAAGAGTGGAAAATGCCAGTTGCATTTCTGGTCTTGAGGCCCTAGTGAAGCACTGCCACCTGGTCATACTTTCTGTACACAAAATCTGAGTGTATTATTCATTAATAATTTTGTCTTGAGTAATTAATGTGGACCCTAGATAATGATAAAATTGTGAACAAGACATAGACCTTTCTCCTAAGGGAGTTACTTGTCCAACAGGTCTAGTAAATCCTTTCTTTTGCTTTTGGCCGCACTACAGGGCATGTGGGATCTTAGTTCCACGACCAGGCATCAAACCCAGGCCCTTGGCAGTTGAGAGCGCAGAGTCCTAACCACTGGACCACCAGGGAATTCCCAAGTAAGTCCTTTCTTAAGAGGATAAATCCAGAGGACTGAGGCAGCTTGGCTGACAAAGGAAATAAAGAGGGCAAAACCAGAGCCCAGGATCAGAGGTAAAATTTTGTTCTTAGCAAGGAGAACTGTTTGCATACTTTTGATTTTAACCAAGAGACTTTTCTCATTTGAAAGCTTTCAATTCATTTACATTCAAACATCTGAAGATTTTCGGCAAATTAAACAGAAATGGTGAAAACAATAATCTAAATGATTGATGTCTTCTAATCTATTCCAATCTATTTAGAGCATACATAAAGGAAAGAAAAAAAAAAAAAGAATAAACATCCAGAAACACCCAGAAAATGAAACATTACAATATTATATTTAAGAGACATTTATAGAAAGGACTTCAGAGAAACTAGGGGCCAGGATTCACACAGACACACACCTCATCCAGGCTATCAGCATCCCCAAGATCCTCAATGCCCACCCTGTCTGATGGCCCACTTGGTGGTTAGCTGTAGCAGCACATGTTCCCTGGGCTGTAACCTGTCTCAGAGGCATGGATTGGTTCACAGGAAGACCTGATGCTTCTGAGACAAATGAGGAGGATCTCTCTAATCTCCTGAGTGAAGGACATCTCTGGGAGACAGTGGATGGCAGCCAGCTCCCGAAGGCCCAGGCCACCTCTGTCCTCCACGAGATGCTCCAGCAGATCTTCCGCCTCTTCCACACAGAGCGCTCCTCTGCCGCCTGGGACACCTCCCTCCTGGACAAACTCCGCACTGGACTGCATCAGCAGCTGGAGGACCTGGACGCCTGCTTGGTGCAGGCGATGGGAGAGGAAGAATCTGCCCTGGGAGTGACGGGCCCTACACTGGCCGTGAAGAGGTACTTCCAGGGAATCCATCTCTACCTGAAAAAGAAAAAAGACAGCGATCTTGCCTGGGAAATTGTCAGAGTGGAAATTATGTGCTCATTCTCTTCATATTCAAATTTTCAAGGAAGATTAAGAAGTAAGGTAAGGGACCTGGAGATGATACTCTTTAATATACTAAGTCACATTCCCACGTGTTCAGTCATTTTACAGAATCTTATTTCTCCTTTAGTCTTAGAATGCGTTGGGTTAAATTGCTCAAAATTGTGTTAAAATGTTGTTCTTAAATGATTATCTCTAAGGGCATCATTCCTCGAGAGATACCTACAATGATGCTATGTATGTATTAATGTATTGGGGGAAATTCTGGTTTCCTACTCAACATGTAACCAGCTTGGAAGTCATCATTCCCCACCTCATATCAACAACAACAAAAATGCAGGACAAACTGAAAAACAACAACTCTTCTTAGATGCGTCAGAGAACTGAGGTCACAGTGCAAGCTGCTGCCCTTATAACTGTGGAGAGAGGAGGATGCAGAGATCATGGCTTACTTGGAGCAGAACTGCTGGACAGGAACCAGAGCTGAAACTAGTACTGGTAGGAACACTTAAACTGTAATTGAAGAATTACTGGAGCATCCACATGGATGAACTTGAGATTTAAAAACTGACTGCAGGATGCCCAGTTTTTGAGGGCCCTACACGTTTGTGAGTCTTACCTTCAGGACCTCACCAGGTGCTCACTGTGAAGGTCAAAGAAGAACCTCCTGGTGCTTCCAGCGGAGGTAGGAAAAAGGAGATCATTTTGAAGCACTCTCAGTGTTCTGTTCCCCTTAACAAAGGCCTGTCCTCAAGGAAAGCTATTTTACCAGAGACTAACCCACCTCGGGGAAGGGAAATACCCAACTTCAACCCCCTACCACTTTTCGTGTCTCATAGGGGCAGGAAATAGGGTGGTAAAAAAAATCTGAGAAGCACCTGTGAAGATCACAGCCCAGGAGCACAGACTCACTAAAACACTGAGATATAATCGTAGGATTATATAAAACTTCACCCTTCCCCATACGTATCATCACATCAACTGGGTCCTGTACTATAGGGGATTAAGACTGAAAAGAACTGCAAATATCAGACTTTATTTAAGAACAAATCTCTAGGGAAATCCAAAGACAAAAGGGGAGAAAAAAGCATGGACAAAAGAAGAAATTTTAGTCTCTGACATCTACAGCTAGAGCAAACAGTAAACACAGGGCATGTCCTAGCAAGATAAATGCAAAACCTCATTCTAAAGGTCAATTTACCTCAGTTCCTTTTACCCAGTACATCATGTTCAGCTTTCAACAAAAACTTTCAAGGCACACTAAAAGGCAAAAGACACAGTCTGAGGAGACAAAGCAAGCATCAGAAGTAGACTCAGATATGGCAGAGATTTTGGAATTATCCTACCAGGAATTTAAAATAACTACCATTAATATGCTGAGGGCTCCAATGTATTCATATACTCGTTCATTTATTCATTCATCTACTTTATCTATGTCATACTATGTATCGTAGTTAAAATAGGTTTGTTCACATAATACCATGTTTACCTTTATAATATATTAAAATACAACAAAAATATACTCTTTTTTGTGAAATTGTTTTCTTGTTTGATTTATGAAATTCTTTCCCTGATGACTTCTTGGAATTGTTTATTTTTGAAAAAAAAGGCATAAATTTGCAACCCATATTGAAGAATGGATGATGAATTCAAATTACTCATTCATTTTTTCCAGTTGCTTATATTTAGAACTGCATATTTCTATGCCACATTATGTGGTTATTCTGGGGATACAGAGGAAAATAAAGCAATTGCAAAAATTCATTCTCTTGGAACTTTCAATTTTGAAGAGAAGGAGAAATAAAACATTAATCATGCTTAATGAATTTCAATTTTCTATCATCCTACAGTGAGAGGTAAAAGACAAGGGATTCTTTCACCAGAATCTTGAATGAGGGATATCAAGAAGGAGGAAAAAGTAGATGTATTCTATAAGTGCCTGAGAAGTATCTAAAGGCAGACATCCCATTGGTAGATGAATCTGTTGATCTGGAATCTCCAAAAATGTACATTGTTGTTATTAATTTGCAATTGTTTGTTGCAAATTTGCAAATCAGGGCATGATAATTGATGTGTTTACTGATGAGTGTAGAATGAGAAGACGACCTAAAGCTTATGAAGATGTTTAACTTTTAAGGCTAAAAGACAAGGAGAGGCTGCAAAGACCACAAAGATGGAGTAGCCAGTGCAGTCAGGAGACAATCAGGGAAGAATGATCTTCAGAAAGTATTGAAGAAGAAAACAAAGGGTGTAAAGATTGAGCAGTACATTTAGGGAAGGATAGGGCTAAACTATCCAGTGGATCTGGAAACACAGATGTCTTTGGTGATTTTAGTAAGATCTGGTTTGGTAGAAAAGTAGGCCAGAAACCAGACTGGTGTAGACTGAAGGATGAATAATGGTAGTGTGGTAAATTTTTTCCTCCCTCTTTTTACCTAGATCAGTCTTGCTAGAGTTCTATAAAATTACTAAACTTTTAAAACAAATTCTTGGTTTCTTTTATTTTCTTCATAGATTTTCTATTTCCTTGATTTTTGCTATTCTCCTTATTGTTTCCTTCTATTTATTTTATGTCTAACTGTTCTTGTGACTGTTCCTTTCTTAATTCCCTGTCTTCTCTTGGATTAATTGACCTTTCTCATATGATTCTATTTTCTGTTTTATCTCCATTATTGGCTTAATAACTATTCCTTTCTGTTTCAATTTTAGTTTTCTCTATACTGTTTACCATGTATTATTTCAAGTTATCAAACTCTACCTTTTGTGGAGCTTTCCATATATTGTAAGAATCTTTAGTATGCTTCATTTGTCACCCTTCTCTCCTAGGCTACTCTGCCATACCTATTACTGCTACATGTGTTTTGAACTGCTGGATACATTTTTATTATTTTTGCAGTAAACTGTCTAACACTTTTTCTTATTTTGTGTAGCTCAAAGTTTCCATCTGGTATCATTTTCTCCTTTGAAGAATGTCCTTTAACAATTCTTATAGGACAGGTCTGATCATGATGAACTCTCTCAGCTTCTGTTTCCCTGAAAAAGTCTTTATTTTAGCCTCAGTTGGAAGGATATATTTTCTGGATTTAAAATTCCAGGTTGTTTATTTTTTCCCCTTCTGCCGTTAAATATGTCTTTTAATTGACATCTACCTTGCATAATTTCTGATAAGCTATCCAAAAGTATTCTTATTTTTCTTTCTTTGCAATGTAATGCGCTTTTGATACGTAACTGCTTTAAAATTTTTTTCTTTATTACTTGTTGTCAGCAATTTTATAATGTGCTTTGCTGTGGCTGTGTGTGTGTGTGTGTGTGTGTGTGTGTGCTGCTGGGGATTCACTGAGCTTCTTGTATCCATACATTTGTTGTTTTAATCTAATTCAAAAGATTATCTGCCATTATTTCTTCTGATATTTTGGTTGACTCTTCTCATTCTTTTCCTTCTGGCATTCCAAACATCTGAAGCTCTTATCTCATTCCATGCTTCCTTTTGGACAGATTCTACTGTTGTGTCTTTAAGGTTACTGATCTTTACATCTGTACTTGAATTTTCATTTCAGTTATTATGTTTTTCATTTCTAAAAGTTCATATTGGTTTTTATTTGTATCTTCCATTTCTTTACTTCTCTATACTTCCAGGAAGAGAGTCAAGATAACTGTTGACAAGATAGCTCAAGGAGATATTTTTCTTGTCTCAGCATCACAGCCAGTTTTCTAGATGTTGATGGTAGTAGGACATGTTCAAGCCTTCTTATACATCATGAATGGAACTTGAACTGTCCTAATTCCCTTTAACAAATCTAATTTTATGTCAATTCTGTATTCCATCAGGATTTTATTTTCATCTATCATATAGCGTAAGAGTTTACACTGATTTCTGCTTAGATTGCCAGGTAATCATTCTGGAATCATTTTACTGAAAGTTAATTCCACCATTTGAACATCAGATACATCCTTTATCCTAAATCTAATTGTTACTAACAATATAAGAGTCTTAGAATTTATGTGTTTTAGTAATCTGGCTACCTAATTTTTCCCTTTGTTACATTGCTTTTTCTGTTATTATAAAACACATCTTCTTTTTGTGTAGAGATTGATAGCCAAGACTTCTACTCTATTGCTTCCTTTCTTTCTGATTAAATTAAGATTTGATTTATATGTAGGGCAATGACTTCAGGAAACTCACAAGCTCTTAAGGGATTAATAAGTAGTCAATTTGCAATGAATATAATAGTCAGAGACACTTTCTTCATAGGATGAAAAAATTAAACTGAAAATTTCTCTACCTCAATATCCAAAGTAAAGAGCAAAATTAGGTGAAAGCCAGGAAAAAACACAATAACATCCATCAACAAAATACAGAGAGCAAGAAAGTGTGTAATTTTGGCATGAAAATGTATGAGAATTTCAAGATATAAAATGTAAGTAATTATTTATGATGTGATAATAGGATTATGCATCACACCTAGATTCTGTTAGGAATTGAGATGTTTGGTTTTGAGGAATTCATTTAACTTCTCTGACCATCAGTTTTCCCAAATGTAAAGTAGGGTGGAAATATTCCTAGAGTTGTTTTGAGTATTAAACAAGAACATTTAAAAGCATTTAGCAGAGTATCTTCCACGGAGTGAGAGCTTAACAGATGGTGGCTATTATGTTTTCATATAGATCTACACGAGAGTAGTGAAATCTCCTACCCCTCTCTCTGTAACTGACTGCAAAACACTGACAGTCTAAACAACATATTTAGGAAGTATCCTGAAGAAATTAGACACTCTTAATATCAGGGATAAGTCTGAAGTATATGCAATCAGAAATTGGTGGCCTGTAAATATCTGGTACAGAGATCAGTCTCCAAAGGAAAGTTGAAAAAATTATATATATTTGAATAATATATAGTATATAATGTATGATGGCATGTATTATTGTATAGAACATATTAAAAATATATATGATATTTGCTGATTCTGATACCTGGCACACTTCCCCTTTCCTCCCTACTTTCCTGGACCCCATTCTTTCACTCCCATATCATAATCATTTCCTTCTTCCCAGTGAAGAAATGCCCAGTGTGCTGTCCTCACTCACTTTGCATTAACCTGTAATGCCCATTCATACAGCTGTTTCCTATTCCCTTGTGGTTTCTTGCTGTCAATTTTACTTGAGTATAAAACCACCAATTGAAAGCAAAAGTTGTGTGAAGTTCTAGGTTTCTTGGAAACTCCTATATGAGAGGACTTTTTCTTTTTTTTTTCTCCTGGTGAATATTTTTGGAAATGAGCGAATGCCCCCGTTACAATGATGTAACAGTAGCTGTAGCGAAAAGGAAATAGAAAGCAGGATCCATTTCATTCTGTGGGCTATTAAAATATTTATGAAGGAGGAGTGCCCCCTATTGGCCAGGATGGACAATGACAGCAGCCAATCTGAAGACCTGGCTTCTGTTCTATGCCAAAGTCTAGTCCTCTAGCAGGAGATTTTTCTTCAGAGCTAGAAACGCTTTTTCTTGGAAAGAACTGTCTCCATCAGTCTAAGAAGCCTGCTTCGTTAGCCTTTAAATATATACATTTTTGATGATGGATCTTTTTAAAAAAATTTTTATTGTAGTATAGTTGATTTACAATGTTGCATTAGTTTCTGCTGTACAGAAAAGTGAATCAGTTATACATATACATATATCCACTCTTTTTTAGAATCTTTTCCCATATAGGTCATTACAGAGTATTGAGTAGAGTTCCCTGTGCTGTACAGTAGGTTCTTATTAGTTATCTATTTTATATATAGTAGCGTGTATATGTCAATCCCAATCTCCCAATTTATCCCTACCCCACCTTCCCCTTGGTAACCGTAAGTTTGTTTTCTACATCTGTGACTCTATTTCTGTTCTGTAAATAGGTTCATTTGTATCATTTTTAAAGATTCCACATATAAGCAGTAGATATTTTTTTAAATATACTTTTTTAAAAAAAAGAGTGGTTAGGTTCACAGCCAGGTTGAGCAGAAGGTAGAGAGATTTCCCATATATTCCCTGCTCCTATATATGCATAGTCACCCCATCATCAACATTCCTCACCAGATGGAACATTTGTTAACACTGCTTCCAAGAGTGTGAAAATTAGTTCTTGGGGGTGTGAACACATCTTAGACATTACAATGGTTTGGGGAGCTCCAAAGTTCAACCTTGTCTAAAACCTTATTTAGTATTTCTTTTCTCTCATTGTCTTGTGAGATACACAAAATATATGCAAGATCAGGGCTACAAACCTATAGCTAACAGATGGCTGTGACTGGAGGCTTTCTCTCCATCCTTTCCTGCATCTTAGTCGTACTGTGAGAGGTGGGCTGTGCATACTTCTTGCTGCCATTGGCTGTCTTGTGGACGTTGTTTACGTTTAATCCTCATCACTGCTGAGTGTGATGTGGGCCTTGGGAATGAAATACAAATAGTTTCTATTCCATGATTTAATTCTATTAAAGTTATTCAACACATCAATCATTATGTCTAGTGCTAAACAGATAAAAAATGTTGACAATATCTTGATGAATATCTAGCAGCTGGTGAAATTAATTATTTTCTCATATGAGTTAAAATTAAAAGTTAAATACCAAAATAAATTTAAAAATAATTTAATTTTCAATTGCTCTTAGCAGTTTTAAATAATTTAAAATATTTCATAACATTAAAATTACTATGTATTTTTAGAAACTGTTAACTTGCATATGTAATTTTCTATATTACAATTTATATAATTAAACAAACTTGTAAGTCACTCAGCAAATTTAGTTATAAAGTTGTGCCAATAGTTTTTAAATTTAACTTGTAGCTTAACATTTTTATTTAGTCATTCTTAATCCTGCATTGAATAAAAAGAGTAAACTTTGCACTTCCTTTTCCTATGTACAGAATAGAGATATCCATGGAGTACATAACTACATACACAGGATATACATGTTATCAAAATTTCATGGGGGGGGCAATTAGGAAATAATATCTAAAAAGGCTCTGTGGGTAGGGGAGGAGTCAATAATGGAAAAAAATGGTTGAGAAACACTGCTCTAACCCATTTGGAGAGTGCAAAATGAAAACTAAAAACAGAAGTAGAAAGTAAGAAGAAACATTCAGAAAATGGAAATGAATATGTCCCTATTTAAGACCCAGGCCTGAAGGAAGGTCTTCAGAGAACCTAGAGAGAAGGGTTCACACCTCAGCCAGGCCAGCAGCATCTACAAGGTCCCTGATGGCCCCAACCTTGTCCTTACTCCTGGCCCTGGTGCTGCTCAGCTGCAACTCCTCCTGCTCTCTGGGCTGCGACCTGCCTCAGACCCACAGCCTGGCTAGCAGGAGGAACCTGATGCTCCTGCAACAAATGAGGAGAATCTCCCCCTTCTCCTGCCTGAAGGACAGAAATGACTTTGGATTCCCCCAGGAGGCGTTTGGAGGCAACCAGTTCCAGAAGGCTCAAGCCATCACTGTCGTCCATGAGACGATCCAGCAGACCTTCCGGCTCTTCAGCACGGAGGGCTCGGCTGCCGCTTGGGATGAGACCCTCCTGGACAAGTTCTGCACTGCACTTTCTCAGCAGCTCACTGACCTGCAAGCCTGTGTGATGCAGGAGGCGGGGCTGGAAGGGACTCCCCTGCTGAAGGAGGACTCCATCCTGGCTGTGAGGAAATACTTCCACAGAATCACTGTCTATCTGCAAGAGAAGAAATACAGCCCTTGTGCCTGGGAGATTGTCAGAGGAGAAGTTATGAGATCCTTCTCTTCATCAACAAACTTGCAAGAAAGACTCAGGAGAAAGGAATGACACACACCTGCTTCAACACGGAAATGATTCTCACTGCCTAACAAGACCACACTTCCACCTGTGCTGCCATGTCAAAGACTCTCATTTCTGCTCTCATCACGCCCTAAATTGAATTAATTTGTCAAGTGTTTTCAGTAATATTAAGCAACATGATGTTCTACTCTACAGGCACTAGTCCCTCACAGATGCCCATGCTGATCTATTTATTTATCCATTAAATATTTATTTATCTATTTTAATATTTATTTAACTATTTATAAGATTTAAAGTATTTTTATTTTTATAATATTTTGAGTACCTTTACCTTGTGTAATATAATATGTTCTTTATAATTAGTTTATTTTGTCTTGTTTATTAAATTTTTATTATAGATAACTTCTTGTATTTGTTTATTCTTTAAAAAGAAACACCAAGCCTGATTGTGCAACTTGATTAAAGAAATGGATGTCACAATTCATTTACCCATCACATTATATTCAAATTAAAAGTAACAACTGACTTTCTGTAAGCCAGGTTGGATGTTGCCCTCAGGATATAAAAGTGAACACAACAAATATAGCTCTTGGTCTCTGGTTTCTTTGATTTTTGAAGGGAAAGAAATCTAAAAATAATAACCATACTTAATGCTATAATGAGAAGACGGAAAAACAAATGAATTCTCTCACCAGAAGCAAGAGTGGAGAATGTCAGGAAATAAAAATAAAAGCAGTAGATATCCTCTCTAGTTGACTGGAAGACATTTAAGTGCAAATGTCATTTGCAAGTTGGATATGTGAGTTTATAATTTAAAAGGAATGCTGTAGCTGGAGGTACCTTATCTGGCAAATGAAAGCCGGAAACGGAGGTAGTTGTGTGGGGAGATAGTGAAGAGTGAGAAAAAGACTGAAAATTGATTCTGAGGATCTTTCACCTTTAAAGGGAGGGGAGAGAAGAGCCACAAAGGAAACAGAGGTGGAATGGCCATACATTACAAGGACAATAACAGACAACAGTGATAAGAGTGTATTTAAGAAAATAAAGTGCTTAGAAGAAATCAGTGGATTCATGGAAGATGTGGATTGAAACTACACAGTACACCAGGAATACAGATGGCATTGGCAACCTTAATGAGATTTGGCTTGGTGGAGTGAATAAGCGGAAACCACAATGGAGTAGGCAGAAGCGTAAATCAGAGAAGTTAGTGACTCTGAGGTGGAGAAGGAAATAGTGTGGGATCTGGTAAATAATGTCGGTTAGTTTTTCCGTGCATAGTTTTCCTTTTTACGTAGTATATCTTTTTTCTAAATGATTTTATGTAATCGAGGTACTGGCAAAGCATATTAATGTGTTTAATATTGTATTTATTTTAAATCATGACTTAATTACTTACAATGATAATTTATCTAAGTTAATACTACTTTGTATATCAGTAAGCTGCTCACCATTTAAAAAAATTCATTAGGCAGGAATAGTTAACTAATTCAATCCCTCATCAAAAAATCTAATTACTACTGATAATGTAATGTTTCCTGGAATTATTGGCTTTATTAGTTACATTACTTAACTTTCATCATTGTGACACTGGTTACTACAGCAACTTTACACACATTTCATTTTATATTACAGCTAGATATGAAAAGAATTCTTTTATATTACTACTTGGTAATTTTTCCTAATTTTATGAATATCACAATCTTCTGTGGATTCCAAAATAACAAAAATTATACTGAACATAAAGACTGACAGACTTCCTTCAAAAAGGGAAGTGGGAAACTGGATCAGGCAACCTCTTTCTCAATACTTAATGTAAAGGAAAAAAAATAGTCAAAACCGTCTGAAAATATAACATGAACCATGGAAATCCATAGAGCAAGAGAGTGTTGCGTATAATTCAGGAGTAAAAACAGATTTAACAATGATAACAGAAATCCAGAATACAAAGCTCAAATAATCACCCGTAACTCACAATGAAAAATTTTTCATTGAAATTCCATTCTGCTTGTACACGTGTTATGTCGCGAAACCCACATAATCTAAGCCTCAGTTTTTCCATAAATAAAATGGGTTCAAAATATTTATAGATTTTTTAATGAATACTAAATGAACTCATGCGTTTTAAAGCATTTAGCATCATATATTAGAATAAGGAATTAAAATATACTAGGTATTTTCCTGTTTTCCTTCAGACAGTTGTATATGAGAATATTATATGTCTCTTTCCATAAAATTCTCAGGAACTGTGACCTACTTTTCAGTAACTGACCTCCAAAGGAGGCAGCCTAAAAAAAACAGAATTCTGTCATGAATTTTACAGAAGGATGAAAAATTGTCATTTCGTTCCTCATTTCAAAGAAGTGTCTTGTTTACATTCAGAGATGAAATGGTGGCTTGTATTGATATCTGAGAGACGGGAATAAATATTTAGATAAAGGGCAGAAGAACATGCTGTCTATTTAATGCTTCTGGCACCTGGCACATTCCCTCCCTCTCAGCATTCCAGGATACACTCCCATATCACAATATTTCCTTCCCCTCCAAGGTAGAAATTCTCACACCATCCTTCTTATTCACTTTTTACCTCTTCACCATTCATACAACTCCCTTCTGCTGTTTTTTCAGCTTAATGGTTTTCCTAAAAAGCAGAACAACACAAGAAGAAAGCAAAAGTTAAATAAAACTTCTACGCTTTGCAGAAACGTCTGCAAGAGAGGCTTTCCTTAATTTCAGCTGAGTATGATGTAATAGTAGCTGTAGCTAAAAGGAAACAAAGCAGGATCCAGCTTATGCGTGGGAAGATGAAACTCCCTCAGGGAAGACAGCCCTCAGGTGGCTAAGTGCAACAAGAGCAGCAACCAAGACTGGAGGACAGGCCTCTGATCTATGCAGAAATCCTACCACTTCCTGGGGATGTCCCTTCATGCTACAAAAAGGCTTCTTCTTGGCACCAATTAATTCTAATGCTGTCATAAACTTGTTTCTTTACTCTTTGTTACAAAGAGAAAGAGTCTCCAGAGTCTCTGGCTTCAGGCAGGGCATGGACTCTTTGGGATCAGGCAAAGGGACAAAGATGTGTCCCCTGCCTACAACCCACTATGCAGACCAGAGCCTCCCTTTGAATTACTCCTTCCATGTACAACAAAACAGGCAGAGCTGCCAATCTGGACATGGAATTCAATGATAACCAGGAAAACCTCAGGTTTATAATGCATTAAACAACTCTCAACAATAAAATTTTAGTTTCACAGATTTATTCCAAATATGAGACTTCAACTATTATTAAATAGAAAAATATTCTCATTGTCACTCTGAATAACAATCTTGACATCTATTGTACTCAGTAGTAAAAATTCTGCCTAGGTAGCAAAAGAGAGAAGCTAAGAAGTGTGAATGAATAGTATCTGAGAGCTTAGTGACATTTTTAAAAATTCAAATGTATCAATTTTGGTATAAGTTGAGGGGAATTTCTGTAATCAATATTTTCATTGAGGTATTTCACTGGGGAGTATGTGTGAATTGCTGAGGTAGCAGGGAGGTCCTGCAACTGTGTGTGTGTCTCCAATCTTTTCCTGAGGTTACTCACTCAACATTTGGATTTGCTGTTCTCCAACTTGGAGTTGGCCAGGGCCTTAGTAAAATTTCAACAGACTTTTGTCCTTTGCTGTCTTGTTCTCCCCTCTGGAGGAGGGGCAGATGGAAACATTCAGCAGATGGAGAAGGCTTGGAAACATTTGGCTTCCCAGCCTGTATCGGTCAGGGTTTTCCAGAAACAGAACCAGCAGGAACCAGAGAAAGAGAGATATTGATATTTTAAGGAATTTGCTTAGGTGATTGCAGAGGCTTGGCAAGTCCAAAATCTGCAGGGTAGGCTGCAGGCTGGAAACCCAGGGAAGAGTTGCTGTTCAAGTCCAAAGGCAGTATCTGGCAGAATTCCTTCTTATTCCTGGGAGGGTCAGTCTTTTTCTATTAAGGCCTTCAACTGATTGGATGAGGGCCGCCTGTAATATGGAGGGTAATATGCTTTACTTAAAGTCTACTGATTTAAATGTCAAATTCCTATAATCTCATGTAAAACCTACCTTCACAGAAACATCTAGAATAGTGTTTGACCAAGTATCTGAGTACCATGGTCTAGCCAAGTTGACATATAAAATGAACTATTACATTGTTCCTCCCTAATTCATGTCTTAACACTTTTCAAATATTATTCCTCTTCCATTCTTTGATGGCTGCTTATGTATTTTGTATATTTTACTTAATTTTCCTTATTTTGTTGGCTTCTAGGCGAGGAAATTCTGAGATCAGGCTTCATTCAGCCACCTTGCCAGGCAAGTCTCTGTAGCCATGTCCTGTTTCATCTGAAGTTAAAATTTTGTATATATTAAAAAATAACCACCTTTTTTTATAGGTTAGCTATTTCTCATGAGCTTACAAGGTTACCGTGGGCCTCCTCTCTCCTTTTTAAATCTAATCTTACTGTCAATTCTCCATTCCATCAGGATTTTACTATCACATATGGTATGGGATGAGATTTTATTTTGATTTCTTCCTAGATTGCTAACTAATCATCCTAGAACCATTTATTGAAATGTTTTTCCATCATGTTAACATCAGAAATACCTTTTATCTTAAATCTAATTAATACTGATAATTCAATTTCAGAATTGAAATAATCTGTTTACCTAATTCCTCTCTTTATCACACTGTTTTTAGTATTATTACTATAACCTCATTTCATTTTCTAGAAAAGATAGGTATGCTAAGAATTCTTCTATTCTTTAACATTATTTGCATTCTCCCTGATTAAATTTATATTTCATCCTCAATGTGGAGCATCAATTTTATGAAAATCACAGGCTCCTGGGGATGCACAGATAACCAAACTGCAATGAGTATAATAGCCTGGGACAATTCCTTTATAAGATGGAAGACTGAAACTGGATCAAGGAAGTTCTCTTCCACAATATCTAAGGTAAAGAACAGGTGGAAACCAGCAAAAAAGAAATAAAATAGTATGTACCAATAAAAAGAAAACAAGGAAGCAAGACGTTTATTTAATTTTGGGATCAAAGCATATTTTAAAACTTAATAGAATTCTAAAACATGAAACTTTTTCAATTGCCTATAATATGCAATATAGAGTTCTGTATTGAATCTTGATTCTGCCAGCAATTATGTGTGATCCTAGAAAATTCACCTAACTTCTCTGAGTCTCAGTTTTCTCAAACGTACAATAAGGTGAAAATATTCTAAGAATTATTGTACTAAACTAACACATTTTAAAACACTTCGTAGGCTATTTTCCACAGAGTTAGGGCTTAAATATGGTAACTATTTTCTTATTTTTTCATATAGATATCTATCAGAATAGTGAAGTCTCCCACCTCTTTCTCAATACCTGCAAAAACATGACAGTCTGAAAAATGGAATTCTGTGAAGTGTTCTGGAGAAGACTAAAATATAGTCACTCTTCACATCAAAGGTAACATTTATATTTTCAGTTCCAAAATGGCGGCCTAAATGAGCCCACCTGATGTCAATTCCCCTAGAACTGGCAATCTCCCCTTTGTTAGGGGAACCACTGACCAAAACTGCCCACCCTGGCCAGGCAAGATAGTAGCCACATTTATAGCCACAGTAACATTTATATTTTCAGTTCCTAAATGGCGGCATAAATATCTGGAAGAGAAGTTAGTTTTCTAAACTGAAGTGAAATATGTATAGTATTAATTTGCAGATTTTGATATCTGGCTCCTTTTGCCCTCCCCTCCTTGCTTTTCTGAATCACATTCTTTTATTTTCATACATACCACAGTTACTTACAGGCATAGCTCAGGGTATTGTAGGTTCAGTTCCAGACCACCACAATAAATCTATCTAGACCTCAATTAGCAGAACTAGAATTTAACATCCACTGAAACATATATTTTTCTCTCTAAAATTACCCTCATCTCCACTAAACACAGCCAAATCAAGACTAATTTGTCTGCAAAACAAGTCTGGTCAATTGATCATATAGGCTCCTCCAAACTGGCTGAGGTAGAACTCCTCAGAAGGAGTCTCAGACTGAATTCCCAACAGGCTTCTCAACGCCAGGAAAGTCATGCCCAAGGCCTGCCATCAGGCTCTGCCTCAGTGGATTTCTTAGTCCTCAAAATATTGAGATTCTTGCACATGCCAGGAGACAGTCTTTCCCATTCACCTGATAAGTCTGCTCAGAACCCAAGAGTCCCCAATTTCTGGAGGGACCGGGCAGAGAGAAAAGAAAAATGTTTTAATTCTACCCACAGGTGTAGTTCACCAAAATTGCTGTAAATCATAACCAACTTGAGGGGAAGGGCTTCCCTCTATCTGGAAAACACACATAAAAACTAGTAACTTTCCAGACAAAACCCATAAAAATTATAACCATATTCACCAGTTCACTCAGTAACCAATCTTTTTGTTTTCTTTTTATGAAGCCATCAGGTTTTCCATTAGGATACCTTAATTTCTTACCCTGTTCAGCAGTATAATCTGACATTTATCAGAGACCTGTTATTGTCAAAAGGTCCTTCCTATGAATCTTCTTGAAGATGAAGCACTTTTGCAAACGCATCAGAGTACAACAAACATTGTCTATAAATGACAGAGGACTTAAAAAGGCATGGTTAAGCACCTGGTTACAATGTAATCCATAAAGAAACTTGGTTACAATAACTAGAATTATAACCGATTATAATCTTAACCCTTAAAAATCTTAATCTTTGGCAAAAACCAAGAAGCAAGTAATTGTGCATTTCCTGATTGGAAACTTACACTTTAGTCTTTCTCTCCTAAGAAGGCAAGGGTAGGTAAACTTAGGCCCGCCCAGCAATTAATGTTTCAATATTTTATCCTATTTGAAATGACCTAGATAGTCAATGAATTCTCTTCATTCAACTTCGTTTAGTTTCAAGTTACCAAAATCTGGAGAGACTATTTTAGATAGACATTCCCCAAACATAATTTATTTCTACAGAGTTTACCTAAAAGCTCTTCTTTCTCCTTTACTCTTAGAGATCACAGATGATTAGAGAGATTAGAAGATTAGAGATCCCAGGTAGATCATTTACATCTCAGAGGCATAAGAGAAATACCAATTCCTTCTAGAAAGCTGGCTTAACCAATTACAAAAGGCTCACTTAGATACAACAGCGGAGCCATTAGAGACCATTGTTCTCCAGATCTCTTGGCAGCCCCCATTAACCAAGGACAGCCACCACAAACTAGTAGACAGCCAGCACAGGATTACCCCTGCAACTTTCGGGCCCCGCATGCTAGTGGACAGCCTCTGCAACTTTCCATTACCCTTCCTGTATTTTCCAACATCTCTGTGCTCATGGCAGTTTCCTCCGGCTCCTGGCTGGTCTGCCAATTGTTGGGCTGCACCCCACAGGCCTACAAGTCCTGTGCTTGTCCAGCTTCAAGACTGAAGAGCCCAGAGTCAGCAACAGAGACATCTATGGTTTAATGGACGGGGAAGCTTACACGTCTGAAGCAAGGTCCTGGAGTGACACTCCACCGTGTGCGGTGCGCAGTGGGCCAGACTTGGTGGCAGTCTTCGATCCTGTGGGGGGAAGGTGTTCCAGGAAGGGGGACCCCTTCCAGGGCCTGAGAGTGGGCTCTTGTCTAACGCTTGGAAGTGAATTGTCCAAGGAGACACACGTGCTGACAAAGCAAGAGACTTTATTGGGGAGGGGTGCTCGGAAGGAGAGCAGCAGGGTAAGGGAACCCAGGAGAACTGCCACGTGGCTCACAGTCTCAGGTTTTATGGTAACGGGGTTAGTTTCCAGGTTGTCTCTGAGCAATCATTCTGACTCAGGGTCCTTCCTGGTGGCGCGCCCATCGTTCAGCCAAGATGGATTCCAGTAAGAAGGATTCTGGGAGGTCGGTAGGACATATGGACTGGCGTTTCCTCTCTCTTTTTGACCTTTCCGAAAATCTTCTGGCTGGTCGTAGCTTGTTAGTTCCACATTCCTTACCAGGACCTGCTGTTGTAAGATAACTCATGCAAGTGGCTACTATCTTGCCTGGCCAGGGTGGGCAGTTTTGGTCAGTGGTTCCCCTAACAAAGGGGAGATTGCCAGTTCTAGGGGAATTGACATCAGGTGGGCTCATTAGTTACCAGGGAAACCAGTAGAGGGGCACGCCCCTCACCGCCCCTTTGATAACTAACTAGCTGGGGCCTGGTGCAAGTACATAAGAAGGTCAGTCATGTGCATAGGGTGTAGGTGAAGAAGCAGGCACTGGTGGGGCAGGGGATGTACAGAGAGCAAGAGAGCAGCCATCTTGAGTGGCCTGACCACACACATACATACGTTAATTTAAAAAACACTTTATTGCTATAAACTACTAATGGTCATCTGGGCCTTCAGCAAGTCAGAATTTTTTTGCCGGTGAAGGTTGGAACAATCCTGAAAATTAAGGCGATGTGACACAGAGACATGGAGTATGCAAAAGCCGTTAGAAAATGGCACTGATAGACTTGCTTGACATAGGGTTGTCATAAACCTTCAATTAGTAAAAAGTGCAATTATCTGTGAAGTGCGATAAAGCAAAGTATGCCTGTACTTCCTCTCCAATGTAGAAATTCGCAGTATGCTCCCCTCATTCACTCCTCCTTCACCTGCACAAGCCATTCATACAGCTGTTTCCTGTTCCTTTATGGTTCTGGCCACCAATTTCCTCTTAAGAGTACAAAGCCACAAATTAAAAGCAAAAGTTGAGCGAAAGTTCTGGACTTTTCAGAAACTCCTATATAAGAGGTTATTGTTTTTCTTCTGATGAATATTTTTGGGAATGAGGGGATGTCCTTGTTACAATATTGTAACAGTAGCTGTAGCAAAAATGAACTGGAAAGCAGGATCCATTTTACTCTGGAGGCTATTAAAACACTTATGGAGGAAGAGTGCCACTTAGTGGCCAAGAAGGACTAGGACATTGACCAAGTCTGCAGAGCAGGATTCCTTCTGTTCTAGGCAGAAGTCTGTCTTCTTCCACTAGCATTTTCTTCGGAGCTAAAAGAGGATCTTTCCTGGAAAGAACTGACACCAATAACTTGGCTAAGCCTGCTTCCTTAGCTTTGCATCTTAGAGAGGCAAAATACTCCCAGCTTCAGGCAGGACATGTCTTTGGGCTAAGGCAGCTGTGTGGAGAGAAGGGTTAGAATGTGTTCCTTGCCTCCAGGCTGCTCAGCTGGCCAAGCCTCCTGAATCATTATTTGCTTTACATACTGTAGGACTCTTGGAGGCTTAGAGCCTGCCATTCTGGGTGTGGAAATGCAAGGGGAATCAGAGGAAATAGCTCCTGTTTGAAGGTGCATTAACTCTTTCTTAAGAGTATGTTGTCAGTTTTTCAAATCCATTCCCAGTATGAGATCATGTTGCTTGACTTTACAGTTAGGAGAAAATTCTCAATGTCCCTTTGAATAATGACTGCACTTGCATCCCTTCCACATTGACTCAGTAGTAAGAGTGAACACAGACATACATAAAGGAATTTCAGAGAATACAATTGTTGCCAACTGACAGCCTGGGATATGTCTATCTGGGTAGAATTGAGAACGATTAAGGTAATCCAATATTGTAATTGGCTAAGTTAACCAGGAAGTATGCATGCGTGCATGCATGTGTGTGTGTGTATGTGTGTGTGTGAATTGCTCAGGTAGCAGGGAAGGGCTTCAATGTAGTCTAGATCTCTCAAATCTCTGCCTTAGGTTACAGACTTCGTAACCAATTGACAGATGAGAGGGCTCTCTAATTTACATGTTAAATAATTTTTGTCCTTTGTCTTTCTATCTTCCTTTACCACTTTGGGAGCCCATTTCAGGGCAGGACAACATGGACATTTTTTGGACTCACTTGGCTCTGTCTTTGTGGCTGCTTAACATCTTTCAAATACGATGATTCCTTCTTTTCTATGGTTGATGCTTTTTTAAGGTTTAACTTACACTTTGCCATTTTGTCAGCAGAAACGTCACTTCTCTTTTTTCACTTTCATGACATTCAGAATTACCTTTGTTTTATTTTTGCCCACAAACAGCTCTCAAGTTTTGCTTTCTAGGAAAGTTGAAATGAGAAACAAAAAATCTCAAGTCTTGAAAATCATAGAAAATAAGGTGAAACCCCTTTGCCATTCTTTTACTTCCCATTTTATTAACCTCAGGATGAAATGGAAAGTAACTATGGCCAGTAAATCACTATGTAAAAAATAAGTTCCTAAATTTTTTTGGTTGTTATTTAAATTTAAAACAAGACATCATGAATAAGTAAAGGAAACCCGGCTATTTCTCTCTGACATAATCTGGGCCTCACTGCTCTGCGTTCTGAGCACAAGGCAGAGATGGACAAACAAATAAGCCCAGTAGAAATACGTAGACTGAATGAACAACTGAAGGTCGCTAGTTTCTGTGACACAAACTTCTAATGAGAGACAGCATCATCACTGAATTCCCTACAGCCAACTCAGAAATTCTGAGCGTAACAAAAGTTCAACGGTTTAAAAGAGTTGAACAATAAAAGCTGTACTGGCAAAATAAAAATTGTCTACTAAAGGTGAAACAATTGCAATTGAATAATTCCTCCGCCTACTTAGACAAAACAAACTTTTGCTCTCAGCATCTGCGGGCTGCTGATACTTTTGATACCTGGGGACACAGGTAAGGAGAGGATGAGGTCCCCACTGAGAACGAGGGTCCTTCACACGAACACTCCAGGGGCAAGGGTGTGGGTCCTGGAAGATGAATTATTTTGCAAACAAAGAAACAAGCCCCTCCACAGTAGAATTCTGAAGTCCTCGGGATGTGGTGAGCCTGCCCTCAGGGAGTAAGCCCCAGAGAGTTTGGGCTGAGGACCCTCTGTCATTCCAGGAAAGTGCTACTAGACGTGATAACTACCTTGTGAGTGAGGCGGTGCTGGAAAATACAATTAATTATCTTGGAATTAGAATCTGCATACCTACATTCACCAGAAAAGAACCAGGATTCCTGCTGAGGGTACTGGCACAGCCTGTGGAGCACTATAGGTCTCCTGTAAGAAAATGGTGGAAAGAAAGGGCGATGTCTAGTATATTAGTCCTGACCTTGTGGCCCCAGTGAAGAATAACCTCAGGAACTTGAATGAATGCATTCTAGAAAGAAGAGAAACACCTGAGAAGCTCGTTCACTAGTAATCATAAGCCTCTGCTCTGAATAAAACAGAAAACAAAACCAGTTTTTGGTTCTAAACAGCTTATTTACCATGCATGGTCTGGTAATTACTTAACAAAATACAGAAACCTATAAGGGTGAGGGACCCCAACTTCCTATGTATAAAGTAAGGGTGGTAAAAATGTAGTCCAGAATCAAGGACAAACTTTGTTCCCAACACAGAGAATAGCAATATTTATACATATTGAAATGTGTACAGGGACTTCCCTGGTGACGCAGTGGTTAAGAACCCGCCTGCCAATGCAGGGGACACGGGTTCGAGCCCTGGTTCGGGAAGATCCCACATGTCGCGGAGCAACTAAGCCCGCGAGCCACAACTACTGAGCCAGCATGCCACAACTACTGAAGCCCGCATGCCTAGAGCCCATGCTCTGCAACAAGAGAAGCTACCGCAGTGAGAAGCCCGCGTACTGCAACGAAGACCCAACGCAGCCATAAATAAATAAATAAATAAATAAATTTTAAAAAGAAAAAAATAATAAAATGTGTACATAAGTATGTGCATGAATCTTTACATACCTACATATACTTCAGCCTTTAATTAGTTTCTCATTTAATTGATATCCTTTTGGATTGACACATCCAAAGTTTACTGGGAAACTTAAATTTCTATTGTAAATTAAGAGTTTAGATTGATTACATCTTCTTAGGTCAAAAGAAAATATCTAAATGAAAACACAAATTGGAAGTGAAAGTAGAGAGAAATTTTCAGAAAATGGAAACTGTCTTCCCTATTTAAAAGCCATACTTAGAAACGATGTTATCAGAGAACCTACCCACAAGGTTCCCCCAGACGCCTGTCTCAGCCAAGCCAGCTGCAGCCTCATTTGCCCCATGGCCTTCGTGCTCTCTCTACTGACCGCCCTGGTGGTGTTCAGCTACGGCCCTGGTAGATCTCTGGGCTGCGACCTGTCTCAGAACCACGTGCAGATTAGCAGGAAGAACTTCATGCTTCTGGGCCAGATGAGGAGAATCTCCCCTAGCTTCTGTCTGAAGGATAGAAAAGACTTCGGTTTCCCCCAGGACATGGTGGATGGCAGCCAGCTCCCGAAGGCCCAGGCCACCTCTGTCCTCCACGAGATGCTCCAGCAGATCTTCCGCCTCTTCCACACAGAGCGCTCCTCTGCCGCCTGGGACACCTCCCTCCTGGACAAACTCCGCACTGGACTGCATCAGCAGCTGGAGGACCTGGACGCCTGCTTGGTGCAGGCGATGGGAGAGGAAGAATCTGCCCTGGGAGTGACGGGCCCTACACTGGCCGTGAAGAGGTACTTCCAGGGAATCCATCTCTACCTGAAAGAGAAGAAATACAGTGACTGTGCCTGGGAAATTGTCAGAGTGGAAATCATGAGATCCTTGTCTTCATCAACCACCTTGCAAGAAAGGTTAAGAATTATGAATGGAGACCTGGGATCACCTTGAAATGATTCTCATTGACTAAGAAGCCACATCACCCTTGCACATTCATCTTTGGTCATTTCAAAAGACTTATTTCTGCTTTAGCCACAAAATTTATTGCATTAGTTCAGCCATTACTTGTTCGTAGTAATAAGCAAGTATATATAAAAGTATTCAGCTACAGGGTCATCAGGCCCTAAGCGATGACTGCCCTGATGTTATTTATTTATTCTTTGTTTGTTTATTTATCTATTCCTTCTTGCATCTCTCATATTTATAATGTTTAGAAATTATTTATAAAATTACATTTCATCTGTACATTGTATTAAACTTTTTAAAACATGTTTTTCATTTCATGTTATTAAGTTTGCACTTTATTTATTAAATTCTTAACAAAGAAAATTTGAGTTTGTTTACTCTAAATTCAAACCCTCATTTGGTAAATGATATTGAAGAATAGATGGTAACATTTATTTACTCATTCATTCCATTCAGATTATACATATAAATTGAGTACCTAAATGACAGATGGTGTGTGTAATTGCTATCAAGAAATACAAGCGAATAAAGCACATGCAGTTTTTACTGTGTTGAAACTCTCAGTCTTACAGGGAAGAGGACATAAAACAGTATTATTGTTTATTTTATTTCAAGTATATTAAACACTGCAAAGAGAAGTAAAGGAAAATAATTTTCTCACACTGGAAGTTTTAGGTACAAATGATGCTGGAAAGGAAAAATAATATTATACAGTATATCCTTTCTAAGCTGCCTGGAAGACATAAGAGTGCAGTCTTATTGACAGCGGGAAATATGGGTCTTGAATCAAAAAAAAAATGCCAAGGGGGAGGTATTAATTTGAAATTATTGTGTATCTGGTAATGAGGGCATGGGGATGGATGCGGTCACTTATAAATAGAATGGACAACGAGAAGAGGCCCTAAACCTAATCCTGCAGACCCTCAGCATTAAAGGTTGAACAGAGGAGAGTCTGCAACAGGCACTAAGGCAGAGTGGCAGTGCAGTTAGAAGGACACAAGGATGAACAGGGGAGACAAAACTGAAGGGAAGAAGTGTGTTTAAAAGAAGGAGGGGTGCTTGCAGGGCAGGTGAGGACTGAACTATCCCAGCGGACCTGTAAACAAAGGCCACTGTGACCTTAGCAGGATCTGGTTTAGTAGAATTAATGAGACAGAAACTAGATGGGAGTAGGTTGAAAAGCAAACACAAGAAAGAGAATTAGGGGCATTGTGTATAGACAATTACCTTCACAATTTTGTTTGTGAAGTGGAGAAGTGAAATAAGATGGTACGTGGAGGAGACTGTGGCTTAACACGCCCATGCACATTTTTCTTCATGTTTTTCGAGAATCATTTTCAAAGAATGGATGAACTGCCACAAAACAGAAGAACATTTTTAATATCTAACTTATTTGATTTAAACAATTGCTTAGTTAGATATTTAATACATTGCTTATTTGGCTAAAAATTAATTTAGCATTGTTCTAATTAATATCACTTTGTAGTGAATTTCAATGGTAACCCATTTG
Source organism: Eschrichtius robustus (assembly GCF_028021215.1). Taxonomy (NCBI): domain Eukaryota; kingdom Metazoa; phylum Chordata; class Mammalia; order Artiodactyla; family Eschrichtiidae; genus Eschrichtius; species Eschrichtius robustus. The sequence continues at coordinate 70,556,703 of NC_090833.1, forward strand.
CTTGCTAATTTAATTTCTTTTTTCTATCAAGTTTTACAATCAAGCTTCATTTTCTTTTATCTGCTACTTCCTTTAATTTTATATTGGTAATTTACATTATTTATCATTTTATATCTCTAATCATTGACACATACATTTTCTATAAATTATAGCCATATTCTTTTGATGGACACTTGTTTTTAATTTTTCCGGTGTACAAAGACCTGGACAGTTCCTTGTATATTTCTCCAAGGGCTGTTTAGGACACAGAACCAAGGCTCTCCCTAGTCACATTCATTCCTCTTTTGAGTTTACATGTATTCAGTGCCCTTTCTTGTCCACCTGTTTTTACATTAAATTCAGTATTTCATTAGCAGTTTTTTTCCTTTTTTGATCTATGATATGAGAATCTAAATTGCTTTCTGTTAGAGTGCAAGGCAATTTTTCTAGAATATTTTATTGAAATATTATTTCTTTCCTTATTAACAATAGGTACATCTTTAGCATAAATCTAATTAATTCTGATAATACAACTATTTTTGAGATTTTCTTTGATTTATTAATATGATTACTGAACTTTACTCATTGCTACACTTGTTTTACTACAGCTACTTTAAAACTCATTTAATACTTCTGGTTGAGGTAGCAAACCAAGGTCAAGAATCCCTTTCGGCTTTTAAATATTATTGCTTGCATTATTTCCTGACTAGTTTTAGAATTGTTCTAAGGTTAAGAGCATTGGCTTAATGAGAATCACAAACATTTGTGGATCCCCAAATGGCTAATTATAACAAAGAAGAGACATCCAATAAAAATGAATGAAAGAAATGGTATCAGAGAATCTTTCTCCCAAAACTTAAGGCTAAGAACAATTACTAAGTAATATATGGGAAAAGTTATAACATTAGCCAGGAAAAAAAGAACAGAGAGCAAGAGAGAGTTTAAGGATTGAATAAGTTCAAATTTAAGAAATGATGACAGAAATCCATAGTATGAAACTTAAGGAGTCATACATACCTCACAATATAGGATGTAGTGTTGACCCACCCATTTGGCCAGTTGGTATACATATATATGTATAATTTTACTTTTTGTTCATTTTGTTACATTGTTATATTTAATGTAAAAAACTTGTCCTAGCTAGTTCTATACTATCACCTTGCCCTGAAAATCTCTTGCAGTCATATCCTGTTTAATATTCAGAAGTTATTAACTTGTATGTTCCAAATTATTGGAGAAACAAGAAGCTGGGTTGGCAAAGCAGAGCTAGGGATGACTGAGCTGCTGCCAGCACTGTGCTGCCAGCCAACCGTGCACAGGTCCTGCCCAGGCTCTGGACTTTAGCAGCTCAAGACACATGTGGTCAACTGGGGAAAGGATGAGGAAAGACAGGGTTGCAGCTATGGTGGCCATGAGCTTCTGCAGGGGATCATAGTGTACTGTCAGTGACAGGTAGCTGAGATTTGCTGGCTGCTGGAGTGAGAGTAGGAACATGGCCGCGACTCAACCCTCTCCATCTGCCGAGCCCTCCTCTGCAGAGGTCAAGGTGCTCCTGATATCCAGCAATGCACAGAAATGCAGTAAATAGAGGTAGGTGCAAGCACCAACACTGCCCACATGTCTACATGAAACAAGCTGGTCAAGAGCCCAGGAGGTCATTGCATCAATGTTTAGGTGCGTTTGAGTTCTGATTCCACTAGAAGAATAATGCACCAGTCATGTAATGCTCAATTGCTCAATAAACAAAGCAACAAGAACTATGAAATACTTGTAGGAGCCAGCAGCCCCTCAAGAATTTGAACCGCCACTCCCCGCCCCACAACCAGCTGCCCTGGGACCAGGCCCCACCTACCAGCAGGCCAGCAACTACCACACAAGGCAGGGCCTGGCAGCCAACTGGGCCAGGGGCCAGCCCACCTACCAGTGTGCCCACAGTAGTCAGCCCCACCAAAACAGAAGGGCCCACACAGCCCACACAGGGGGCACCCCTAGAGCATACAGCCCTGGTGATCAGAGGAGAGTGTGCTGCTGGGCTCCCTAGGACATCTCCTGCATAAGATCACTTCTCTAATATTCAGAACTATAGCTGATCTACCTACTATGTAGAAATAAACACAGAGAATTAGGTAAAATGAGGAGACAGAGGAATATATTCCAAACAAAAGAACGAGCCAAAACCTCAGAAAAAGAACTAACTGAAGTGGAGATAAGGAATCTACCCAATAAGAGTTCAAAGTAATGATCATAAAGATGCTCAGCAAACTCAGGAGAAGAACGCATCAACACAGTGAGAATTTTAACAAAGGCTTAGAAAATATAAAGAAGAACCAAACAGAGCTGAAGTATACAATACCTGAAATAAAAAATACATTAGAAAGAATCAACAGTAGATTAGATGATACAGAGGAATGGATCTGTGAACTGGAAACCAGAGCAGTGGAAATCACCCAAGCTAAATGGAAAAAAGAATTTTAAAAAATGAGGATAGTTTAAGAGGCCACACTTACATGATCAACTAATCTATGTCAAAAAAGGCAAGAATATTACAATGGGGAAAACACAGCCTCTCCAATAAATGGTTGGGAGAACTAGACAGCTGTATGTATGTAAAAGAATGAAACAACTATTTTCTCACACTATATACAAAAATAAACTTAAAATGGATTATAGGCTTAAGTGTAAGACCTGAAACAATAAAACTCCTAGAAGAAAACATAAGCAGTATGCTCTTTGACACAGCAATATTTTTTTTGGATCTGTCTCCTCAGGCAAGGGAAATAAAAGCAAAAATAAACAAATGGGACTACATCAACCTAAAAAGCTTTTGCACAGTGAAGGAAACTATCAACAAAATGAAAAGGCCATCTGCTGAATGGGAGAAAATACTTGCAAACAATATATTCAACAGGGGAAAAAATGCAAAATATACAAAGGACATATACAACTCAACATCAATAAAACAAACAACCTGATTAAAAATGGGCAAAGGGGGCTTCCCTAGTGGCGCAGTGGTTGAGAATCTGCCTGCCAATGCCGGGCACATGGGTTCGAGCCCTGGTCTGGGAAGATCCCACATGCCGCAGAGCGGCTGGGCCCGTGAGCCACAACTACTGAGCCTGCGCGTCTGGAGCCTGTGCTCCGCAATGGGAGAGGCCGCGGCAGTGAGAGGCCCGCGCGCTGCGATGAAGAGTGGCCCCCGCTTGCCAGAACTGGAGAAAGCCCTCACACAGAAACGAAGACCCAACACAGCCAAAAATAAATAAATAAATAAATTTATTTAAAAAAAAAAAAAATGGGCAAAGGATCTGAATAGACATTTTTCTAATGAAAATATACAGATGGCCAACGGACACAATAAAAGATCTTCAACACCACTAATCATCAGGGAAATGCAGTTGAAAAACACAATTAGACACCACCTTACACCTGTCAGAATGGCTATTATTAAAAGGACAACAGATAACAAGTGTTGGTGAGGATATTGAGAAAAGGGGACACTTGTGCACTGTTGATGGGATTGTAAATTGGTGCAGCCACTATGGAAAACAGTCTGGACGTTTTCCAAAAAATTAAAAATATAACTGCCATATGATCCAGCAATTTCACTCCTGGGTATTTACCAGAAGGAAAGAAAAACCCTAATTTGGAAAGATATATGCACTTCAATGTTCAATGCAGTATTATTTATAATAGTCAAGATATGGAAGCAACCTAAGTGTCCATTCATATTTGAAAAAAGAAAATATGGTATACACACATGATGGAATATTAGTCATAAAAAGAAAACTAAATCCTGCCATTTGCAACAACATGGATAGATCTAGAGTAGGGGTCCCCAACCCCCAGGCCATGGACTGGTTTATGGTTTTCTGTCTACATTTATGGTTTTATGTCTCCAGCTGTATTTTCAGAGAAGTTGCAGAATGGCTGGCTGTTGAAGGAGGCAATCAGAGCCTGGAAATCAGAGACTGACTGGAAATTCAATAAAGGCAGAAAATAAATACTTCATATAATGCAACATGTATACATCACCCAAATTCAGTTTTTAGATAACACTGCTGGTCAAACACAGAGATATTCTCAGGATGACAAGGCTGGTTTGTAACAGGTATAAGGAAAGTGATGACCAAATTAATGGTACGATAAAAAGTCTGTCACAAGGGAATGGTGCCTATTATGACTGGGACAAATGGGAATTGGGGAGAAAGAACTTATCATTATTTATCTATTTAAGATTGTCCTGGAGAAAGAATGCTCAGATTCCCAGCGGTCTTTCTCATCCTTGTGGACTTTGATATTCCCAAAATTGGTAAAGAGCTCAAGCTGTGCATTCAGAGGGCCTGGATTCTAAAATGAGGCCAGGACCTTGGGAACGTTATTAATCTCTCCATGGCTCTGTTTTCTTCTCTATAAAAATGAGAATAATGAAAGAAACTGCATCAGCCTGTTTTGTTAACAGATGCAAAGGTCTGAGAAACTTGAGATACAGCAACGATAAAGGAATAGAGCAACACATTTTAACACATTAATTTTTTAAAAGTCTGTTTAGCAAAGCATCATAAAATTTTAAAACACATGGTATTGAAAAACCTTATAACGTATAATAGAGTATTAACATTTTTACTAATAGGAAGAGCTCAAGAAAGTTTAAGAATCCAAAAAAAATCTGGGCAAAAGAATATAAAGAGGCGACTTACAGAAGCAGAAATAACTGAGTGGGTAACATACATATGCTAAATAATCAGTCTCCTAGTGATCACAGATTTTGTAAATGAAATTTCAAATGAAAAATGTGATGAACAGCAACAACAAAAAGATTGATTGGTGGTAGTTGGGGAAAAAGTGCACAGTTACACAGAGTTGTTAGAACTGTAAAAATTTCAAACATTATTGATCATTAGTTTAGTAACATCTATCAAAAATTCTAAAGCATCAGACCCAGCAAATATAGCAGCATGTGTCTATCTTACAGAAATACTAAGTGAATACTCAAATTTGCTCATTGTGTAGCATTATTTATATGAATGGTAATTGAAATCAACTTAATGTGTGACAGTACAGATGAATGGTTAAGTAAATTATGATTCCTTCACAGAATATTGTGCAGCCACATTAACTTAAATAAGGTGGACCAATACTCACCAGCATCCAAGGATGTTCATGATATTCTGAGTGTTTTCTCGAGTGAAAAAGCAAGTTAAGGGATAAGAGTAAACACACTGGTGAAAATTGATATCTAGCTATTCCTAAAGATTAGGATTTTAGGAAATAAAGGGTAGAGATAAGATCATTTGACTTCCTTTTGTTTTCTGGAACCTATAGATCGCTTTTTGTTTACTTAAAAAAATAAGCTATATACTTAGAATTGATTTTTTAATATTGTTTCCAACATTTCTATTAGATTGAAGCAAGGGATGTCCATCTTAGCTTAGTATCCCACACGTTTGATACTGAAAAAAGAGCACTGTCTTTGTATCATCAGGAGAAAACATGGGGGAAAATGGTTGACTGGACTCTTTAAAAGGCAGAGGTAGAGCAGACAGCATTGACCACTTAAAACTTTAGATAGCAGTCAGAGTTGTCTACCAATACAGAAAGAAGAGAATGCTAGTGATGTTTCTAATTTAATAAATAAAAACTTTGAGATAATTTTATACAAAAGTAATGTTTTCAATCTTGGAAGTTTATTTCTTCAACATTTGAGTTTTCTTAGTATGAATGAATAAAAAGCACCTCTTGGCTTTTTTCTCCAGACTCTTCTAGGTCTTAGAGCTATGTTTCTGCTCCTCTTGGTAGTGGTTTGTTTCCTCTATAGAGCCAGAGCTTGCACCAAAAGGACTCTTTTGATTCAACATCCTGCTCCAAATTTACCTTTAGCTGTTCCATCAGCTGAGAAATCCTTCATGGGTTTCTATTCCAATCCTTAGGTACACTCTTGGCAGAAAATAGCAGGGAGGGTCTGCTGGAACGTGCCTTATGGAAGAAGAAAACATTGAACAAGGTCTTCTGGTACAGACATAGCAAAGATCTCCTACCTGCAGAGAATATAAATCTAAATCATGTTTTGATATTTATACATATATATCCATAAAACCATCACAACAATTAAGATAATGAAGATGCCTGTCACGCTCCAAAGGTTTCTTCATGCACCTTTGTAATCCCTTTCCCTTTCCAACCTCACCTCTCACCCTGCCAGTCAGCCCTTTCTGTCCCTAAAGACAAGTTTGCATTTCCTACAATTTTATGTAAATGGAATAACACAGTATGTGCTCTTTTTCTTTTCATTCGGCTTCAACATTTTAAGATTCACCCATATTTTACTATGTTTCAATAGTTGATTGTTTTTATTGCATTCAGCAATAAAATATTCCATTTTATGGATCTATGATAATTCATTGTTTCACTTGTTGATGGACATTTTTTTCCCCAGGGTTTTTAAATAGGAATAAAGCTGCTCAGAACATTCATGTATGTCTTTATGAGGACATGTACTTTCATTTCTCTCAGGTAAATATCTAAGAGTAGAACGGCTGTATCATATGAAAGGTATATGTTTTACATTTTAGGAAACTGCCAAACCATTCTCCAAAGTGGTTGTACCATTTGACATTTCCACCAGCAATGGAGGAGAATTCCAGTGATGTCACATCCTCTGTAGTACTAGTTATGGACAATCTTTTTAATTTTAGCCACTTCCATAAATAGGAAGTGGTATTTAATTGTGCTTTTAATTTGTATCTCCCTGGTGACTAGTAATGTTGAGCATCTTTTCACATCTTTATTTGACATTTACACATGCACATTTTCCTTGGGAACCTGCCTGTAAAAGTCTATCAAATCAGTGCAAAATACTTTACAGAAAAAAATTTAAAGAATTTAAAGAACTTCCATTCTTCTGCCCCAAATATTGCCCAAGTTGTGAGGTGACTCAGGTCATGGGCTGGACAAGAGGCACATCTTAATGTTTCTCCAACAAAAAGCAAGTGCTTCCCATCTGTTATTTCTGGAAAACAGATCTGACTGATCTCTGAGATTCAGGGGATGCTGGGCAGTTTCAAGGAGTCCACATCACTCTGTCTTCCCTGAGATTTCTCTGTAGCATCTTCAGTACAAAGGGCCCAGGATGTCTGGGATGAGATTCTCTTGGAGAAATTCCACATTGGACATCATCTGTAGCAGAACAGCTGGAGATGTGTTTGGGACAAGAGAGACATTTAGAAGAGAACTTGCTAGAAGTGAGGATTCAAGACTGGTTATGAAGAGTTACTTTCAAGGAATGAACCTTTCCCTAAAGGGGGAAGAATACAGACCCCATGTTTAACAAACTGTCGCAGTGGGAATCAACAGGTGCTTTCTCTTCATTAACAAACTTGTAAAAGAAATTAAAGAAAAAAAGGAAGAAAACTAAGCTTTCACAAAACGGTGACAAAATGATCCTTACAAAGTTCAGGTTTTCATGCATTTTAGAAGTTCCTTTACCAACTGAAAACTGAAGCCTAGAATCAACAATGGTGACCTTAAAAGCAGAGAAATATGAATTATATTCAATGATTATAAGCCTGACAGCTTTAAATTTATCACATATTTATTTTCTACATGTTATTTATATCTTATAGAACAAAATGTTCTCATTACAATGTATAAAACTTTATTTTGTAAACATACATGCAATTTCTCAAAAGTTATGTGCTCATGTGTTCAATTTTTATATCTAAATCAATGCACACACAAACTGCAATGGAGTTGATGTTTTCCCATGTGAGACCTACACTGGAAACAAGAATACCTATATTTCCCAGGCTGATTTTGGGGCTGAATCTTAGTGAAGCCTCCTTGTTCAGGACCAATGGACATATTGAGTTCTTGGGATGAGGGAGAATCTGCAGGCACCTGACATAAGTCAAAGAATGCTACGTCCACACTTTTATGGTAACAAATTTGAGGATATGGACCAATAAAGGGCTGGACTTGCTTTTATAGACAAGAACTAGGAAGGGAGACTGCAGCAATAAAACAGCAGTGCTTGAGTCACAGACCTGGGGAGCTCTCATCCACAGTATATTGATCCTGTTCTGATATTGCCTCTTACCTAAACTTATGCCTTTGGTTATATCTATAAAAGAAAGATGAAAATATGTGCAGGCAAGCTGCAGTTTAGAAAGCACCATTGAAAAGCACATGTGTTTATAGCCACATCCATCCCAAGTGAAAAATGCTTAGTATAGGAGAACATCCTGCAGAGATAATGGCTGGAGAGTGGGGGAATGCAGTCAGTGCCACCTGACTATTCAGAGGGTCAACAAATAACCTGGGCAGAAACAGGCGTGAGTATCTGGAGAATTTGGGTTAGCTGGTCTAGAAGCCAGTCTGTATCATTCACACATGGGTGCCTGTATATGTGTGTGTGTGTCGGAGGGTAGGGGGGTGGTTCACGCGTGTGCCTTTGTTCTTGTGTGTGTGTTGAAAGCTATTCGGCTACAGCAGCAAAAAACCTAGTGTCTACAAGGAAATAGTGTATACAAAGCACTTAGAATATTAAGTTTGTCAGCTTTTTTTTTTTTTAATGTCTGAATATGTTGTATGTTCCATTTCTGGCTTTCAGAAATGTTCCTCTCTTAAGGCTTGAAGATAAGTTACTCTGCTCAAAAAATGGTATGGGGAAGCTACTGTTGAACTCTACTGTTGAAGCTATTGTTGGTTGTGAAAGCTTAAAACTGAGTTGAAATGTTGCAGCTTTGAAAGCTTTTGAACGGCATAATGTGCTAAGCAATGTAAATCTGAAATCTTACATGGATCAAAATATTTCTGCTCTGATTATTTGATGATGTATATACATCAAATTTTCCATACTGTTTGTTTTATTTTTTGCTTGTTTTTTTTTTCATGATTTTTTAAAAACTATTTTATATTGGAGTATAGCCGACTAACAATGTTGTGATAGTTTCAGCTGCACAGCAAAGGGACTCAGCCATACATATGCATGTATCCATTCTCCCCCAAACTCCCCTCCCATCCAGGATGCCACATAACATGGAGCAGAGTTCCCTGTGCTATATACAGTAGGTCCTTGTTGGTTATCCATCTTACTTTTTTAAAGGGTTTTTAAAATAGGACTTGAGTTAAAGCATTCACTTTATTTTTTTTATACAGCAGATTCTTATTAGTTATCTATTTTATACATATTAGTGTATACATGTCAATCCCAATCTCCCAGTTCATCACACCACCACCCCGCCCCCTGCTTTCCCCCGTTGGTGTCCCTACATTTGTTCTCTACATCTGTGTCTCTATTTCTGCCTTGCAAACCGGTTCACCTGTACCATTTTTCTAGATTCCACATATATGCGTTAATATACGATATTTGTTTTTCTCTGTCTGACTTACTTCACTCAATATGACAATCTCTAGGTTCACCCATGTTGCTGCAAATGGCATTATTTCATTCTTTTTAATGGCTGAGTAATATTCCATTGTATGTATATGTACCACATCTTCTTTATCCATTCCTCTGTCGATGGACATTTAGGTTGCTTCCATGTCTTGGCTATTGTGAACAGTGCTGCAATGAACATGGGGGTGCATGTATCCTTTTGGGCCATGCTTTTCTCCAGATATGTGCCCAGGGTCATATGGTAGCTCTATTTTTAGTTTTTTAAGGAACTTCCATACTGTTCTCCATAGTGGCTGTACCAATTTACATTCCCATCAACAGTGCAGAAGGGTTCCCTTCTCTCCACACCCTCTCCGGCATTTATTGTTTGTGGATTTTTTGATGATAGCCATTTTGACTGGTGTGAGGTGATATCTCATTGTAGTTTGGATTTGTATTTCTCTAATAATTAGTGATGTTGAACATCTTTTCATGTGCCTCTTGGCCATCTGTATGTCTTCTTTGGAGAAATGTCTATTTAGGTCTTCTGCCCATTTTTTGATTGGGTTCCTTGTTTTGATGATATTAAGCCTCATGAGCTGTTTGGAAATTTTGGAGACTAATCCCTTGTCAGTCACATCATTTGCAAATACTTTCTCCTAATCTGTGGGTTGTCTTTTCATTTTGTTTATGGTTTCCTTTGCTGTGAAAAAGCTTTTGAGTTTAATTAGGTCCCATTTATTTTTATTTCCATTATTCTGAGAGATGGATTGAAAAAGATATTGCTGAGATTTATGTCAGAGAGAGTTCTACCTATGTTTTCCTCAGGAGTTTTATAGTGTCCAGTCTCACGTTTAGGCCTTTAATCCATTTTGAGCTTATTTTTGTGTATGGTGTTAAAGAATGATCTAATTTCATTTTTTTTACACGTAGCTGTCCAGTTTTCCCAGCACTATTTGTTGAAGAGACTGTCTTTCCACCATTGTGTAGTCTTGCCTCCTTTGTCATAGATTAATTGGCCATAGGTTCATGGGTGTATTTCTGGGCTTTCTATCCTGTTCCATTGATCTATATTTCTATTTTTGTGCCAGTACAATACTATTTTGATGACTATAGCTTTGTAGTATAGTCTGAAGTCAGGAAGCCTGATTCCTCCAGCTCCATTTTGCTTTCTCAAGATTGCTTTGGCTATTTGCGGTCTTTTGTGTCTCCACAAAAATTTCAAGATATTTTTGTTCTAGTTCTGTGAAAAGTGCCATTGGTAATTTGATAGGGATTACATTGAATCTGTAGATTGCCTTGGGTAGTATAGTCATTTTGACAATATTGATTCTTCCAATCCACAAACATGGTATATCTTCCCATCTGTTAGTGTCTTCTTTGATTTCTTTCATCAGCATCTTATAGTTTTCAGAGTATAGGTCTTTTGTTTCCTTAGGTAGGTTTATTCCTAGGTATTTTATTCTTTTTGATGCAATAGTAAATGGGATTGTTTCTTGAATTTCTCTTTCTGATCTTTTGTTGTTAGTGTATAGACATGCAACAGATTTCTGTGTATTAATTTTGTAACCTGTGACTTTACCAAATTCATTGATGAGCTCTAGTAGTTTTCTGGTAGTGTCTTTAGGATCTTCTATGTATAGTATCATGTCATCTGGAAACAGTGACAGTTTAACTTCTTCTTTTCCAATTTGGATTCCTTTTATTTCTTTTTCTTCTCTGATTGCCACAGCTAGGACTTTCAAAACTATGTTGAATAAAAGTGGCGAGAGTGGACATCCTTGTCTTTCTCCTGATCATACAGGAAATGCTTTCAGCTTTTCACCATTGAGTATGATGTTAGCTGTAGGTTTGTCATATATGGCCTTTATTATGTTGAGGTAGATTTCCTCTATGCCCACTTTCTGGAGAGTTTTTAATCATAAATGGGTGCTGAATTTTGTCAAAAGCTTTTTCTGCATCTATTGAGATGATCATATGGTTTTTATTCTTCAATTTGTTGATGTGGGGTATCATACTTATTGATTTGAGAATATTGAAAAATCCTTGCATCCCTGGGATAAATCCCACTTGATCATGGTGTATGATTCTTTTAATGTATTGTTGGATTCAGATTGCTAGTATTTTGTTGAGGGTTTTTGCATCTATGTTCATCAGTGATATTGCCCTGCAATTTTCTTTATTTTTGTGGTTTCTTTGTCTGGTTTTGGTATCAGGATGATGGTGGCCTCATAGAATGAGTTTGGGAGTTTTCCTTCCTCTGCAATTTTTTGGAACAGTTTCAGAAGGGTAGGTGTTAGCTTTCCTCTAAATGTTTGATAGAATTTGCCTGTGAAGCAATCAGGTCCAGTACTTCTGTTTGCTGGGAGTTTTAAAATCACAGGTTCAATTTCAGTGCTTGTGATTGGTCTGTTCATATTTTCTATTTCTTCCTGGTTCAGTCTTGGGAGACTGTACCTTTCTAAAAATTTGTCCATTTCTTCCAGGTTGTCCATTTTATTGGTATACAGTTGCTTGTAGTATCCTCTTATGATCCTTTGTATTTCTGTGGTGTCAGTTGTAACTTCTCCTTTTTCATTTCTAATTTTATTGATTTAAGTCCTCTCCCTTCTTTTTCTTGATGAGTCTGGTTAACGGTTTATCAATTTTGTTTATTTTTTCAAAGAACCAGCTTTTCGTTTCATTGATCTGTGTTATTGTTTTCTTTGCCTCTATTTCATTTATTTCTGTCCTGATCTTTATGATTTCTTTCCTTCTACTAACTTTAGGTTTTGTTTGTTCTTCTTTCTCTAGTTGCTTTAGGTGTAAGTTGAGGTTGTTATTTGAGATTTTTCTCATTTCCTGAGGTAAGCTTGTATTGCTATAAACTTCCTTCTTAGAATGCTTTTGCTGCATCCCATAGGTTTTGGATCATTGTGCTTCCATTTTCATTCGTCTCTAGGTATTTTATGATTTCCTCTTCAATTTCTTCAGTGCTCCATTGGTTGCTTAGTAGCATATTGTTTCGCCTCCATGTGTTTGTGTTTTTTATAGCTTTTTTCTTGTAGTTTATTTCTAACCTCATAGTGTTGTGATCAGAAAAGATGCTTGATATGATTTCAATTTTCTTAAATTTACTGAGGCTCGCCTTGTGGCCTAGCAGGTGGAGAATGTTCCATATGCACTTGAGAAGAATGTGTATTCTGCTGCTTTTGGATGGAATACTCTGTAAATATCAATTAAGTCCATCTGGTCTAATGTGTCATTTAAGGCCTGTGTTTCCTTATTGATTTTCTGTCTGGATGATCTGTCCATTGATGAAAGTGGGGTGTTACAGTCCTCCACTATTATTGTGCTACTGTTGATTTCTCCCTTTATGGATGTTAGTACTAGCCTTATATATTGAGGTGCTCCTATGCTGGATGCATATATATTTACAATTGTTATATCTTCTTCTTGGATTGATCCCTTGATCATTATGTAGTGTCCTTTGTCTCTTATAGCAGTCTTTATTTTAAAGTCTATTTTGTCTGAAATGAGCATTGCTACTCCACCTTTCCTTTGATTTCCACTTGCATGGAATGCCTTCTTCCATCTCCTCACTTTCAGTCTGTATGTGTCTCTAGGTCTGAGGTGGGTCTCTTGTAGACAGCATATATACAGGTTTTCTTTGTGTATCCACTCAGCCAGTCTATGTCTTTTGGTTGGAGCATTTAATCCATCTAAATTTAAGGTAATTATTGATATGTATGTTCCTATTACCATTTTCTAATTGTTTTGGGTTTGTTCTCATAGGTCTTTTTCTTCTCTTGTGTTTCCTGCCTTGAGAAGCTCCTTTAGTATTCGTTGCAAAGCTGGTCTGGTGGTGCTGAATTCTCTTAGCTTTTGCTTGTCTGTAAAGCTTTTGATTTCTCCATCAAATCTGAATGAGAGCCTTGCTGGGTAGAGTATTCTTGGTTGCAGGTTCTTCCTTTTCATCACTTTAAATATATGGCGCCACTCCTTTCTGGTTTGCAGAGTTTCTGCTGAGAAATTAGCTGATAACCTTATGGGAGTTCCCTTGTATGTTATTTGTTGTTCTTCCCTTGTTGCTTTCAATATTTTTTCTTTGTCTTTAATTTTTGTCAGTTTGATTACTGTGTGTCTTGGCGTGTTCCTCCTTGGGTTTATCATGACTGGGAATCTCTGCGCTTCCTGGACTTGGTTGACTGTTTCCTTTCCCATGTTAGGGAGGAGTTCAGCTATTATCTCTTCAAATACTTTCTCAGGTCCTTTCTCTCTTCTCCTTCTGGGACTCCTACAATGAGAATGTTGTTGCATTTAATGTTGTCCTAGAGGTCTCTTAGGCTGTCTTCATTTCTTCATTTCTTTTCATTCTTTTTTCTTTATTCTGTTCCATGGCAGTGATTTCCACCATTCTGTCTTCCAGGTCATTTACCCGTTCTTCTGCCTCAGTTATTCTGCTATTGATTCCTTCTAGTGTATTTCTCATTTCAGTTCATCTCTGTTTGTTCTTTAGTTCTTCTAGGTCTTTGTTAAACATTTCTTGCATCTTCTCAATAACTGCCTCCATTCTTTTTCCAAGATCCTGGATCATCTTCACTATCATTATTCTGAACTCCTTTTCTGGAAGGTTGCCTATCTCCACTTCATTTAGTTGTTTTTCTGGGGTTTTATCTTGTTCCTTCATCTGGGACATAATCCTTTGCCTTTTCATTTTTTCTAACTCTCTGTGAATGTTGTTTTCGTTCTGCAGGTTGCAGGATTATAGTTCTTCTTGCTTCTGCTGTCTGCCCTCTGGTGGATGAGACTATCCAAGAGGCTTGTGCAAGCTTCCTGATGGGAGGGGCTAGTGGTGGGTATAGCTGGGTCTTGCTCTGGTGAGCAGGGCTGTGCTCAGTAAAACTTTAATCCACTTGTCTGCTGATGGGTGGGGCTGTTTTCCCTCCCTGTTAGTTCTTTGGCCTGAGGCGACCCAGCACTGGAGCCTACAGGTTATATGGTGGGGCTAGTGGCAGCCTCTGGGAAGGCTCATGCCAATGGGTACTTCCCAGAACTGCTGCCGCCAGTGTCCTTGTCCCTGCAATGAGCCACAGCCGCCCCACGCCTCTGCAGGAGACCCTCCAACACTAGCAGGTAGGTTTGATTCAGTCTCCTATGGGGTCACTGCTCCTTCCCCTTGGTCCTGGTGCACACAAGACTTTGTGTGTGCCTTCCAAGAGTGGAGTCTCTATTTCCCCAAGTCCTGTGGAAGTTCTGCAGTCAAATCCCACTGACCTTCAAAGTCAGATTCCCTGGGGACTCCTAGTCCCCTTGCCAGACTCCCAAGCTGGGAATCCTGATGTGGGGCTCAGAACCTTCACTCCAGTGGGAGAATTTCTGTGGTATAATTGTTCTCCAATTTGTGGGTCGCCCACCCAGCGGGTATGGGATTTGATTTTATAGTGATTGCACCCCTCCTACTGTCTCATTGCAGCTTCTCCTTTGTCTTTGGATGTGGGGTATCTTCCTGTTGATGTTTGTTCAGCCATTAGCTGTGATTGTGGTGCTCTTACAAGAGGAGGTGAGCGCACATCCTTCTACTCCGCCATCTTGAACCAATCTCCTTTGCTTGTTTTCTTTTTAAGGGGAAAATTTCATTAAAATTCTACCTTAAAGCTGTTTTCCTGGAATGTATCTAAATTGGGGATTTCAATTTGAACCAGTAGAGGGCAGAATAACATTAGTCATAGACGGCACTTGCTTACCGTGTCAACAGTAAGCAAATAAATTAAGTCCAGGTATTCATATGTCTTAGTGCATTTGGTTAGTTAACATAACACCATGTTATGTTCATCCTTAATGAACATAATTGTAAGACTTTTTTTTTTTACCAGCACTCAGCCATTCAAATATACTTCTTAACAAAGAGACACCAGAGGACAAAGATATGTTATTAAAATCAGAATGGAAAGAATTCCAGAACTTCCCTTAAATTACATTGGATGCCTGATATGGTCAGATTACGTAGTATATAACAACACAGGCTGACATCGCCATTTTAAGGCTTACCTTTTCCTCTTCATTTTTACATTATTTACTTATTCTAGATTTCTGTAAATATATTTGATTTTTTAATACAATGGCACTTGGAAGATTTTTGTACAATTTTTTTCTAAGTTGGTTATCATAATTGATAAGGCAACCAGTAACATGGATTTTTGATCCAACTACTGGGAACAATTCAAAACAATCTATTCATCAGTATTTAACATGAGAAAAATAAACTTTCATCTCAAATATTTTTATGTGATATTTGTAAAAAAAAAAGAAATTATATGCATCATCTTTAAAAATTCCAAACTGATGAGAAATAAACAGAAACATGAGAATAATATCAAGCAGCTTTCTTTATAAACTGGAGAAATGATAAACTGGAATACAGGCATACCTCAGAGATCTTGCAGGTTCAGTTTCAGACCACTGCAATAAAGTCAATATTGCAATAAAGTGAGTCACACAAATTTTTTGGTTTCCCAGTGCATCTAAGTTATGTTTATATTATACTGTAGTCTATTAAGTGTGCAATAACACTATGTCTAAAAAAATGATGCACATACCTAAATTAAAAAATACTTTATTGCTAAAAATGCTAACCATCATCTGAGCCTTCAGTGAGTCATAATCTTTGCAATAGTAACATCAAAGATCACTGATCATGAATCACCATAACAAATATAATAATAATGAAAAAGTTTGAAATATTGTGAGAATCACCAAAATGTGACACAGAGACACAAAGTTTGAAAAATGGTGCTGATAGACTTGCTCAACACTGGGTTGTCACAAATCTTCCATTTGTAAAAAATGCAGTATCTGCGAAGCACAATAAAGAAGATACGCCTGTATTCTTCCTAAATATTAGGTAAAAGACAACAATACCTACCTCCCTTCTAGTATTTAATATTGTGGTGGAATAATAACGATAAATATGAAGCATAAAAAAGGAAGCAAAATTATTATAGTAAGTAGAAAATACAATTCCTTAAGGTAAAAGTAAGACTACCTTTGAGCCCTATTAATGAACACTCCACCATAAATCTAACCACTCTGAGTCCTCTATCACCATGGATTGGTTTTGCCAATTTCTGAACTTCTTATAAATGAAAACACACTTCAGATACTTTATTTATATCTAGCTCTTTCACTCAATGCTATGTCTGTGAAATCATCCATATTAGTTTTGTGTATCAATAATTCATTATTTTCATTGTTATGTACTATGTTTTTTGAATAGATCAAAATATATGTGTCAATTCTAATATTAATGTACTTTTGCTTTCTTTGGCATGTGTAGGGGTTACTATGATTACGGCTTCTGTGAGCATACCTGGACATTTCTTTTGGTGGATCTAAGCAATAATTTCTATTGGATATATGCCCAGGAGTGGAGTGGCTTTGTCACAGGGTATATACATGCTTATCTTTATAGAATCTACCAAGCACTTTTCAAAAGTTTTAATAATTTACACTCCCATCATCAACAACTGTATGTCAGTATTTAAAATTTTTTAATTTAATATTTTTAGTTTTAGCTGTTCTGGTGTGTGTGTTGTGGTATGAGATTTTGGCTTTAACTTACATCCCATGAGCAGTCACGATGTTGATCACTTTTTTTCAAGTTTATCGATGGTTTGGATATCTTCTTCTGTGAAGTGCAGTTTATATCTTCTTCTGTGAAGTGCAGTTTCACAAAGTGTGAAGATACTTTCTCATTTTCTTGTTGATACTGAAATACGTATTTTAAAATTTTGCAAGAAAGCTACAGATGTAAGTAAGCTAGAGATGCAAGTAAGTTCATAATCTTCTGAGTTTTTTTAACCTGGTTAGTCTGGCAACATCACAATGGTCTTTTGGACTGCTGCAGGATCCTTCTGAGTTAGTAGAGTTTTGTTGTAGGTTCATACTTCCTGCAGGTAAGAGATCTTGGCTAATTCTGTACCAGAAGTCCTTTTCTTAATGTCTTTCTTCCCTAACTTGTATCCCAGAAGTTCTTCCTTCATGTTAATTTCATCCAAGAGCATCCCTTCTGATTGGAATAGATACATGCAGAGAAATTTCTGCTGTAACTTATTCAACAATTCCTGGAAGTGCTAAAGGTAAGTTTGAAGCAAGATATTGAGTTAGAGAAATCCTTTTTAGTGAAAATATTTGCTCTAAAGAGAAAATAAGTTAATACCAAGAGGTGCAGAAACATAGATCCAAGATCTAGAATAGTGCTGGAGAAAACAATCAGGATGTACTTTATTCATCCATAAACTACTATGAAAAACCATATAGTAAAGAAAAAATCAGCATTCAGGAGTCAGTTACTTACTCTTATTTAAAGCTATATCAATGGTTTTATTCATTAAATGAGAAACATATTAAAATTTTCTTATTTATATATCAGGAAAATATTTTTATCCAAAATTCTGTCTGTTCCACCTTCACCTTTTAACAAAGTCTAGTGAAGTGGTTCCTCCATACTGTCCCTGGTGATACAAAGTCAGGAGTCATCTTCTAGTACCAACTTTGGGAGACTGAGCTAAGACAAGCCCCCTTTTTTTCAGAAAAACTGAAATATTGGACACAATTTAAGAGAGTCAACTTTAAACACATAACTAAGAAAAAAAAAAAAAGGGAAAGATACCTAGGTTCCAAAAATTAAAATGGAGTTTAAAGATCTCATTTCTATCCTCCATTCCATCAAATCACACTCTCTAGGAATAATGAGACATCAGTTTTCCCCAGTGTAATCATTCTTATTCCTTAATTTGATTTTTCATTCAACATCATTCAATATGTTATGAACAAGCTTGGATTTAGGTGACTATTCTTTACCTAAATGAATTTAATTGCTGTGTAGTATTCCATAATATGAAGGGATCAGTGTTTACTTAACCAATCCTCTATAACAGCACATTAATTTGACTACAATTCCCTTTTATATAAATAGGGTTGCTATAAATAAATTCGTATTCATATTTGGGGAGGGGTATGGACAGAATATTTCTGTAATATAAGTACCTAGAACTGCATTTGGTGAGTCCAGTGGTTCAAAAATTTTGGTAATTTTTACCAAATTAATTACTGATTTTTTAAAAATTTCATGTTTCTACTGTGTATAGGTGTGGGTTCTTACCCCAACCATCACCAAGCTATCTTGTTCTTTATCATATTTTTCATTTACATGAAAAATCCATGATCACTAGGAAGGCTGATTATTTGGCACATGTATATTATCTACTTGTAGCTATTACTGCTTTTGAAAATTACCTCAATATTTCTTGCTCATGTTGCTATTGGCTTAAACTTTTTTGAGCTCTTTTTATATTGAAAATATTATTATTCTATTGCATGTTTTAAGTTTTTTTCACATCTTTACATTTTCTTGATAGTTCTGTATTGGAGAGACTTTTGTTTTTAATTCATGTATTAAAATGTGTTGCTCATTTCCTTTTAGCCTTGTGTTTCACATCACTCAGGAAGAGCTTTCCTATCTGAAAATTTAAAAACTTTTTATATACACATTTCTTTTAGTATTTAATGTTTGTTTTTGTTTCATATATTTATAACCATAACCATTCAGTGATTTATTATACTCACTTAACAGCTGGATGACCTGAGACACAGAGATGCAGAGTAACATGCTCATGGCCATAAAGCAGTGTATGGCAAAGCTGGTATTGAAACCCAGGTGATCTGCCTTCAGAGCCAACCCTCTTATTGCCTCTTATTCTGTATACATCAAATTTCATTTTGTGTATTGTGGGAGATTTGGAATCTAATTTTTTCCCAGATATCCTATTTTCCCAATAATATTTATTGCATCAGTCAAGCTTTCCCCATTTAGTTTAAAAACAACCATTATTCAATTATCAGTTCTCATATATACATGAGTATGCAAGGAATCTTAAAGCAGTTTTATTTGTTTATTTTTGTGCCAGTACCAACTTTAAAAATTCCAATTAAAAACATTTTCTTTCTCTTTAAATAAAAAATTACATATGTCTCAACAAAAAAATACGTTTTTTGCAAAGGCACATGAAAATGCAATTCAGATCGTTTTGGGACTCAAAACCCAGAACTTCTTAAAATCCATCTTTTCCAGGCTCTTCCATCTGGATTCTGCTCACCCCATTCTGTACCCTATTTCTCCAGCTCCTGCACTGCAGAACCCCTTAAGATATTTTCCCTTTACCTCTCTTTCTAAATCCCTGGAGACCCTCTCTTCAAATCTTCTCTGACTACATGGAAATTTGCCCATTTTTTGATTCCTGCCACTGCTTTTCTGGATCCATTCTTCTATCCGTCTCCCAATTGTTTTCTTCCTTTATATTATGAAAATTGCTCTATATTTTTTCTGGGACAATTTCTGCATCCCTTTCTATACTTTATAAATACACATAATGCAGCAGAGCAAAAGACCAAAAACCAAGCAAGGAGATGTACAATCTTTCTTAGAGGGTACCTGAGGGGGAGAGGTTGTAAATACTCATTCATTTTTTACTTTGCTCTTGTTAACATTTCAATGTATACGAATTTGTATATAGTTTGTATATTTAAATAAATAAATAAAATGAGGACTTGGAACTGATGAGGGAGAAGGGCAAGGAGGTCTACAGATGATTCTCACTCACAGCTACCATTGAATGGCACTGCTCAGGGTGCTTGAGGTAATTCTGGCAGTCATCGTGGAAGGTGGGATCTTGTTCTCCTTCTCTTCAGAGGACATGGCATGAACCCCAGTTTCTATGGCCTGATCTCTACTCTTGAGAACAGATCCCTGAGTGTTATTCTCAATAGCACTGCAATAGTAAGTTACCCTTCTTAACCCTGGGGTACCAAACAATATTGCTTGTGTGGGTACCAGAGAGAGTCAACATTCACCCCCATATGGAGAGAGCCAGGGTCTCCTTCTTTATTCTTTAATTTTCCTTATTTCCTTAATTTTTTAGCAAGTTTTTTAATGGATAGGAAGCCCCTCCTGATTTCCACCCTGATATCCTCCCAGAGGCTATATTCACTTACTTTCATTTAGAGGCTTACTCCTTGGAAGGTCCTCTAACCTTCCAATCTTGGTTCCTCACTGCTCAGGAAGAGCCCCTCCTTCCTCCCTCTCCTGCCCCTAATACATCTCCAGCTGTCCACCTGCTGATGAGGTCCAGTGAGGAATTTTTCCATACAGGTCTTATCCCAAATAGCATGAGATCCGCTGTGCCTCAAGGCTGAACATCTGCTGGTGCTACTCACAGAGGACACAGTGGCCTGGTCTTTTGTCCATGGCTGACTATCTTCCATCAGCTTCTGAGGGAATCTGGTCCTTCCTATTCTCCAGGCATAAAAGAAGCAAGATTCTCTTTTGGTACAGAAGCTGTGGGGTCTCCTTCTTGCATAGATTATTATACCCCTGAGTCTGAGCCCAGCTCAGGGAAAATTGAGGCTCAAGCAGAACTAGTACCCTGGTAGGGGGTGTATCTATTTCTTCAAAAACATGTTACTAGGTATGGGTTTCACAGTTTACTCAATGTTTATTCAGGATATGATATCATCATCTGAATTGCCTAAATATATTTATATAATAAATGTATTATATTTTACCTTTTTTCCTTATATACTGAAGATGCCTAGCTTGAGCTTAACTAGTGTTGTCCTTGGATTCATACCAGTGTGGCTTGTGTCAGGGGTCTTAGAGTGGGCTCACAGGGATCCATTTGCATGAGGTGACAAGGGAGCTTCTAAGAAGAACACATCCTGAGGACCACAACCTGGTCCAATCACAGTAATTCTGCTTGGGAGTAGAAGGTCAGCTTTGACAAAGTCATGGGGTTTGACACTAGGATCTCCGGTGGCCCAATCCTTATAACCACATCCCCGAATGCTGTGAAAGAGAAGGACAGTGTTTTTGGTTTTCATTTGACTTTTTATTTTTAATATGTCAGGCATTAGTTGCACAAGACAACACATGACAATCTGAGAGAAATGCTTTGGGGAAGAAATCTTTCCTCTGGAATCTTACACTATACCCCACGTGTATATAATGCCCACATGTGGTTTTTGATGTTCAAGGCCTCAGATATGACCCCAAGTGCTCCAGGGAACTTTGTGCCTAGAACTTACAGCATGAACCTACTGATGGAAATTCTAACATCCTTCTTCCACGGGACCCTTGATCTGGTATCTTCTGAGACAATTTCCCTGTAGAATGCTACAACGGAATCCCTGATATGTCCAAACTCATCTCTTTGCCCTTCTAATTTCAATCTATGGTAGAAATCCACTTAGCTAGAGGCATTTGGGGGACATTTCTGTTATTTTATTTCAGCTCCTGAACACTATCCCACCCACAGACAGTATGTCCTCTTTCCCCTACCCCTCTACTAAAGTGGGGACTTCAAGGTATTTTTCCTGTAATAGCACAATTTGCTCTGGAAATATGCTTATTTCCTTCCCAGTTCCATCCAGCCTTTTTCTCCTCCGCTTGTCCCTCCCTCCCAAGGAGTGAGAATAGATTAGGAGATGTTACTTAAAAAATGTCTGTTATACTGAATAATACACCAGCTAGAATTCAGTTCTTAATGCTCTCAAACTAACTCTGTTTTGATCAGACTGACAAAATCTTTATGAATCCTTATTCATAAGGATCCTTGTTCATCTGACATGAACCCAAATGAATCTCTGCTATTTAGAATAATTAAATTTCTCCCAGGGATCTATGCCTTATTTAGTACAAGGCTTATACTGAAACTTAACTTGGAATAAATTTCACTAAAACAATGTGCACTTAGCTCTCTTACACAGAAAAAGTTACATGATTTATGCGTCAAGGGAACCTGCCTTTTGTTCTATTCAAACTTGCTCCACTGTTGCTAAGAGGTACACATCTCCACCTTCAGTGAAGAAAACTTAGCTGAACAGGTTTCCACACGTCTAAGAAGCTGGATTCCTCTTGCATTTAAGGTAAACCCATGGGACTGTTTTGGTGTTATGATCCCTTCCCTGAATACTTGCAATGTGACTCTGGCTATTTATCTCTAAATATTCATTACATGCTGGCTATCTCCTGCCTATCCATAATGTTTCAAGAATACAATCCAAAGAAATGAGGAAAATTGCCATCAAGTCTTTACTAATAGTTGGTAGAAAAACTGATCCAGTGACCACCCAGTCTGGACAATAACAAGTTGCCTTTTGAATAGAACAATGGGAAGAGTGTTACACCTTATACAACTATAAAATCGAGCCATTTACACCACTTCCACGTATCGTCTTCATAATTGTTCCAACATATTAAGCTTTCTATAAACAGAACAAAAATTTTAAGTTGGTACCAGTGGTTTCTATACTACTTGGCAGTTGAAAGCACAACTAACCATCACCAGGCTGACAGGGATCAAAGGCCCAGGAGGGGTGAATTCAGAAAAGGATTGTCTAAGGAGACCAGAACAATCAGAAGAGAGGCTCCTGCCTGGACTTCTGCCCTACGTATCATGCCATTACTTTATTATGCCCTTAATATACAAGGTTAAAAACCACCCTTTCATCAGAGAAAGATAGTTACTTCACTTTTTACTCCAAGAAATAGCTTATCCAAATATCCCATCCAGGAAAAGTAGAGAAACTGAAAAACAAAAATAAAAACTTTACCCCTTGGCAGACACAGGTAAACAAGACTTTCTCATCTCTAGGCAGAGTCTCCTCACATATACAACTGTCCGTGACAATATGGTACTGATATATCCCTTCTTGTTTTTAATACATTTAAAATTTCTTCATTCATTCAATATTTAGATTGTCCCTGTTATGTGCTCAGGTAAAGACTTAAGAAGTCATTTGCCTACCGTGAAGTAGGTCACACTTTAGTTGAAAGAAAGAGAAGTAATTGATTATAGTACAATGTAGTTTGTGACATGGTAAGAGTTGTGATCTGCAGGGGCACAAATAGATTCAGACAAATCAGACTGTAAGGGCTTTCAGTGAAGGGAAAATTTTTAAGTGAGCCATAAATAGCAAGAATGAGATATTAACACACATTAGAAAAAGGATATGTACCAGGCCAAAGAAATAGAATGTGAGTTTGGGTTTTCTTTGGCCCTAAAGGGAAGTTCTATATGCTATGCTATTGGAGTTCAGGTGCCGGGAAAGCAGATTTTGAGACAAAAATTACCATACAAGGAGTTTATTAGGGAGTACTATGGGATCAACACTTAAGGGAAGAGAAGCCAGGAGGATTGAGACAGAGAATGTTGAGTTGCAGTGCAGTCACAAAGTGGCCTTGGCCAATTACCGTGAGGAGCTCCGAAGCTGGGATGACCCTTCTGAGGTGGAGTGAGGGGTATGAGTCTTTATACCTCTACATCGACCAGTCATTGAATACAGGCAGACCCCAGGAAAGGGGAGAAAACTTGGGCTAAATGCTAAAAGTAATTCAAGGAATTAACCCCAAATCTCTTTATTTACCAAACATCTATATGTCTCAATAGAGATTATTGAATCACCTGTCATCTTTCACCCTGGAATCCTCTATCTTTCAGAAGTGTGGTTTCCTTTGTGTCCACAACATATTCTTTGTCCAATCAATTACTGCTATAGTTGTAGTTTTGATTTCACTTAACCACAGGCGTGAGAAACAGAAACTCTTACAGAAAGAAACTTGGTTTGGATCATTTTCCTTAAAAGGCAGTTATTGTTATGGGGTGTAACTGGGATATTACAGCTTCTTTAAGAGGGAAAAAAGCCATTTAATCTGCTGCTGTGAAAAGGCAGTGACAGAAAAAAACTATCCTTACCAACTACCTCCTATCTATAGGATGCCCATTTTTCTCTCCAGGTACTGTGGGAAAATATGAGATCAGTAACCTCAAGGAGACCATGCCTTCATCTGTTAAAAGTCTACCTTGGCTATCAAGAAATAGGGATATGGTTAATACTGTGTAGTCACAAGACCAACAGCATCAACTTCATCTAGGAATTGTTAGAAATGTCAATACTTAGTCCACACCACAGACCTATTAGATCAGAAACAGTGGGGGTGGAGTCATGTGATCTGTGCTTTAACAAGCCCTCCAGATGATTCTGATGTGCTGGAGGTGGGTAATTTACTGCACATGATAAGCATACTAAGCCAAATGTCTACAAGAGGCCATATTTGTTCTTTTTAAAAATATTTGTATTTATATATTTATTTATATTCTGGCCACCCCATGTGGCACGTGGGATCTTAGTTCCGTGACCAGGAATTGAACCAGTGCCCCGGGATTGAACCCGTGCCCCGGGATTGAACCCGTGCCCCCTGAAGTGGAAGCGTGGAGTCCTAACCACTGGACCGCCAGGGAATTCCCTATTTGTTCTTTTTATAAATTTCAAAAATAAAATTATTTTATTTTTCCTGGTTCCAAAATGAATCCATATTCATAAGAGAAGTATTTAATCTGAAAAGTATAAGAGAATGGAAATTCTATCACCTAGATGGCACTGCTGTGAACATTTCAGTGCATTTCTTTTCAGACATTTTTCATGCATATTTTATTTGGAAAAAATACGATACTGTAATTGTTATTTAGTAACTCGTTTTTTTGATTTAGTAATCTATTTAGCTCAGGACATGTAGATGTAACAATGATAATTCAGATGACTCAGCCTGCAAGTACAAATGAACTTGCCTTTACTCTGAGCTCACCCAGGCATTACTAGCAGGGCATCTAGTTTTTTAAAGTATTTCTCTTCCTCAATATCTCCAAGCTTAGAACTCTGGTTTTAAAGTTTTAAAAGGGTACATTTATTTAAAAGCAAGCAATTTTTAGTTTGTATTAGGCAGTTAAAACAGTTGTACAAGCAGGATGTCAACTTAAGCTAAATGTCTGGGGAAACATTAGCATGTAAAGTATTGGTTCTAGCTTCTAAATATGAGTATCATCTGCTGTAAGTTTCCACTTGGCAGCTTCTCCATTCTGTTCACCTTAGTTCTGAAGAAAAAAATGTTCAGGGGAGCAAAATATCCTTTCTGTAATTCAAGACTGTGAGAGTACGTGAACTTGAATAAGGAAAGCCAGGAGCAAATTATTCTCATTACTGTCATCATTATATTTCCCAGTGATATTGCACAATGCTGTTCAGGTTTGTGGTGACTAGGAATACAACGCAGGCTTTCAAGGTGCGCAGACTTGGGAGGAAATTTTGCTCTGGCATTTGCTAGCTCTGTGGCTTGCTGCGTTACTTTGAGCAAGTTACGTACTTGACTTTTAAAGTCTTGTTCTACTCACCTGAGGAAAGAATAACAGAAACTACCTTGCAAGATTAACTAGAGAACTGAATAACATGCTAAATGATGGATTTGGTTCTGAAAGGTTCCTGGTTTAAAGAAAACAACAAAAATTCAAGACATGAGAAGCAAATAACCTGTAAACACAGCTCAGTGTGATAAATACTTCTCCTTTCTCCACACTTCCCTACCTCTGCGTGAACTTGAAGGTAAGTAGGTCAACCTGTGGGCTGAAAATGTGAAGCCAACAAAGACTTCCTCCTGACTGCCCAGCCTCTGTTTCCTCACCCTCTTCCACTACTGCAGCTGACCCTGCCTCAGTCTCAGGATCCTATTCAGTTCCTCCTTGTTCCTTTCAATCCAAATCTGGAAGCACTGGCCAATAGTTAATACACTTACATTAATTAAACTGAAATGGAATATGTTCTTCAGCAAGCTTTTACAGCCAGTGATAACTTTTAACTAGAATTATACAATGAATCTGAAGCAGAACATGACATAAAGTAGTAGAATAAGCACCAGATTTTTGGGCCACGGCTATGCTTCTCACATTGGGCAAAAGTCACTGTGACTGTGGGAAAGTTAACAAGCCTCAGTGACCTTCAGTTTCTCTGGCCTCACATTTGTTCCATGACGATTTTCGGGAGCTCCTGGGTGGAAGAGCTGGAATCCCTTCATCACCAGCATCTCCTCTCGTTTGGCATGAGCGCCCTTCTATCCAGCTCTCCTCTCATCTAGCCCTCCTCCGGGCCACCCCAAGGGCAGGCTGGCTCAGTCCTGTTTCTTCTAACCTTCACCAAACACTTCCTTTCACCAACAAGACTCCTCCATGTATATTTCTGATTACTGTGACTTGTTAGATATATTTTAGTATTTTAATTTGTAACATTCAAATGGCTAAAAATTAAAATACAAAAATATGCTGTAAATCGTCTTCCACCCTGTTCTCCTCCCTTAGTTTCTCTCCCTACCCCACTCCACCAAATACAGGTTATCATCATTGTAATTTATTCCTTGTATATTCTTTATTTAGTCATACCTAAGTAAGGTCAAATATAAAATGTGTTTTACATTTTAATCTCAAATGTAGCATTTTATATATACAGTCTGCATCTTTTTTTTTTTTTTCCAGTATAGGAAGAGCACCCAATTCTTTCCTCCAGCTGAATAGTTTTCCTTTGTGTGAATATGACTTAACTATCTCTAATTGGAAGGATTTGGGTGATTTTCTGTCTTTTGATATTATATATAACGTTGCAATGAATAATACTGTATGTAAGTCATTTCACATGGATGCAAGTATTTTTATAGGACACATTTCAGACCTGCACTTGATGGATAAAAGACTATATGCATCTGTAATTTTAATAGATTTCACCAAATTGCCTCCACAGTGATTGTGCCAATTTCCAGGACTCTGGCAAATTATAAGAGCATCCCTCCCCAAAGTCTCCATAAGAGTGTTTTTAAAACCGAACTCGGCGGTTTCATCTATCTGATAGGTTATAAATGGCACGTTAGTCACTTTTAATTTCTATTTTTTATTATTATGCATGAGGTTGAACCCTTTTCATGCATTTATGTTTTCCTCTGCAAACTGCTTGTTCATGTCCTTTGGCTTTACTTCTATTGTGTCACCTGGAACAAATATTCAGTGTGTGATGATATTTTCAGATCTTGCAATACAAATTATTCTGAGTATTTCTCATTGCTCCTACCAATTTCCGGCAAATAAAGAAATCATTGGGATGGATATTCTATGATAAGGAAAGTACTATAGTGGAGACATATTTCATTATATCTACTTGGCCAACTTTTATGAAAATATACCCATTTGAAGAACAATTATGAAATATTAATGACTCATTTCAACTCATAAAAATTTCAGATTGATAGAAAATACAAAGTGACATTACAAAATAAAAACACTTGTAGTCAATGTGCATCATCTTAAAGCACAGACCAATATATATGCATATATATATATATATATATATATATACACACACACACAAAACCAAAGCAATACTACCATTTTAAAACAAAAAGAAATAATAGTGTCTGGAGAAATCCTACCACCGCTCCACCTACCCTATGCTTTTAAAGCCTGCAGTTGGCTCTTCCTCCACATGGTTCAAGTTTCCATTCCTTGTTTGCTCAGCTTTCCTGTGAGTCGGAACACAAAGAACAGACACCGGTTGATTTCTACTTGGACAATGGTCCAGGCACAGGTGCTATAGTCCTGGTTTTCCAGATAATCACGTATCCTTTGGAAATATATTTTAACCTGTAATCTAAGGTTCTCACTGCCCAAGGTGTCTCTTTTCTGCTCTGCTTGCAGTCTCATGAGTGCTTCTAGGTATTTTAGCTGTTGATGAAGTTCAATGAGGAACTTCTCCATGTGGGTTTCCTCCCAACCATTCAGAGAAATAATTGCCCTGAAGAGGTTGAAGATCTGCTGAAGCATCTCATGAAGAATGGCCAGTGCTTGTCCTTTCTGGTACTGGTGAGGATTCATAGACTTCTGGGGAAGCAGGAAGTTTTTCCTGTGTGGTAGACACTGCTGAATTGAAGAGGTCTGCAATTTATTCAAGAGTTTTAAACTCTCTCTATTCACTCTCTTTTGTTGGAAAAGAACCAGTTTCAGCTCTCGGGAGCAGACAGAGGAAGAAGCCAACAGCACCAACACAATTTCAAAGAAAGGTCTGTTAATCATGGTGAAGGTCAAATACTCCACTCATCTCTGTACAGACTTGATAAGGCTCCAACTCTAGTGACTATATGTCTTTCGTGCATCTCAGATTATTCTGGAAGGGGATCTCTTTTGCAGTTTTGTTTCTAATGCTGTCATTTCTCAAAGTTTACATGTTAGGCTTTCTGGTTCCCTATTCGTACTGTTCATGGGACATTTCCTCCACTTTCCCCATTGTGTTGGCTGTTTGAGGAAGTAATCAAAAGAATTTGTTTTCTTTGTATGTGTTCCTTGAGGCAATTACAGACCAGTCATCCAAAATGATCTTCTATTACTCTCATTATTTATTACACACGAAGTTTCACTCAACACAATATGCTTTCTAAATATTTAGTCATTTGGTCAAGCTTATTAAAGTTCTTTTATTGAGAGTAAATGTTTCTTCTTAAAGTAGTAGTCTTTCATGGAGTTATATGTATCAGAGGCTTAGCAGCACCTGTAAGGCACTCAGGGGCAAAAATTAAACAACAAAAATTTAACTGAGTAAAATTAAAGGTCAAACTGGTTCCACCAGGCTGTAAAAAAGGAAAGGTTTTTAAAGGTAGAAAGGGGGCAGAAAAAAGAAAATTATTAGCAAAAAATGTATTGTCTCAGGCAAGGTTGCCTTCCTAAGGGGAATGGAGGGGCCTATATGGAAGATTACCTCACTAGCGCTAACTAGGTAATTCTAGGTTGACTGGTTAAAGGTTACATTCCTGGGCTGTGGAAACGGCAATTAAGTTAAATATTAAGTCTTGGTTTACTGACATGGGGTTTAGCACAAGTAACTCCATTTTGGGTCTGCTGTCTCCTTTTTAACACTACTAAATTTAAAACCTCAAGTAGAACTGTAAATTTGCACTAATCCTTGAGCAAATTAATCTTAAGATATGTATCAGCAATCTTAAATTGTTTTGCATCTTATCCAAGCAGTTTAACATCTAAGATTCTAGCCTATGGAAGTAATATAAAACGGAAAATATTAGCAAAAGAAGGTCATTAAAAAATTATTGCAATTGCAGAATATTAGAGACAGCCTATAGGTCCAACAATAGGGAGATGGTTAAATAAATGTTGGTAAATCCACATAATGAAATGCTATGTAACCATTATAAATGATAAAAATTATACGTGAAAAGAGTTTGGGAGCAGTTGGTTAGTCTATATTCCCTAGGGTACCAATAACTATGGTAAATCAATGTGACTAGTTTACATCAGTAATGCTTCCTGAATTACAAATTCCCAGTTCCATATCTAAGTCCTCCAGAATAAACCCCCAATCAACCTTTCCGATCTTAGATAAGATTGCTCCAAATGTAGTATGAGGGAACCTGAATTCCAAATAAAGTTAATGATGCGCTATTCCCTTAATATAGCTAGACCTGTGTGTGTGTGTATTAATGATATTTTCTCTCTCTGAAACATCACTTGTTGCCTCCTTCACTCCCAGTACCTGTCTGTCCAAGGACTAAGGACTACTTCTCCTTTAGGGCCTAGATCTCTCCCCAAGGAGCTTTAATCTCTTCTCTGGATCCTCACAGCACTTTGCACCTTTTAAGACACTTTTCTTGGTCTGCCTTATATATGGTTATTTATTTACCTGTCTTACAACCTTCCAACATTAAAACCTTTTAATAGAGTGGAATAAACATTCATCTTTTTTACTGTCTATACAACTATAATAGGAGCTTAATAAACCTGTGTTGACTTGGAGTGACAATGTGCTCTACCACAAAGTAATACAAGATGTTACATCTTATATTTGACCATTTCTCTGCAGGCAGTTGGGTGAGATCACAAGTGTTGAAAAGAGACTGTAAACATGTGTGGTCTCATTATCTACCAGCTCAGCTATATGCTGGTGTCACTTAGTCAGTCTGGTATTAATAAGCTGAAATAAACTGAGTCAACATGCTCCATGGAGGAATCTTTTCCCGTACAAAAGTTCAACTACATCGATCAAAAGGTTTCTAACATTTTGGGTGCTGTGGAATTTGAACTTTCAGATCCAGGTCCATGAGAGTCAAATTACAGAAATCTCTTATCTGAGCTAACAAGGTAAATAGGCTTTAAACTGATGTCGGGGAGTGGGAGTTGGAAAGAAAAGAAAACTTCACCCCAAACTGGACAGAGTATTAACTCTGTTCAAACTTAGGTAATGTCATGTTAAACCTTGGGCCCATGACTACAAACTTAACATCTAAGCTATGCACAGCTTGTACTGGATATTGTTCTGTAAAGCATGTCCTCTTTGAAAAGTTTTTAAACTTTTCACAGGATCAAAAATTACCTAGTAATTCCACTAGACTTACTGGTTATTTGACATCTGTACATAGTGTTCCTCTGCTTGGGACCATGGTGTCCATCAGGATGACAAATACTTCCTTCATGTTTTCACATCTCCTAGGGCAACCAGTAACTTTATAAAGTGATTCAGTGAACTAAGGGCTCTGTTCTTTCCCACTGGCTGCTAGAGAAGCCAATTGCTTAAGGAAAGGCTAGGGAAAAAGAAGGAAATCTGTTATATATTATCATCTGAATTACGGAATTTGGATTTTGAAGTCACAAAGACCTGGAATGGAATATTCTCTCTACCATCT
This sequence comes from Eschrichtius robustus, assembly GCF_028021215.1. NCBI lineage: Eukaryota > Metazoa > Chordata > Mammalia > Artiodactyla > Eschrichtiidae > Eschrichtius > Eschrichtius robustus. The sequence continues at coordinate 70,587,647 of NC_090833.1, forward strand.
GCTGGCTGTGTGACTTTGTGCAAGTTACTTAATTCCTTTCTGACTCAGTTTTTTCATCTCTAATTTATAAAACATTTTTGAGGATTAGCAGATAATAAGATTATAAATAAAAATCTAGTATGGTGTCTAAACTATGATAAATAACTAATGCATATTAGTTTACTTCTACTTAACAAATGACTTCATCAGCCACATTCTTCCTGGGGATTCACAGATAGTTATGGTAAAATATTTTTACAGATAGAAGATAGGAATTAAAAATTCAACATTTTTATCTTCTTGTGGCTCTTTTGAGGATAAGCTGAGTTGCTCTGGGTTTCTGGAAGGGTCTGATCTCATGATATCTGAATAATTTTTATTGTGGCAGCAACTCCACTAGTGTTTTTGAAATTTCTTCTTCTCCCTCTTCTCCTCTTTCTCCTCCTTCTTCTCCTCTTCCTTCTCTGCCCCTTCTTTCTCTGTGTCTCTGTTTCTCTCTCTCTCTCAACAAAGACCTATGATTATTTATAATATACAAAAGGAATAACACCTGTTTTGATAACATTCTGATTACTCTATCTAGACAACAGATTTTTGACCTGATCGCAACATAAATCTATAAATCTTTAATGCAGAGCTTCAGGAAAACACTGTAAGGATAAATGAGAATAATCTCTAATCTGCAATCAAGACTTTCACATCATTTTCATCCAATTGACTATAATAATGTAAAATTGTGTTGATTTCCAAAACTGGAGGATTTTCCAGATATCATTCTGTTATTGATTTCTAATTTGAATCTGTTGTAGTCAAAGAAATTTAAATTTATTGACTTATTTTATAGCTCAGAATATGTTCTATCTTGGTGACTTGTACCACGTAAACTCAAAAGAATTATTTTCTGCTTTTGTTGGCTGAACTGCTCTATAAATGGTAATTAGGTCAACTTGGTTGATAGTGTTGTTGAAGTTTTCTATGCTCTTTCTATCATTTGTTCTATCAACTATCAAGAGAGATGCCTTGAAATCTCCAACTATAATTTTGGATTTGTCTATCTCCTTTTCAGTTCTATCAGTTTTTGCTTCATATATCGTTAAACTCTGCTATTAGGTACATCACATCACTGTCCACTTGATGAATTGACTCTTTTATTTTGAAATGTCCCTCTTTGTCCCTGGTAATATTCCTTATTCTGAAATCAACTTTGTCTCATATTATATACTCATGCTTTCTTTTGATTAGTGTTTGCAAGGTGTATCTTGTTGTATCTTTTTACTTTTAACCTATACATGTTTTTTTTCATATTGAAAGTGAGTTTCTTACATATGGCATATAGTTGGACCTTGCTTTTTATCCAATCTAACAATCTGTGCTTTTTATTAGAGTGTTTGGGCCATTTCCATTTAATGTGATTATCAATATGTCTGGGTTTACATCTACCATTTTGCTATTTGTTTTCTAATTGCCTGCATGTTCTTTTTCCTTTTTTCCTTCTTTTAGATTTATTTTTTAAAAGTAATTCCACTTTATCTCTACCATGAGTTTATTAGCTACACCATTTTGTTTTATTTTTATAATAGCTTCTCTAGGGTTTAAAGTATATATTTTTATTTAGCATATTACAGTTTACTTTCAAATAATATTATATAACACAAAATATATTATAAGGATATTACAACAACATATTTCTATCTCCTCCCTTTCATCTTTGTACTATTGTTGTCAGACATCTTCACATATTTTAAACCTCTAATGCATTGATATTATATTTGTCTTTTAAATGGTCTATTGTAAAGATATTTTGGAAAGCTGTCTTCTATATTTATTCACATAATTACCATTTAACCAACCATATCTACCATCATCATATATTTACCCACATAGCTACTGGTGGTCTTCATTCCTTTTCTGTAGATCTAAATTTCTATCTGGTGTTATTTTCCTTCTTCTTGAATAACTTCCTTTAATATTTCTTGTATCTCAGTTCTGCTGGCAATAAATTCTCTTGGTTTTTGTCTGAAAAAGTATTTTTTTCTTCATTTTTGAAATATTTTCTTACTGGGTATAGAATTTTAAGTTGACATATTTTTTCTTTCAGTACTGTAATGGTGTTGCTCCACTGTCTTTTGGCTTACATGATTTCTGAAGAGAAGACTGCTGTCATTCTTAATTTTATTCCCTTGTGCATAATGTGTCTCCTTTTTCTCTGACAGCTTTTAAGATTTTCTCTCTATCATCATTTTCCAGCAATTTGATTATGCTATGCCTTGGTGTGATTTTCTTCCTGTATCTTCTACTAGGAGTTTCTTGAATCTGTGTTTTTATAATTTTCATCAGAATCAGAAAAGTTTCAGACATTATTTTTTCCAACATTTTTCATCTTTTTCTGGGACTCTACTGTAGATATGTCAGACCATTCAATATTTTCACACAGGCCACTGATGTTTTGTTCATTTATTTTAGTCTTTTTCTCTTTTATTTTTGATAGTTCTATGGCTATATCTTGAAGTTGATTGATACTTTCTTCCTTAATATCTTATCTAATGTTAATCCCACCCAATATATTTATCATTCTAGGTATTACATTTTTCATCTCTAGAAGTTCAATTTGTTCTTTTGACATCTTTCATTTCTTCCTTCATTATGTTCATCTTTTCTTCTACCTTCTTGAGCTTATGGGGTATTTTTATAATAGGCCTTTTAACCTCCTTGTCTGCTAATTCTATCTGTGGCATTTCTGGGTCTGGTTTCTTGATTATTTTTTCTACTGATTATGGGTCCTATTTTCTTGCTTCTTTGCATGCCTGGTAACTTTTGATTGGATTCTGAACATTCTAAGTTTTACTTTACTGGGTACTGAATTTGCTAAGTCCTATATATATGGTTGGGCTTTGTTTAAGACATAGTTAATTTACTTGGAATCTGTTTGATTTCTTGGGGCCTTGCTTTTAAGCTTTGCTAGAGGGGATGGATCAGACTTTATAGTCTAGGGCAATGTTATTCCACTACCAAGGGAATACCCTTGTAAGGACTCTCTTCAATGTTCCCTGTATTAGGAAGTCTTTGCAATTTGGTCAGTAGAAAATGAAATATTCCCAGTCCTGTGTCAGCCCTGGGGATAGCTGGCCTGTTCCTTTCTGGGTCTTTTTCCCCAGTCTTGGTTAATTCACACATCACAAATTAGCTACAGACTCCAGCAGTCCCTTCTACAGATCTCTGTATCTTTATATCTCAGTATTTGTCTCTAACTCTTTTCTCTCTAATATTTTGCCCTGCAATATCTAACTACCTCTCTGAACTCCAAACTTTGACTATCAACTCAGTGAGATCACTGATCTGTTTGGGTTTCCTCCTCCTCCTTGTGCTCCTAGAAACTTTCTCCACACAGTAAGCAGGAGCAATAATAGGGCTAACTATATTTATTTTCCTTTTCTCAAGGATCGTTAACCTACGCTTCCTGTTACCCACTGTCTGAAAGCTATTGTTTCATATGTTTTCTTTCATTTTTTAGTTGTTTAAAGTGGGAGGGTGAATCTAGTCTCTCATCACGTCTGGAAGTGGAAGTTCTCTCAACATTAATGATCTAAATCGGAAGTTAGCAAACTACAACCCATGAGCCAAATCCAGTTCACCACCCGTTTTCATAAATAAAGTTTTATTGGAACACAACTGTGCCCATTCAATTATGTATTGCATATGACACTTTCATGCTATAATTGGCGAGTTTAGTTGTGACAAAAATGGGCTTTGTCAGTGACTTCTAAGTTTATTAGCTGAAAGTATATTTCTATTTCTTCACTTTTCCCACAAATTATTTATTTACTATTACTGTTAATCTAAAAAATTTAATGCTGTAATTAGAATCCTGATTACCTCTGTGTGCTAAAAATATGCCAACATAGTTTGTTAGTACGGAAGGCATTTAAAACTCAACCAGGGCTTCCCTGGTGGCGCAGTGGTTGAGAATCTGCCTGCCAATGCAGGGGACACGGGTTCGAGCCCTGGTCTGGGAAGATCCCACATGCCACGGAGCAACTGGGCCCGTGAGCCACAATTACTGAGCCTGCGCGTCTGGAGCCTGTGCTCCGCAACAAGAGAGGCCGCGATGGTGAGAGGCCCGCGCACCGCGATGAAGAGTGGTCCCCACTTGCCACAACTAGAGAAAGCCCTCACACAGAAACTAAGACCCAACACAGTCATAAATAAATAAATAAATAAATAAAAGAACGTGAATTTCTAAAAAAAACTCAACCAAAGGATGGCAGTATAAGATCAATTACTTATAGCCTGGAATCAGCTTGCACTGTTGGCAAAAGAAATCAAAACGTTCATGGCATCTAGTAGTCTAATAATGTGTAGTCAACAACACGTTATTGTTTTGACCAACTGAATTGTTCCCGTAATGCATAAGCTTACTAATCACTCTAACTCATACTAAGATACTTACTGGTTAGTGTTAAATATTTCCCTTTTTTTGCCTTGATTACTCTAATGGACATTTACTGCTTTCTGGATCTCCACTGTCATCACTGCTCTCTTCTCTGGGGGTTATGGGTAAACATATCGTGACTTCTCTGCCTACTCTTGGATCTTGTGCTTCTGGCCAGACTCCTCAGTGTGATACATCCAGCCCTAGTCCAAACTACTCAGTGCCTCACTTTGACCTGGCCTCAGTGATTATTTCAGGCATGGTCATTTGTCCCAATGATTTCAACAAACCTCTATCCTCATTTTCTGAGCATAAACTTGCAAATTAAATTAACCATACTAATTTATCTATCACAGAATGCTGGAGTTGGAAGTGATCTTAAATAGTATGTAATCTCTGCTTCCCTTTCCCTTTCCGAAAAACTAGTTCTAAAGCCAAAAGATGGGTAGAAAAAAGTAAGCATTGTGCTGGAAGGGGCAGGGACTCATGGTGGTCCAGATCCCATGGTAGGATGCCAGAGTTCAAAGAGGATGGGTCAAGCACCCACATGAAGCGATAACCTGGCATGAGACGTTGCAGCCTGAGAAGAATGAGTAGAGTGTCTGCAGTGGGTGGGATGGGCAGCTGCTGTGAAGAGTCACAGCCTGAGCTGGGTGAGGAGAGCAAAGTTTCTTATGGACAAAGTTTCAAAGTAAAATTTTATTGTTTATTTGTAAAAGTTGTATATATTTAAGGTATACAATGTGATGTTTTGATATACATGTGTATCATGAAATGATTACTATAGTCAAGCTAATTAATATATCTATTACCTCACATAATTACCTAAATAACTTAATTAGTTTTAAAGAGTGAAAGAGTAACTTTACAGTGGAAAAGCCCAGCAGCCATAACCTCATTCAAGGGACCAAAGTGAACCTCAAATGGGACAAACTGAAATCATGGATGACCAGAAAAGACGCAACTCAAAAAACACAACCATCTCTTTTGTGCTCTTACTGCCAAGTGTAAATAACTTTAATCATGAAGCACCATTACTTAAACCCAACTGAGGAACACTCTACAAAACAACTGCCCTGAATATTTCAAGGTTGTGAAAGTCAACAAAAGACCAAAGAACTGTTTCAGAATAAAAGAGACTAAAAGGACTTCCAGTTTCCAGTTCTGTATGTAAGGAGCATGGAAGTAGTCACTCTGTCTTAACAAGTAAAAAGCTGAACAGACCAAGAAATCAATAACTCTTTTAGGATCCATAAAAGAGGGGAAGACACAGGGCAAACTTCTGTCCCACAATTCAGAGAGAGAGAGAGGAGAATACAGGGAGTAAGAGTTTACTGGAGCAGAGACTCAGAAGAGGAAACCACTGTGGGAACCAGTGCTGGGTGGGAAAACCTGAACTGTAATTGGTGAGTTGCTGGATGCTCAGTGAGACTAAAGGATATGCCAACTCAATACATAGCGTGATTCTGAACACTGTCCATTCGCAATTAACGATATTATTGGTACAACTGGACAAATCTAAATATGAAGGCTGAGAATTATATGGTACTAATGTAACAATGTTGATTTCTCAGTTTTGATGATGGTATTGTGGTTATATGGGAGAAATGTTCTTGTTCGTAGGAAATACACATTAAAGTATTTGAGAGTATTAGAGCATCAGATTGGCAACTTACTCTGAAATAATTAGAAAACTAAGGTTCTCTCCTCTGTATTGGCAACTTTTGAGATTATTTCAAAAGGAAAAAAAAGTTTGTGTTGTGTGTGTGTGTTTTTTTAAGTGAAATAACCCATTTTTGAGATGTGGTAACTGAGGCCTCATAGGGCAGAGTATCCTTCTTTTTACATACTATCATCACCTATACTGTTCTTTCTTCCCCTCTTCATAGTTTAATTTAGGCCAAGAATGGCAAAAATGCAGGGAAAAAAAGGGCCACCACTCCCCATTATGAATATATATAGCATGATGCTTAAGCCCATGGAATCTAAAGTGTGATATATTAGATTTAAATCCCAACTCTATCATTTGTTTGCTGGTTGGTCTTGGGCAAGTTTTAACATTTGTGTCTCAGTTACATTAATGTAAAGTCATGGTATCCCATGGAGCTGTTGTGAGATCTAATTGAGATAATCCAATTAATGTGCTTATCACATGGTCTGTGCTCAATTAATAGTAGTATGTTATTTGTATTAGGCACAACCGTATTAATATCAATAGATTACAGCACTCTTTCACACGGATCCCTAGGTAACTGCTCTCAACATAGCTCTCCAAGCAGACCCCTAATTAATCAATCACAGCTGGAAATAAGATGAAGCCTATCTTCCATCAATGGTTTTTCAGTAAATGTTGGTTAATCCAAAGAAAGAAGGACCGAGTGGGTGCATGCTCTAGAAGCACTTACACAACATTTACTGGTCCTCATGATACTAATTCATTCAACACATTTTTATTGATTGCTTATTATCTTCCTATTACTGCTCTAGACCTGTTCAGTGAGCCAGAGATAAAGATCACTGGAATGTAGTTTAATTGGATTAGGAAGGGTGAGAAGGGAGAAACAGTGAAATATAATCAAATTATGTAGCACAATATAAAATAGAAGTAGATCAGAATAAGATCAGTTGGGAGCATCTTTTCTTTCCATTTATTCACCTCTTTATTATACAACTTCTGTATACAGAATGAGAAGAGCAAGCAGCCTAAAGATCAACCCTGAGGATCACCAGTACTTAAGGAATGAGTAGAAGAGGACACCACAAGGGAAATAAAGAGCGCCTAGATCAGTAGAAGGAAAACCATTTTTCAGGAAAAAGGATAGTCTAACAGTGTCCAGTGCTGCTGACTGGATAAGCAAAATAAAGTACTTGAACGCATATGTTGGAGTTAATGCCATGGAAGTCATTAGTGACTCTGATAAACAGAATTTTCAATAGGGTAGTCTGGGTAGAAGCCAGATTTCAACGCTTTTAAGAAGAAATGGAAAAACAATGTAGGCAATGCCAACAAAAATTTGATCACTCCAGGGAGGAGAAAAATAGAGTGGAAGCAGGAGTAGGATGTTCAATCTTGAAAGGTTCCGTTAGTTTATAAATTTTGATTTGTTTTTAAGGTGAGAAAGACTACCTGTTGGCTGCAAGAAGCCAGGGAGGAGAGAGAGAGAGGGAGGGAGAGAGAAAGAGAGAGAGAGAGAGAGAGAGAGAGATGGAACTCATGGCAGGCTTGGTCTTTAGCAGGAAGGAAAAAGGAAAGAATAGGCACTGATGCAGGTTGGTGTGCAGGTGTGGATGAGGAAGTTGAGAGTTTCATTCTGATGGTTTCTATTTATTTTCTTGGTGAAGTAGGAGGTTAGATCACTTGAAGGGCCATCGTTGAGATCAGCATTTGCCTTGGCACATGCTGTTTCCTGTGCCCTCAAAGCCCTTCTAGTCTCCAACCCCTCTTCACCTACTGACATGCCTCTCTGCATCCTCTTATAGCCCCATTCATTGTTTTCATCATAGTCTATAAGATTTGTGACTATTTTATTAATTTCTCTCTCTCCTAAGAAGACAGTAGCCAAGTCTTCGTTTTGCTCACATTGAAATCACATAGCCTAGCACATTATATTCCTAGCTTGGAATATAGTAGGGATTCAATAAAAATTGGATGAATAAGTCTTTTTGATTCAATAGAAGAAGGAGAAGTGTCCTAGGTTTGAAGAGAAGGGACAAGATTTAGGGCTGTGATAGCAAAGAATGTGAGGAAGAGATGGCTGATCGGGTAGGAGAGTAATATTGACCTGGTGTGATAATAAATTTTGTGTGTCAACTTGGCTAGGCCACAGTATTCAGATATTTGGTCAAACATTATCCTGGATGTTTCTATGAGGGTGTTTCTGGATGAGATTTACATTTAAATCAATGGACTCTGAGTAAAGCAGATTGTCCTCCATACTGTGGATGGGCCTTATCCAATCAGTTGGAGGTCTGAATAAAACAAAAGATTGACCCCCCTCCAAGCAAGAAGGAATTCCACAGTGACTCGATATGTAACATCAGCTTGTCCCCAGGTCTCATGACTGCCAGCCCACCCTGCAGATTTTGGATCTGCCAGCCTCCTTATGTCTCTGTGTACATACACACATCCTATTAGTTGACTATTACACCTTGTTAGGTACATTGGTGAACCTAAGTTAATAATGGCATCAATTTACCTTGCTTTGAGCAGAAGCAGAGAAGGTCCACAGTCCACCCAGGGTTGGGGCTTTGCCAGGTGGTATTCAATTGAATGACAATGAAATAATTCCAATATATTAGTAAGAGAGTAGTAGAAGTATTGGACCCTGGAATTGATAACAGGTGAGTCTGGATTATACCTAAATGATCAAGTTCAGGAGCAGTACAGTCCTACTAAACCCCTCTGATCATATTTTCCTCTATTTTCTCTAGTTTGAATACCTGGTTAGATAACAATGTTACTTGTGTATCCATTCATATGGAAATATCCAAATAATAGCCACTGCTTACTGTATATTATCTATGAGACACTTCTCAAAAAGCTTTACCTCCTTCCTCTCCCTCTCAGCAGGATTCTTGGTAAAAAAAGTGTAAAGTAACAGAGACTCTCTTAGCATTATAACACATCAAAATTATGAGAAGTGGTCCACATAGCAAGACAAAAATTTGTCCTATATATGTTCTGACAAATTAAAAGACTTAAGCTTTTCTAAGATGAACAGTAAAAGGTACCCAAAGCTCTTCAAAGACGAAAGTTTTAAAAAGGCAAGTATGAGGCACGATCTTGAGGACATTTCATCATGTGGCTAGGAGTGAGCCAGGAAATTAGGCAGGGTAGGGAAGAGAGGTTTAGACAAAGAGAAGATGAAGGGGGCCAATGAAAGAGATGGGACCCTGGACAACCATCCAAGATGGTTGCTACGGACTGAAAAGTATTTCAATGGGAAAGGTTAAGAAATGGTTTGTATTTTCTCTGAATGCCAAGTGTGTTCACTGTTGATTAATGGTAAGATTACTTCCTTTCTGGTAGTAGACAACACCTCCACAACTGTCCAAAATTATTTACTTAACTAACACTTATACCTCTTACTTTGTGCGAGGCATTGTTCTAGGCAAACTACAAATATAATATTAATTCATTTAATCCACACAATTACTCTATGAAGTATTATTATTATCTCCACTGTATAAACAAGGAAGCTTAGATGGAGACATATTAAATACAAATGTTGTACATCATTAAGAGAATACATTAATATTATTTCTAATCTTTTTTTAGGAGTTTGGGATTAATACATACACACTACTATATATAAAATAGGTAGACAACAAGGACCTAATGTATAGCACAGGGAACTCTATACTCAATATCCTGTAACAACATATAATGGAAAATATCTGAAAAAGAATATATATATATTTTTAAAAAGATAAAATTCTAATGTTTATAATATGCTTGAGAGGTAGGTCTTATTATCTCCACTTTAAAAATGAAAAGAAAAAAACACCTTTGATTTAGAGAATTAAATAACATTTCCAACCACATGGACTTATACTTCTGGTTATAAGGGAGTAATAGGGTCAAGAATTACCCTCCCACTGTAAACAACTAGAAAACAAGACAAAATACAGGCAACAACGATTTTTAGTCACTGGATAATAGGCAGTGGAAGACTGTGATCCCTGAGAGATGAGAAACAAATGAGGCTTTCTGCTTGGAGGCAATTTCTAGACTAGGCTGCAGGGAGGAGAAACCTCCCTGGACAATCTGAGTTAAAGAAAGAGAGATCAGAGTTTGCAGAGCCCAACACAGCTAGAATTTGCAGGGCAGAGTACCCAAAAGGGTGGAACTATCTAGAATTTCAGAGGTGTACTCTGGAGTCTTTGGTGGATACTAATGTGTGTACATGTTAGGTGAAATCCTACAAGGCACAGCAAGTATAATCTTCAGAAGAAGAAAATAAGTATCATGGACTTTTAGGCTAAAGAGCACAGAGCTGATGAACACTGAATTCCATGAACACTGAATTCATTGACTCATTTGTAAATTTGGGAAAGAAAGGCCCAATACATAGCAATATATAGCAATATATATTGCTATATATAGCAATCATAGCAATATATAGCAATCATTCAGGTTCCCATCAGGCACATGGGAGAATACATAGGGCATTCCATAAAGAGCCCTTAAAGAGCCACTCTTAAATGTGGAACTAAACTAGTCCTAAAGTAAAGACTGCTCTAGACCTGTCAAAAGTGCTTAAGAACAAGACTGGAATAAAACCAAACTAATCCACAATCAGTATGACTGCCTGGCAGAGCAAAATCCAAAACTCTTAAAAGAAATACATCAAAATACAGCACAATGAAACATAAAATCACCATGTCTGGCATTCAATTAAAAACTACTGCACATATGAGGAAACAGGAAAATGTGACCCATACTTAGGAGAATAATGAGTTAATGAATCAGATTGAGAAATAATGGAACTAGCAAAGATATTAACATTATGCTCCATATGCTTAAGGACATGGAGGAAAACAAACAGAAATACAATGAGAAGAGAAACGGAAAACAAAATAAACAAATAAACCAAAGAGAAAGTCAAGATTTGAAAAATACACTATCTGAATATGTCACTATGGGATTCACAACCAAACAACAAAGACACAACAGAGACGGTCAGGTCATAAATAGAACTCAAATTCAGTTCCACGTGACTCCAAGGTATTATGATTTTCTCACGGTGCTTCTCATTTTATAGTGCCCTATAAAAAGCCATAGATAACAACAAAGGCAGAAATACCATTCATGCAGAGGGGCTGTGATTAGAGGGACAAATGTAAACATGGCACGATGAAGAAAAGAATTTTAGAAACAAGACAGACACAGGCTCAAATTCTAGCTCTGTTATTGAGCTAGGTGAACTCCTACAAACCCATGAACACTGAATTCATTGACTCATTTGTAAAATTGGGAAAGAAAGGCCCGATACATAGCAATATATAGCAACAATTAAAGTGAGAGGATACTTATCACTCCACTTGGCACATAGGCATATAACTTTTTCAATAGCTGGTAGGGGAGAACGCTGAAATTCTTACCTGGGCTCAAGAAACTAAATATCTATGACTAGAAGGCCTGCATCAGGCTCAGGAAAAGCTACAGGATGTGTGTGCATGTGTGTGTATATCTGTGTGTGTGGAAGGGGGTGGTCCTGGATGCCAAGAAGAATTCTGCACCAGGCTTCTAGCCACTTTTAAAGCTAGTGGGCCAGATGATGTAAGTGAACATATTTCTCCCAGAATAGCATACAAAGCCTTAATGGATATTACTCTTTTGACCTAAAAAAAGTTTACAGGAATTCTAGATGGAAATCATCATTGAAAAGGATCTGCCAAAATATATATTTTAGGAAATGTGCCAGTCAACTTCACATTGTAATGAATGTCCTCATTTTCCCTTGCAACAAAATGATGTATTTCAAAGAGTCTGTTTTACCCTGAGATAGTACTAGCTCTGGAACCCAGCATACTAGATGTACAGTACTTGGAGAGTTAGTTAACCTTAGTAAGTCTCCATTTTTGTAAAACTGGCATGCTAATAATAACCTTGTAGTTATAACGGTTAAATAAGGTAACATATATAAATTGCCTAGTATTAGTAATTTAATATTTATTTGTTTCTTGCCCTTCGGGAGTCCTTTTTTCCCTTCAATTCCTATTTATTTTATCTGATATTATGAAATCCTCCTCAGATAGAAATTGAACTAAGATTCCATACCACTGGCCTCTGATGTCAACTCTCTCAGTTTAGGCTTATCACTTCTTCCTTTCCTGAATCAACATTTGAGGGATTAAAAGAGACAAACACAGGAGAAGTCATTGTAACCTCACAGAGCTTTGTCACGTTTGGGGTTCATTAATCTCTGAGTTTTGAGAAGAACTTGGTTGGCTTCACTCCTTGATAGAGCAAACAGAAAAATAAAACCAGGAGACTATAAAATATTAAAGAGCTGGAAACTTTGCCCTTTGCCTTCTTAACCTAGCCTATACTTTTCAAGGCTCTAAGCAACTATCAAGAGACAAAGTTGTCTAAAATCAATACTGCTACCTTGTATAACCACCAGAAAGCAGATATGAAGACCGGTGCCTGACCTGGCCCAGAGATTAATGAGTTTGCTGAAAAACGTAGTCTGACTACCTAGTCACACATTTCTCCTGGCATAGGACTGGAAGGATGACTAGTGCAGAGGCTGTGGCCTAAAGTGGTTCCAGGAAATTCTCAGATTGGTGAGAGTTATTATCAGAAGACCAGTGAGCTGGGAGGGTATCCAAGTGATCTACAGGCTGCCATGCCAAGAACCCAAGTTCACTTGAATTCCAGGTAAAAATATTCTTTGTGGGCTAAGATGTGTTGTCTCAAACAATGTGCTCTTCTAAATAAATAAACTAAAAATGAAGACACAATACTGCTGCTTAAAAATCTTATTAAAGGTGTAGTAGTAGATTTGCAAAGTTCTTTACGAAGGCTGAAAATCTATGCCTGGAACATGGAGGGAAAGCACTGAACAGATTTACTTAAATTCAATTTCAATTTTTCTGCACTTAATTAAATAGATATTAACATTGGGTCAATTTACCTTCACGATTAACTTCCTGAAGGCACCTAAGTTTGACCCCATCTATCAGTGTCGAACTTCACTCCGACTAACCTAGGAAGTCAGGAAGCCTAATCTGTGCTGCCTTGGGTCATGTGTGAACGCAAGATGAGGGAGGTCATTCTAAACATGTAAAACGGGGAGACTGCCGCCCAGAGTGGGCCCTCTGGAAATTCAAGAGAAGATGGCTTCGAAATGGTGACACACACCCAACAGCAGGTAGCAACTGGGGCATGGGTGGAGCAGGCTGGAACAATGACAGTGTCTTTGATAAGCATCCTGTGTGGTGACAGTTCTCCTCTTTGGGGCAGAAATAAAGGTTTTGTAAAAAGTCCTTAGACGCAGAAACAAATGTCCTCTTTGTCACTGTTGACTGGGTAGCAAATACAGTCAGGTCATATAATGAAACCATTCACTAGCTTTGGGAATATAAATGGAGCCTCCTCCTACTCATCTCACTCATCCTGAAGGTCAGAACAAGATTAAGATCACCCTGAAATGAACTGACTCCCCTGTTGGGGGTGTACTGATACTTTCAAGATGGTTTAGTTACATCAGTTTCTGAGGACCTCAGAACTGTTTTTCTTTACCCATCAGTATGCCTAATATTTACGTACAAGGCAGACAATAGCATTTTAAAAGAAAACATCTTATATCATAGAAGGGGGAAAATGGACACTATGAAATGTTGCCAGTCAGCTGTTATTTGGGATTGAGTGTTGAATACAAAGTATTATACTACTACAAGACTTTGAGGTTATTTGTGAGAATTTCAGAGACCAAGGAGACACATCATTTTATATTCATCACATGGACCTTTAAAAAAATGTATAATTTTGCATCATAGCTCATGGCCACATTCTTTGTACTTTCACGTTACCATCCAAGACAGTTTAAGGACAGTGCTTTATTTTAAAGGAAAGTGTGAGCCTAAACATTATAGTGCTTCATTTTAGATTTTAGTAAAACTGAACTTTTCCATCCCTAATTCATGTCTATTCAGCCATAATTAGCAAATCACACTAATTAGTAATCACACTAATCACACTGACGTGAAAAGAAAAAGTGCAGATATGTATGGTGGGAGAGGAGTGAGGTAGGAAACCAAGGGCATTAAGATGGGCAATAGGTACAAAGCAGTTTGTAATTTATTGAGATCAGTACAGGCACAACCACTTTTCTAAACAAGAAAAGCAGTCAATTTTCTGAAAGTCTAAAAATTTTAAATTAGACTTTATATTAGGCTGATTTATTATTTTTTAAATTATCAAGAGGTAAATAACTAAGACCACTGGTTCTCAGACGGAATGGAACAAAGATTTTGCAAGTTGAAGTAGATGATCTACTGCTAAAATCAAATAATGGCAAGCATTTCCCAATGCATATACAGTAAGTTAATGGACAGAGCTTTCTAAATTGTAAGCATTTTCCTCATAATTTGGTCTTAAACCATTAGTGTGGGCAATGATTTACCTTGACTTCTCAAGGTGGCTTCTGATTTGTCCATAACATATAATTAAGGTTGCCATAGCAATAATTCATGGTGTTCTTTTAATAACACCATGACTCCTACATGTTCTTTCCCTTTAAAGACATCAGAAAACAATAGATTAAGACCACTGATCTACTGGCAGATAAGTAAATTTAAGCTTAAATAAATAAAGAGAAAGGAGCCTGGGCATCCTTCTGTGCCTCAGACAAAAATGAGGACACTGGCCGCGGTCTGTGAAAAAGAAGGGCACTGCACATAAGGCAACATCGATATCTTCGGCAGTCTTTTCAAAGGATGAAGTTTCAGCAAGTGCTACACAGTTAATTTTGAGACTTTCCGGAAGGCAGTGTTGTCATTAATTACTCTTTATATTCCTCCTAAAGGGAACTTGATTTTTAAGTACTTGTTACTCCTTTAAAATCTAGACAGTGAGGGTTTGAAATGGCCATAAACTTTATTTATTTAAACAATGAAAGCTGTCAGTCATCTTAACAAATATTTACTGAGTGCCTATCAATAATAACAGTGAAATCTAGATACTCCTCATTTGATTCCTTAGAGATTGGTTTTGATTTCTACATCACTGTTTTTCTAAATTATCACTCCTCTCGGCCTTCCCGAGAGAAAGAGTAAGTTGTTAGCATTTAGATTCTCTTGTAATTTTGCCATCTTTTAAGAGGAACTGGAGAATAAACCCTCATACTAAAACACATTAACAAGGAATTACAAATATTAGCTAAAGGCAAGAGAAATACCATAGAAGACTTTGCATATCAGCACACTGCTTGATTACTATTTTAAAAAAACTCAGTCCATTAATGTTTTAAAAAATTAAAGGAATGTTTAACTCTGATTCTGGCTACAACCATAAAAGGATGTTTTCAGTACATCAAGAAATGTATAAGATGAGATTAAAGAAGAAACTGGGGCTATTTATGCTATAGGCATGTCACTGAGATACTCGGTATTATAAAACTTCAGAATTAAATCAAGGTTAAGGTTGAAAGGTTTTGGAAATTTCACAAGATATTAGACTTGATTTCTTTAATCTAGAAAGGGCTTCTTTTTTCTCATGATTTCTCTAACTCATGCACTCAGCCAATCACTGAACATTAAATTTTTAGTTAAGTGTTAAAAGAACTGGTCTAAAGTAGAACATGAAGAGACCCAGTCTCACACGTACTCCAGTGTTTATCCAAAATTCTTGAAAGCAATGATAAAGGATGGTAAAAGGGAAGGCAAACACCAGAAATCGGGAATTTATGTGGGCTATATTATGAAAAGATGAGGAAGAGGAGAGACAAGAAATCTCTAAGGTTTAGGACTTTCTGAAATATCAGCGTACTTAAATCTTGCAAGTGTAAGAGAAAGTCTTATAAATGAATGGTTCAAAGGATAAAGTTCATTATGATATAGAGGAGAAACAGAAGAAAGGAAAACCAAAAATTGGGGTTATGATGTTTTATAATCAATACAATTATTTTAGTGTTTCTGGAAGTGTGATTAGGATATACGATAGTAGGAAAATAATTCTAAACTTTTAAGCATATGTAAATATATTAATGATAATCAGTGATGGCACTTGGTGAGTATAAGCAGATACTCCTTACACCCCTTATGAAGAGAGCCCTGCCCACAATTTCTATGACCTAGGTAGCCATGTTTGTTTGTTTAGAGGTGACCGGGCCAGAGGTGGTACATGACCCAAGGACTGCCTCTGCCAGAACCCTATGACATGGTCTGGTACAAAAGGAGAGCTGAGCCCATCAGCTTCTCACTCTTGGGAATTAGAACTGGGACACATGGAGAGTCTGTTACAATTAACAGTGGGAAGTGAAGCTGAAAGGTTGTGATGCAGACAGTCCATAAAAGCAGGTGGTGGCACTCACATAAAAGCCCCTCCTAAGCCAAAGCTATGAGAAAGAGAAAAATGAGTAAGAATAGAAAAGTGTACTGAAGAAGAAAATGGAGTACTCTCAGAGGGAGCAGGGAAGCAGTGAGCAATAGATAAATAGGAAATGACGGGTGGAGAAAAGAGTATTCCGTTATAGCTGCTTTGATTCTTGACATCTTCTAGTTCCAGTCATGAATTCTTATACTGGACCCCTTCTCTTTGAGGTAACCTGATCTTTGAAATCATTAGAGTTTAACCACAGCAGTAGCTTATATAATAAAGCACTACTGGAATGCCTGAGCAAGGAAACGAGCTCTCACTGAGCAAAGGGACCGCAGCAACTGCAGCGTTTTGTGTGTGTGTGTGTGTGTGTGTGTGTGTGTGTGTGTGTGTTTTATGAATAAAAGCTGATCCCTTGCAAGTACTTTGTACATTACACAACAGTTGATAACCATCATGACAGAGATTCATCAAATGTATTATATGCATAAGGTTTTGCACTAGGTACCATGAAGAAGTAAGAAGACATGCACTCTCCCCTCACAAAGCACTCTTAGGAGGATCTAACCAAACTTAAAACACCTCTTCCTTGGAATGAGATTCCTTCACCATTTCCTGTCTAAATTAGGTACCCTTGTCATGTTTCCATATGCAAAAAAGTACTTCCCTATCATAATCAAACTTGCGATGGCTTATCTCTTTCCTTAAGACTCCAAGCCATGGGACAGGACTGACTATGTATCTGGTACATGGTGTGTGCTTAATAAATACTAAATGGTGAATAAATAACCGAAAAAATCTAGGCCATGACACAGAAAGTTGGGTAGAAGACTTCTGTAATTCTCAAAAAACTGATAGAGCTTTTATATTCAGTGAAGGTAGTGATGCAGAGTCATTAAATTTAGGGGAAGTATTCATCTACAGACTCTAATCATTTTAATTTTAAAAGGTTAAAGGGTTTTCCAGAAATAGACTCACAGACATAGGAAACAAATTTGGTTACCAAAGGGGATAGTGGGGGGTGGGTGGGAGATCAATGAGGAGTTCGGGATTATCAGCTACACACCACTATATATAAAATAGATAAACAACAAGGACCTACTGTATAGCACAGGAAACTGTATTCAATATCTTGTAATAAGCTATAATGGAAAAGAATCTGAAAAAGAATAGAGATATATGTATATGAAACTGATATATATACATATATATGTATATATACACACACATATAACTGAATCACTTTCCTGCACACCTGAAACTAACACAACATTGTAAATTAACTATACTTCAATTTAAAAAATGGTTTAAAAAAAGGTGGGTTTTCCCCTAATTTTTCGGTTTGTGGCCTTGTCACCAGTTACATTTTTACCTTTGTTTTCACCTCTTTTTCATTCTCAAGTGCTGATTCTTCTAAGGTTAGACCTTGATCTTCCCAAATAACCTCCTCTCTCCTCCCTCTCTCCCCACAATCCAGCAATGGAGTCAACCTATTTTTTATGACCAGTCTCTAAGTCCAGTATATGGGTCCCTCACACAGTTTTAGAAATCAGGAAAGATTTGCAAGTGAAAAGGCAGGTGAGAAGACATGGGCAGATACCATTATTGGTCACAGAAATTCTGAGTGCTCTTCTAGAAATTCTTTTAACAGCCAGGTAATTAATTCGGAATCAGCAAGTCAAGTCACTCATTTTTCAGCAAAGTTACACAATTAGATAGAACATATTTCCAAAATATGCAAACTATGAAGGTGGCCTGCTTCCCAGTAACTACATCATCTTCCTGTAATGCCATCCCGGTTTTGTTTCCTCATACATGCTTGATGATCTCCTCAGTACACATCTTTTTGGACTTCTAGATTTTTAATTCTAAATTTAGCAAATTATCTTTTCTGACATTTTCTAATTTGCAGTTCTCATGGCATTACATAGGCATTGTAAGGCAAATCTCTCAGTGCTACTTCCTGATTTGAGACTCTGAAAGCTCTCTAGGCTATTTAAGATAGGGCATCTGCCTTTATTGCATATACGTAGACGATGTGTCTGCTCTGTCAACGGAAACTGCCACTTTTTGGCACGGAGGACCCTCTTATCTCCAAAAACAGAACACACACCTAGCCTCAAATACTTGCTCAATTGGCAAATCAACTTAAATGGACTTTCTTATCATTTACCAACTGGGCTTTGCTTTCAAAGACATAAGATATATTATCTTTACATCAGGGAAATATTAGTAGTTCCTGACAGCAACTAAGTATATGACCATATATGCAATGCACAGGCAAAGTCCATTAACACTCAAAACTAAAATTTTCTTCATTTATGAATAATACATGAACTTCTCTGTTTGGACCATGCATTGAAGAGACTTTAGGAAACATCTCACCCGATCCATAAAGCTCTCACCTGTTGCTCCCAGAGCAGGCTCTTGCTCACCCAAACTCCCGTTTCCCACTACTTGGGCAGCAATTCCACAACCTTTGTCATGTGCACTTAACCATAAATGTAACATTTTATTTAATTAACTTTTAAAACATTAAAACAAATTTACTTTCAAAAGGAAACTCTAATGTGTATTTTTCTAATATACATTAAATAAACATGTAAAATATTTATATGGGAATAAAAACATCATCTAAGTTTCAGTGAAACTAAAAGTAGTACTTTGGCTTGTTTCGTCACACATGTGGATGGAACAG
Source organism: Eschrichtius robustus (assembly GCF_028021215.1). NCBI lineage: Eukaryota > Metazoa > Chordata > Mammalia > Artiodactyla > Eschrichtiidae > Eschrichtius > Eschrichtius robustus. The sequence continues at coordinate 70,606,799 of NC_090833.1, forward strand.
GAAATCCATTGTAGTGGATGCTCTAAGCTTCTCACTTTTTTGCCTCCGCATTCCCAGATGAGCAGCACTGAAAGAAGATGGGCCTAACATACAATCTCCTGTCAGTTTAGCTGCTACAGGTATACTGATAAATAATGAGAACCCTACGAATTAAAACTTTATAGCCAGCTTTAGAATAAAATGTTTCATTTTTGTTAAAATTTCAATCATTTCAAAGGCAAACTTTTGTAGGGATAAAGGGAGAAAGGGAGGGTTGGAAAGAATTTATAAACAATATCTTAGGACTTCATATAACTTCTTACCATTTTTGAAGCAGTTTCATAATTTGAACCTCATAATAAGCCAATGAGATAGAGAAAGGTATATGTTTCATAGAATTATCATTATTTTAAGGCCTATAAGCTGTTTCTAGGCTTAAAATAGGAATAAGAGAAGCTGGACCTTTCTTCAAGATAAAACTAACTAAAATATCACCTTTCTTCTCTTTTGACTGGAGTTAGTTAGGAAATAAGTGATTGAGGCTAAATGAGAACAAAGTTCTGCCTTTTACCCGGGAGTCATAATTTTTAAATAATTTTAAAACTAGACAATAACAACACAAAGCAAAAAAACACTGAAAAAAGTTTAAATTACTACTGAAAATGTCCAACTATTTTCTTTTTGTAGATTGCCTTCCAGTTTGCCTACATGCTTAATTTTCACAGCTGTATTTTTCTTTTTTCTTTCTAATATATCATATAGTCTCTCCTACTATTACCCCCAATTTACAAATAAGGTGACAGATTAAATGATCTGTCCAAATTCATGTACACAGTTAGAAAATGACAGGACTCGGACTAGAACCTAGGTCTTTTTGCATTTCATTCTGAAGCTCTTTCTATTACCCCATACTGTCTCAGAGAGGAAAAGATGTCCCAATTAAAAAAAAAAATCCACAAAAGTCTAAACTTAAGAAATAGATCAATTAAGATGTAATCCTTTAGTTTATAGAAAGATTTATCACTGTAGGAGTCCTTTAAATGTTGAAAATTCCCCTTCTGCATAATCAGACTTAGTCTCTAGCCTTAAGGAGCTCATGTATCATTTGCAATTTAACAGAAATCTTACAGAAGAATGTATATTTAGAGGTAAAGGATTTTGGTCAATATCAAGTCAATCAGAAAAGAAAACATCTTGGAAACTGTAATGTGAACCAGTGGAGAAAAGATAATTGAAGTTAAAAACAACTCCGCAGAAGCACATCAGCAGCCCATGGTGCTCCTGTGTGTAGTTATATAGCTTGTTTATATAAGAAACCTCAGAATATGAAGCACAATTACAAAACACTGATCCAGTTTTCCATAAGCACAGATGCAGTGGGAAAGCAGGCTGCTTTCAAAACCATGCCCAAGTTCCATATTGGGAATTGTATATGATTTTTAAAAACCTGCCCTGTGACTTAGGATATAAGACAAGTGTTCTCAAAGTACATTGTCAAACTGCATCAAAATAAGGTGCTTGTTAAAAATGAAGATTCCTGAGTCTCAATCAAGACTTATTAAATCAGAATGTCTAGGGGATGGTTTGGGATCCTCATTTTTAACAAGCTCTCCAGGTGACTGATAATGCAACACTAAAGTTTAAAAACCACTGACTCAGAAGAGTTATTGGATACTTCAGAATATTAATTTCTTAGCCTCTCATTTTGATGTTTCTATATCCCAAGTTTTGTTTTTGCCCCCATGATCACTTAAAATAAAAAAGAAGGTTCAAGTGTTTAGCAAATTACTGTAAAACGCATTAAGATGTGGAGGATTGATTGAAGTGACCTCAGGGTTCATTTCCATTATGGATCCAGCCATCAGTGGTACTGAGGTCAAGGGGTAGTGGATATCTCTCTCAGTGGATGTAGATGAGGGTAAAATGGAAGTCTGAAAAAGGCAGAAGCAGCCCAAACAAACTCATGAAACAAGTTTTTAGAACAAAGTTATAGGTTAAAAAAGTATTAAATAACAGTTCCTAGAATAGACTGAATGTCCCAGCCTATTGATTCTGCACCGATTTTCTTTACTAGCAAGATAAAGAATGAATAAGGTGATGTGGATCTCTGTTTTTAGCTGTAGCTATTTTGTGGGTTCTTAAAAGTTTCCATGGGCAATATTAGCTTACATAATGACCCTTCAGGGCTGGTGTTCTGTGCATTTATTTCTGGCTGATAACTTCAAGAATTCAAAGAACAAAACAAGGTGATGAATACACAAACCATCAAGATTGAGATGATAAATCTGTAGAACTTCAGATTAGGAAAGTAGCATAATATTGCTTAAGGTACTTATCACACTGAATTTTAAATGGTGTCTCTAAACTAATCATCCTCAGGTATCAACGGAACTTCTATAAGACTTGTAGACTAAAACTGCCATACTTTGTGCTATGTATTTTTGTTAAATTCACAGCTCAGATTAATATACTCCGAGGCAAGACAAAAATGTATAATACAGTTTCTGGATGTTATAATACCATGAGCAACAATAAATGAGTCATGGGCTTCCCTGGTGGAACAGTGGTTAAGAATCCGCCTGCCAATGCAGGGGACACAAGTTCAAGCCCTGGTCCCAGAAGATTCCACATGCCACAGAGCAACTAAGCCCGTGTGCCACAACTACTGAGCCGGCGCTCTAGAGCCCGCGAGCCACAACTACTGAGCCCACGTACCACAACTACTGAAGCCAGCGCGCCTAGAGCCCATGCTCCACAACAAGAGAAGCCACTGCAACGAGAAGGCCGCACACCACAAAGAAGAGTAGCCCCCGCTCGCCACAACTAGAGAAAGCCCATGCACAGCAACGAAGACCCAACGCAGCCAAAAATAAATAAATTTACTAAAAAAAAAAAAAAAATGAGTCATGAGTAGTGACTGTTATTTCTTGGAAAAGCATCAAAATTAAAATAAAACTTAGTTTATTAAAAGCAAAACGTTTTACTAAAACTTCAATGCTTAAAAAACATGATCAGCAAATAGTATTTGTTAAATATTTTGATTCTGTAAAGTGAATCTGTAAAAGGTGCTTTTAAAAGAGATCTACAGACAATGAGCAACTCTAGAAATAAAAGAAGACAGAGGAGTAAGAACTAACCCAGAGAGAAGAATTTGAGATATTGGACAATTAATTCCTTGGCCTTTTGAGATCTCTGTGTCTTAACAAAGAATTCCACACGTGCTATAGTTCTGGCAACGCAGTTCCACACATTCCATGGCTGATTACCTGTTTCTAGCTAAAGAAAAGTTAACTTTTTTTCCTTGGTAGTAAAATAAAATTTGTTGGGTGTCTACTACTATTACACATACCTCAGGAATTTAAGACACTTAGACACGAAGTAAGAATTATCTGGCTAAAATATCTCATTTCTTTGTCTCGAGAATCCTGAGGGGTTAGTAGTATTATCCTCATTTTACAATTGAGAAAACTGTAGCTCAAAGGTTAAATGACTGTCCGAGAACACACCATAGGCAATACCGGTGGTGAGATTCGAACATAAGTTTTATTCTGAAGCCCATGCTTTTCTCACCATGATTTGCTGACTTCCATAAGTCTGTGGACCCAATGATATATATAGTCATCCCTCGGTATATGTGGGGGATTGATTCCAACAGTCCCCATGGATACCGAAATCCATGGATGCTCAAGTCCCTTATATAAAATGGTGTAGTATAGCTGGCTCTCTGCATCTGCATGCTCAACAAACTTTGGATCAAATTTCAGTCTGAATACAGAGGACTGACTGTATGTTGGGACTGTTTTAAGCAATTAGGTGTGCAGGCCCAGAAGGGTTTTACCAAAACCATTCAAAATGGGAAGAGACTGACATCTCTCCAGCATGATAAAATCAGGGTGGAGTCTCAAAAATATGCATTAAGGGCCTACTATGTGTCAGGCTCTGGGGATACTGTGGTTGATCAAGACACAAGGTCCCTAACTTCCAAGGGGCTTACATTCTAATGAGGGAGATAAAAAGATACTCAACAAGCCAACAAATGTGTTTCAGATGGTGACCAATGTTTTGAAAACATTTGGCAGGGTACAGGCATGAAGGGTGACTATGGTATGTGACAGCTGTTTTGAAGAGTGGTCAAGGAAGACTTCCCTGAGGAGGTGATGTCCTTGCTAAGACCCAAATGAAGAGAAAGAGGCAGACACATCCTGGATGTGTTCAAGGATCAGCCAGAAAGGCAGTGCGGCTAAAATGAAGTGACTCAGAGTATGGCAGGAGAGGTCAGGGAGGTGAGAGGTGCCATGTAATGGAAACCCACATCCAAGAAAGGGCACACATCCGGAGCAGTGCGTGGAGGAGCGGCACGCAGGTGGCCATGGCTGCTGTCAGACAAGAGAGGTGGCAGTATGCTGGCATAGCAGGCTCTCAGTTCAACAGCTATGCCAGCATCTTGCCTCCTCTCCAGTTCCAAGTTACAGGGGCAGCACCATGCCTCTTCGATGTTTTACTTTTCCAGAATCTTCCCTTCCACCTGAGGGAGGGAAAACACACTCATTAATTGAAAATGCAAACTGGTTTCTGAACATTACAACACAATCTTCTTAGAGCATCCAATTTTGAAGATGTAGTTAAGCACAGGAAGGTTGTGGCTAGTTTCTTTTTTTCATGGCCTTTGATCTAAAATGAGTCCTGAGAATGTTTACTGACTGCTTGTGAAACGACGGGGGGAAAATGCTGACAAAAATTTTAAGTCAGTAAAGTCTGAAGTTGATGACAGTTAATTATAGGTTATTACCACTATATTCACAGTCCACGGTACATCCCAGTGACTCTCAGTACAGTTTTATTTTTACTCTAATAACGCTCTTGGTCAATTTCTGCCACTCAGATGTACTCAAACAATAACAAACTGTCACCCTGCAATGTGTAGTTCACTGCTTTATGTGCTCTTAAAAATAGTGCCCCTTTGAGCCAGTAACTCCCACCTGGGAACTTAATCCACAAGAACATTTGCAAAAGCACCAGTATTATGTCCAAAGATGTTCACTGAAACACAGTTTTTAATAGCCAAGGAACTAGAAACAACCTGAATGTCCATCAGTATGATTGATATTGGCTAAATTATGACTATAAATTATGATATAGTCTCACAATAAAGTATTTCGTCATTCTTACAAAAGATTATGGCATAAGAATAATGACACAGTGTATGAGAACTTTTGTGTCAGTGAAAAAGTATGTATAATCATACACATATCCTGGGGTGCACATATAAATTTTTTCTTAAAGGGTACATGAGTGATTTATTATTTTAAATAATGGTTTATTATTTTAAAAGTAATTGGATGACAGGATTATAAATTATTTTTGTTTTCCTCTTAATATACATTTCTAATAAAAATACTAATAAATATTACTTACAAAAAAAATGAACCTAAGATATACCCACATAAATATAAAACATTGCGCTGCATAGTGCTACCAAGGTACAGATAAGAAAGAATCACGTTCACTTAAACTTGACTAATATCAATTGCATTTGTCAGAAACAAAAGTTCACTGTTCCCTAAGTCTGGAGCTAGGCATATACAGACACATTCACTTATACATGTGCACGATGTGGCACACATTTCTAGTGGGAGGACAGGAGGTAATGAGGGTTCTATTGCACAAGACCCTGTAAAAATTGTCCTGGGGCTAGAGAACTGGTGGAAGAGGTACTAATTGACTTCCTAGAGTACAATTCAACTTGATCATGATCTATTAATGTAAAGGTATTTAGGAATTTTTGGTTCATTTTTGGTTCATCAAGTACAGAACATTAGTTCGAAATTAATGGTAAATACAATACAGCTTAGGTTACAAAATGCACCACTGAATTAAGAAGATTTAATTAAATCAAATTTCTTCCAAAAGTTTAGTCTTTTTAAAATATTCCTAATATTCATAATTGAGAGGAAGATGTAGATTGCCATCATTTTAGAAGGAAGAGACTACATATTTGAAAACAATAATTCCTTGGGACTTTTTCATATCCATTTTGCATATGCAAAAGAAAACTGAAAGCTAGCAACTATCTGATTTACCAGTCAGATGCAGTAGATACAGCAGATACCTGAGAAGTCATACAGGCTATTTTTAATGAAGATCACTTAAAGGGAAAAGATAGGATAATACAATAACCTGCCCCATGTTCCTCTTCCTTATTTACTTGCATTTTTTAAAAATAGGATGAAACTTACTTTTGTAAGTTATCAAATAATTGCTCAATTTATAATCTTAAAGTCTAGAACAAGATCATGCCCTTCCCCTACTAAAGAAGTTGCTGCTGTTAAAACTTGGGTCCTTTTGTTAATTTCTCTGATGTATCCAGGGAAGATGGCTTCCATCAGACACTGGTAAAATGCACCTCCTCACCACATACACCTCAGACAAATTTCTTGCAAAAATACAGCCTAACCATGAATTATGTTACAACTGGAAAGCAGAAAAATATTATGGGTACCTGATTATAGCCTTTGGCAGTTAAGGTTAAACTTTGAAAAATACTGTCAATGAAATGCCCTGGAGAGAACGCAGCGCCTATTTATAATTTTTTTCCTAAAAGAAGAATAAAAATAATTTCTAAAAACATCTCAAACTTACTAAACCTTTTAGTAGTAAAATTAACAAAATAAAGTTTAAATTATAGAACTTTCAAACTATTTTAACTAACTTTAAATTCATTTTAAATGAATAATCTGATTTCATTTTGTGAGTAACTGATTTATAACCATTCTGGCAGCAAATCCAGCATGTCCCAGACATGAGTGGGACAGGAGGCAGTTAGCTACACCAGCCCCAGTTAGTACACAGATATAAAGAATGAGAACAACTCAATCACAGAAAAAAAGAAAAATGGTGTAACTAGTACTCAGTGTGTTTTTCCAGAGCTGGAATACAATCTACTTAACGCTTTATTAAAAAAAAGTTTTCTAAAAGTGGCTGGAGGTAGGGGGCTGATTATGTATAAAGAGCTAGAATGTCTTATTTTTCAAGTACAGTATTATGGAAAAATCTGTGGTCCAATCAAGAACATAACTGTGGGGAAAAAATAACATTCACTGAATGTGTTGGTATTGCTTTTGGGAACAGACAATTTGACAGGATGTGCTTAAAGCTACTCCCCAACTGATAGAAGCCAGATGTGTGTCTGCCCTGCATCTAGGGGACTGCAAGAAAGAAAGGGGTAAAGTTATACATATATATATAATTATATATATATTTATTTATATAGTTATATATATAATTATATAAACTATATATAAAAAATAAGAAATAAGACTATATAAATATATATTATACATTTTAATTTAGAAATATTAATAAAACACAACTGAATATCTGTATCAGGCATCAGAAACAACCCCCAAGCTGCAACCACTAAATTAAAGATGAACTGGCAGAAAGGGTTGGGTTTTTATTCCTTGCCCTCCCCACTAGCCCCTGGCTTTCCTGCTGGAATATCTCATACTCCCCTCTGCCAGTCCAATGTCCACCTCCCCATACACACATATACTGTGGCACCTACCAGGCTTGTTCTCCCTCAAAGAACTCCATTCCCCCAAATTACAGTCCTCTACCCATTCTAAACTGCCTTTCCTCTTTGCATACGTTCTCTGTGGGAATGAGAAAGAAGAAATTTATCCCTTCATTATAGGAATTTAAGACAAACTGCAAATGGTTCAAAGGCTTAAGCCTTCAAGGGGACCTAACTTCTTTAGGAGAAGAGTATTATACAAAATTAATTTTTAAGGAGAATATACGGAAGATGGTTTTAATAGGGGGATCACTATCCTACAACTTCCTGCCTAAAATAGGCCAAGATTAAATCATCTACCATTTTCCTAAATTCATGTAAACCCAGTGAGAAAGGAAGTGGGGGGAGAACCAATTCTCTTGAGAAAATGGTATGTACTTTTAAATTTTTTCCCCCTTTTAACCCTCAGAAAGGTGGTTGCAGTGGGTATTATTATCCTCTATTTATAAACGATTGAGCTAAGGCTGAGAAAGTTTAATTATCTCAAGTAAACAGACGAAAGTTAACCTACCAATAATTCCATTACTTTAACATTTGTTGGCATCTATTATATGCCAAACATTGTGCTGAAGACAGGTCTCCGTCCATAGTGAGTTTCCCAAGTTGGGGCAGGGGTAAACCCTTAACACATTATATATCTCAACTTAATTTGGTAAGTCCTATGATCAGTTATGCACAAAGTGTATTAAGAGAAAACATAGCATTGTGATGGATTACAATTTACGGCCTCAATTCTCCCTGTATTCGCATTCTGGCCATGTAACTTTGCAGTACCCATTCTGACTCTGGAGTTATTAGCTGTGTAATTCACTTTAGTCAACTTGTTACATTAGCAAGACAGGATGCAAGCAGAGCTTAAAAAGCACTGTGAGACTGTGCTTGCCTCCTCTTTCCTGAGCCTTAGCCATCACTATGAGAACACACCTAGACTACTCTACTGAAAAATAAGACACATAGTGCAGAGTCTCCCCGGTCGTCCCAGCCAAGGCCAGCCTAGATAAGTCAATAGCCTGCCCTGACATGTGAGCATGCCTAACCAAGATGAACAGAGCTGCTTAGCTGACCACCCCAATGTGTAAGCAAATAAGCACTTCTGCTGAACTCCTTTGGATTTTTTTCTGGTTGTTTGCTATGCAGCATTATTGCCTGACGATAAGTGACATAAATAATGATTAAGACTATGTGCTCTGGATTTAGGCTGACAGGGTCAAAATTATCCTGAGATCAGTGTAGGCCATGTTTGTTCAAGCCATCCATTTCACTAAAGTCATAGCGAAGTCAACAGACATCCAAGTTCCTTCCAGCACTCTGCTGGTAAATTGTAGGATTTCAGTGAATATTAATAAATGAGTAAACTTTGATCAAGCACTGTTTTGCTAGATGGTGGGCTCCTTGAGGATAGGAGGCAAGTCCCATTTATCTCTGCATCCCCAGGACACAATGTGATACAAGGCCTTCAGCAGAAAGGTCAGTCAGTATTTGTTGAATAAGAGAATAGTAAGGATTTGGGTTATTTTATCAAATCAATGGGAAGCTGCCAAAGAGCTGTAAGGAAGCAACATGAGAAGCTTTGTGTTTTTAAAAACACAATTTTTTTCCTAAGTTTCAACACTCTTTTATCTCTTTATTTTTAAGACTTGTGATGTGGCAAGATGACTCTGGCTGCTCTTTAGTAGTGAATGGACAAAGGGGCCAGAATGGATTAACGGAGACCAGCTGGCAGCCACGAAGGTTGTCCAGTCAGAGATGGTGTCAGCTTGGATTAGAAGAAAAAAGAACACAGATTCTAGATATATTTGGGAGGCACAATAGAAAAAACTTGCTTGAGGGCTTAAGGAAATAGAAGAACCAAGAAAAAAACCCAGTTTCCTGGTCTGTGCTCCTGGATGGGCAGCGGTGACTTTCACTGAGATAGGGAACTCTGAAAGAGGACAAATATTTTAAAAATGTAGACTCCTAATTAGAGAGATCTTGAGTTAATCCCGGTATAAAGCCACCATCTGGAAATTCAATTTAAAGAATCTGTGGTATCAATTTACTTCAAGATTGATGTTCCTTGAACAGTAAATTGTAACCTGTTGCACTAGAAAAGTTCATCTGCCTTATGTGGCCAAAGTGATCTGAAGGAAAGCCATGCTGGGTCTTTGTTAGAGGACAAAATACAACCCTGCTGCGGAAACTTCTTGAACTATATTAAACCTTTAAAGGAAATTAAGCTTAAGGAAGAAGAGAGTGTATGTGACACATTTGAAATCAGTTTTAGAGACTAAGGGTGAATCCTTTCCTGCTTAACAAACTTTCCATGGACCTAAAAATTGAACTAGACTCTAGAGCGCTCCATATACACAAAGTATGTGCTCTTACTTTGCTCCCTTACATTCATCTTAAACTCCATATTCCTAGAATTTCATTTAATGCAATTATTTTTAAAAATCTAATTGTTTAAGGTCATGATTCAATTATCCTTTTGAATACTGCTATTGCCACCACACTGTGGTCTATACCAATGTAAAAGCATTGGCTTGATTTGGTAACTGGCATCTTTTCCTAAAGATTTTAGTCCTTAATCAAGCCCTTAAAACATGTCCTTTATTAAATTAAAATGTTTATTTTACAATAGGGTCATTACTTTATTTGAGTATGAGTCATTCTATTTTCTCTTGATTTCATGGCCATGGACTGCTACCCCAATCCTAGCTAGTCACCTAAAATTGTGTGCTGTTGGCCTTAAAGGGGTTACGAGAGACTGGGGATAGAACCAGGCAAACCTATCAACACTTCTAGAAAGAGACCAGAGCATTCTGATGGTGGGTGAGCAATATTTTCATGTGTGAAAATGTAGAGAAGGTGGAGCTGTTGTGAGTCACACAGGAGGTGAGTGACTTACCAGTAATATATGATACCTCTGAAAGCCCAGCCAAGGGGACCCCTTTAACCACTGGATAGCCGTCACCCTTAAAGATCTGGTATAGTGCATACCTTAAAAAACAAAATCTTATAAAAATATTGAATCACTATGCTGTACACCTGAAACTAATATACCACTGTAAATCAACTGTACTTCAATAAAAAATCTTTATAATGGTTGAGTTTCCCATTAAATTCATATCCTAGATCCTCCAAAGCCTTAACCAAAGGGAGGATGAATTTAGAATTTATTAAGTGTCAAACACTTTACATCTATTCTGTGATTAAATCCTAACTCCGAACTGAAGAGTTGTTGAGGAAAATTATCTCCATTTTGTGCATGAGGAAACTAAACCTCAGAAAGGTTAAGTAACTAGTTAATAATCATATTGCTAGTAAATGTTACAGCCAGAATCAGCATGTCTTCCCCCATACACTGTATCTGTGCTCCCATACTGAATTCCAGCTTCACCAGCTTTATTTCCTAGTTAACAACATGGCTCTCCCTGTGCAGCTAGATTCATCTCACCATCTCCGTAGCATGCCAGATCCACCCCCAGATACACTGTGTTCACACCATTTCTTCTGTCCCTGAAATATTCTTCTAAATGATTATTCTGCTTCATGATTCCAAAAGGATCCACCCAAAAGGAAGCATTCTGAACACAAAAAATTATCCACCAAGTTGATTCACAGCAAATCTATAAAGGACTCAGTCTTCTTCTTTATCAGTAATCTTTGGGACACCGTGTAAACATAATAAAAATATAAAACATGCTAGATGTTTACCTGTGAGCCAACCACCACTAAATTCAGACATAAAGAACACATTACACGGAATCGTCCAAGTAATCCAAAAACCAAAGGCTCTCAAATATCTCCATCACCTGTAAGTCGTGGACAATGCTTAGCCTTAGAATGCTAAGTCTCCAGCCCTTTGCAAGTGTTGTTCCCTAAAGCCTACTAACCCCCTCCTAACATGCCCCTAGGTCTCCCTGGAAAACCAGAATTCATCTGCAAGACTGCTCAGGTAGTGTCTTGCTGCTGTTGCTGTTAAATGCCCTATTCTAACAATGGAACAGACTGAGGAATGCTAAGTTATATTTACTGGAGGCTGTTTGTTTTGTTTTGTTTTGTTTTTTAATGGTCCCTTGCAGGTAATTTTGGTGCTACTGGAAGGCACATTGACAAACTGGGCCCAATCCGTGTATACTTTTGCTCAAATTAAAATCCAACGCCCTAAGCCGCTAATGATGACGGGGCAGTTTTCAGACCCAGAGATTACCAAGGCTCCAAGAAGAGCTGGATTCCAGAAGGGGACTTTAGAAAGGAATATGGCCTGACTACGTCAAGGAGATTGGAGTAAAGGTCACAGTGCACAGGCTGCAAGTAACCTGGGGTAGGAGTTGGCGAGGTGGACGGTCTGTAGGAGAGAAAAGCAGTGACAGCAACAACAATGCTTACCATTTGTTTCTACTCCGTGCGGATACCATGCTAGGCTTTCATATACTTTACTGGACTATTTCCAGTCCTCCCAAAAGCCCTGCAAGGTCACATCATCATTTCTATTTTATTCTCTTTATAGAGAATGTGCAAAATTGATGCTTTATAACCCAACTCTGATTCATGAAAAGGAGTTCTGCTTTGTTTAAGAACAAAATACCAGCTTTTCCTTTGCACTTTTTCCAGCTGTGCTACCCTTTCACTAAATATATCTCCAAGTTCTTGTCTAGGGCTAAAATTTTCATTTTAATACCTGCCAAGGGAAGATAAATATTAATAGATGTTAAACAAGAATCAGAGTAAATGTGTGTATTTTTAGATATTTCCTCTAAACAACTCGAGCTGCTCTAGAAATACTTATTAAAGTGTATAAATCATCTTCCCAGTAAATGCTTACAAAAAACTCAAATAAGCTCAAGGAAGAAAAGAGAAAAAATGGAGAACAAAAGAAAACCTGGAGAACCAAAGACACAAGACCAGCTTCAGTGAGGAGGAGGCAAGTCCAAACAGTAACGAACTTGGCAGTGCACTGAGGGGGCTGCCCTCTGGGCCACAGAAGCAACATCATACTTAAACTGTCATCACTAGCCTTTTATGCTACTCTTTCTGCCAGCATTTGGTAATCTGATACAACCACAGGAAAAAGTGCTTGTCCCCCCAGATGGTGAGGAAGCCCCTGCCCTTGAGATTTTTGTTTTTCATAGGACAGGGTATATTACTACAAATATGTTTATCTTTTATGACAATGAAGATCCATTTACATATTCCTAATTATATTTCTGCTAATATTGACAGGAATTATATTTTACTGAAAGACCTACGTCTTGATTACTGATGTCAGCCTGAGAATGTTCACTCAAAAATGCAAGAAACACAAAATCAAAATTTCATTTCCTGATGACAGTCATTAATTAGTATGTGGCGTTCTAAGGCAAATAAACACATGTTACACTTTTAAGACAAATATAAGAAGAGACTTTGCCTTACTAATTTACAATTAGCTTTCTCTCCTACAGACATAACTTGTGCTGGGATTTTAGCAAGATAAAATACTTAAAAAGGAATGGAGAATGCTTTAACTAGATAATTTCAACTTTGGTTCTACCATGTTTGATATCCAGAAGAAAATGCAAACTACTCCATTTACTGTATTGCAAAGTATCTGCTGCTGCAAGGACGATGACATTTTAAAGACCTGAAACAAAGAATTAGGCTGGATTATTCTGAGAAGAAGCAAATAGGAGACAAGGCACTTTTCAAACACAATGGGATGGTTCGAACAGACCTAGGGACACATGGATTTCAAAAGAAAGTTAGTAAAAAGAAAATGTAAACCAAAAAAATACAACTCATTACGCTCCATTTAAAATATTACATAATGAATAATGAAAACGTCTTCATATAATAAATTAGAGTTTCACATTTAAACCTTCATAATATTTATTGAAAGAGAGAAATGTATATTTTTAGAAATACTATTCTATTTAAATTATGCCTTAGAAATCCTACTAAAAATTTACTCTGTAACTTAAGGTGATTTTACTGATCCATTTCAGAAACATTAAAAAATAAGCACTCTAATTAAAATGTATATTTTCCCCAGTAAACTTAAATGTTAAGAACTACATTTATTTTTCATATATGGTAACCACGTAAAAGTGTATGATGGAATATCAATGGATAAATCCTGGGAAAATACAACTCTTTATCTCCAATCACGTTTTGAAAGCACAGATATTTGCTTCTCTATAGAGTTTTACTACTCAGTTTATTTTTGACTTACAAAATGTATTAAAAGCAGCATAATGATGAGCAATTTTGTCCCAAGTTCCACATCAGAAGATCAGATTCCAATCTTCTTCCAGATAAGAAACTAACTTTTCATTTCCTCCACATTTCATGATCACCTGGGGGATAAGGTGAAACTGCTGAGGGTACAAACTACAGCCTGGGGTTGGAGCTAAGCAAACTATTCTCCTTTCTGGGAATTCTAGTGCTTTCAGAGTTTCCAGCACAACAGGGTTCTCAAGCCCTTGCAGGTCACTAGAATCCTTTTACTTACTCCTGGACCTCACAGCACAGTGAATAAATCAGAATCTCTAGAAATGGGGCCTGAGCATTGGCATGTTTATAAAAGCTCCCCACATGATTATCATGTGCAAGCAGGGTACAGAACCACAGATAGAAGGCTTTAAGACAGAGAGATGGTTACATCATGGTCAGCTTAACAAGCTGGTGAACCAATAATGTTGAGTGGAGAAAAAATGAGGGGAAGCCTCCATGATGAACTGATAACAACCAGAGAAAGCTCTATCTGTAGGTACATGAGGATGGAGCCAATAGCCAGAGAATGTTAAGTCCTGGGCAAGCTGTGTGCCTTTAGGCAAATCCTCTAAGTCCCCTGGAGTGCAGAATTGGAGGAGAAGGCAGAGTGGAAGATTCACCACTCTTAACCACAGCTGTTTTGTCTGTTTTCTATGTTTTGCTTCTGCAGGATTCTGTGACTAAGAACAGCATGAACACGGCTGATCCGCATGTCCTCTAAGGTCTCTTCTGAGGTAATTTTACAACATCCCGGGTAACATAAATACGAGGAATTGGCTTACTGGTCCAGCATTAAGTTAAGAATAAAAAAGAATTTAAGATAATCACAGTGATGCTTCTGTTCTCTGTGGTCCTACACCCACTCTTCCCCACAGATCAACTCTGTGGGCAGGAGGAGTTTATCCAAGATGCTCCCCCATCCTCACTGGCCTTCCCTCTCCCAGCATCTCCCAGGTACACAATATCTCTGTGATTTTCCCCTCCCACCATTGCACCAGATTGCACTCTTTTATGAGTCAATTCAGATTATCTGTAAAGTAAATGTAATCAACTCATGCCCAGATTATAGCCTACATTTGAGGCCCTAAAACATCACTTTTTCTGGAGACAAATTTTCATTATGGAATAAAGAGGCTATACGTGTTCCAGCAGTCTTCTGGGTTTACCTCTCCAAATCAGCTCTCCACCCTGCTCTCTGCCCTGGGAGGCAGACCTGTGACAGACTATATAAACAATTCCCCAGTCCTCTGACTTCCTGCTGGTGACAGCACTGAGGAGTCCTGATAGGCGAGATCAGAGGAAAGAGAGGGAAACTGGGATGTAAATTCCCTGGGCTTGCTCCCTGTGGGGCTGTGCCCCTCAGCCCAAAGTCATAGGTCCACTCCAAGTGGCCCTCTTGCAGGTTCCAGTTATTCCCACCCCTCACCTTCTTGTCTAGGAGTGCAAACCGTCTCTGTTCTTAGAAGCCCTTCTTACTCTGCCCCCTCTCTTTTAAATAGTTCCTTTATTGAACCCGACAAGAATTATCCTAATTTGAGTGATCTGTTTCCTGATAGGCTCCTGACGTATTTGTTGGCCAAAGATTTTCACTTTTAGATTTTTCAAGAAATGATGAGAGATGTATGCAAAGATTCAGGGGTGTCATTAACTATTTTGAAGAGATATACCAGAGTCAGGACTGATCAGAATGAATGACACCTGTGTCCTAGAGGCCTGCTACTGTGCCAGGCCAGGCATTAAATTAGATCATGAGGAGTCCAGGAGGGGTAGAGAGAGGGGACTCAGGATGGCTGGGGTAGTGACTACTTTCCAATCAGTATGGAAATATTCCAGTATTTTAGCAAGTATAGCCAAACCAGCTGAAGGTTAGTGAATCCTGTATATAATTCTGTTCATTGCAGAATGATTTATGATAGGAAACAAACAGAAAAGCTTAAAGAAAAAATGGAGTACAGTAAAAAAAGAAGTTGCTACAATACATTTTAAAGTGAATCGTAAAGCCCTTTTGGAGATTATGGCGAGCATTTTCACTTCATCCCTTCTCAATTAAGACTTACTGCTTAAGTTTTATAGACCAGATTAAAGAACTGACGCAGTTCAGCACCGATGAGCTAACAACCAAGTGGAGAAGGTGGACAGACTGAAAAATAACACATCACTCTAACACAGGCAAGAACAGAAGCAGCTAAAGATTTTAAAATACAGGGAAAGAGATGACTTTTGTTTGGAAGGAGGTCATGAAGAGCTTCACAGAGGAACTAATGACTGAGCAGGACTGTGAAGACTAAACAATGGTTCAAAAAGCAGATAAGGCAGGATGGAACTTTTCTAGGAGAGAAACAGTCCATGCAAATGATCTCAGGCATGAAACAGCCAGCAACTAAACGGAATTAGCTCTGCTCTCTTTCTCCTAAAATAGAAACTTGTAAGGATCTTGACTTTGAGGGGCACGGAGTAAGCATTTATGAAAAAAATACTATATATCAAGGATTAGGCTAGTTCTGGTTTTTTTTTTTTTTTTCCCCCAAACTGAGACCATATTACAAATAAGAAAACTGAGGCCCACAGAAGTAAGGGCTATTTTAGACATCTCTGGAATTACACCTTCACGGGTAGTTACTTTGTTTATATTATTCTTATGTTTATATGCAATCTTTTTTCCCTTGTTTTTATATTGTATTCTATCACTTGCTCTCATTACATGGAAAGGATTAAGATGAATTAATGGTGTCCAGGGTTTTGGATTTACCCACCAGAGCACTTCCTCATCGTAACAAGAATTAATTCACTGCTGGTACCTGTCCATAGTGTGTATGTGTGTATGTGTGTGCATGTGTAGGGGGCAAGTAGGAATGGGACATGTCATAAATGTAAGCAGTTTAGGGAGCAAGTGATCAGAAAATAACATGTGCCACGCTAGAATAATCACCTTAAAGGTGAAACCTTCAATGAAAGCAAATCTTTAAGAAATTCAACATAGGAATTAAATTCTTTTAAAATTACAGGACGTTCTGGGCTCTGGATCTGGTAGAATTTATCAAAACTATTGATAAATACTTGTACTTGTCATTTTGAAAATATTTTCCAATATTAACTATTTTAGGCCACTTATTTTTATTAGAATGGGTTAATTCTGGGGTTATTAATTTTTGCTACTTCCTAAGTATGCAAAAAGTAATTATTTAATAATATGCCTATGTGGGCCAAAATCTACAAATGTTTAATGTAGGTATCAGGTCAAGCGTCACTCTACAGCCATCTGAATAATGCAGAAATCAAGTTAAGCCCAGTCTGTCTCTCGCCATTAAGGGATTTCATTTGGGCATAAATTTATTTGGCCAAGACAATAAATTCAGTTTTTCTTCAGCACAAACCAAATTACTTTCTTAAATGTTTGTTGCTTTACTCCATTTAGATCTCTGGTCTTTGAAGCCCAGGCATCCAATTAAGAATCTTTTAATTCTATTATAGCTCAATCTTATACCACCTGACTTCAATGGGATATTCTCTACAAAAAAGCAAGCTGACTTGAGTTCCTTTAAACTTTGAGAAAGTTAATTAATATTCGCCAAGCACTTTGAAGATAAAGTGTAAGTGTCAAGAGTAATAATTATTTTTAAAAATAAAATCACAGGGAGCTACCATTCTATAATTTTTTGGTGCATCTTTATTATTTTTTTAATCCATGCTTCAATATCCCTCAAAGTGAGGAGGCGGTGCAGATATAAGCATGTAGCCTGTATTTTCTTTCAAGTAAATGCAAAGTCAGGCCAAAAAAAATGCACTTTCCGTACCACATTTTGCTCTCCACAACTTTTAGGCACAAAGCACATTTAAAAGCACTATTCTGGGGACTTCCCCGCTGGCGCAGTGGTTAAGAATCCGCCTGCCAATGCAAGAGACACGGGTTTGATCCCTAGTCCAAGAAGATCTCACATGCCGCGGAGTAACTAAGCCCGTGCACCACAACTACTGAGCCTGCGCTCTAGAGTCTGCAAGCCACAACTACTGAAGCCCGCGTGCCTAGAGCCCGTGCTCTGCAACAAAAGAAGCCACCGCAATGAGAAGCCCGCACACCACTATATCTTCCATGCAGACCCCTCCACCTAGCCTTAGCATTACATCTGTGTTACCCCAAATAACCAAGTGTTAGAATTCAGCCTATTTTCTCTATGTATTACATCAAATTGTCAAATACCATGATTCAGACTGGCATGGAAATTTGATAAATTATATAATTAAATTTTTAACACTTTAAATAGACTTTAAAAAGGATGATCTCTCAAAAGACAAACTCTAGTGGATCCAGTAGTGGGAACCTAAATCTAAGAATCTAGAAGAACCCACTGATTTCCTTGTAGGAGTTATAAACTGTGGTGAGGCTGAGATTAGATGCCCGCCCTCCCGCCAGTACCTCTGCTTATGAAGCCTTTGCACAGTGTGGCCTTCATACAACCTGTGTGTGTGTGTGTGTCTGTACACACTACATTTATCAAGTTGAGTACATGGTGGTGGTTTATGGAGGTCAGGGGCACTTGACAGAGGAAGTGCCAAGAAATCTTCTTTCTGCCAAGAAATCTGTAAAAATTTCATATCATCATGCTTCTGAATTAGTAACTCATAAAAAGTAAAATTAAACTAATTCATAAATTTCAATAGTATAAAACATTGCAGATTTGAAATTAATTAATAAAAATATTCCCAAGTCTAGGAAGACGATAAAATAGCTGTCTTGTGTGTTACTGGAATAACATTTGTTTTCTTCCTCCATTGGTAGCTATTAGAATTTTACCTGTGGTGATGAAGTGTTCCACAATATGCAGGGTGGTAATTTCAAAACCGTCTCATGAAGTTAGATCCCCATGTCTTTTAAGCTAGTAACTAACCAAGCAGAACATTTTCATATAAAAAATCCAGTAAAGCTAAGAAAGGTTTGACAAGTTAATACCAATCTACAGAGGAGCCAGCAGAAAATAAAATACACACCAAAGTCATTCATGGATGGAGGGCAGAAAACTCTTGGAATGGTGAGAAAAATCATGGCGTAGCATATTTCGCCCTGGCAAACAAGGTCAGCTCTAGGTTGGTCCTTCCCAGGAAGCTGAATGAACGCTCACTTTTTAAAGTGCCCATTCACAGTAGGTTTTATACAATGCAAGCATAACAGTGCTTGTTTTGACAAATATATCATCTCTTTGTGCTCAAAGGCACGTATGGCTTGTCACTTGGTAGATTACTTCTTGAAAAGGAAGTCCTGCTGTCAGAAATTACTGAGATATTAAAAAAAAGGGTTTTTAGGAGGTGGGGATTGGAAGAGTCAAGGACAGCATAGCTACTTTTGCTAATGTTCTAATCATAGGTATAGTTACCATTCAAGCCAAGTGGAAGCTGAAAAGTCTTGAAGATATAGACTAGAAGAAAAGTCAACAGGGA
Source organism: Eschrichtius robustus (assembly GCF_028021215.1). Lineage (NCBI taxonomy): Eukaryota > Metazoa > Chordata > Mammalia > Artiodactyla > Eschrichtiidae > Eschrichtius > Eschrichtius robustus. The sequence continues at coordinate 70,626,018 of NC_090833.1, forward strand.
TACTGCAGACTATGATTCAATTAAAGGAAGAACCATAGAATCTTAGGATGTGAAAGCTTGGATGGAACCTTTATTGGACTAGATTGGATAGTCTAATTGCCTTATTTAACCAATTCATAGAAGTAAAAACAAATCATCTGTGAGACCTCTTAATCTACAAGAAATAACAAATTCACATTAAATGTGCATGATACATAATTTGCTTATCTAATGTGTGGTATGAGATGCAACAGAGAGTAAGCCAGGCTATGGAGGGGATGGCCTCGGTGCACTCTTTTTCTTGTTCCTGGCTTCATGACAAAGAAGGCAGTCACAGGTACAGAAGTAGGGTGTCAAAGGCTTAATTACTTTGCAACTAAAGGTTCTTTTTGGAACATTTTGCTTCATGTTCTCAAACATTGTTCTTGTCTGTAATTTCTACATATTCACATGGAAATTGCTTATGTTATAAAAATACACTCCAAATCTGACTTTTTCTGAAAGGGTAGGAGGTTGGGGAGAACTTTTCTTGGCTACTCACCATGTGCTAGGGATTTTACATAGTTGCTCTCAGGTAATCTTGATCATCACCCTATGAAATATGGTATTACATCCATTTCATATGAAATAGAATTGAGGTTTCAGAGGGTGAAGTGATCTGCCGAGAGCCAAAGAGCTGGGAAATGGCAAAACCAGGATTCAAACCTGTCTTGCTCCAAACTCAAGGTGCTTCCAATTAAATTATTTTAAAAGCACGTTTAAAATATCTAATTCTTGTCCAAGGAGTAGTCAGGCAAGCCATGCAGTGGGGTTTTCCCTTATTATAAAAGAATCACTGTGGGGCTTTCAAGTGATGACTTTATGCTTGAAACCAGTATTGGAATCGGGGCAAAGTGTGGTCTTTCAGATTAGCCTGCTTCTTACCCCCTTGTTCCCCATCCTTTTTCTTCATGGCTTCCAAATACTCTCCTTCTACATACTCTTATTGTTATTACAGACTTTCATTTTTCTCCCTACACTTTTGAAATTAAATAGAACCAACAGATGGTGGTTGAAGTACTATAATGGTGTTGGTAGCTCATTATCATTCATGGTGGACATGTTCCCAATATGTGATATATAGCAGCATTTTTACTTCTCCTGTTTAACTCTGATGCTGTTTCTACAAATCCTTGCCATGTGATATGATGATATGGCCGTGCAATAGGAGAGCAGATATCTGCGTTGCCCTAACTAGTAACCAAAGAATTCTGAAACAGATATTCTGGACGTGTGTAAAAAATAAATATGATGTGTGATGGTCACAGAATTCAAGTTTTAAGTAGCTTCTCCAGGTCACACAGCTCTGAAGTGGTATGATCTATGTTACAAAGGAAGCTTCACTCTAGTGTCTATGCTTCTAACTACTTGGCTATTTTGCTTCCCACCAGAACTGACTATAAGTAAAATTATTAACCACCTCAGACAAAATACAAAGAGTCTAACGAGTACACTCAAAGGAAAAACATACCATGTGTTGAAGAACGACTCCTAGAACGTATGAGTTGTTCTGTTTTTGATTAATCAGGCATAAATTATCAAACAGATTATGTAATTTCAGAAAAATAAAACCAGTATGAACATAGAGAAAAAGGAGTAGGTGTTCATGAAACCACTAGAATCACACTTTTATGCAACCCATTGTAGGAAATGCATTTTACGTCATGACCTGTTACACAATGCATATATAACAAAAACAAAAGTTTTACAAAGCAATACTTATAATCACTATGTGCAATGCACTTTGTTATTTCACTATTTCCTTTCTTAAATAATGCTTATGGTGACGCACATAATTGATTTCATGATACACTAATGGGTCAGACCCACGCTTTAAAAACCCCTCTGCCAGAGGACTGTCAAATTCTGTGCTGCCACTGTCTTTATCTTGTCCAAGGCAGACAATATTAATGGATCAGAGCATTCATTCCAATGAGTTCAGTCAGGCCTCAGGACTCTTTCCAAACTGGTGTTCTAGGCAGCAAATATCAACTGGAATTGGGACAGTCACTATCTAATTTCCAAGGGGACAGGGTACAGAGGTAGAATAGCTCTTTTTGTTATTTGCTCTCTTTATATCCCTAGTGCTTCCTTTTGTCTGGCACACAGTAGGTACTCAAATATCCATTACAAAGATGAATCAGTAAACGGTCACTAGGATTAGAGAGTAAGCTTTGGCTCTGAAACTTCCTCTGTGAATCCTTTCTCTCCCTCTCTTGGCTACCTTGTTACATCTTTAAATGTGAAGTTTCCATGATTCAATGGCTTAGAGTACTGTATGTACGCTCCCTTCTTTCCAAACCCCATCTTGTAATGAAAGTGCACTAGGCTACTTGATGTTATCTCTACTACTTTCAAAAACAATTGGTTTACATTGAAAGAATTACCAAAAAGGATTATGAAGTTGAAAACCATGGTAGAGTTCCTTGATAAACTAGTCCTGGAAGGAAGAAGAAAAACTGACACCTCTGGACCTGGGCTGGATATCGGTGAATCTATGCTCTCACTTCAGCCTTTCAATAGTATGAGCAGTTTCATAGCATTACCCCATCTTACTGGTGGAGAATCAAACCCTTAAAAAAAGAGGTGAGGTCACACAGTAAGTGTTTGGTAGAGCCAGTATTTAAATCTAGGTATTTCACTGATCTTTTTATTATATCTCAGCTACTCGTGAAAACGGCATACTAAGTTACAAACAATGACCAGAAGCCTTGAATCCATTTGAAGTGTGTGAATTTAACAAGTTATCACACTGCAAAAATAAAACCCAATACCTTAGTAATGTACTTCAGCATATAACATTATTTTTTTCTTCACCAAATCTTTGTGAGTGTTTCACTGCTGGGTATGTTTTTCTTGGCAGCTGTTAATCTTGGCTCAGACATAAATTCTTACTGCAGAGTAATTCAAATGTGTTAAGTCCTCTATTACACAGAGGAAAAACAAGACTCTGTGTGTGTGTGTGTGTGTGTGTGTGTGTGTGTGTGTGTTTATGTGGGTCAAGTCCAAGGGGAAGTATAAAATGGAAACAATATATGATTTGGGGGTGTGTAGCACAGTTAAAAGAAATTACAGGTAGAATCACAATTTTAGCCTTTAGGCTCTCACCAGAAGCTGTGTAAGGGAACAGAGTAGCATGAAGAGAAGAGAGCAGCATGGGTCAAGTTTAACTCACACCCACCCCCAAACAAGTGTACACAGCTTGATATAGTCACAAAATCTACAATATGTAATTTGCCCAATCATGATCATGAGTCACTGTAAAAGTTACCAGGAAGGTCGTTTGAAAAAGTAATTTCTGCTATAAGTTTACAACAGTGGTTCCTAACCAGAAGCAATTTAGGGGACATTTGGCAATGTCTGGAGACATTTTTGGTTGACACATCTGGGAAAAGGCCAAGCATGCTGCTAAACATTCTACAGTGCACAGGACAGGCTCCCACAACAACAAATTATATGGTCAAAATGTCAACAGTGCGAAGGTTGAGAAACCCTGGTTTAGAGGTGACACTGTTATCTGAGCAACACAACTATTGATACTATACTCCAGCTGTCTCTCTGGACTCAGTCTCTTCATCTGTAAAATGGAGTTGTAGTTTCATGGGGTTGTTATGAGGCTTAGAGTCTTACTATGCAAAGCATTTAGAACAGTGCCTGTGGCACAGTAAGTACTCAGCAAATGTTGTTATCATCACCACCACCACTGCGGCCATCTTCACTATCGTCAAAACTCATCACTGTGCAGGGCAGTATTCCCCAAAGTACGACACCTCATTAGGTGGATTCTGGGGGGAAAAAAAGGATTCTATGATCAAATAAACCTGGAAAATGGTGGCTTAAAATCGGACAAGTCTCTATATTACAGAATTTCTCAGAATCTTTAATAAACCAAAATATATGGCATGCAGAATTTTCACAACTGATCTGAATAAAGAATCCTAGGCAGAACCTTGCAAGATTGAACACATTTTAAGGAAAGGCTTGTGTGGTGAAAGGATGGTGAATTGAGAATCTACAGACAGGATTCAGCTCTTGAGTCTACCACTTACCCACTCTGAAGCCTGGATAAGTCCCTTGACCTTTCTTGGCCTCAGGGATCACCAATGCAAAAGAGTATTTGGGCCCTTCCAGTTCTGAAAGGCTCTGACTCTCCTGCACATTGAATATCTCTAGCAGACCTCCAAGTCGTGCATTATCAGATAACAAGGACAGCATGGTCAAGCAAAATCAAGAGCTGTGACAAAACTCAGGACAATAATGTTCGCCAAATTCCTATTATTAAAGAAGCTCAAATATTCAATGTTGGGAAATCAAGATGAGTATGATGTCACAATAAATGCTAGCTTATTTGTCGCTGTTGTTTCTGCAAATGCAGCCTACGTTTTAAGCAGAAAGTGGGGCTAGCAGAGAAGAATATGGAGACCAAAAAAAAGAGTCTCAACTACTCAAAATGCACACCAGTATAATCTACTCAATTACTTCTTGTTAGGCGCTAAATAAAATTGGCAGAGAACATGACAAGACAGGATTGCTACCTCAAGGAACTAAAACTCTATTTGGGGAGAAAGATGCACATATATCAGGAATCCAGTGAGGGCTCTGACAGAGGTTTAAACAAAGACCCACAAAGAAGAGTAATCTTACTTATTGCTATTTTTTGGTAAGTCAAATGCACAATGGCAAAAACACAAGATAAACCTTAAAAAAGAAATATATATACATCTATTTTCTTGTTTGGGTTTCCAGATGAACAGTCTTACTGCCTGCTGTTTGGGTATCATCTACAGGTGTCAGGAAAGTAACTAAGCTGGAGGATATGAATGCAGCTTGTCATTCCCTGTGATCTTCACCCCTCTGAGTGCATTTGTATGGTCTGGCCTGAATCTGCTATGCATGACAGAGGTGGCACTGGGTGAAGAGATCTGTGCTTTGTATTGTCCAGGGCACTGTGTCATTATATTATGACTTTAAGCTACTTTAATCTGCATAACTAGAATTTCTCACTTTCAGCCATGGCTATCTAGGCAGCCAGTGTACAGGTAATCCTTCTCTTAATACCAGGATCTGGTGAAACCCATAGGCCCTATGGCAGAATAATAACCTCAAAAACCCCTATCTTTTTTTGCATCTATGGATCCCTTCTCAGATGAAATGCATAAAAATAAACCAGACTACAAAGGAAACCAAGTATAGTGAAATAGCTAAACTTTAAAACACACATTTTAATACAGTAATATATATGTGATTCTTTATTAACATATTAATAACAAGATCTAGCAATGTATCTAGTAACTACCATTATGTTAAAGCTGTGTCATACACAAACAGTATTTCTAGATGTCGGCAACAACTGTAATGTGATACAAAAGTATCTGTGATTTCTACTGGTGATAAAGTCACAGGTCCTGCTAAAATACTACTGTAATTTTTTACCTCCATTCATAACTGATAGAAATGCTAAGTTTTGATTAGAGGTTAATGCAAATAAAATGCAAACAAATAAAAACATTTTTGCATCCAAGCTCACAATCCCCTGAGTTCTATCTATGGGCCCTCTTGTGATCCATGGACTCCAGGTTAAGAAGCCCTACATTTGGGTGATATCCTGAAGTCTCAAGAACTTTGGTGATAGAAAAGAACAAAAAAGTAACTCATCACATTAATTTCTTCTTCTCATTGGAAGTAATTTCAAAAAGATCTCTCTCTGTTACAGTAAATCATCCAGGTATACTTACAAAATACATGAGCTCATTTGATTCTCATCACAGCCCTGTGAAGAAGGTATTAGACTAGCATTAACCCCATTTAACAAATGCGGAAAATGAGGCAGAGAGCTTTTAAAAGACCTGTCCAAATCACACAGCCAGAAGTTAAGTGCTGAGCTGGGACTCAAACACAGGGTTCCCAACATTCCAAACCCAGTTCATTCCCCCGGGTGGTATCCATAATGTTGGGGTGGGGGAGGGAAACTTAAAACAAAAACTTATGTTAAGACTCTTCTATCCACAGCAACCTACTTAACTAAGTTACTGCTAGATTGAGTAGGTAACTGATCAGCAACATTCACTCATTTCCTCGCAGTTCACTCTCATACATGATTATGCATAAACTAGTGCCATTTTCTAGAATGCCACAGGTTCCAGCAACTATATTGGTTCCCTCTGACCCAAACAGAATTCAGCATTTGCTATTATTTTTGTAAGTTCTTTTGTGTTTGTCATATTGTTTCTAGCTTTTGGATTCCAAAGATATTTTGAAATATTTCTTATGATAAACTTGTCTGTTTTGGCTTTTTCTGTAAATGCTTTAAATTTCGGGTGACTATCAATTTGTGTAGTTCCTGTTTTCCATTTCAGACACAAAAAGAGAAAATGACTTCGTACTTTCAAACTGCTTTAGAATTTCTTTTGTCAAAATTCCCTTTCAAAATGCTTGGATTTGGATTTGGTGGTGTCTCAGAATGTTGTTTTACATCCTCCTCCTCTTAACCTCTTTCCCCATGCACATAAAAGGTTTGCTTTTCTGAAATATAACCACTCTGCTCCAATGGGTCTCAAAAGAGGAATTCTGATGAAAAAAACAGAGCTTTAATTGCTTTTACTATTTAAAAGTCATTTTTCCATTATCAAATTTGTTTTTTACATTTTTACTTTCTTCTCACGTAAATTTAATTCGTCTGACTTTGTCCCTAACATTTTTGTTTTGACCTCTGAGCTCATTTTGACAAATCTTTTTTTTTTTTTTGCTATTAAAGTTCCCTTTGTTTCTCTGCGTTTTAATCCCTGTTTTGTTCAGCCTGCAAACTGACTCAGTCCACTCTTTAGCCCTCTCCTTTTGCTCTTTTCCTGTGTCCCTGTGTTGAATTTCAGACACTGCAAAATGTTAGCCTGAAAAGGGGCCTCTGCAATTATCCTGTTCAGGAGTGCAGGATCTTTAACCTCTACAAAATAAATACTAACGAGCCCCTACCTCCTCTGCCATCACAGAGAACAGTGGAAGAGGCTGAGGGGAATGGAGAATAGTACTAAAGGAAAAGCTGAGGTCCAAGTAGTGCTAACTTGGATGTGGAAGCAGGGGGGAGGGAGGGAGAGAGGGAGAGAGGGAGAGAGGGGGAGAGGGAGAGAGGGAGAGGGAGAGAGAGAGAGAGAGAGAGAGAGAGAGAGAGAGAGGAGGGTGTGTGTATGGAATGATAGTGTCCTCCCATGGGGAGTTTCCCTAAGTCCCCTAGAAGAGGTACGTACAGTGACAGGAGACACTTGAAACTTTGCAAGCTTTAAGATAGACCACACTTTAGAGCCTCTTAGGCAGCCCTGAAATGTGCCCTCAGTTTACACATTGACAGCCCAGGTGACTTGTCTAAAGCCACAAGTCAACACTAAAGATTCAGCACTGGAACACAGGTCCCTTCCTCTGCTGCTCTCTGCCTGGGCTCAGACCTTTACTCCAGAACCAGCAAAGCCCCATTTTCACCTCATTCCTTTATTTTTTCTCTGGTGGGTTCAGTTACACGAACTCTTGTCTCAACTCATGCCTTAATTATGGCTGGCTCTGACAGATTTTCTTCAATCCTCACACGCTAATAGGCTTTGTACCAACACAAAAGGTCAGGTGTGATAATAAAGAAAAGTGAATGATAATTTATTTAACTTTCACAACAATTAACTGAGGAAGATGTAATTATTTCCATTCCACAAAAGAGGAAACTGAGTTTCAAGATGGTACAGTCCTAGTTGCACAATTAATGGTAAAATAACCACACTTGTCTACTACACTTCAACACACAAGTGCATATTACAACTTTCATGGGCAAAGAAATGTTATCTTTTTACTCATTCTCTCACATTCATTGTTTCAAAAAATATTCATTGAACACCTATTATGGGTTAGGTGTCCCAGAGGTTTTAACTATATTCCACTTCCAGTGCCATGGTTCCAAAAAACAACAAAAAAATTGTCTATATGATTCTTTCGAAATGACTTTCAGAGAAAATTTACAATCCACCTAAAAACCAGGCTTAATACTTTAAAGACACTACTTATTTCTTTTGGTCACAAACATTACTACCTATATCTCATCTATGTCTTTTGTCAAACTTGGACATGAAAGGCTTTGAACTAGTTCTAAAAATGAAAGAAAAAAAAAAAAGTGCTATACCTGAGAACATTTAAACTGCTATACAAATGACTCCCTAACAGTTTTCTACAAGAATTCCACAAATATCCTGCTTAATTACTGTGAAGTATAGCAAAGTAATCAAGAACAGAGAGGTGGGAATAGGAAAGACTTTGGTTTAAATCCCAGAGCCACATTCTTTATGAGCTGTTTGAGCCTTTTCTTCTTACCAGGCCATGGTTTTCTTGCCTGTAAGATAGGAACAATCATGGTGCTGAGACTGTAAGGTTGCTGTGAAGATTACTGTAGGTAATACAGATAAAGCATGTGGAACAAAGCACGGCTCACAGAAAATTATCAATAAAGAGAGCTATAATTGTCATTATCATTATCGCTCTGGCAATTAGAAGAGTTGACACATTTTAATATTTGTTTTTGAGAAAAGAGCAGGGGGTCCATTAAGTGGACCCCCTGCCCCCCACCCAGCAGTTTTGGAAAAGAGTTTTGTGTTAGTTGTAGATAGTAATTTGGACATGTGTTCTGAAATAAAAGCAGACAATAATAAACTATGCTATTCCATTTATAGTTTAATATTCCCAGTATAAATTACATTTTTAGGTTAGCTAACAGAGCCATCTATTTTTTTGAAATATGTAGCTGTCTTATCATTTCTACTTTACTAAATTTTCCAAAAAAATTTGCACTAACACTTAATTGTTAGTATAATGAACACCTTCAGAAGGAAGGTTTACTTTGCAAACAAATGTTTTTAAAATTGTTCTTACCTGATTCATAATTAGCTTTCCACTTTCATTGGTCTCTTTGCCACAATGTGTTAATTAAAAAGAGGAAATACAGAACATGAGGTTTTACCAATTACTAAATACATTTATTTTAAAAGGAAACTGACTTCTGTCAAATGTTTTGATTGTCTTTGTCATTAAATATGACTTACTGCCATTTCTCCAGACTTTAAAAAAAATCCAGTTGGTTAGTCTTTTATTTTATATTTCTTTTCATTACCTTTCCATATAGCCTTCTTTTGTCTATAAAGATATTTTCAGTACTTCTGGTTGAAAAACCACAACACTGAAAGAAAATATCATTTGGCTAATTTAATATTTAATAAGATTAAAATGTCTTATATTTTTTTCTCTTTGGTATGAAACTAGAAATTTGTTTCCAGATGTTAAAAAGCTATGATAAAATTTTAATTGTTCAATTATTAGAAGCAATTAGAATGCTACTTATCACACATAGGTCCAGGTACTAACTTGTAATTTTTTTACTTCAAATTACAATTCAAACTATTGTTTGTCATGACTGACAGTTAATGTGCACAGATGTTCACTTAAAAAGGAAATTAATGTTACTCTTTTCATTAAAAAAATCCTAATTCCAAAAACAAAAATAAATAATAAAACAACCTAGAATCTTATCATTATTAGAGTGCTGGCAAACATGCAGCAGCACCACTGCTACAAAACTATTAAAAGTCAGGCTGGTAAGCTATAAATTGTTCCTTTTGTTTTTTAATACAGTTCCACTCTTACCTATAAAAAGAAAATCAGTTTTGAGTCACGGCACAGAATATTTAAAGAAAATGTCAAGTGACAGTATTACCAGTTATTAGTTACTCAAAAACCCATTCTAGTTAAAAGCCAGTTAAATCCTAATTTAAAAGGCTTCATTCACTGTATGTAGATTTTACGACAGGGAGCTCTCACACCTTTATTGCTTTGGTCTATTGTTTCCTGAGCCTTTTTTTTTTTTTTTTTTTTTTTTTAAGTTAATGAAGTTGAGATGATAGGTGAAAGATCAGATTTAAAGAAGGAAAAAATTACCAGAACCCCACAGGGTTATTCAATAATGACTTTATGATTTGAATTTCCACTTGAGCATGCACTGTAATTCACAAATCTCAGGCTATTTTATTTCAGAAAGATCTTATCAGTTTGACTTTTGGGGGACCAATTCTTTACCTGCATCAACTTTTAAACTCCAAAAGTTTCACCTCAAATGTCTAATAATGATTGGTCTTGACTGATCATTGGATGTCACATTCAGATCAATTAGAAAAGCACACGTACCACAAGTTTCTGACACAGGCCCTTCCGAGCTGATTTCTTTATCTTATTTTATACATATCCAATTTACTAATGTGGCCAAAGTCCACTGAAATTTGACAGAGATAACTTACAATGTTAGTCGTCAGATAGCATTTTGGTTTTTAGACATAGTTCTTTTCCTTTCCTGCTACCCTTCTCAAAATCAGGATTACTTCTAAGCAAAGAACTTACATTTACAATACAAGGAAGAAAGTCCAACAGAGAATTACTTCAGCAGTAGTGGAACAGCTTTTACGTGACCAATGCTTTATCATCTTGGTCACATTAAAATGCATCATTTTATTGTACTTCTCGCCTCTTTCAAATTGTAGAGGCTGAAGTAACCCTCCCACCCCCCATCACAAACTAGAGAACTACAATATAAACTATAAGTAATTCAAAATAAGTGAAAAACCTAACTGCATTCTTGAGCAACAGTCTCCTACATTCTACCAACCCTGGAAGATTTATAATCAAATCATATTCTGGTTTGTTTTTTTTTTTCTTTCCAATTAAGGTTGAAAGCAGTTTGAACAAGGCTATTGCCTATTCACAAATGGCACTAATTTTCCCGTTTGAGTATGTCTTTTAACTTCAGCTGTTATGCCCTTGGCAAGGAAGTAGAAATGAACTGGACAAGACTAAAAGATTTCATGGGTTTGATTTGCTGTGGATGTGAAGTTGGCTTTGCAAATGGCAGAAGACGACTACTCCCTTCCCTGCCACTGGAATTAGCGTAAAAGGGTGCTGGAGAATCTGACTCTCAGAATTCCTCTTTTGGTTCTGAATTCATGTGGACATAGGCTTACCAGGCAGAACTATGCTCAGCCCATATAGCTGGTTTTATTAATTTTCTCCTCACAGTCTTTCACCTCTCTCAGTCCCAGTCCTTTGTAAGAGGCAGGGCAGATTAGAGAAATGGAAACTGGGCCACAAACTACTTAGCATGAATGCCCCCAAGGCCAGTAAAAATTGCATTTCCCCTTGCTAAAAGTATAATTTGTAATTAATATAACCATTCTTATTTTACTCAAAGGATTGGTGCTATTTGTGATGTTAAAAAATAGTCCGTCAAAAGAGGAATTTCTCTCAAAATGTAAATTACTTATTTAATTAACTTTTATAATACGTTTAATTTATAAATTGGTCTCAAATGTTGAATAGCTTGGAAAGTGGTATACAGGTAGTATACAGTAGGTTGTATATCTGATAAAGCCATGATTAAGTATTTTCAAAGGAGATTTATTTTTTCTGTTGTCCACTGTGTATTTTAATACACTCAAAAACTACATATTGGCTAAAAAGGCAATTATACAATAAAGAAGAAAGTATTAGGGAATCTCATTAATGTGTATAAATTTTGATCCCAAGCTCTTCTTTTTCACCCTTTCCTTGATGCAAACCAACACACATGCACACCATAATCATGTTTGAATTTCTTCCCCTTCATCTCAATCCTCTTCAAAATTATTTTGATAATTTCCTGGACTCCTCACATAAGATGTGGAGAAAAAAGTCTCAATATCCATGAATAAAGTAAGCACATTAAAGCACTTATACCGTACCAATGCAACAACTGATTTACTTTCTATACACATTTTCAAAAAGAGGACAAAGTTAAAAAGTCCTCAGTGAAGATACATTTCAGAATACAAAGATCACGTTTCATTGTTTCTTATTTAAGACTGACCTACTCTAGATTCAACAAGTTTTTTTTCTAGTCTACAGAAATACATTTTAATAAAAAAAAAACCTTTCTTGCTCTCATACAAATGTTTGAAACACTTGGGAGATTACTCCTAAGGAAACAATCTGTAAAATACATCAAGAAACTGTTAAAACATAATTTTTGATTCTTTTGTTAATTTACTTTAAGATTTCAAAAAATTAGAAAAGAACTATAAAAATATTATTCTCTAAAATATTATTCTCTAAAAATCATACCATTATATGTATTCTAAAATGTCTTCAAAAAGCCATTTGGTCTTAAAGCTAGATTTCACCCCTGAAATGTTAGTAATCAAGAATTTAATCTATTTTTTTCTTACAGCTTAAATTTGTTGAGACCTCACAGTGTTTATACGTTAAAACTACTTAGATACGTTAAATGAAGAAAAACTGTGGTAATTATGTAAAAATTTTAATAATACCTACTGTCATTAAGTGTCAATGTCCTAAGCAAAAGACATCTTACAAATGTATTAATAAAGAAAATTGTCAATGTAAATGATTTAAAGTACTCTGAATTATCCCAAATAACTACCCACAAAATTTAACTACAATTTTAAGGCAAACCAAGATAAATATTTTTTAATCTGAGAAAAAAAATCATATGCAGAAAAATTCTTCTATTTCATTCAGTTTAATACCGTTCACTTGAGGATTTGAGATTTACAAGTGTGCACTCTCATTAAAATTCTAAAAGTACAATACATAATTCTATGCTACCTTTTAATTTTAATTCCTCAAGCGTTTTATAGCTTCTAGAATAGTTATCTAGTTATTACTTTGTACAAAAATAGTATCCTTAAGTTTTCTTCCCACTTGCATTTTTAAAAAATGCTCAAGTATAAAAGCATTTTATACCTCCCTTCTTAATCATCTATTTAAAATTTCAAAAAGAGACAACAGTTCATATTCTCAGTCAAAGCTTTGTCCCTGATGCAGGCTCTTCAGAGTTATAAAACTTCACCCAGTGAATAACTGTACTTTTTAAAGGAGCTTCTTGATGTTTTCCTACATTTACCTATCATGGAAGCAATATTCTCATGTACAATAAAGTCCTAATATGGCATAAATAAAGAATAAACATCACATGCTGATAATTCCATAAAGTCTGATAACTCTATGAAGATAAACACAAATAAAAAACTTTCATTTGGGGGCCTAAAATTCAATTTAAGAGGTTTCTTTACATCCTACGTTTGGGGAAGTGCCCAACTTTCATGAGGCTTTATCACAAATTAAGAAAAAAAGGGGGGGGGGCAGTTATAGTTCTTATGCACAGGCTTAAACCACTGTTATTTTTACATTTGTCCCTTAAAATCAAGACAAAGGCCTTCACTTAAGGATTAATGTCTGGAGAGAATGAAAAATAACCAGTATTAGACTTGAAAAATAACTTAAAAGTCAGTCCCTTCCCCAACCAAACACAAAACTCCACAACAAATAAACCTAAACTTGGTTGTCAATTTTAAATCAAATTTGTACCAATTCAGGCAACATTTATTTAAAACAAAGTATAAAACAGAATACTGTTTATATTTCTGTCCATGTGTCCATGAGAGAAACATTTTAATGCAGAGGTAATAAACTCCAGAGGAAAAAAAAAATTGGATCATTTTCCTAATTCACTTCAAAGCTGCCTCGATTTCACTCAAGAAAGCTGAAAGGCCCGACTCCAGAAACTAGAGGTCCCCGGGCGGTGAGGGGTGTCCAGCGACAGTCTCAGCTCCAACCCAAGTGTGGGTCTTGAGCTGTCATTCTGAGTCCTAATACCACTTATGCAGCGACAAAAACGGTCCTGCAAGAAGCCGATTAAGGGGTCACTTTACGCTCAAGTTTTCCTTAACTTCTCCCCTGCCAAAGCGGCGCTAAGTGAACATTTCTGTCGTGTTTTTCACGACAGCCATTGTCTCGCTGTAGGATCTCAGGCTCTTTTAAGTGAAGTACCGTTGGAAATACCAGGATTTTACAGCGCATCGTTTTCCCACCTGTATGTGGCGAAAACAAACTCTAATCCTAGCAGGAGGAGATTTAAAACACACGCCTAACTTCCCTTCACTCTAAGAGGGGAAAGCAGAGAGCAAGTTGTAAAGTGGTAGTAATTTTAAATAGAAATTGGGCTCTGATGAAACATCACTGGTTGAAAGCTCTCGCCCCTAACTCGCTCCTGGACACACACAGTTCCTTCTTTGAGGTTCAGGGGAAGAGAGCGGACCTGGGACTTGAGATCCTGCCAGCGGAAACAACCTGCTATTTGGGCAAGAGGAGGAGGCGGTTCTGCGCAGAGCCAGGGCCGCCGTGCCCGGGATGCGCCGGACCCGGCCGCAGCATCCTCGCTCCGGTGCCCGCCGGCGCCGGCGGCCCTCGGACCCAGGCGCGGATGGCCTTGTGCCAGGCCCCGAAGCCCCTTCTCAACTCGGAGAGAGAAGCGCCCCCGCCCCGCTTCCCGCGCGTTCCTCGCTTACCTGCGGGTCAGGCTGGAGCGCTGAGGCGCCGCGCGGACTCCCGGGGGGGGCGGGGGCGGGGAGCCCAAGCAGGGGCGGCCATCCCTCCTGCCCCTCAGACCCCGCCGCCCTCAGGCCGCCGCCTCTCCTCTCAGGTCCGCGCGTCTTTCTCCTCGGGGCGCCGAACGTGGAATCTGCGCGTCCCGGGCCGCGCCCCAAGTTGTGCGCAGGTCGAAGCCGCACGCGAAGCACCTCCAGGGAGGCCGTCCCGGCCCCAGAGCCACGGCCTCCGCCTACCGCGGGCGGGAGTGGACGCCCCGCACCCCCGCCCGGTCCACACCTGCCGCCGCCTGGGCCGCCACTGCCGCGGCTCCTCCCCGGCTCCGCCCCTCGTCCGTCCCCTGCTCCGGCCGCCGCCGCTGCCGCTCCGCCGCCGCCGCCGCCGCCGCGGGAGGGTGGGGGAGGGAACAGGCTTCCCGAGCCCGAAGCGTGAGCTGGGCGCTACGCCTCCTCCCTCGGGCTGAGGCGGGACCCAGGTCTCTACCCTGCGGCGCCGCTCCGGAGCGCCGGAATCTGTTGAGGGGAGCGGCAGCCACTACAGTTCCTGTGGCCGTGGCAGCCTTTTTCGGGTGGGAGCGTCTCGCAGAGTGTCGGAGCTAAGGAAGGGAGAGGGTGCCCACCTGCGTAAGCCCGAGCTCCCCGCGTGCACTCTCCGAACCCAAACTTAGCCAAAGGCACAGCGGAAGTGCCTCCTAGGTCGGACCCCTGCATTTGTAGGGGTCTTCGAAAAACCTGGCCGGTTGCATGAGCCCCCTGGTGTAACTATCTTTGGAACAAGCAGGGGGGCCTTCCATCTGGAGTGGCCTCTCCCGTGTTCGCAACCCTGTGGGTGCCTCGAGGCCTGTCTCAGATGCCGTCTCTACCGTGCAATTTTCCCGGGTGCCCACCCGCGTCCAGATTTGATTTCGCCCTCATTTGGACTGCGGGGGCTCTCTGAACCTTTTTACCGGCCCCGCCTTTGGGTGACAGCGCTTTGTGAAATGCAACGGGCCGTCTCCAAGGACGGTACTTACTTTTATTGTACTCTGTGGATTCATATTCAGTACTATCGTATAGAAGCAGAGGGATTTATGCTTCCCTAATCCTTTCCACTTGGGTTTAAATTCCTTGAAGTTTAAGGCTATAATAAATTGCTCATCTCTGGAAGTTTTCAAGCAAATACTGAGCGGTACATAGAGAGAACGCACCAGATGACCTAGGTGGAAAATCTGCTGTCCTACTTACCGATATCCTCTGAAAGCCGAGCATGGCGCCTTGCACCTAGATGTAGGATGGGGGCGGAGGTCGGGGGAGATTTTCTGTGAAAATGTAGTTAATTTTTGGCAAAGGTCAGTCTGATTCCCACAAAGAAAAATTCCACGGGATGGAGGTCAGCGAGGCAAAGTTCATAGTGGTATTTTATTTATGGTGAGATATACCTCCATGTAAAAAATTATTCAGTCAAAATGAAAAATATTCAGCAGATGTTCCCTAATGAGTTGGTACTTCCTAAAGGCCCCTTTCCTTAGCCAACTATGGAAGATAAATCAAATGCAGTTGATGTATTACATAACTTAGATTTGCATGAGCACTTGAACTCAAGAACTATATGAAAGATTCAAATTTTAAAATTTCTTTATAAAACACAGTTGAATAAAATATGTTTATATACCATTTGTCAAGTCCTACACATAAGTGTATATACTTTGAGTTGAGAGGTCAGTAGTATTTAATGGTTAATGGTATTAAGTAAACAGATAGGAATCAAAGAAACTCATCTGCACTTCAGCTTAAAACAGGTTGAATTCATGAATTCTATTTTAAAGAACAGAAATGTCAAGCCATCTTGACCAAGAAATAAAGAACAAAAATTAACAAGGTTATTTCTAGTAAAATATTCCTGGTAGCTCTTGAAAACTAAGTTTTCAAAATTTATAGTCACAGTATAAAGGATAAGTCAGATATTTTGCAAATTATGAAAACTGTGCCTTGAGATGTAAAAGATTATGAACCTTATAAAGAGCTAAGTGCTTTTAAATATATTAAATATATTTAATATATATATACATGTTATATGTGTGTATATATCTATTTAGTCCAACTTGTTCGTAGAAAACTCAAAATTAAAAGCACTCTTTGAAGTGAAAAAAAATAACCCATTAACTTTATCATGGAAAGCATAGTATCATCTAACTCAAAAAGCTGTTTTAAACATAATATGTAAAAAGAAAAAGATTTCATTATAAGTGAGTTCCACTAGGCAAGACTTTATGCAAATCCAATAGGAAAAGATACTGAATAAGCAAGCATAAGCATTTCATTTGTGGAACATATTTTTAAACTATACAGAAGCCTAGAATAATGTTACAGAAAAGATTATACGATTGCTTAACTAAAATTATGTATCATAATACCATGACTAGAAAAAAGCTAAAGAAAGGATAATTAACCTTAAATAGTAAATATCAACCCAAACAAAAACTATCTTAAGCTCACAGAAAAAGAATTATCTTTTAGACTTCAATTTGAGGCAAACAAGCTATTTTCCCTGAGACAAACACATAGTATCACAATAAACCGAGGATTAACAGAAAGCCATAAATGGCCCACACTGCACACCACATAGGCATCTTTCACTTAAACTATCGAAAGGGCTGGCCCAGGGAACTTCACATACAATTGTTTGTTCACATTTTACTCCATCATAATGAAAACATTGTCTGAAATTTGAGAATTTCCTCTTCAATCTTCACCTGCAAGGGAAAGGTGAAATACTATTTACTTTCTAGCTGTACCTAAAAATGAACAAATAAGCCAAAATTTCTCCCAGCACCTAAATAATTTCTAAATATATTACTTGCAAAGATTAATTTATTGTTTCAGTTATTACTAGTTTCTGTACCTTAAAACTGTTCTGTGTTACTTATCCCATCCTTACATTACACATCCACTGACAACCCAGGATTTTCACAAGAGAGTGGAACAGAATCTTTCAAGTTTAAATACACACATGTATATCATACCCATCCACCCCCCACCTCCCCACACAAATGAAGTACAGGACAAACGGGAGCAGAAGAACTAAAATATCTTTTTCAAAAATAAATATTTACAATAATTATGAAACAAATCATTAACAGAAAGTGTACAAGATGTACTTTCTATTCTGTTTTTAATTAATTTATTTAGAAAAAAATTTCCCCCATAAGCAAATTTGAATTTGGGTGATTATTATTGGTATTATTTTTGAACACTGAAGTGGTGCAAGAGGCATGGGAAAGAATTTCTTAGTTAGAAGCCTTTCTGTCATCCTTTAAAATTCTGATAAGCTTTTATACCGAAGTAAGCAGATAATTTCAGTTTAAATGACTCACCTCTTTGGCAACAATGACAAATACTTTTGTTTTCTCTTTAGTGAAAAAAAAACTTGCTAAAAAGACAAAAGAACAGATATCTATGCAAAAGTTAATGTCTGTTAAAACTAGATAGTGGGTATATGGATATCTGACATTTTGAAATGTTCCATAATTAAGAATAAAAATTGAAATAAATAAGAGAATATAACAATGGTAAGTAAAACATTAAAGTAAATTGAAAATTATTTGTGATTCCCCATTTGTCCTTACACAGTTTTTTAACAGTTTAGTTATCTTCCATCTGTAGTTTTTTGTGGCTGCAATCTCATGCCTACTACTTTCTGGATAAGAGTTCTAACTGTAGTGAATCATTTTTGGTGCATGTAGAAAGGGGGAAATGAATATTTCTAAAAGAAACAATGCCATGCTTTTCAAAGTAAATATTGTAGTTAAAACAGGAATAAGCTGAAAATGTTATATGACATATATCTTTTATTCTATGCTGAGTTTGGAATGTCATTTGGCATGCTAGTGTTATTTTCTTTAAACAATTAGTCAAAACACATTTTATTTCACCTAACTTCCATAAAGTAGGAGTAGTGAAAGAAATATTTATATTATTGAAATAAACTGAATATGAAAAAATACCCTTTTTTGCTCCTTATATGGTTTTTTATAAGAACATTTATTGAAAGTAACGTTTTTCATTCCTTGAACATGAAGTGACATATTCTTGGATTGTGCAATTGCCATTAGGTATAAGTATTATACATTTATTAAATGCTAAATCAGTTTCCATAATTTTTCAATGTTGCCAGTTCAACCCCCATTTTAGGAACTATTACTAAACTTTTCTTAATTGAAAGTGTAATCAATAACCCCAGCTGCTAAAAAAGTTTCACGAGTTGCTAACGTATAGAAAGTTAATCTCTGGCTCAGAAATAAATCTATCTTTCTGATCAGTGGCCTTGTTTATCTTTGATGCATTCGTATTGTGAAGACTCATAGGATGGCAGTGGTACCTATAAGGGAGAGTGGTGATTCTCAACTCCAACGCACACATTGATGATACAGGTTTACATGGGCTTGGCATCATTTATTAAGTTGTGATAGTGTAATTCTCAGTACTTGCTAACTCTGATTCCATCTCTTGCTCCTCTCTTGAAAGCAAGTGAAAGAAATGATTTTAAAGGGATAATCTTAAATTTGCTCTAATTTAAAGAGAGAAATCATTCATATACATTACTTGTAATCCACCTCAGATCTTACCGAGACACACAGGTACTTCTGTTAAGTACCACAGAAGTAGATAGAGAACTGTTTAATACAAAACTCAGGTCACTATTAGTGTTATCCTAAGGAAAAAAGTCAGTTTACTCTCTCTCACCTAACACCTGGTGATATCTTCCTCTTTGCATAGGTTTGGGCTCTAGTTGAGTGGTGAGATGGAGCAGCTCAAGGCTATATAGGAGAAGAAGATGGGAGGTGATGCTCCAAAGTGCTTTGCAGTAGAGATAAAGAATTGGATCCATTACCAGGCTTACTACTCAATAGGTATGCTCCACAGACTAACAGAATCAGCATCACCTGGGAATTTGTTAGAAGTGCAGAATCCTGGATCCCACCCCCAGATCTACTGAACCAGAATATTTAAAGAAGATCCCCAGATGACGTGTGTGCACAATAATATTTGGGAAACACTGAACTAGAGAAACAACTGCGTTGATAGAAACATTTCCAATCCTGTGGTTTTGGTTCCCTGGCTTTTCTTGCTGGGGAAAGGCAGAAATCTTCAGGTCACTAACACTCCTGGAATTTTTATTAAGGCCTCAAATAGGAAACAAGATTCTTGGGGCAAGGATTTTAGAGCAACATTAAAAACTGAGCCATTGAAATCATAGATTAATAGAGACACGAAGTTACCTTGAGAAATCGTATCACCTTTGCCCTTCTTCTTTCTGGACATTTTTTCTTTTGTTTTGTTTTTTTCAAGGTCTTCAGGACCACATCAAACCCTCCTAGCTGGGTCTATAAGTGAGTTTCAGGGGCTGACAAATCCACTGAATATAAAGTGTGACTGTATTTTTTTTTTTTTTAAAAAAACGAGAGCTCTTAGCGTTCACCAAATTCTCAAAGGGTCTGCCCCTAATTGTTTAAGAACCACTGATACATCTTACTTTCCTCTAAATCTTATTTCATTGTGTCAGTCCTCAGATGTCAAGTTTTTAAAAAATATCCACTTGAAAACAGTGCTTATTTTAATTTTCATTCTTGTTGTTTCATTATGGGCAGCATATTGTCAGTACCATAAAAAACCTCAGCATCAGTGCTTTGTCTTTCAGTCAGCCGTTCTGTACAAAATATTTTCAGTGATGAAACTATTTCTAAAGTGCTAAATACTTAAGGGTCAACTTAAACTAACTAAAGATTCTGGAAAACCTGTCCCTTTGTGTGTACATCTCTCCCAATAGTAACAGGGCAGCCATTGAAGAGTTAGTTCCAAGTACCACCCTAAATTCTAGCCATTCTCTTCTTATTCAAAAGGAACTGGATTGATTACTTCAAGGAATATATTTATTAGAGAAAAGGAGGAAAGTAAAGAAATGATGAACCCTGTTTTGAACCATTCTGAACAATGTAAGTAATGGTAAGCTACTTTCTCTAGGAAAAGAAAGTATTAATACATCTTGCCTAAAGTAAAGAACTTTTATCAATTTAGCATACTAAATTAGAATTATTTTAGAGTGATACAAAGTATGTGTTAGTCATCCCATTATTCTAGCGTTGTAGTGGGTGCAGGCGAAAATGTATTTAGGCTTTGGAATGAAGCAGATCTCCTGTTTTACTCCTCACTCCACCTCTTACCTGGCATAAATCCCCAACACCTTTGTTCCTCAGTTTGCACACCAGTAAAAATGGCAAAAACACTGTAATACCTACCTCATATGGTTGTCGTAAAAATTAAACAAAATAACGTATCTGAATTGACTAGTAGAGTGGAGGGCACAGCGTCTCTTTTTCTGAGTTGGGGGCGTGGGGTGAAGAGAGAGACACACACATACCTCCAGTTCCATTTCCCTTCAGCTCTGTAATGGTGCTGCTACACACCTAGCGTATTAGGTGTGTATGGAACACATCAGACATCTTCAGATGTCTTTGGGCTGTTGGTTTTAAGGCTGAAAAAGCCAGCAACATTTGGAACCACATCAAGATTCCAATCTATTCCCACTCCCCATCCACTGAATGACTAGTTAATAAAGGCCATGCCAGTGTGCACGTTGGATACAAGAAAAAACAAGTTCATAGCCGGGGAAACCTGGCACATTCATTAAATCCCTGTCCAGCTATGGGAAGAGAGCTAGGATCTAAGCAGATGTCCAATTGAGACCCAAATTGCGGGTGTGTATCTGTGTGAAAGGAAAAAAAATGCAGATTATCTTTATGGCCACCACTCACCCTCCATGAAACTATCTGAAATGAGAGCTGCCTGTCCTAAACAAGACGTGTCAACACATACCCAATGTCCTGAGGTAGGAGGCATTTATGTTGCTGGGATATATCTTAAATGATTTTAGAAGAGGATAGTGAGAGGATGTCTTTTTTCCCCTTCTGGCTATTTTGTAAACCTCCAATACCTGACATTTGCATGAATATATTCTTACAGCGAGATTTTATCACCATGGAAGCTTTCCCAGACATGGTCCTAACCTCCCTTCTTTCCTGCTCAGTTGCTTTGTCTCCTGTTTTCCCACAATTAAAAAACAAACCAAAACAACTCTGTAATATCATTTGCATTGCATGTCCTCTTCTAGCCTTTCAGGGACAACACTGTGCCTTATTTGTCTTTGTTTTGCCAGCCTGGCCCATTTCCAAATGCACGGCAGGTCCTCTACAAATCCAAGAATGGATACCCTGTTCTAGCATTTGCATTTCTCAAACTTAACTATCCCACATTAGGTGTTCCATGAAAAAATTGAGAGACAAATTTGAGAAAACTTGGGTTTAAAAAAGTTAAACAATTTAAAAAAATATGTGACTTCTCAGAACCTTCAATATTCTAGCATGCATGTACTTCCCAAATAGTTTTGACCATCGAACCCACTTTTACTTTTCTGGAGTTTAGCAAGGCAAAGTTTGCAAAACTCAGCTCTAATCCAAACAAAAGCAATTCACACATTCTGCAGCGGTTCTTTAAGGCTTTCTAAATTACAGTGGGTAATACCCTTTCAACAAGACACCAAAAGATTCACAAGTACCGGATTTTCAACAATATTTAATACAATGGAATCCCAGCACAATGAAACAATTTAGATCCCCACCTTGGAGTGCATTGTAATAGGATTTCACGTAGGCTGGGTATGAATCTGACTAATGTTATTTTACCCAAAGTAAGCCAACACAAAGGGCAAAAGAAGGGAAATGTTTGGCACAATATTTTGTCAGACAATGGTGTCAGCGTTGCAAACGGTAATTATAGCTGTGATTCTAGACATGTACCATATACTTTTCAAAGAGTTTTCACTTGCCATCCTGGGAAGACAGTTTGAATTGATGGAATGCACATGAGAAAGGTGACTGTGTGAAACAAATCCCTGCAGGTGGTGAGCTTCTTATCCTAGGTTTCCTCCTGCTTCTTTCCCATCTTGCCTGACCCTCCTACCTTCCCATCGTTTTCAGCTTTCCTCCTCTTTTACTCTCTTATCCTCCTCAGAATATGGTACTTTACCCACCTGTTGTTGTATCAGGGCTAGTAGATATTGCTAAATCAACACATAGAATATTGATTTAATTGAAGATAATATTAAAAATATATCATATCTAGTATGGCATGAGCACTGGCCAACTGGAGCTGAGGGTGACCAGAGCTCTGGAGTGAGGTCTAGAAAGCACCATCTATAAGGACTTAACCCATGAATGCTGAATCCAGGGTTAGGGGGATGTCTCCAGGTAAGGGGCCAGGGATATAGGAGGGACACTGGAGGGACCACAGGATAATAGCTATTTATCGCTAGTTCAGAGCTGTACCAGTGTTTAACAAACCTGGCCATACCAGTGTATGCCAGATGCATGTCAGCCCTACATTCAATCTCTTTTTTCTGAGTGCCTACCATATGCCAGGCATTTTGCTAGGTCCTGAAGATACGGCCAGGAGCAAGATTTTTATTCTATAATAGTATCAAATTCCCTAACTTATTGAACAAAATGATCAAGAGGCAAATTAAAATTAAGTTATGATTATTTCTATTTATCTAACATAAACAACCCTAGTCTATAGTTAGGTTTTGGGCAAAAAGAGGAAATAAAGGAAAAGGAGGTTAAAGCTGGGAGTGGGAGTAAAACAAAGTCACACTTAAAAGAACAAGCAGGGCTTCCCTGGTGGCGCAGTGGTTGAGAATCCGCCTGCCAATGCAGGGGACATGGGTTCGAGCCCTGGTCTGGGAGGATCCCACATGCCGCGGAGCGGCTGGGCCCGTGAGCCACAACTACTGAGCCTGCGCGTCTGGAGCCTGTGCTCCGCAACAAGAGAGGCCGCGATAGTGAAGAGGCCCGCGCACCGCGATGAAGAGTGGCCCCCGCTTGCCACAACTGGAGAAAGCCCTCGCACAGAAACGAAGACCTAACACAGCCATAAATAAAATAAATAAATAAATTAAAAAAAAAAAAAAAAAAAAAAAGATGGCTAGCAGGACATCAGAGCCGTTTAAAAAGAACAAGCAGCCATCCTGTGACATCATGGAATACTTTGGTTTCTCTTTGTCATTTGAAGACACTTATTCACTTTTGGAAACTTCTTCGCTAAAAACCTTTTCTTAGCAATTTTTCATTGAATATTCAATTTACATACCCATGGAAATTGTGGGTGAAAATGATTATTGAACATGTCTTTAATTTAAAAGAAAAACAATAATACAGGAGACTGTCTTTTGTTCCTAATTGGAGTATAAAAAAAAATAACGAATTTGTCGTATCCTGTTTGCTCCGAAGTTATAAAAAGACGGTTATTGCTTATATAAAACATAATCCTTTAAAAATCTGTTTTTATCATCTGAGAAATACATTGAAACTTTATCCCACTATCTCTTTGGCTCATTTGAAGAGGAAAAACTAATCATGCAGTTCCTTCCTCCAAGCAGAGTTCAAGATCCATTCACTTGTGACTCTCACAATAATCCTACAAAGTAAAATCACAATCCCCATTTTAATGTGGAAACTGAGGCTCAACCAGGTTAGGTAGCTTGACTAAGATGACATAGGGGAAGTGACAAAGTCAGCATTTGAACTGATAAAGCCCCTAAGTTCAAGGAACTACTGATAGGTTCAACTTTGCTAACAAATTAATCATGTTTCCTTAAAGTCTGTGAAATCAATACTCAGTATCATCTTCCATTACCACTAATTGAACAAATCACCGTAAGAAAAAAATTGAGATGCAATATACACATAAATTCACTATATAGCTATTACATTACAAGATACTGTTCACCAGAATTGATTTTAAAGTTGAAATGGGTCCTAATATGTATGAAACAAATGTCAAAGCTTCTTAAAAAGGCTAGGTATAATTCATTACATACTGTATTTCTAAGATCAAAATAAACTTTTATTGTCTAATGTGAGTTCAAAGCAATCTAAGCCTTTTCATCCAAAACAATACACCCCCCAAAGAATGTATGTTTAGCCCCAACACAAGACTCCATCTTATTTGCCTGCCTTTACTTTCTCTTAAGAACTAGTGCTAAACCTCTAACTGTGTATATGAGTATTCACTCTTAAAAAGTGGACTGTCCTTGCATGGCAGGTTTATCCTCTGCTCCCTCCAATAGTTTTTTTTTTCACCCTTTTCCCTAAAGTACAGATCACTTTAATCACTTCTGATGACTTCCTTAAACAGAATGGGAAACTTGACATGAAACAGAAATAGGAAATAAAAGCAAGACATAGAGGAAAAATAGAAAACAAAAACTTTTATCAGAAAAATATAAAGATGAAAATATGTGTGTGTGTGCATGTGTAGGTATGCATGCACACAGTTTATATAACAGGCATACAGTTTTCAAAGATAGATCTGGTATAAAAAGATAGATCTAAGAAGATAAGGGGAGGGAATAGTAGGATCAGCAAGATGATTTTTTTAAAAATTTATTTATTTTATTTTATTTATTTTTGGCTGCATTGGGTCTTCGTTGCTGCACGCGGGCTTTCTCTTGCTGCAGCGAGCGGGGGCTACTCTTTGTTGTGGTGCGAGTGCTTCTCATCGTGGTGGCTTCTCTTGTTGCAGAGCACAGGCTCTAGGCGCGCGGGCTTCAGTAGTTGTGGCTCCCGGGCTCTAGAGCGCAGGCTCAGTAGTTGTGGCGCACGGGCTTAGTTGCTCCGCAGCATGTGGGATCTTCCTGGACCAGGGCTCGAATTCATGTGCCCTGCATTGGTAGGCAGATTCTTAACCACTGCGCCACGCGGGAAGTCCAAGACAACTGATATTTATAAAACAACAAAGGGTATGGACTTGGTCTCTGAATCCCAGAATCCATGAAACTTGAGAAAGGACAGAAAAAAAGTCCATTTGTGGATAAAGTCAGTGTGATAAATAATTATAATATATATAAAAGTCACCAGTTTTCAAAGATATAGAACGATTTGTTTATGTTAACAATAATTTATCTCTTTTCAAATGTTAAATGCCACAGAGGTGTCATTTTGACAATTAAATATTTTGGTACTATGCATGGCCATAAATGCTTGTTAATGAATTCTTGTTAACAGAATGCTGAATAAAAGCACTTTTACTGAATACTAGGGCAAACCAGCTTTTATTCTAGTTTTTAAGACAGGTGGAAAGGTGTCTTTCTTTATATATAAGGTTGTAAACTTGCAAAAGTTTAAAAACTTCAGTAGGTGCTGCCTGGAAAATGACATAGATTCAAAAGTGATATAACTGGATTCATAAATCTAAAGTGGGCTATAATGGAACCTAGAGATATTTGGTGGGGAGTTCGAGTTTTAAGAAAAACAACAGGAACACCACTAAAAGAGGCAAAGCACTGGGCTGAAAGTATCCACTAGCTTGTTGTAACATTTCTTATTTTCTTGTGTTTAAGCTCTTGAAATTGTGATTGTGTATAAATACCCATCATGCCTCCAAAAGAATTTAAAGAGAAAAACTGGATATACGGTGATTAAATTATATGCAATTTCTAAAGGAACAATTTTTGGTCTTGGCCCATAGTTAAAACTTGTGAAGAGAAAGGAAGAGTGTTTCTGAAATGAAATCCTCCTAACCAAATTAATTCTAATTTTCTCACTATATTTAAATGCAGCTGAGCAATAAAAAATGGAAAGTAAAAATAAAAAATGAAAAGTAATTATTGATACATAATGAATGTTAGTGATTTTTGTACTTTTTTTAGTATCTTGGAATATAATGGTTTCTCAAAATAGATTAAATCACTGACTTGATATTAGTTAACCAACTCTTAATACATTCTTTACTTGTTAAGATATTGATGTCTTTGGCATTTAGGAAAAGTATAGCTTGCCAATTGATAAGACATCATTCTTTTTCTCTACTGGTATACATTTTCTGGTTTTCTAAGCTAAATGCCTTCTCAGAAATATGTTCTCACACTTTGTCTTGTCATCTTATTTTAAATATAATCCTTTAAGACACATTTATAGTACAAGTTCAACGTTAAAGAGCTCTAATCTTATAATCATGGAAAACTGGAGATGGAATGCACCCAAACTATCTAATGCCAAACCCTTACCAAAATGGGATTTCTGTGTGTGGAAAAATATCATTTGCCTCTATTTCTTCACATATTTAAATCTTTTAGAAATTATCCTGGATTCTAAGTTCTCATAATTGGGATACTTTTCCATTTTCATTTCTGTTGTTCAGGGATAATTTTTATCATATATGATCAAAATATCACTTCATATTTGTACCAAATATATATGCTGGCCTCCTGCTGTTATTTTTGGAGGAATAAACCTTTTGCTGATATGAAATGAGGGAATGAGAGGATTGCCTAGCTTTTCAATGGCAAAACAAGAGAATGGAAGAAAACCCAAGTAATGGACTGGAAAATGGAACTTAAAATCAAATCTGTTTAAATAGTATTGCATTTCATATTCTGTTGTTCAGTATTTATCTCTTTACCACCACCAACACTCAAGCCATCCCTCCCCACAAAATCTTGAAGATAAATGTTTTCCTTCAGAAAAATCAGAATTTAAAACAGTGCTGCCATCAATAGAGGATCCTGAGAAACCTGAGAGGGGGTCCCTGGTCCGGACTAAAGGAGTGAATTTGCTTAGTGCCGCACATAAGGAAAAAGGCAAAGCAGAAAGAAAGAGAATGAAACATCATGGAAAGTAGAATGAAGGAGACTGGGAACAGGTGCACAAATGGTAGTCTAAATGGAATCCCGGAGATGAGAACAATTCATTAGTACTTACTCAGTGGCATCTAATATGAATCTCGCCCTATACTAGAAACTGGCTAAGAATACAGAAATGTAAGCTGGGATTCCTCACTAACTTCACTTCTAGGTGGTGAACACACTTAACCTAGGTAAACAATGGTTGACAGTGTTTCCTTTTATGTTAAAGACGTTAAGAGTTAGAGTCGTTTAGTGGAGAGAGCAGAAGACTGGTGAAATTTGGGAGGTTAGATTTCTACTTGGCTTTGTCCCCAGACACTTCTCTCTGTCACCAGTGACAATACTCATTTGCAATTTGGGCCTTGTCATCACAGCCAAATACAGAAAAAATGATTTCTCTGGAATAACTTAGATTTTAGAGGGCGATTTTTGTAATTTCTTTTATAACTTTCCCTTTTATTCACTGTAGAAGGAAAAAATACAGAGAGAAATGCTTTGAATACAAAATATACCATGGTACAAAAATCATTTGCTAATGAATTCAGTTCATTTAATTCTTTGGAATAAAATCAAAGAAAAACTGAACCGAGGAAATCATAGAAATAATTTTATTTAGTCTTCTCATTTTACAGATGAGGAAATAAAGTCCAGTGAGATGTAATGAGTTACCCATGGTCACAGAGCTAATAACTAGTAAGACCCCATGTCTCCAGGCTCTGCATTCTTATTTTTATACCACACTGTTTCTTGTTGCAGTATTTTCATACTTAAAATGATACACTTTACACATTAATAACCTACAAATTTGGAAATTTCTGGTTATATTATATTTGAAAGTGCTTGACTTGGAGCCAGACAGCCCTAAACTGGAATCCCATTCAGCTTGGCTGCTAATTAGCTATAAGACCTTGACAAGTTCATTTATTCATTCTTCAAATGGTTACTGAGCACTTACTATATATCTCGGCTACTTTTTTTTTTGAAGAGTGGGCTCTTCTTTTTCATTTTTTTAAAAATTTATTTATTTTATTTATTTATTTTTGGCTGTGTTGGGTCTTCGTTTCTGTGTGAGGGCTTTCTCTAGTTGCGGCAAGTGGGGGCCACTCTTCATTGCGGTGCGCGGGCCTCTCATTATCGCGGCCTCTCTTGTTGCGGAGCACAGGCTCCAGACGCGCAGGCTCAGTAGTTGTGGCTCACGGGCCTAGTTGCTCCGCGGCATGTGGGATCCTCCCAGACCAGGGCTCGAACCCGTGTTCCCTGCATTGGCAGGCAGATTCTCAACAACTGCGCCACCAGGGAAGCCCTCAGCTACTTTTTAAGGTACTTTTTTAGGTGCTGAGGATAAGCAGCAAACAAAAGCTTACATTCCAGTTAAGGATGAATAACAAAACAGGTAAATAAAAAAATTGTGATGTCAAGTGCGATAAATCTAAGAAGAAAAATAAAACTGGATGAGAGGGTCAGAGAATGACAAAGTTTTATAAAGGGCATTAGGATAGGCCTTTCTGAAAATAATAGCTAATATTTACAGAGTTCACAGTACGAGCTAAGTGCTTTACATATAATCGTAATTAAGTCCTCACATTATGTTATGAAGTTGGTCCTATTAATACCCCTCCTTTTCAGGTGAGGAAATGAAGTCCCAGAGAGGTTAAGTAACCAGCCCAAAGTTGTCCAGCTAGTAAGTAATAAAGCCGGAGTTTTTACCCAGTTGGTCTGTCTCCAGAGCATCCTCTAACCACCACTTTTTTTTTTTTTTTGATTGAAAGTACTTTAGACGGTCCCCAATTCACAATTCAACTTACAATTTTTTGAATTTACAATGATGCAAAAGTGATATTCTTTCAGTAAAAACCATACTTTAAATTTTGAATTCTGATTTTTTCCTTGGTGAGTGTTATGTGGTACTTACCCTCTAGTGATGCTGGGCAGAGGCATCGAACCACAGGCCCTAGTCAGCCTCTCCATCATGAGGGTAAACAACTGATACACCTTCCCCATTATATACCCATACAATAACCACCACTCTTTGATGCCTTTTTAATAGGGTAACAATGCAGCAGAGAGCTGTCTGAGTCGCAGTTTCCTTGTCTATAATGGGCTCATTTGAGAACTATAAGATGTAATATTTACTCAAATCTTAGCCCTGTGTCTGTCACAAAGTCAGTTCTATAAGTTAGAATTCTTTGGCTGCAATTTACGGAAACCCAACTAAAGGTATCTTAAGAAAAATGAAGAATATACTGTTTCAGGTAAGCAAATTGTGTGGGCAGGTGGAGGGGACCTCGGGGATAACTGAGGTCAAGGACTCAAATGCTCAAATGGAGACTTTCTCTTTCCTTCTCCTATCTCTGTCCATGTGTCAACTTTATTCTGTCCTACTATGGAAGGACTTTCTCCTTGTGATGGAAAGTATGGCTTCAGATTGCAGGCTAACATTCCTTTAGATTTTAATAACTAAGTAATAGGTCCTTGTCATAGTTAAGAACTCTACCTGTACTCACTGAAAACAAGTAAGCCTCCCAACAACTCTGTGCATTAGATGTGACTGTTATGCCCATTTTCAGATGAGGAAATTGAGGCATGGTATTTAAGTAACTTATTCAAAGCCACCGGCTAGAAAGGACACAAACTTAGGCAGTCTGTTCCAGGGCCAGTGCTAACATATAAGTCAACATATTCTGCCTGGGCTGAGTTTTAAAATTAAATTAAGAAAAGAAAAAAAAGGTGTGTACATGCTGGGGACGGAATTTGTACCACCAGCTCCAATTCGCAAGACCGAAAACCTTTGATTGACAGGATGTAGGCTGTTGCCACATAGTCGGCCTGACTCTTGTTCCCTGCAAACCCTCTCTGCCCCCCTGTAGACTCTTCAGACTCTGCGCTTGTCTATTCTCTTCATTCTTGGTACTTCTGCTGAATCCCTGCTTGATCCTTTCTACCACTGAGGCTAGTGCCTAAATCAGGAATTGGATGAGGCTTTTTATGTACATTATCAATCAATGTTTCATATTTCACTCTCAAATATGAAAGAAGCACAAAGTAAAGGTTAAGTGCAGCCAACTTCCTGAGCTGGAAGGAGGGGAGGATGGACTCTGACAGCTCTAAACCTCCAATGAAAGCATCTGGGGTTGGACAAGAACAGTTATGTCTGAAGAGCTGAGTTGCTTATTTCCAGGGATTCTTCTTTGAGGCTCGCACAACAGCGTTTTTCATTTCTCTGTTCCTCTTTTTATGGAGTTTCATCTTGATCCAGTTTGCCAAGGTGCTTTCAAAACAGCAACAACTGTTGCAACCAGCAAAGGTTCAGAAATAGGTGTTGGGAAGGAAGAGAATTAATTCTTACAGAAATTTTGCAGAATTGAAGGTTATATTTATAATTGGAAAGCTTTCCTTGCTTTGTGCTGCTAGGCATGGAAGAGTTCTAATTTAGTTTTTTTTTTTTTTAAGAAGAACAAGACTTATAGAATTTTTTTTTTTTTTTTGGCCATGCCGCACAGGAGGCAGGATCTTAGTTCCCCCATCAGGGATCAAACTCCGTTGCAGTGGGAGTGTGGAGTCTTAACCACTGGACCACCAGGGGAGTCCCTAATTTAGTATTCTTTATTCTACCATTTCTGCCTAATAGTCTGCAACACTGAGTATGGTTTTTCTCATAACATAAACTGTCAAAATTTATTTTTATGGCAGTCATAAATATGAATGGACTAATTGGAAATATTTTTTCAAATAGGTAACTGAATATACAAGTCAATACAATGTAACTCCTCTAATGGTGATAAATAATATAGACTCTCATGTCTCGTTATCTGTGACATACCTTTAAAGCAGGAACAGACCTGGTAAGTGGCTATCCAGAGGTAGCATACAGGTAGTATATTATGGAAAGCTGGCAGATCATGGAGGGCTTCTCTGGGAGCCATTAGATCCTGAGCTCCTTGGAGTAGAGATATTGTGTTATTCATTCTATATTCCCAGTGTTGAGCACAGTGCCTACCACATAGAAGGTTGTTCTATATAGCTTATTAAGTGACTTTCTTCTGCTAACACACAGTAAGGAAATAAGATGGTGAAAGAAGGGTGATCCAAGTTCAAAGTAAGAGAATCTGAATTGATGGGTGAGTGAAAAGGCAAGGCTAGAAAATGATAGGAAATGACACTTGAGGTTCATGGTCTAGACAAGTTAGGAAAGCTGAGGAAGAGGGGTAGGAGTTGTGGAATGCACAAGGACCTTGGCTTAGAAAGGGCCAAAAGAGTCCTCCTTTGCAGAGGCTGATGGTGGATGCTATGTTGGAGGGGGTCCACACTGAGGGGCTAGGCACTAGGCTCAAGATCATAGGTTGTTTGTTTTTACCAGCCCTAAGCAGGTGGATTTAAAATTAATTTTAATGGAAAAGATCATATGACTACATAAAAAGAGAATTTGGAAAAAAGAATTGTATAAAATCACTGATATCCAACCATTATCTTAATTCTCAATTCCTGTCATTCCTGTATCCTGACCAGCTGCAGGATCAGTCTTTAACCTGGACGCAGTTGCCATTAGGATAAATATAATGATGAGGATGATGATGATGGATGACAATGGCTTACATTTGCTGAGCACTTATTACACGCCTGACCCTGTTCAGTGTCATTTAATTCTCATATTATTTCATTTAATTATTTCAACAATTCTATAAGGTAGATACTATTAATATTCCTATTTTATATATAAAATGAAACTAAGGCAAAAAGAGATGAACTTGTCCAAGGTTGCTCTTCTAATAAGTAATGAATATGGACAGTCTGATTCCAGAGTCCATGCTCTTAACCCTTATGCTATGATTCTTCATTTAAGCTCAGATCCAGGTGGGGTCTGAGAGTAGTATGGGTGACTTAGGCTGAGTTGCCAGAGTGCCTGGGGTAAACCCTGGGCAACCAGGTACTGATCCCGCTTCACTCTGCTTCCAAATCCCTCACACGTTTGCTCTGTCTGTAGAGGCAATTTTCCTAAATTACTTTCATCTCATCATTATCATGATGAATTTAACTTAGAAATTATTAAAAAAACCAATGGTAAAATTGGGAACAACATGGGAAATCTGAATATGGACTACAGATGAGATAAGAAACTATTGTTAATTTTCTTAGGAGTAATATCCAAAATCTACAAACAGGTCATGCAGCTCAATATTAAAAAACAAATAACCCAACCAAAAAATGGGCAGAAGACTTAAATAGACATTTCTCCAGAGAAGACATACAGATGGCCAAGAGGCACATGAAAAGCTGCTCAACATCGCTAATTATTAGAGAAATGCAAATCAAAACTACAGTGAGGTATCACCTCACACCAGTCAGAATGGCCATCATCAAAAAGTCTACAAACAATAAATGTTGGAGAGGGTGTGGAGAAAAGGGAACCCTCCTATACCATTGGTGGGAATGTAAACTGGTATAGCCACTATGGAGAACAGTATGGAGGTTTCTTAAGAAACTAAAAATAGAGCTACCATAAGATCCAACAATCCCACTCCTGGGCATATATCCAGAGAAAAACATGGTTTGAAAGGATACCTGCACCTCAATGTTCATTGTAGCACTGTTTACCCTAGCCAAGACATAGGAGCAACCTAAATGTCCATCGATGGATGAATGGATAGAGAAGATGTGGTACATATATACAGTGGAATATTACTCAGCCATTAAAAAGAATGAAATAATGCCATTTGCAGCAACATGGATGGACCTGGAGATTATCATACTAAGTGAAGTAAGTCAGACAAAGACAAATATCGTATGATGTGGAATCTAAAAAAAATGATACAAACGACCCATTTACAAAACAGAAACAGACTCACAGACTTAGAGAATGAATTTATGGCTACCCAGGCGAGGGGGCGGGGTGGTAGGGCAGGGGATAGATTGGGAGTTTGGGATTGACATGTACACACTGCTATATTTAAAACAGGTAACCAACAAGGACCTACTATATAGCACAGGGAACTCTGCTCAATACTCTGTAATAACCTAAATGGGAAAAGAATTTGAAAAATAATAGATACATGTATATGTATAACTGAATCACTCTGCTGTACACCTGAGACTAACACTACATTGTTAATCAACTATACTCCAATATAAAATAACAATTGAAAAACTTTTCTTAGGCGTGATACTAGTAATAGTGAAAATAGATATTAGTGAAAATATCTTTAATTTTTAGAGGCATACTGAAACATTTAGAGGCTAAAGGTCATGATATCTGGTACTTACTTTAAAATAATTGAGCAAAGAGTAAATAAATGAAGGAAATACGGTAAAATGATAAGTTATTAAGATGAGATGATCGGCATATGGGACTTTATTATAATGTTCTCTCTACTTTGTAGACCAGGGGTCCCCAACCCCCAGGCCACGGACCACCCGTTAGGAACGAGGCTGCACAGCAGGAGGTGAGTAGAGGGTGAGCGAGCAAAGCTTCATCTGTATTTATAGCCACTCCCCTGTCAGATCAGCGGCAGCATTAGATTCTCATAGGAGCGCGAACCCTACTGTGAACTGCGCATGCGAGGGATCTAGGCTGCACGCTCCCTATGAGAATCTAACGCCTCATGATCTGAGGTGGAGCTGAGGGGTGATGCTAGCACTGGGGAGTGGCTGCAAATACAGATTATCATTAGCAGAGAGGTTTGACTGCACAGAGACCATAATAAATCAATTGCTTGCAGACTCATATCAAAACCCTATCAGTGAGTGGCAAGTGCAAATTAAGCTGCATCCGGTGGCAGGCTTTATAGTGGCAAGTGAGTTGATCTTCTTCAATTGTACAGCTGCGTCTTGTGGCAGGCTTTAAGTCAGAATCCGACACTTATTTTAGTCTGCATGTGGCCCGCCCATTATTTTATTTACCACTTCCATTCGCGCCTCTTTCCCGCACTGTGCATTTGTCTCAGTCACAATTATGGTAAGGCCCACAAGCTAACCCTAGCCAAAATGAATAAAAAACAAACATTGCTGGAGAGCTTCTTTGAAACGGGGGAAAGACCCAATGATGAGACAGCAGAAGACTCTAAGACTGCCAACAAAAAGAAAGCTGCATTTAAAGGAAAATACCAAGAGTCCTACTTAAATTACGGGTTCATTGCAACAGGTGATTCACATTCTCCAAGGCTGCTTGGTATAATACATGGCAACCGGCTAACCAACAAAGCCATGAAACCTTCAAAACTGCTTCGCCACATGGAGACCAAGCACGCTGTCTTAAAAGACAAGCCTTTGGATTTTCCCAAAAGAAAAAAACATGAACACGAAGAACAGAAGCAATTATTGAAGGCCACCACTTCATCAAATGTATCTGCGCTGAGAGCATCATTCTTAGTGGCTAACTGCATTGCTAAAGCTAAGAGGCCCTTTACTGTTGGTGAAGAGTTGATCCTGCCTGCTGCTAAGGACATTTGTCGTGAACTTTTAAGAGATGCTGCAGTTCAAAAGGTGGCACGTGTTCCTCTTTTGGCTAGCACCATAACTAGATGAATTGATGAAATAGCAGAGGATACTGAGGCGCAATTGTTAGAGAGGATTAATGAGTCACTGTGGTATGCAATCCAGGTTGACGAGTCCACCAATGTTGACAACAAGGCAACAATGCTTGTTTTTGTGCAATATATTTTTCAAGAAGATGTGCATTAGGATATGTTATGTGCACTTTTGTTGCCAACCAACACCACAGCTGCAGACCTATTCAAGTCTTTGAATGATTACATATCAGGAAAACTGAACTGGTCATTTTGTGTCGGTATATGCACGATGGAGCGGCTGCTATGACTGGATGGCTTTCTGGTTTCACTACTCGGGTCAAAGAGGTCGCTTCTGAATGTGAGTCTACGCACTGTGTCATCCACAGAGAAATGCTGGCTAGCCGAAAAATGTCACCTGAACTTAGCAGTGTTTTGCAGGATGTGATTAAAATTATCAACCACGTTAAAGTACATGCCCTTAACTCACGTCTGTTTGCGCAGCTCTGTGAGGACATAGAGCACACACGTCTTCTCTTATACACAGAAGTGAGATGGCTTTCTAAAGGTAGATCACTGGCCAGAGTTTTTGAGTTATGAGAGCCACTCCAGAGATTTCTTTTAGAAAAACAGTCACCACTGGCAGCACATTTCAGTGACACAGAATGGGTTGCAAAACTTGCTTACTTGTGTGACATATTCAACCTGCTCAACAAAATCAATCTTTCACTTCAGGGGAGAACGACAACTGTGTTCCTGTCAGAAGATAAAGTGGCTGCAGTCAAAGCCAAATCGAATTATGGGGGCGACGAGTGAACACTGGGATTTTTGACATGTTTCAAACATTAGCAGAGATTTTGAAACAGACTGAGCCAGGGCCTTCTTTCTCCCAGCTGGTGCATGATCACCTATCTCAGGTTTCAAAAGAGTTTGAGCATTATTTCCCAACCACAAAAGACCCCCAAACTGGGAAGGAATGGATCTGAGACCCATTTGTGAACAAGCCAGGTGAATCGACTTTGTGCTAGAAGAGGATCAACTGCTTGAGATCGCAAATGACGGTGGCCTTAAAAGTATGTTTGAGACAACTTCAAATCTCCATCCGGTCTGGATCAAAGTCAAGGCGGAATATCCTGAGATTGCCACAAAAGCACTGGAAAGCCTGCTTCCATTTCCAACATCCTATCTTTGTGAAGCAGGGTTTTCTGCAGTGACAGCAACCAAAAGGAAATTACAGACTAGACTGGACATAAGCAGCACACTTCCAGTGTCACTGTCACCCATCACGCCCAGATGGGACCATCTAGTTGCAGGAAAACAAGCTCAGGGCTCCCACTGATTCTGCATTATGATGAGTTGTATAACTATTTCATTATATATTACAATGTAATAATAATAGAAATAAAGTGCACAATAAATGTAATGCACTTAAATCATCCCAAAACCATGCCCACCCCTGACCCCAGTCCGTGGAAAAACTGTCTTCCATGAAACCGGTCCCTGGTGCCAAAACGGTTGGGGACCGCTGTTGTAGACTATTTGAATTTTTATAATAAATTTCAAATAAATGCAATATTACATTTCCTGATTTCAGTACTATCACTGTTCCCAATTCTTATAGTGATAGAGAACACACAGTTTCCAAATGTGAACCATCTCTGAACCTAATTTTCTTTGCTGGACCCACTTCTGTCTACTATCAGCAAGGATTGTGAGGGTGATTTATCTGTTATAGCAGCAGATCACAAAATTTTTATGCTGAATTTTACCCATTAGGTGATGTTCAAATGTGTGACACTTTCCTCAGGCTGTGCCTCATAAGCTTGCAGACTTGAGGTAAACAACCTACCACTCTAGGCCTTTTCTGGAAAAGGCACTGCAATTGCACCTACTTCCAGACTGCTGTTAGGATCCAGAAGATAATGTGTACAAATCACTCAGCACCTTGCCTGTAACACAGTGAGCACTCAGTAAGCATTAAGTATTTTCAGCAGCAGTCAAAATTGAAAACAACATGTGTTCTACCTCATCAGGAATCTCCACACAGTAGGTGGGGAAAAAAAATCACCACTTAGTGTAGCTCAGTTTTCAACTTTCTCACCTCAAACAGAGACATTGTGTGGGTCTTTCTCTCAAACCAAATGGAAGCTGTTTTTCTTTCCACAACAACATTAATTACTTTGATTAAAGAGTAAGAAGGCCACTGGATGATTTCTGAACTGTGAATAAGGAGATAGAAAGGAGATGATAAAACCTGGGCTTGTTGAGCAGGCCTTGCTCATTCCAGAATGATGACACAAGTTTGGGTTAAGGATAGTGAAGATACAGAAAGCAGTTGCACCGACATTTCAACCCAATTCATTTAGCCGTGTTTACTAATGCCTTGACTTCTGGATTCGGGTAACTACCCTCTCTCTATGGAGGATGTTCATTTCAGAGGTGTGCTTTAAGTGAGTTAAAGGGACCCTGAAGAGAAAGCCTACCTTTCCTGCCCCTGCCCCCTCTGTCCTCAGTGAATCTAAATGCAGGGCTTTCATCTTCTCATCTCTCAGCTTAGGTCCCCTTTTGTTTTGAGATGCCCTGTTAGGTTGCTTTGTTTTGGTTTCTCTGGGAGGCTTGCCAACCGCATCCTCAGAAAAGGTTCAAAATGATTGAGATCAAACGTTTGGAGACAGTGTTACATTTCCTTTTCTTCCCCAAGCTTGTCTTTGTTTAGTCCATGCCCCGTTTTGTCTTAAATCTTCTCTCCCTCATGTAGTGCCTCTACAACCAAAGAGATTGCTATGTCATAGAATCAAACTCTTTGAAGTGATCCTAAGTGTCGTACAACCAAAGAGATTGCTATGTCATAGAATCAAACTCTTTGAAGTGATCCTAAGTGTCAAGAAATGAAATCCAACTGCCCAATATAGGAATCTCCTTCACAACTCTAACCCATGCTTATGTTCAAATATGACTTGCACATACTTCATAAAAGGGAATTCATTACCACAAAGATTACTAATTTCATTTTAACTTAATTTTTAGAAATTTCTCCATTTCTTTTTAGAAATAGAGTTGCACAGAATGTCTGTGCGGTAAGTGGCTATCATATTCCCTCCTCTCTTATTTACCTTTTCCTTTTCAGATTAATCCCATTTTCTAAGCATTAAGGAGAAATTAGGCGTGAAAGTAGAGGGTAGCCATAAAAACAGGCAGACAGGGGCTTCCCTGGTGGCGCAGTGGTTGACAGTCCGCCTGCCGATACAGGGGACACGGGTTCGAGCCCTGGTCTGGGAGGATCCCACACGCCGCGGAGCAACTGGGCCCGTGAGCCACAACTACTGAGCCTGCGTGTCTGGAGCCTGTGCTCCGCAACAAGAGAGGCCACGATAGTGAGAGGCCCGCGCACCGTGATGAAGAGTGGCTCCCGCTTGCCGCAACTGGAGAAAGCCCTCGCACAGAAACGGAGGCCCAATACAGCCAAAAATAAATAAATAAATAAACAATAATTAAAAATGAATATCTGCTTATAAAAAACAAAAAAAAAACCAGACAGACAAATGCACTTCATGGAATTCATTCATTCATTCAATAGATGGCCCAAAGTATGGGCCAGGCACTGTACTACATTCTGGGGATATATACTGAATGTTTGCATTCCCCCAAAATTCATATGTTCAAATCCTAACCCCTCGATGTTGATGGTATTAGGAAGGGGGTGGTGTTTGGGAGATGATTAGGTCATGAGGGTGGAGCCCTCATGAATGGGATTATTGCCCTTATAAAAAAGACCCCAGAGAGCTCCCTTGCTCTTTCTACCATGTGAGGACACAGCAAGAAGTCAAGTCATCTATGAACCAGGAAGGTGGTCTTCACCAGACACTGAATCTGCCAGTGCCTTGATCTTGGACTTCTCAGCCTCCATAGCCATAAGAAATACATCTCTGTTATTTATAAGCTTTCGGTCTATGGTATTTTCTTATAGCAGTCTGGATGGACTAAGACACATAATAAGACTCATAGCACTGTCCTCACAGAGTTTACCAACTAGCAAGAAATACAGACATAAGAAAGATAATTAACCAAAGACAACTACAGGGTAAAAATGAAAGTGTATAACAGGGGCACTTTTCCTAGGTGGGTGGCCAGAGAAGTATTTCTGAGGAAAGAATATTTGATCTCAGACCTGAAAATATGTAGGAATTGGCCAGGCAAGAAAGTATGTGTGTGGAGGAGACACACATAGGGAGGGGTGAAATAAGGCATTCTAGGCTGGTGGAGCAGTACTTGGGCAGTTCTGAAGTGAGAAGGAACTAAATATATTAAAGGGAACATGTGAGATTAGAATTTTGTGAGCAAGGGGGAGAGTCTTACAAGATAGGCTAAATCTTTAGAGGGCTGTGGACTTTATTATGAGAGTAGTAAGAAACGAGGGGGGAATTTTAAGTTGAGAAGTCATAGGATTTCCAGATATTTTACTGCTTCAGCCCCCCTTTCCTGGACAGACTCTAGCTATTCACCACTCTGCTTCAGATGTGGTACAAAGCACTAGCCACATGCTCCAGACAGGGTCTGGTGGGTTCAGAGTGGGCTGGGCCACAGTCTCCTTTGCTCTGGACATTGGACTAATGCGCCCTAATGTGTATATGCTCAGATGGTCACTAAGTCACAGCATATTACATAAGCCCTGTGGTCTAGTAAACCAATACCTGGTTTGAGTTGGATTTTTGACACTAGATGGACTACAAAGGAACCTCAGGTCAAACTGAGGTGTCAGGGATTAAATTCTTCTTCTCTTTCTGCATCTTATTTAGCCTATATAATTAGAGAGTGTTGCTTTCATTTTGATTTTTCTTCTCTCTTCCATAATTTTTTTCTAATTATAAAAGTAAACTTGTAAAATATAGAAAAACACAGCAAAAATAGAAATAATCAATAATTCAAATAAACAGAGATGACTATTGTTATCACTGCTATTTACATCTTTCTATAAGTATCATTTTCTACACTTGAGATCATGCTGTATTGTAGTATTATAGCCTGTTTTTTTCCCCATTATTATTAGGTCATAAGAATTTATTTTCTACTATCATTAAATGGTGTAACGTGCTTACACCATTCATATGTGCTTCTCGTTTAAGGACATTTAAGGTTCCTGGTATTTTACTTTACAAAATAATATTTTTATATTTAAATATTTTCTTACATTTCAGAATATTTCCTCAGAGTAGAACCCTACAAGCATGTTTAAAACTTCCTTGATACATAATTACAAATTGCTTTACAAAAATTGGCTGACAAAATTTATACTTCTACCTGCATTGTATATTTTAAACAAACAAACCATGCTAATTAATAGGAGAAAATAAAATGGTGTTATTATTTTAATTTTCATTTTTAATTACTAATGACGTTAATGATTTAAAAATTTTATTAAGCCACTTGTATTTCCTTTTGTATAAACTGTAAGCATCTTTTTCCTAGGTATGCATAGTGGTCTTACTGATTTCCTTATAAATCTGTATAATGCTTTTTTATATCAGGATTTTAATCCTTAGTTTGCCATAGCACTCATAAGTATTCATCTCACTTCTATTTGGAAATTTTAATTTTGTGATTTAAAAAAAATACAGATAAATCTTTAAAATACAGCCTTATCTACATACTGCAATAACATACTGCAATAACACTGCAATGCATGCTGTGTACTGCAATAACACTGCAATGAGTGTTATTGTAATAAAAAAAAAACAAACCACAGAGGTTTCCTTGCCTGGTTTACTTTCTCTTTCAATTTGACATGAGCTTAAGAAAAAAAAAAAGTAAAAACAAGCTTTCATGGGCTTCACCCTAAGTAAATCTTATATAAATCCTTTCAAATGCAGTTAGAAATAAGTCAGGAAGAGTCTTATTTCTCTAATAAAACTAAAGACTTAAAACTAATTGAGAGTATGAGTTGGGGCCTGCAAAGATTGAATTCCAAGACTTGCCTTAATATTTTATCACGTGCATGTGTTTCACCAAAGAGAGAAAAAATTAATAAGATTCACATAATTCTTTTCTGGTACATGGTAACTTCTCAACCACCATCAAATGGTGTTAACTTATTATTTGTCGTAATTTTTATATAAGTTCTAATCTTAACCCAGTTCTCCTTAGGAAGGACTTTGAGATCAAACAGTTCCGAACCTATTTTCTCATCTGTAAAATGAGGATAATAATTTGGACTAAACACCACAGTGTCTGTAAAGTACTGAGCCTAGAGCCAGCACCCAGGAGATGCTCAGTTAATGCCACCAGTCTCTACTCGGCCTCTCACTCCTGTATCAGGGTAGGAAAGACTGTAGTTCTTGAGAAAGAGCATGTGTGTATCTGAGTGCAGGCAGCCTACAATGGCATAAGCCCAGTAGCATGTCAGGCTATCTGAGTGGAAAAATAATAGCTGAATTTTGAATATTGAGAATCAAATGTGTGGCTAGAATTGTGTAAGGCACTGATCATGCAGAGAATAATAGAACTCACTGTCTGCATTCATAAAGGAGTATGGGAACCTTTGAGTAAACACTGGGAAATGCTTGTCAAACCAATTTACCACTAGGTAAATTTACCAATAGGCAAATCTAGCTTTGCCTATTCTGCTTCTCCAATCCTAAATTTCCCTGGAAACAAGGAATAATCACACTAACCGCTTGGCACTGAGGTATGGGGGAGATCAACTCTGCAAATGTGCCATGTGATAATCCAGAAAAATCAGAGAAAATAATGTTATTTATTGAGTCAACTAAGTACAGAGGCAGGGGTTGTTATAGCACCCCATGGTACCATTTAATGTCAGAAGAAATGGTTTACGTGTGATGCTGATGAAATAATCCAAGAAAGACAATTCAGATAGCAAAAGTAAGCCATTTGCTCCCAGAGGAATTGCTGACTCATCTTCCTTGTACAGAGCAGATTACTGACCACATAACTCTCTGTGGAATTTTCAAGTTTCTTGGGACAATACTGCTTTTAATAGTAAGTAAAGTGAATTTTTGTGAATTTGTTTTAATGTTCTTATGATTCACATTTTTCTTGTACAATTATTTTTTATTTTCAGGATATGTATTCTTAAAGCTTTGCAAAACTGAGACATTTAATTTTAGAGAAGAACAGCAAAAGAGATGACCTTTTACCTACCTGATTTGTTTTACTTAGTAGAATAGGAACGTACGTATTATGACCTACAAAATACCAACTGCTGACATGGAAGTCACTGAATCTTTTTTTTAAAAAAGGCATTTTTTCCTTAAACTAAGAGAAATCCTAATTTAAAGGGTACTTCTAAGAGAAAAAGAGAGCTGATCTGGTTTCTTTCAATTTGTGTGTCCCTAATCATTCTCCAAAATCCCTAAGAGAAACAAACTTTAGATTCTTTTTGTTTATTATTTCCAAACGTAGATCTGATTTCAGTCACACTAAATAATTTCCATTGGAGGCTCTTTATTCCTGAAGAAACCATCCACTTAAATATCAGGTGAGTCTTTGAGCTTCCAGATGATATTACCACTATTCAGTTAAAAATGTCCTAAGTGGACTGTAGGGATATTACTTTTGTTACCACCATGGAGCACTCTCAGATTCTCCTCTCTTCTCACCCAGTTGTTTACATGACTTTTTGGGAGCTGTTTGCACAGTCTGATGGGTAGACCATCATTGGTAAAAGTCACCTGGCTGGTTCAGAAGTGTTGGAGTTTGGGGAGATCAGGCAGAACAGAAAAATTAAAAAGAACGAAAGGAAAGGAAAAGGGAAAAGAGAAAGGAAGAGAGGAAAAGAAAAGCAAAGAAAAGAAAAAGGAAAAAAATCTTAGGGTAGTATAGATGTGTTTTAATTAATTTGGATACTTTCTTGAATCTTCTGCAATGTAGTCCATCACTGCCCCAGAAGATTTATTTTCTCTCAAGCCTGGGTGGTAGGAAGTTTAAAAAAGAAAGCTGGAAAGAGATAGAAGTCTTCTGTCCTGGCATCTTCTGAGCACAGGCAGTCCATGCCCATCGTGAGGCATTTGCTGGATCGTTGTCATTTTATGACTAAAAGCCAAAGTAAACACTTGCACAAACAATATTACCAACACCTTTAAGGCAATAACCACTCCAGAGATTGTGCGTTGAGGCAGGAATCATTATCATTTTCTACCCCCGCCCTTTCTGATCACTCCTATGCCTTCCAACATACACATAGGTCCAAAGGAACATATACGCGATCCAACCTTATAATGTGTGAACAGAATTGCTCGATACACACAGAATTCAGCTCAGGTGCTATGTTTGGGGGAAAAATTATTCTAAATGATTTAGAAAGAGTGCTATGAAATCTGAAACTGAGTTTAACATGTTCTAAAGTGTAGCTGTAATTTGATTCACATATATATTTTTGCTTGCTATAATTTATTAAATATTTTATTTTGACCTTTATCCCTTTGCTTCCTTAGTTTTCAGCCATTCTGAAAAGTATAAAAAGGGGTGCCAAGTATTCCTCCCTTTAATTCACATTTTCTCTCACTGACAATTTGGGATTCATGATATTGACAGGTGTTTTTAAGAATAAAGAATAAAAAAAGGAAGTGAAGACTAGGAAAAATTGAAAAAATATTGGTAGAACTAAATTAAAAAAAAAATTAAACCAATCCACATTATTTACCTGGTATCATTATGAGGAAAGTTCCTATAGAATTCAGAGCATTGCTTTTTGTTTTGTTTTGTTTCCCAAAAGATTACAGGAAGAAATATCTAAGAACATCTTTGATCTAATGAATTATATCTTGGTTCTTTCTTACCACTTTGTTTCTACAACTTTATTTCTTATTAAACTTCCTGTAATTCACCAAAGAAGCCAGGAATTTATTTTATTAATTTATTTGGAGTGTGTGTGTGTGTGTTAGAGAGAGAGAGAGGATCGTCAGAAAAGGCTGCCTTTGTAGCGCTGTAATAAGTAGAGAATAAAAATTGCACTTGAACACAATTGTGCTGTTAAGCTGCTGAAACAGCTTTTGGGGAATAGGGGGTTCATAACTTATTAGGCAGTAGAAAAACAAAAAGTGAAAGAAAAGTAGGGACTCCTTGTGACAGAATTATATCAGAACATATGTATTTTGTACATTTATCTTTGCTGCCATAATTTAGTTTATATTGGATTTCCATATTTATTAATTTCTATTGTATTTGCC
The DNA here is from genome assembly GCF_028021215.1 of Eschrichtius robustus. Lineage (NCBI taxonomy): Eukaryota > Metazoa > Chordata > Mammalia > Artiodactyla > Eschrichtiidae > Eschrichtius > Eschrichtius robustus. The sequence continues at coordinate 70,669,885 of NC_090833.1, forward strand.
ATGTACTGGCTACATTTCCAACTGGATCCATAGTGAGAACTTCTAAACCAATAATCTGCAGCTTCTTAGAGGAAAGTGTAAAATTAAATGTGTTCACATAAACTTAAAAACATACTGGCTTGGTCTCTATTCTCCAGATTCTGGAGGAAAATGTTAAATTCACATTTTTTTTTTTCTCTACAATTTTGTCTCTGTCCTCTGTAGCCCACTCCTGATGTGGGGTAGTGTGTTTGTGTGTGTGGTTTCAGTTGCTGGCTATATTAAAGGGGGTTTCAACTATGCGTGAGGAATGAGAGAATAGCTTTTAGTTAAGGGTACCTATAGACCAGTCACCAACAGTTGTCAGCATTTTGAAAGGTTAGACTTTACCAGGGATATCCTTGAATGATGGACATTGAAAAGAAAAAGCAATTTATAAATGTAAATAAAACTATAACTGTCATAAAATAAAATCTTTAGGAAATGTTCTTCTGTTTCATTTATTTTTCATTCAATTTGAGGGTAGCTCCATTTTGTTTTATAATCATAATGCTTTCTTAATCAACATGGGCTTGCTTTCTTTAAGTTCCCCCTTCCTCTGTGGCCATGGTGCACCTTGGAGTCTCAAGCAGGAAGACAAACTCTAAGGATGCGAGATAAAAGGAATAGCTTCTTCTGTGTACGTGCTCAAATGCATTAAAAAAATGTTTGAACAAGTCCACAAAATTTGAGCCAAAAATGAATAAAGAAAACAAAACGATACAGAACAAAAGAGTAGAAGTTTGTTACACACACACACACAAATGCACGCACTTGGGTCTCCGGAGGTTCTTGGTTCTTTGGTTACCTTCTTACCCTGAAAACTATGTTGGCATTGGTTTTGTGAAAACCACATCACATCCCAGATCTTATATTTGTAATGTCAAATGTTAGCCTTTATGCATAGGACATTGTATGCATTTTAAACATACATAGTATGTCATGCTGTACAAGAGAACCTCTGAATTCCCTTCCTAATTTTACAGACATTGTAACAGAAACAATAATGACCGAATCAATACAGTTCATTGCAACTGAGAGTTGATTTCTGTGTAAAATCCTTAGACATATCTACTCTGCACTGACAGCATGAAATAATGATTAAGAACTCGGACTCTGGATCTAGACTGCCTGATTTCAAATCCTGGCTCTGCCCTTGGAAGCTACATGCGCTTGAGCAAGTTGCTTAACCTCTCTACCTCAATTTTCTCATCTGTAGAATGGCCATATTAATACTACCTATTTCATAGGGCTGTTGTGAGGATTCAATGAGTTAATACATGCAAAACGTTTAAAATTGTGCCTGGCACATAGAAGTGTTCAATAAATGTTAACTACTATCATCAGTCAAGAACTTCTGCAGCACTTGGGAACTCAAACTGGACATTGTTTCTTGGGAGGAAATTAATGGCTGCATATTACTGTATATTCTATTGGTTCCTGTTATTAGAGAAAACATTTGAAGGCCATTGACTGAGGAAGAAGTTAGCCTGTGTAGCTGCATCCTGCGTATTGTAGCCCTCCCAGATCTGGTCTTCCGCTTCCCTGACTGGCTCAGTCCTCCTTCATTTTTGCAGATCTGCTTCCTCATTTTTAACGTGGAGTTTTACATTGATTAGCCATCTGGCAACTGCATCCTCCTCTTTTTGTCTGTTTTGTCTGTCTGCCAAAACGATGATTTCCAGCTCTTTCTGACCCCCTATATTTAGCTGCTAAAATGACCCCAACACCTTCCGTGCCTATTTTGTCTCATTCAGCCTTACCTCCACTTGCTCCAGCTCCCTGCACCAGGGCTGAGAGCAGAAAGAGGCCTTAGAAAGCATTGGTTTAGTAGCTTAATCTTCAAACACAAGAAAAGGCACTCCTTGGTTCACAGAGGCTGCAGAATGTAGCAGTGGTTCACATATCTTAGTGTACACCAGAATCGTTCGGGGTGTGTGTTTAAAATGCAGGTTCCTGAACCCTTTTCCCAGAGATTCTGATTGATGAAGTCTTAGATGGGGCCAATGAATCAGCATTTGAATCTACTGATACATGCTAGGTGATTCTGAAGCGGGCTGGTCTAAGAAGCTTAATTTCAGAGACACTTGACTAAGTTTCTGCCCTTGAATATAGCGTCTGCTATATTGGTCCCTTCTACAAACTCCTTTCTTGTATTCTGGAAAGCACTGTGCACTGGGCCAACAATTATGCCTAAAAATAAATTTATAGTGAAAAGGAGGAGTGTGTGGAGATAGCATTTTCCTCAGGGTTAGAAATTTTTCATGACTGTCAATTCTTACAGCAGCAAGTTAGGTGGCCAGTAATATATTTTTGTCCATATCTTACCTTTCAGAAGACAGAAAAGAACCCAGACTTTCCCCCAAATTACCCTTCTATATTATTCTTAAAGAATTATCTATTTACCCCTTTAGAATTTCAGATATTTTCAGAATTGTCACTTACCCCTTTAGAAGAATATGCAGTCAGAAGATTTGGGAGAAAAATGAAACAAACTCTCTAACCTATAATTCTTGAGTCAATTCTTCACTCCAAATTTTTCCCCTCATTTAGGCATTTTCACACCCACATGCTTGAATTTGAGCCTCATGTCACTACCACTAACCTCAAGCCAGAGGCTAAGAGAGAAGAATAGAGCTTTCTTCACTGAGCAAGGCTGAGTAATGCTGTGGTTTCACCTTCCCCGGGGCTCAGTGTGCCACTGTAGCCCAGCCAACCCTGGCCTCTTCTGGAAGCGGTCTAGCCCCAGCCTCCTGCGTACATGACCTGAGTGCACTATTCTTGCCAGACCCTGAAACTTCTGTCTATGAGGCGTTTAAACTACACAGGCAACACTGAAATCCATCCTTCCTTCCTGGCTTCTCTGGTTTGGTAGGTCTTCCTTTCCATAACACAGTCATGTGTCAAGTATAACTTGCTAGAGCCTGACTCTGCACTGGAAAAGGAGGACATGGTCTCTGCACTCCAGGAGTTCATCACCTAGCCAGGAAATCAGAAAAATAAATGGCTAGAATGCACTGTGACTTGAGCTGTAACTGAGGATGGACCAAGTGTACTGAAGTGCTCTCCCATACCATCCTGTGATTGACAGTGTCCTTGGAGCCTTCGAGGCTCCTGGATGCAAGTACCACAGTCAACTAAACTCTCTTTCCTCACGACTGAGATTCTAGATCACTAGTGCATTCCCAAAGTCTCACCTAATGGCAGCATCGTCTAAGCTCTTCCTTTACTGTTAACAAAACATAAAAAACACTTCCATCTTCCCTCAATAGGAGACGATTTTTTTCATCCTTTGAAATCCCATAATACTCTACCTCAACATTCCTGTGGTACTTACCAAAGTTTACCTTGCAATATGTCTATTGAAATACATGTTTTCTCTCCCTTCCAGATTAGAGATTCCCTGAGGGCATGCACTGCTCGCCTCCGTGCCTTGCACGGAGCACCATACATAACTGATGCTTAACATATATTTGAACAAATGAATCAACAACAACAAAAAACACCTTCTGATAAAGATCCTGAACCTGAGGTATCAGAGATTGCCCTGATATGAATAACTTCCTTTTGGTTTTAGATAATGTAATCCTCCACCTCTGGTTTGGGGGGCGGAGGGGAACCAGTCAACTCAAGCCCTTTAAATTCTGGAAAGATTTTAGCAGATCCAGGAGTTTTTATCTACACATAATATGTTGAAAGACAAATATCAAAAATTCCGATTATTCCATGTTTAAATTTTAGTAAATACTCTGCTCACAAAAATCTGATGTGTAAATCTGAAGGCTAATTTGTGTAGTTTATTGAGAAAAAGACACAATGAAAACAATGGCAGTAGAACCTTCTTCAAAACTGCTGAATCAAAGTACTTTACCTTGAACTTGAAGACTAAGTAAAAATATTGGTGAAAAATACCGAATATAGAATGTTTACTTAATTGTTAAGAGAGCAGACAAAATAATGAAAGAGAAAAAAGTTGAGCGTTTACATAGAGCTTCTCCATTAGGCTCTGTGCAAACTGCTTTCCTGTAGGTTATCTATTAATATCTATAGCCACTGGGTGACATTGGTGTTATTAACTCTGTATTACAGATCAGTAACTGGGGCTCAGGGAGTCTAAGAAACTTGGACAAGATCACTTGTTTAATATGTAGAGGAGCAAGGCTACAAATCTAGTTCTATCTAATTCCAAGTCTTATCTTCTTTAATTATGCTGGTGAAGTAGCAAAGATGTAGCTGAGCCACCAAAATGAGGTATCAGAGATATCTCATTTTAATACATTTTTAATGTATTATAAGTAAAATTAATAATTTATTCACTCTGCAGATGTAGTCTTTTAGTGGCTACATTATTGTTCAAAGCTCTTATGTATTATAATATGCAGGATGGGAATAGAGGTAATAATAATTGCGCCAAATGGCCTTGGAAGTGCAGTATAAAACAGATTAGATTTAGGACATGTGAAAATCCCCAGATAAGTTATCATCCAATTTAAAAACACTGAGGTTATGCTTTGGTAACCTTCTGGAAGGGGTAAACCAAGCTACTGTCACCTGTCCTCCTCATAAGAGGTTGGAGTTGACAGGATAGGAAGGGGAGGCATTTAGATTCTTTACTTAGTAACTCACTTTTTCTCTGTAACGTTTGGTTCTTTTATTTATAAAATGGGAAAAAAATAGTAGTACCCACTTGGTGCAGATGTAAAACGAGATGATGTATATAATTGCTTATCAGAATGCCTGAATAAATTATCTATTTTAACTATTGTTCTTAAAGTACCAATATTCATTCACTCAACATTCATGCAGCAAATATTTATTGAGTATCTAAGAGTGCCAGGCAGTATTATAGGCAGGATAAATACAACTGTGAATAAGACAGACAAAATTGTTGACCCATGAATATGTGACAATTTAATTAAAGAGTAGTTGTATTGCCATTAATAGTAGCATCTACTGAGTGCACATTGTTGCTAAGTGCCTTGCCTATCGCTCACACAAGTATTATCTCCATGTATAGTTGGAGAAACTGAAGCTCAGAAATAAAAAAATGACATGGCCAAGGCCAAAGAGCTTCTGACTGAGGGACCCGAGATTTACCCCAGGACTACTGGTTCAAAGCCTATGTTCTTTTCACTATATCCCAGACTTTCTCCTAACCAGGTCCTTAGCTCAAGCATTTCCTGCTATTTTTCCTTGTATTTGCAGAATGAGTTTTTTTTTTTGGAGCATGGTGATAGTTTCAGAGAGTAATGGCTTAAATAGCTTGCTATAATTAGTTGGGGTAAAGGTAAAAATATAGTATGCATGCCATCTCTCTCTCTCTCTCTCTCTCTCTCATTTATTCATTAGTTCACCTATTCAATGAATATTTCATTACTATATTTCATCTTCCAGGCTCTATTCTAGGCTCTAGGAATATAATGTTGAACAAGTCAGACATAGCCCCTACCCTTATGAAACTTACATTCTAGTGGGAACAGTAGACAAAAGAGTAAACAAAGACATAAAATAATTAAAAATTTATGTCTTGTAAAGGACACAAACACTGAGCTGATATCTAGTATAGCGAGACCGGGTTACCTACACTGATATAGGATGGTCAGAAGAGCCTCAGTGAGTAGGTGATATCGAAGTCCGGGCCTGCTATTGAGAAGGCAATAGCCATGGGAAGGGTGGAAGACAATGAGCTTTGTTATAGGATGCAGAAATGCCATGTTCCAAGGACACAATAAGACTTTGGATTCCAGGAACCAGAAGAAGATGACCAGTATGACCATAAGTGCCAGTGTAGTATCCCAAGGGACATTTCTTGGTCTCAGTGGATTTATATGCCCAAGTTCATCACTTTCTTCTTTTAAGTTCATCTTCCTGTCCTAGGGATTGACCATCATACTTTTTTCAGTTGCTGGCTCTCATTCTTCCACCTGAGGGTCTCTTGTCTCAATTCTTCTGTGGAATGGAGTGTAGTATTTCAACTTTCAGTTGTCTTTCATTCCCAGATATGTTAGTCAGGATCCCAGCAGAAAACAGAATTCCTCTTAGGTGTTTAATTAAAGTGATTTTAATGAAAGGATTATTTACAGAGTAGACATAGTTAAGAAATTCAACAAGCAATATTGGGAAATCATTCCATCCCTAGACCTATAGGAGGGGAAATAGTGCTATGGGAGCCTAAGAGAACTGGAGCCATAGAGGAGAGGCTGTCTGACTGGAGCTGTAATCAAAAGAGGAAGGAAGCTGTAAGCATAGCACTAAAGGGAGGTAATAAGAAATATCCTCTTCTTGATCTCCTCCTGGTACCTCCCATTAATTGAACCCAGCTGGAAGACAAAAGGCAAGTGCATTCAGGTGATACAGTCCACAGAGGTCAGTCTTTCTAGGGCCCACAGCAGGGCAGAGAAGAGTAGAACTAGTTCTGAAGAGATTTAATCCAAACTCAAAAGATAACCAAACTATATAAGTGAAGAATATCCAGCGTAGCACACCCATGGCAGTAGCACCAAAACTGCAAGACCAAACAGAGGAGTGGGGAAAAAATGTCCTGGTCTCTCTCCTTCCAATTTGCTGCCAGTACCTCCAATTGGCTAAACTCAATTTTTTTTTTTTTTATTGCTACTAACTACCTGATCAATTAGAAGGTCAGCATAGTTAATGGATGGGAAACTCCAAAGTTCTAAGAAGATGCAACCATCTTCTCAGGATTTGGGGGCTGACCATGTGTGCTCTTTCTTGAAACCCTTTTCTGCCAGTTTCCTCTGACATCTGACTTTCCTGATTTAACTTCTATGGTAGCAGGTATAAATTTTACACACCATACGGTTAATCAAATAAAGAAGATATTTTATTTCATTCCAAATGAACCTAGTGACTTTCATGTCCATTAATGCTGAAAAACTTAAATTTATCAAATCAGTATCACGGAGGCTTTTTTGTATTAAAGCACACATGTCTTCGATTCTTGCCTCCTGCATTCTCTTTTCCTTCCCTAAGCTCTGAGGGGCCTACCTTTGCTTCGCACATGGGAGAGACTGTCTCTGCTGGAAGTGGCTCCGATTCTCTTGCTCTGCAAGTGGTGGCTGCTCCTGGCAGCTCGGTGGTCCGCCTCTGCTGACTCACTCCTCTCTCACGAAGGTTGGCACTGTGACCCTTTCAGTCTTAGTCACATCCTTAGTTTATTCATGGCTTTCCCTGGCCACCCTGCAGCTTCTGCTTAAGGCTCTCCTATCCTCATTTTATTCTTTAGTAACTGGCCATTTTGACTCATTATCTTTTGTGATGATCGCTTGCAAGAAGACGATTTCTCAATTAGCTTCATTGGACATACAAAACGTTTTGGGATCGCTTATGTATCTCAAGGGAATCTAAAAAGGTTGGGAAGTGAGTGGACAGAGCTGGGGGGAGGCTATGTCAATCCACGCTCTGCCTAGACCTGTGAGTAAACATTTCCACTTTCCTCTGGCTACTCCAGTTGACCAAAGACCCTCTGGAAATCTATCTCCTTCCAGAACTTGACAAAGGAGCGCAGAGCCCCTTGTTTCTCAATCCCAAAACCCATCTGGGCATCTCTATCTCCCACTCAGATTTGGACCCTGAGATGACAACTCTCACTAGCATCCGAACTCCCTTGATATTTTTTCCTATTCCTCTCCTGGCTTCTCCTTTCCTCAGTACAGAAAGGATTCCCAATTCTCTCTCTATGGTACACAATCTGCTCTTGAATGATCATAAATTCTTACAGATTCTATAGTCTAAAGAAGAGTCTCAGTCCACCAGACTCTTAGGTGTGTGTCGCGGGGGGAGTGGGCAGGGGATGGGGCTTGCCAAAAAAAAAAAAGCTTTCTTTTTCAAAGTTAGTGTCTCTATCACTGACTTTCAAGGGCCTCTTTTGGAACTCAAAAGAATAATCTTTTTTTTCTTGCTGAGATTCCCCTCTCCCCACATTATTCTTTGTTTCCTTAACACATTAAGCCTCAGCCTCAGGGTTTACAGTCAACTATGCATAAAAAGGAATTGGCAAGAAGGAAAAATACAATACATTGAGTAATGTTTCAAAATCTTATTGTTAGATTGTCTGGTCCACTTCTTTCCTGGTTTCTCTTCATTCTCCCACACTGTCAACAATGGTATTAATCAAGACATTGGCAATGAATAGCTTCTGTTCTTCCTATATATTTTCTTTCAATGCCTAAACATAGTTTTGTGCCTGTAGTTCTTCACTTCTTTCAGATCATGTATCCTTTTAAGATTCGCTGAAGCTAGGGTATTTTCTTCCCAGAAAAATACACTTAAGCATATACACATTGTCTTAGTCATTCAGGCTGCTATAATTTAAAAAAAAATAGACTAGGTGACTTGAACAACAAACATTTGTTTCTCACAGCTCTGGAGACTAGGAAGTCCAAGATCACAGTGTCAGCAAATTCTGTCTGATGGGGACCTGCTTTGTGGTTCATATACCACTATCTTCTCACTGTGTCCTCACATGGCAGAAGGGCCAAGGCAGTGTTTTAGGGCCTCTTTTATAAGGGCACTAATTCCATCTGTGAGGGCTCCACCCTCAAGACCTAATCACCTCCAAAAGCCCCACGTCTTAATATAATCACATTGGGGGGTTGGTTGGGATTTCAACATATGAATTTGGGGAGGACACAAACATTCAGTCCAGATTGGGATTGACATATATACACTAATATGTATAAAATGGATAACCAATAAGAACCTGCTGTATAAAAAAATAAATAAAATAAAATTCAAAAATTCAAAAAAAAACATAGCATATATGATTTTTAAAACATCATTTTAAGAGGTTCATGGAGTTTCTTAAGCTTATTAATGAAACCATGAGGGATACAATTACCTGAGTTAAGACAACTTGTCTGTCTTTTTCATTGCTATAATTCCAAGGCCTGAAAGAGTTCCTGCCACATAAAAGGTACTCAGAATTGATTATTCAGTTAAATAAATGAAAAAATTAATATCTCCAACTCTTACCTCTCTCCTGAATTCTAGCTCATTTTACCAACTGCCATTCAGATGTCATATTAGAACCTTAAACTCAATATCTCCAAACCAAACCATTATCCTTTACTTTTGTTCCCTATTTAAATCAATAAATATATTCCTCGGAGTCACTCTGACTCTACCTTCAGCATCTTTGACTCTTTCTTTTCTCCCTTTACATTCAATTGGCTTCCAAGGCCTGTTGATTCTATCTCCACAATATTTCTCAATTTCCCACAATCTATTGACATTATATGAAGAAGGTACTTTTGGGGTATCTATCCAGCTCCAAATGACCCATAACCTTTAATACCTCACTCACAGGATGGGTTTCAGGAAGCTATGTTTATCTCCTACCCTCATGTCCATAGCTGGTTGGACACCTGATGAAAGCTGGGCCATTCTCATTCTGTCCTTCAGGAATTTGGAATTAGGACTGAGAAATTCTAATTCACTTTAGATTAATTCCTCAAATAGAGGATATGTAAAAACTAGAGAGTTCTGATACAGGACATCTACCTTCAACCAAGTGGAGTGAACAGCAGAAAAAGAAGATATGCTGAGAGAAAAGAATTCATTCTGAGAGCAGCAGGAGCCAGCAACTCAGAATCCAGAGCCATATCCACGGTTCCTGACTTCCCAGCACCAGGACTTTCAAGGTGCTGACTTTCGAGCACCTTTCTATTCCTGATGTCTGGCTGTATTCCTTATCCTGGGTCCTGTAGTGCACCCTTTTTTATTCTTATATCCTTTTAAGAAATTTTCTTGATTTCTTTGCTTGCTTTCTCTAGCTTGTGGTTTTCTGTTATTTGTGGGGTTGTGTGTTAAAGTGGAATTTCTCCTGTCTCAGCTTCCGCTAAGGCAAGATAATAGATGCTATATCTCATTGACAGTTGAGAGGTGGAACAATCATGGCTGTAAATATTGATGCAACTTTTGAACTACCTCACTCATGTGAGGCTACAAAAGAGCCGAAAGAGTGGAGAGAAAAGAGAATTTGTGAGAGGATTTCTTTGCAGAGACCCCAACCTCCTAGCATTGGGGCTCTAAATTTCTAACAATCCTCAATGGGACCTGGCTGTGTGATCCTTTAAAAAGGGATCCTGTCCATGAGAGAATGGCTACAGGGTATCGTAATACACTGAGGGAAGATGGAGAGCATCCAGAAAGAGAAAAGGCACTGCAGTGTCAAGAGCATACCAGTTCAGTTGCAGCTCAAGCACAAACTTTGTGCTTAAAAACTCTGGCAATCACTGGTTTCTGTGTTCTGCTTATTCTACCCTATCTTTCCAACTTAACACAATAGGCTTGGATATGAAGATAGCTTACCCTGCCAATGGGTGGGCTCTCACCATCTGGCTAAGACATCTTCATGGGAGGTACATGAGAAAGATAGGTGTGACACCCCAGTCTTATCCCCTGTTTAAAGCAACCCCTGGCCAGAACTTAGCTACATGGTCACACCTACCCTGGGAAATACTGACTTTAGCTGGGCTGCTATTTGATCAGCTAATACTCCGGAGTTCTCTTGCTAATAAGAGAAGGGGAGAAAAAATACTGAGGGCAACTGGTCATCTCATCCACAATTCTCTTGCTAATTCAATTGACCCTACATACTACTGGCTGATTATTCTTGCTAAAGTATAATCTGATCATTTCACTTATCTTCTCAAAAAGCTTCAATGATCTTGAATTCCCTACTGAATAAAGTTCAAAGTCAGTTTCCCTTAAAAATAATTCTTGGTGTTTTATTAAACAAATATACTGCAGACTTAATTATCCATTTTTCTATTCTTGAACATTTATATATTTTCCTTTCTTTTGCTTTTATGAGCAATGTTGCCTTAATATTTCTGTAGTTAACATCATTGTGTTAGTCACTTCTAAAAAGATATTTTTAAAAATTTTACTCATAGTCCCATATGTCATTTAACATATAGCACAGGATACATGGTTATTAAATACTTGCTCAGTGAGTAACAAATAGACTAAATCTGCCATGAAAATGCGAGCCATGAGCTGAAGGATCTCAGGTTCACAAATTAAGTTCAAATAATTAAGCAAGTTCTAACATAAAGCATCAAAACGGAAATAAAAAAGAAAGAGAAGAAAGAACATTAAAGAGCTTGGAAATTTTAATTAATTGTATTAGTTCAGGTAATGCCAGCTGCTATAACAAATAAACCCCCAAATATCAATGATTTAACACAAAATAAAACTTTATTTATTACTCGAGTAATAGTTTAACACTGATCCTCATGTTTAGGGAGAGGGAGAGGGAGGAGATGGTGATAGTTTTTCAGGAGCCAGGCTGACAGAAGCTCTGTTGCCTTTAACAAAGTAACTTCCAAGGTCATCCCCGGGTGCTAACATCTAGTAGGAATAGAGGGAAAGGAATAGAGGGAAAGAGCAATGGCGAGGAGGGCATACCTGCTTCTTCACAACCTTGGCCTGGAATTAACGAGTTACATGGTTCTATTTAGAAAAAAGGGGGGCTAGAACTAGTAGTCCCTGGTTGAGCAGCCTTGTTCCAGCAACAACCCTTCACCAAGGAAAGGAGCCTAAATCTTTGAAGGACAGCCATCTCTCTCTCCCACATCAGCATTAGCTGAATAATCAAAAAAAAAAAAATGTCTTAAAATCTGAATAGATCACATATATGTGCAGGGAAGGGGAATGGCAAGGGGTGGTCTGTCTCATTTTAATTCTCTTTGTTTCCTTTAAAATTTAGTAAGAATCTCATGGTAGCCTCTCTCTTTTCCTTAATGCTAAGATGGGAAATAAATGCAAGAGCAGATAACTTCTGAACTTAAGTTTTCTGAATGCGAGGGTCATCATTGTAAGGGGAAAAGAGCCTGGGCTTAAGATTTGTGCTTAAGTCCTGGCTAGCCCACTGCTAAATATGGGTTTTTGGTACAAATGATTTAACTTCTCTCAGCCTCAATTTGCTCATCTGTAAAATAGGGAGGAGCATTTGGCTGGTGTGAGACAATAAATATAAAATGCTTGGTTTCAGCCTCTTTTGCCTTTTAAGAACTGGATCCCACCCAGCCTGGATGGGCTAAGTGATCTTACACAATGTTGGAGAATTTATTTTCCTATTCACCCTCTCATATTTATTCTATAACTGGTTCCTTGTTCTAGTCTTCCTCCTCCCTTGGTAATGGACCTAGACATTCATTCTGCTCTTTTCATCATATCCCTTTAGTTCAATGCCAAGTCTAACTTTCTCTGCTAAAAAAACCTTGGCTCAGTGTCTGTGTTTGTTTTTATCTCTGTTTTAGCCAAGTTCACTCATGATCTCCTCTGACTAATTCTCCTCTCAACTTAATCTGGACCCTGGACTTCCCTTTCTTATAGACTCCCTTCTTGAATTTCCCTGTTGGTTTTATAAAGAAAATCAATATACACTTATTCCCTTCCTCTCTTTAAATCCCAAAGCCGCTGAAACTATTGTCCGGCTCTCTGCCCTTATCTCATTCTGAGCCTTCTCTTATAGTCTACAGAGAATCACTTGCTAGACTGCATACATCATACTCTCATACTCTGCTAAGGATATCATGCGGGGAGTTCACTGAAAGCCATTCTTGCATATCACTCTGAAAAATGCAATTCTTACTCAGATCATCCTGTTGTAATCTTGGCCTCAAAGAAGGCTGATGTAATAACTTTCACATCATCTTTTCTGATTGCTTTAGACTGATAGACAGGTAGACACAGGTGTTGCTGACATGGGCACAGGGACAAGTCCCAGCTTTCAGCCAGTGTTTCCCTCCTCTCTTTCCCTTTCTTTACGAGCTGCAGAGGGTAGAGAATAAACCTCAGAATGTGAACTGCAATAACTAGTTTCCTGGACGTGGCCAAGCATTCCTCACTTTCATCTCCTGGCATCCTTGTCTCAAAACATTACATGTTTCCAACGAGAATGGCATGTTCCACCTGGAACTTCAAATTGGATAGGAAAATGAGGTCCCTTCAGGTAAAAATGAGTACAGCAGACACTTGCTGTTACTTCTTAGCCAACAATCAAAACCCCCATTTCATTTTGGAATCTTTTGCCCCCCAATGTATGTGCTTTGGTGAGAAGGAGACCTAGATGTTTCTTTTCTAAACAAACACCTGGCGGCTTGAGCATCCAACCGAGGTTTGACTGATCAGATGCTCCCACCTGGGACTCGAGGAATGACACAAAGACTTTAAGATATTCACTAAGGTTGTGATCAGTAACATTAATTGAACAGCAGTGGCAACAGCTGCTGCTGCTACAAGGGTGCAGAGGCCACAGTGTCAATGCCAGCACCCTAACAGGTCTTTTTGTTTGGCTTGACCATGACTATCTCAGTTAATATTTTCTGAAACAGATTCTCCAGCTTTCCCATCCATTCAGTAAGCTACCTGATAGCCTTCCAATAAATCTCTTTACTGTATGCTCTAACCGAAGCAAGTTTTTGTATTTACAGCCAAGAACTCTAACTGGCACAGTATATGATGTTTGGCTTTGGAGATCTCATGATACAGCAAAAAAGGGCACTGATTTCTAGTTATATAATCTGAGCTTTCATCCTGGCTCTGCCACTTAACTAGCTATGTATTTTAAGGCAAGTCACTTAATGTACCTCCATTTTTCATCGATAAAATGAAAATAATCAAGCCTTTTCTAAATGTCCCCTCCAGTAGACCTTCTTTAATGTCCCTTCTCCTTGACTCATGTGTGAATTCCATGAAAAAGATCCTACTGTGAGCAGTGTTCACAGATTCAGCTCCAAAATGCACCACTTCTTGAGGATGTGGAGAAAGGGGGAACCCTCATACACTACTGATTGGAATGTAAATGGGTGCAGCCTCTGTGGAAAACAGTATGGAGGTTTCTCAAAAAACTAAAAATAGAACTCATATGACCGAGCAATCCCACTACTGGGCATATACCCTGAAAAAACCATAATTCCAAAAGAGTCATGTACGACAATGTTCATTGCAGAACTATTTACAATAGCCAGGACATGGAAGCAACCTAAGTGTGTGGCACATATATACAATGGAATATTACTCAGCCATAAAAAGAAACGAAATTGAGTTATTTGTAGTGAGGTGGATGGACCTAGAGTCTGTCATACAGAGTGGAGTCAGTCAGAAAGAGAAAAACAAATACCGTATGCTAACACATACATATGGAATCTAAAAAAAATAAAACATGGTTCTGAAAAACCTAGGGGTAGGACAGGAATAAAGATGCAGATGTAGAGAATGGACTTGAGGAGATGGGGAGGGGGAAGGGTAAGCTGGGATGAAGTGAGAGAGTGGCATGGACATATATACACTACCAAACGTAAAATAGATAGCTAGTGGGAAGCAGCCGCATAGCACAGGGAGATCAGCTCAGTGCTTTGTGACCACCTAGAGGGGTGGGATAGGGAGGGTGGGAGGGAGACGAAAGAGGGAGGCAATATGGGAATATATGCATATGTATAGCTGATTCACTTTGCTATAGAGCAGCAACTAACACAACAATGTAAAGCAATTATACTCCAATAAAGATGTCAAAAAAAAAAAAAACAACTAAAAATAGAACTACCATATGACCCAGCAATTCCACCCCTGGGTATATATCCAAAAAAACCAAAAACACTAATTCAAAAGGACACATGCACCTCAATGTTCATAGCAGCATTATTTACAATTGCCAAGATTTGGAAGCAACCGAAGTGTCCATCAACAGATGAATGGATAAAGAAGATGTGGTATATATATATACTGGAATACTACTCAGCCATAAAAGGGAATGAAATTTTGCCATTTGCAGCAACATGGATGGACTTGGAGGGCATTATGCTACGTGAAATAAGTCAGACAGAGAAAGACAAACACTGTATGATATCACTTATATGTGGAATCTAAAAAATACAATGAACTAGTGAATATAACAAAAAAGCAGATTCACAGATACAGAGAACAAACTAGTGGTTACCAGTGGGGGGTGAGGGTGGGGCACATGGGGGTGTGGGAGTGGGAGGTACAAACTACTGGGTGTAAGATAGGCTACAAGGATGTATTGTACAACACCAGGAAGATAGCCAATATTTTGTAATAACTTAGGAAAAAATAAAAGTGAAAAAACAAGAGTACCACTTCTCCCTCTCAAAACTGGTATTCTTTCATGTGATATTTGGTAATTAATTGCACTCCCTCTTCCCTGAGCTTTCTCTCCAGTACCTTCCATCCCTAATGCCCAGTTGTTTGCTTCTGCTCCTTATCCTATGACTTAGACTTCCAAGTGTGACACATACTCTCAGAGAAAAATACTCCCAAGCATGGAGTTACCAGCAGTAAACGACCACTTAGCTTGGAAAACCATGGGATTCCCCCTTTTCATTTCCATGATGAGCATCCTCAAACTTCTACCTGACAGGTAGAGTATAAGGTCAGTCAAGATAATTCAAGTGAAAGAGCCTACTGCTCTGCAAAATACTATGTGGTAACTATTGCTCAGCAATGAGTCCTCAAAGCACTTCAACTTAGTGAAGTATCCTCCACATTGAATGTGGATTGGTCCTGTGTAACCAATAGAATGTGACAGAAATGATGCTGCATGAATTTTTTATTTTATTTTATTTTATATTTGGCTGTGTTGGGTCTTCGTTGTTGTGCGTGGGCTTTCTCTAGTTGTAGTGAGTGAGGGCTACTCTCTGTTGCAGTGCGTGGGCTTCTCATTGCTGTGGCTTCTCTTGCTGTGGAGCACGGGCTCTAGGCACACTTCAGTAGTTGTGGTGTGTGGGCTCAGTAGTTGCGGTGGGCGGGCTTAGTTGCTCCGCGGCATGTGGGACCTTCCCGGACCAGGGATCGAACCCCTGTTGCCTGCATTGGCAGGCGGATTCTTAACCACTGCGCCACCAGGATAGCCCCTGCTGCATAAATTTTGAGGCTAGGTCATAAGAAGCCTTAAGGCGTCCACTGTGTACTCATGGAATGCTTGCTTAGGGGAAGCCAGTCACCGTGAAAGAAGTCTGACTACCCTGGGACTGCCATGCTGTAAAGAAGCCCAAAGTAACCACATGGAGGGAGGGAAGGGGGGAAGGAGAGAGAGAGAGATTGAGAGATTGATATATAGCCAATTCCCATTTGTTCCTGCTATCTCAGCCCAGGAGCCAGACGTGTGAGTAAAGGAGGTACCTTGTGCCTTGTACATTTGGCCCAAGCAGACAGCATGTGGAGAAGAATCGAGGAACCCAGATTACAGCATAAACCAAGGCCCTGGACATAATAGCCCTAGTGGAGCCATTCCAGCCTCTCAATTCATGGTAAATGAATTTTACCACTTTCCATTTTACCATTTTACCACTTTCCAAGATCCAGTGACATGCCTAGAGAATGGCTAGCAGTCACATGGCTCATGTGCCACCACCCACACTGAAGACTTTGCTAATAGATGGCAGCACTTTGTCCCACTGACAGCACCCTTGATGTCCTGTCATTGCAGGGGTCTATGCAGCCAATGCTGTGGGCACGTGTGATGGAGCTTATTTACCATCCCTGTCTCAAACATTTACTTTCTCTCCTTGTTCTTTGAAAGACCTCTGAATCAAAAGTGAATAAAAATCATTACTACTATATATTCAAGATTAGGCTTGAGGGGTTTCTTGGTGGACATAATTTTACATCAATCTTTTATTTTAAAAAGATGCAATAAATTGAGAATCTTTCAAAAAATTCAAACAAATGCATTGACTGAATAAAAAGGCATCTTCTAAAAATGTGTGGAATATGAAGCCTATCTAATATATATACATATAATGATAAAATATAAACTAGTATGGTGGGATTACAAACTATTAAAAGTTTCTGTATTATGCTTTTCCTTTTTTTCCCAATTTTCTACAAAGTGCACATTCATCTTTTGTAATTAAGAAATAAAATGAGGGGCTTCCCTGGTGGCACAGTGGTTAAGAATCTGCCTGCCAAAGCAGGGCACACAGGTTCGAGCCCGGGTCTGGGAAGATCCCACATGCCACGGAGCAACTAAGCCCGTGAGCCACAGCTACTGAGCCTGCGTGTCTGGAGCCTGTGCTCCACAACGGGAGATGCCGTGACAGGGAGAGGCCTGCGCACCGCGATGAAGAGTGGCCCCCAATCTCCGCAACTGGAGAGAGCCCTCGCACAGAAACGAAGACCCAACACAGCCAAAAATAAATAAATAAATTTATTTAAAAAAAAAAAGAAATAAAATGAAAGTTAATTGTGAACACCTAACCTACCTAAAATATCTAACAATAGGTACAAAATGGGCCCTGATCAACCTGGTGCATACCTGGTGTATACTATAACCTTGATCATATCAATTACTACCCCTAAGAAGGCCAAAGACAAGTTAGTTTCTATATAATGCCTTTGCTGGTGCCGCTAAGAAATCAGGAACTTAAGGAATTAGTGAATTAAACTGTACATTTACTCTAAGGGAACATCGACTCCTCAATTTATGGAATTTGGAGGGTCCTCTGACGTCCTCTCTATTTACCAGTGTCAGCCAGAGTCCCGGAAATAGAAACTAGACCAATAAAATATTATTAATCAGGTTTTGAGAACTGAAAAGACCAAAAAGGAACACTGGGGTATTTCAAAGGTAGTGATTGTAGGAAGCAGCTTCCACAGGTTGGGATTATAAGACATTAGCAGCTTAGAGGAAGGGCCCTTTAAGCCCCAAACCTCTGAGGAGAAGGTATTGAGTGTGTCTGGTGCCGGTACCTCTGAGCGGGTGAAAGCTGGATCTGGCAAGATGAGAAAACTGCAAACTGGAATCAACTTCTATGGAATCAGCTGCTGCTGCTAGGTAAAGAATCAGTTCTGACAGGCAGCAAACACACAGGAAGGAACAAGTCCCTTCCTCCCCCAGCTTTCCACCTCCCTCCTGGGCTCCCTGTTGACAGAGCTGGGGAAGAATTGTGGTTCGCAAGGACAAACCCAGAGTCATAAACAGATTATAGGATGAGAGACGCTAACCTCAGTATCTACCCTGTCTCTAATAATGCAGCTGAGTGCCCATTTCCAATACGTTATATTTAGCCAACATTAAGTGTAACAATGTGCTATGAATATACAATGATGGGGCTTCCCTGGTGGCGCAGTGGTTGAGAATCTGCCTGCCAATGCAGGAGACACAGGTTCGAGCCCTGGTCTGGGAAGATCCCACATGCCGCGGAGCAACTAGGCCCGTGTGCCACAATTACTGAACCTGCGCGTCTGGAGCCTGTGCTCCGCAACAAGAGAGGCCGCGATAATGAGAGGCCCGTGCACCGCGATGAAGAGTGGCCCCCACTTGCCGCAACTAGAGAAAGCCCTCGCACAGAAACGAAGACCCAACACAGCCATAAATAAATAAAATAAATAAATAAAGATACATGAAATTGCTAAAATTAAAAAAAAAAAATGGGACATGCTCACCATCCGTCCTTTAAAAAAAAAAAAAAAAAAAAAAATATATATATATATATATATATATATACAATGATGGATCATTTTACCTGTATTAAAAACCATCTTTCTAACGAATGACCATGTCAACCAACAGGTAATTGTAAACAAACCCTTATATGATGCCTGAAAGCTTTTGGACTTGAGTTCAACTAAAAGTTGGGGTGAGTCTTCATTACCAAAGAAGGGTCAGAATGGTCCACCCTTAATTTTCTGGACTTTTATTTTCTTCTGCTCAAGAAAATTATAACTAGTTTGAAGATCTCTGAGATAATCTTTTCAGTAAGCTGATCTTCAATAGGATTGCATCAGTTTATATTGGGGGAGGGTCTTTATAAGAAAAATTTCTGATTGTAAAGTTGTCAGAAATGTATTTCCACAACACACATTACCCTCTTTACGAGAACTCCTGGGAGAAATTCCCACCTGATCTCACTACAAAGAACAGATATAATTCTTCTGAGAAGTCAGTCTGTTTTTATCGTATGGGCCCCGAACTGTATAACTGATCACATTCTCTTCACTTAGCTGCTGACAGATTGTCTCCCTACTCTATCCCTACTCCAGTGTACGTGTGGGTCGCCATGATATGCACTTTTGATTCTATTTCTGTCTAATCTTTGTCCCTGATTTTATTTCCTTTATTCCAGTTTTAACTTATGGCACTTGATCACATTTTATATACCCATTGTAAACCTCCTAATACGTATTACAGAAAAAGGCAGAATATATTTAAATATGTATATAAGAAAACAAACAAAAAGTTTATACGTGTTCTTGGGAAAAGACATCTAACAAGATGGAGTGATACAATTTCAAGCAATAGGCTAAGTAAAATAATTTTAAAAAATACATATAAATCTTAAAACATTGGAATATTTGAGACTGGTGAAATGTTTACATCTTTATCGCTGCCACTGCAGAAAATGTAATATAAAATAAGAACTTCTGATACAGTGTTCATAGTTTAAATTGCATCTATTTTACTTTGTGGCTATCTTTGTACATCCCTCTGGGTTCTTATTTGTGTATCAAGTAATGTATTTTATTTTAAACAAGAAAAAAATTTAAGAAGGTTCTTCAAAGGTGTGCTATAACCTGAAATAACATTTGGTTATGTCCAGAATCCAAACTTTTCCTCCTCTATCAGAATATATTTCCATTTTAACACCTGAGGGCAATGGGAAAATGTACTAGACAGCCACTTTTGCTAGAATATTGGCTCATAGTTGGCAGATATTCCTAGGGACACGATACACAGGTAAATATGAACAGGGACAAACAAAGGTAAGATTAACAAGATACATGACAAATGTACAAAGATTTTTCTGCCTCGCCAAAATATCAATCTTACTTGACCTACATCTCTCTGGGGTAACTAGATCACAGAAGACTCCTCTGCAGAGGAGAGAGACGGTCTTCGGCTGATGAACTTGAATTCCCTGCTCCCATTCTCATGGATATCACTTTAAGAAACCAAAACACTCCACCAGCATTTAGGATGAATCCTGGCTAGATATATATATTTCAATGTTTAACTACCATATTCTTGTCATTGGGTCATTTAACATCTCTGAGCCTCAGGCTCCCGGGAAAATAGTACCTGCCATTGCAGATAATCAAGGAGATTTAGCTAGCTAATGTCTGGGACAGAGCCTGTTTCAGAATAGGACTCAAAAAGTGGTAGTGCTAACTGTCTCCTACTTGGGAGGAGACAGATTATAGTATATCCTCCTGGTGTTCCAATTTTCTGTCAGGATAGGGGAAACAACTGTTGAAAGGAAAAAATCTATCTTTTAAGCAGTCTGTTGTTTTTAATTACTTGATGCCAAAGCCAATGGCCAGAGTTTGAGTTGAAGAGGCTGGCTGCTATAAGAGGGGATTAGCTTTCTGGTGTGCAAAAAACATTACCCCTAGAAATTTTATTTTATTTTATTTTTATAAATTTATTTATTTCTGGCTGCATTGGGTCTTCGTTGCTGCACTCGGACTTTCTCTAGTTGCGGTGAGCGGGGGCTACTCTTCGTTGCGGTGTGTGGGCTTCTCATTGCAGTGGCTTCTCTTGTTGCAGAGCACGGGCTCTAGGCATGCGGGCTTCAGTAGTTGTGGCATGCGGGCTCAGTAGTTGTGGCTCTCGGGCTCTAGAGTAGTTGTGGCTCACGGGCCTAGTTGCTCCGCGGCATGTGGGATCTTCTGGGACCAGGGATCAAACCCGAGTCCCCTGCATTGGCAGGAGGATTCTTAACCACTGCACCACCAGGGAAGTCCCACCCCTAGAAATTTTAAATGACATTGCCATAGTTCTTGAAGCAATTTTGGCTCTTTACAGAATACCACATAAGAATTGTCTGCTGTCCTGACTGTGTTCCTTTGAAATCTATGCTCTGGCTTGCTTGGTAACTCATCCAAGAGGTGACGCTGGCCGAAGATAGCTCTCTATCTAGGAGTTGGTCCTATTCCTGCCTGGTGGGAGAGGAAGGAACTGAGTCCTGTACAGGCAAGGTTATGGTGACAGTGGGAGATTTGTCCTGCTGTTTACAAAACGTTATAAATAGGGCCCTGCAAGAATTGCCTGGAGAGAGCGCCAAACTACTTATTGAGTAGCAACAATACATAAATGTCCAATACCCACCCAAATGATTGCCTTTTTTCCAAAGGGGCCACTTCATACAATCACATATGAAATTATCAACTGAGAGAGACAACTAGGTAGCTCATTTACTTGTGAATTTTATTGATTGTAGATGGTCCCAATGCTCAATAGTTGTCCTTAAAGCTCCACTCAGGGCACTATCCAGAATGGTCTCTGACCCTGATTACATCTGACTCCATGGCTAGCCAATATCTTTTGTTGTGTTTACTACCACAGTGTTGTAGATTATTTACACTACTGTCTCTTCTATTAGAATGGGAGCTTCTGGGGAGAACACAATTTCTCTTTGCATTTTATGTCTATATTGCCTTTTATATCTATATCTTTGCATTTCATACCTATATAGCACATAGTATGTGTTTAATAAATGTGAGTTTATGGGCTTCCCTGGTGGCGCAGTGGTTGAGAATCCGCCTGCCAATGCAGGGGACACGGGTTCGAGCCCTGGTCTGGGAAGATCCCACATGCCGCGGAGCAACTAGGCCCGTGAGCCACAATTACTGAGCCTGCGCATCTGGAGCCTGTGCTCTGCAACAAGAGAGGCCGCAACAGTGAGAGACCCGCGCACCGCGATGAAGAGTGGCTCCCGCTTGCCACAACTAGAGAAAGCCCTCGCACAGAAACGAAGACCCAACACAGCCATAAATAAATAAATAAATAAATAAAATTAAAAAAAAAAAAAAGAAAAAGCAGTCTTTAAAAAAAAAAATAAATAAATAAATAAATAGATGTGAGTTTATTGAATTAAACCATCTGCTCATTATGAAGCCCAGAGTGTGCAGTGTTAGAGATGCTTTAAGCACCTCCTGCCTTTGCTTACTCGGAGCTTAAATTTAGAGGAGCTTAAAATGGAGATTAAAAAACACCAAGTCCAACCAACAAACATTACACATAATGGTTCTGAGAGGTGGAGAGGTTAAACATATTACCTAAGGCCACAGCTCTGACCCTCAGCAGAGGCAGGACTGACATAAACTATCTGATTCTCCATTCAGTATTTTCAGATGATATGTAGTAAAACATCATTTTAGAACCAGAAAACCCTTTCCCTCAGTGTCAGTGTTTCTGTTGGTTGCCCACGGCAACTAAGGTTTCAGCGGGATTTCATCTCGTTTGTGAGAATCCACAGGATGAACTCCCTAGTCTCCCCATCCCACTCCTTAAAAGCCTCTCTTCGATGTTCCAAAAGGAAAATAATTCTCCCCGAGGATCCCATTCTGATTTTCCGTTTGAACATTCATTTTCCGTTTGTCAAAATCAATTGAAAACAAATTTAAGCTAATGTTTTCTTTTCCTCTCTTTTTTTGGATAATTTTCTCTCAGAATGAGAGTCCACTTACCATTGCCTCAAAGTATTAAAAGAAAATATTTAAACGTGTTTGTGACAGATCTTACGAATGAGATGTTTCGGTTGGCTTTTCCTAAACTGAAAATGGTTTATAACAACCTTACAAACTGATGGCATAAATATCATTTAAACTGCTATATCAGCTGTCTTATGATTTAAATATTTATACAAAGGTGGCAAAAAGTGTCTATTTCTATAGAATTTTTCCACAGAGTTTCAGCCTAGAAAGAATTCTTTTAAGAGAAGAAAGTCTAAAACAGAAGGCCTCTCCTCAAAAAACACACCACATAAATTACAAACTTTAAATAGAATTGGCTTATAACAAAATAATAATAACCAACATTTATATTTTGAGTTTATTATGTGTCAGGCATGTTTCTGATAATTTTGCTTTTATTAACTGACTCAGTGCTTGTAACCACCCTATAAAATGGACACTACTACTGTGCCTATTTTACATAATAACAATAATGCCTAGCACATTCACATCTTCTGGGCAACAGCTATGTGCCAAACACTAAATTAAGCACATCATGTACTTTTATTATTTAATTCTCATATTGCCCATGAAAGATTAGCATCATCCCTAAGTGAAAACCTGAGGTTCCATAAAGTTGTCATTTGCCCAAAGCCATGTAGTTAGTGAATGGTAGAGCTGAGAGGCAAACCCATATCTGTATAGTCCAAAGCCCAAGTTCTGTCCACAGGCAGCAACCCTTCTGAAGTCAGGCGGCGGTTTGTGATTCCTTCCCAACCCTGAACTCACTGAATCTCTCCCTGTCTACCTTCAAATGTCTATACCCTGAGGTTCATAGGTTGACTTTGTTTTGTTTAGGGATGGTATTCACAATACTTAACAACAAGAATTACATGGATACCATCCCATCAGCACTACTGGGGCCATAGACCTGGCGCAGAGGACATGGTCACTCAAGGCTTTATTCTTCTGTGTGTGTGTGTGTGTGTGTGTGTGTTGCAAGGGGGAGGTTGATATCCCAAAGGTAGGGCCAAGAAGACTAGAATAATGAAATGGTGCTCAGGAATCTCAGGACAGTGCCTGCTTACCAACCACCATGGTAGTATTTTAATATTTTGAGAAGTGACACTTGCATAAAGCAAATGAATATCCAGTAATAAATTTCACACGAAAAAGAAAAAAATCCTGGCAACTAATGACAGGAAGTAATGAAAAGTAGTATAACATAGAGACTGGGAGCTTAGTCTCTGGAACCAAACTGACTGGATTCAAATTACTGCTTCCTAGTCATGTGATATTGACAAATTGCTCAGCCTCTGTGCCTCAGTTTTCTCATCTGTTAAAAGGGTGCCATGATAATACTTACCTCAAATGCTTGTAATGAGTATTGAGAGATATAATCCAAGTAAAGCCCTTAGAAGAATATTTGCCTCATAATATGTGCCAGCTATTTTTGTGAGACCCTATATGTCTTTAGAGGGCATCTTCATGCTCCCTCTTCAATGTGGGGGATTTTAGAAGACTTTCTTGTAGTAGTTTGCAACCACCAAGCTCTTTCTGCTACTGTAATGTTCACTTTTTAATATTTCCTCTTGGAAAAGTTGTTTTCCTGCATTTTTCAATCTGAAAGTCTTAGAGTTAATGAAACTCTTAGTTGGCTACATTAGTGAAGAACAGTAAAGACTGGATAATCCAAAACAACAGTTAATGCAGAAGATTATTCCTTTTTGGCTTTTAAAAAGCACTTTCTGGGATTTTTCCCTTGAGGATTAATCTTTACTTCAATTCACCAAATATTTATTGAATGCCCATTTTGTGTCTTGTACTGTGCTATGCAAGGGATACAGAAATTAATAGTATAAGGTCCTTGACATGGGGGAAATCAGTCTAGCATGAAAACAGACCTGCAAATAATCCTTTTCAATAAAGACTTTTATAAGGTGGATGGAAGCATCATCTCTGCTTGGGAAATCATGGAAGGTTCCATGGATGAGTAAGTGTCCCCTTCAGGGGGCAGGGAGGAAGGGACATCCCAGCCAGGAGAACAGCGTGTACAAAGGAAAAACATGGAGCCTAGAAAAAGTGTGATATGTTCAGGGAACAATGAGGAGTTCACGGGCTGCAGAGAATGTTGTACCTGGGAGAGTGGAGGGGGAGGACCCAGACCAAGAAGGACTTTGTTCTTCTGGGGAGCCTGGATCTAATCCTCTTGACAAAGGGTCTCCTCAGGAGCGACAGAGATCACAGTGCCAGTGGCAGCAGGGGGCAGGTTGGTTCTGAGGGGATATCAGGGAGAAAGTTAACTTTTTCTTTATGTTCCTCTTGCACTGACTTTGGAGATGCATTGTCCCTATGCAGTGTGACACAAGACGTGCCAGAGGGCAGAGGTCAGCTGGGCTGTAAGCCACATAATGTGCTGTGGACATGGTCTCAGTGAGCTAGGCCTGTGCTTCTAGAAGAAGTCAACCTCAAGTAGGGTTTTTGTGTCCCTAACTTGCACTCCCACATCATTTGTTTCTACTCCTACAATGCTCTTAGCACACTGAATTGTTCCTTCACATGTGTAACGGCCACTCTGGCCATTGGCATCCAAGGATAGTGCCTCTTCCTCAGGCCCCAGTGAGGTTTGTAAGGCATTGGGCATGAAGAGGACAGCAGTGTGACGCCAGAGTCTGCAGTAAGCCCTCACTGATGTTCAGCTGCACTTTGGATAAAATCCCAACATGGCCCCTCTTTAGTCCCAGTGACAACTTTCATTCCACTAGCTCTTGCCCACCTCAGGACCTACCCACGTGCTCTGCCCCCTTCTTCTCTCCTCCGACTCTTTCTCATCTTTCATCCTGGTGTAAATATCGCCACTTTGGGAAACCATCCCTGATCATCTTCTACAGTTGGTCCCCTTGCTCCCTCCATGCCTTCCCTCTCCATCGCTGTGCCTCTTTGCCCCTTTGTAGCATATGTTGCATTTTGTAATGATACTTAATTTTCTTTAATACCCTATAATTACATCTTGAAAATTCACTATATACAAAATGTATTAAAGGCTCTGAAAAGTCCTGCAGTTAAAAAACCTCCTTTCCTGCCTTAATTTTCCCCCTCATAAAACAACTATAACATCCTTTGGAACTAGTGCCTGCAGAGCATATTTTGCAATGAGAGGTAGCATGAATGTGCTGACCAGGGAGTATTTCATACTGTTACTTAGGAAGGGTCAAAGTTTCATAAAAAGCTACAAATGGAAGACATGTTTGTGGCTTGGACTCTATGCAGGAAGAAATTCTTCCCTCCAAGTGCCTGAACAGCCCCTTCCAGGGCCACAGCTCCCAGAACACAGGCTGCGTGGAGAGGAAGGAGCACAGAGCCTCCCAAGAGGGCAGCACCCAGAGACACCACCCAGGGGCAGCTCGGGCTTGATGAGCCCTGCAGCGTATGCAACGTTTCTGGACAGTGACATAGGCCCAGTGCATGTGAGGCCACGCGGAACCAGCAGAACATGGGCAAGAGAGAAGCCACCAAGACTATCTCACCGGCCATGCTGGTCATGGGCACTCCCCTGTGGTGAGGGGGAACTGAGTGCCATTTCCTGGGCTCCTAGTATGTACTTTATACCTATCACACAAATATTCATGAAAGACAATGTACATTGGCTCATGGGGCACAGTCTTTTATAGGAATTCTTGTTGCTACCTGCATTTTTTCTCAGGTGACACATCTAGCTGTTGTTACATTGCATGTTGTCCTAGCTCTTCAAAGTGTCTGTTTGTTGGCAGACTGAGTAGGCTATTTGCATTAAGTTGATATGCTTGGGTTTTATTTTTTATTTGGGGTTAAAGTAGGAGAAAGGCATTTAATGTTTCCCATTTCTTCTTTTTTCTCCTCCTTCTCCTTCAAGTGCACGGGCCTTGAGAAGAGACGGAAAAGGTGAGGAGGTGGTGGGTGGGCTGGGGAAGCATGATATCTATTTCTATAGCATCATCTTAAGGATGGGTACTAGGCGTCCATAGTGATGAGGAATTATTTTCGCTCCTGACTTGGAGACTGTGAACAGAGGCAGTCTGTCAGGAGGACCGGGTGCTGAAGGGGAAGCACAGAACTGGGAGAGAGCTAGTTCCCTAGAACACATGCACACATGCACACACACACACACCACACACACACACACAGGCACACATGCACACGAATATGCACATACAAGCATACATGGATATTCACGCACTTGGACTTTACCTCAGACTACCCTGTGGCTTTGGAGCCATGAGGGCTCAGGCAGCTGTATCCAGCCAAGCAACACTGTCCCAGAAAGTACAGGCCGCAGACGCCATGACAAATGCTATAGACTGAACACTTGTGTCCCACCCCCAAAATTCCTATGTGGAAATCTAACTCCCAATGCGATGGCGTTAGGAGGTGAGGCTTTTGGGAAGTGATTAGGCCATGAGGGTGGAGCCCTCATAAATGGGATTAGTACCTTTATAAAAGGGACCCCAGTGAGCTCCCTTGCCCTTTTGCCATGTGAGGACACAGGGAGAAGACATCCATCTATGAACCAGGAGCTGACCCTCACCAGACATCAAATCTGTAGGCACCTTGACCTTGGACTTCCCAGCCTCCGGGCTGTGAGAAATAAATTTCTGTTGCTTATAAGCTTCCCAGTTCATGGCATTCTGGTATGGCAGCCTGAATGGATTAAGACAACAGGCTGCAGTGGAAGGACATGAGCAGCCTTGCTCCTGCATACAAAGGAGACCCCCCCCCCCAAAGGACTCCTGTAGTGTCCTTTGCATTTGAGCCAGGGTCCTGAGCAGGCAGATGTGGCTATGAGCCACTGTAATTTGGGTGTTAGTGTTAACTTACCTTCATTTCTATATGTTATTGGAGAAATTGAAGAAGTATAGAAAAGTTCAAAGGACAATATAATACTTATATTTCCACCACCTAGAATTAACAAATGTTAATGTTTTGTCATAGTTGCTCCCAGTGTTCTTTAAGAAATAAAAACTTGCAGATAAATCTAAAAATCTCTTAAATATGACTCTCTCATTCCTCACCCCCTTTCCCAGAGGCTATGATCAAAATAAATTTTGAATGCATACTACCAAATCAGTTTTCATCATTTTACAGGTGAATAGTAGTATCCATATGCTGTCGTCTTATTTGTGCTTTTAATTTTACATAAGTCAATACATAATTTTGCATTTTTTTCACTCATCATTATTATTTTTACATACATTCTTGATGATTTTAACTGGTCTAGACCATCATATAAATCTCCCACAATTTATTTTCTTACCTACTGATAGGCATTAAGGGAGTAGTCAATTTTTTTGCTAATACAAAAATATGTTGTAATGAACATCTCTCTCTGTCTCTCTGCCTGTCTGTCTGACTGTCTGTCTCTGTCTCTCTCTCTGCTTAGTTAAAGGCTTAGGTGCCTAGAGAAGGTTAAGTTGGATAGCCCATTTTATGGAATTGTGCCTTAAATAGGTTTCCTTTTCAATGCAGATCAAAACCACAGTGAGATATCACCTCACACCAGTCAGAATGGCTATCATCAAAAAGTCTACAAATAATATACGCTGGAGAGGGTGTGGAGAAAAGAGAACCCTCCTACAGTGTTGGCAGGAATGTAAATTGGTGCAGCCACTATGGAAAACAGTATGGTAGTTACTTAAAAAAATAAAATAGACCTACCATATGATCCAGCAATCCCATTCCTGGGTATATATCCAGAAAAGATGAAAACTCTAATTTGAAAAGATACATGCACCACAATGTCCACAGTAGTGCTATTTACAAGAGCTGAGACATGGAAACAACCCAAGTGCCTGTCAACAGACGACTGGTTTAAGTAATAACCTATAATGGAGAATAATCTAAAAATATACATAACTGAATCACTTTGCTGTACACCTGAAACTAACACAATACTGTAAATCAACTATATTTCAAAAAAAATATAGGCTTTCTTCTCTCAGGGCGTGAATATCGCACTTGTACGGTCCTTGGCAAATAGTACGCAGTCAGTTCATCTTGGTTGACTGAATGAATGGTGAAAATGTGATAAGTAAATGGGAGAAGGACCAGTTAACAAGCTACTCCAACGACTTTTAGATCTGTTATTTATCATAAATATTTATTGTATATCCATGACTAATATTACTGGGAATCCACATCTTTAAGAAATGACTTATTGTTTCTTTTCTTTAAACTATTATTAAATATTTTAAAAATACATTCCTTTGTATGCAAATGGGTTTGTCTAAAGAATTTTAAAGTAGTTGCTTTTTAATATTGCTCCTCTAATGCACCTGTTTGGAAAGTCCGTTTTATTTTTGTCGTGGGCAAGAATGCTTCAGCATACTTTTCCACGTAGTCACAAATTTTTAATTAAGAAAGTATTCCTAATTGTCTCTAAATTAAGTGCTGAACTTAGAAGGACATAATCACAATATATATTTGTTTCCAAAGATATCTTTATTTTTCTCCCCTTTTTTAATTTAAAATTACAAACACTACTGATGCTCATTGTAATAAGTCAAGCAGTATAGAGGGAAATTAAAAACCATATTCATTTAATCCAAAAATATTTGTTGAGGGCTCACTATTTTCCAAGCAATCTGATAAAGCAGGTGGATATAATGAGATGAACAAGTAGGAAATTGGAGATTCATGCCTACTCTTTCAACAAACACTGCTAAATATCCAGCAGTAAATCATGTCCTGAGGATACCAAAATAGTAAGACACCATGATTGATTTTTAAGAGCTTACTGCCTGGTGAAAACATAAAGAAAATACAAGATGATCTCTACTGGAGAAGAATAGGGCACACAGTTTTATGGGATCCCTAGGGGACCTGGGGAATTCTTTGTTGGCTGGAGCTGAGGTAAAATTAAGCCATTGTGCCAGCCCAGAAAGTCTGATAAAATATTAAATCCCACAGCTGAGAGATAATCAAGGCAAATGACACAAATGATAGTTGCAGACTAACATCAAAGGCCAGATTCAGGTCTAGTCTCTTAGTAACTTTGAAGTTTATAATACAGTGAACATTTCTTACTCCTTTTTTATATAGCTTCATTTTGAGGGACAATTTAACTAAATTAAATATTAAAACTATGGTTTGAGAAGTATCTTCTTTCAATTCCCCTAAGGCAGAAGTATATAATCACAGTAAAATTAAAATTTAGTACAAAGAAAATTTTCAAACTATTAATAGGGGGATATGTCTGTACTTATGTTTTCTGATCCAACAATTCTTTTCTAACAAATTGGAATTGATCTTTACTGAGGCTATAAGCCTGACAACTGTTTGAATGTGTCTTGTACATTTTGTTATCTTCTATTAGAGAAGAATAACATTGATTGGTATATTCTGTCCTATGATACATGTGTTGGTGTGTATAATTTCTTACTGATGGATAAAGAAATAAAATGATAACAGAATAAATTCCAGCTCTCATAACCTGAACTTCAAATCCTAACCTAAAATCTTTTTTCCCCTACAAAAATAATAGAAATAAGGTCAAATGTATTCTCTTAGAAACACAATTTTAAGCTGTCTCTTAAGGAATCATTAATTTCAGAGTATGTCCCTGGCTTCAATAAGAAAATGATTCCCTTAATCTTTCTTTCCCTGAATCTAGTCTACTTCTCTCTCTAATCTGTTTTGTTTTCCACAAAGTTCTTTTAAAGCATGAAATACCCATATGTGTGTTTCTTTTTTCCCTTCAGCAGCTGCATACTTCACCACATATTTACATAATCTGGTGGCCAGCTCATCAGTCCGTTCCTTCATGTGGAAATCACTGGAGTCCAAAGGCCTCTCAGGGGTGGTACTGCACTAATTATTTGTATGATATTGCTGGAGGAGCCATGCTTGCTCCGGTCTCATTTTGAACTTATCAAGGAAGGATGTGGATGACATCAGGGAAGGATTTTACAAGACTCTGTCTAGACTGCCAAAACAATCTGTGGTGGGAGAAAATTGCGTAAATATGGGCTACCAGGAAACGGTCATTTTTCTTCTCCCCTCCTTGTGGTCTTTTTTTGGTGTGGGACAGAGTGCAGCCTGGGTTGGCAATTCTGTAAATTATACTCTTTGAATCATGTAATAATAACTCAAGGACCAGAATGATTTAATGCCATATGGTAAGTGAATGTGGGAATCATCTCAGACCAAATAAATAAATAGAAGAAGCAAGTGACTTTGAGCTAGTTTTAACTTCCATGTTTCTTCCAAATTTCTTTGCCTTTTCCAAGGTTTTGTGGGCATTCCAGATAGACAGACACTCTAAGGATAAATAATAGGTGGACAAGTGATGATCCAGTATATCTACTTTGGATGGAAAACAGTTTGAGCCCAGAACCAATCCATTGGTATATATGAGACAGTTCATGCCTGCACCCTAGCTACTCAGGTCTGGTGGAGGGGAGCCCCTGATCAGTTAAATTGGAAAAAACAAAAGTAGCAAATGCCCCCATATTCCAAATAATGTGCTTTTTTCCAGACATCATGGCTTAACATGATTATTTGCTTGGTCCAACCCTCAAAGGGCTTAACTGGGTGTGTTTTCTTCATTGAATCTGCTTTTTAATTCTTGCACCCAGGAATCAACAGAAAAGAGAAAACAGATGCACTCCTTGAAGTGTTAGGCCCAGACAAACCTGTGCTATGCGTAGCCTTTTTCTCGGTTTTTAACAAAACCTGAGATACAGAAAGACAATCAGAGTTACATAGAACTGAATTCAAAATCCTAAAAATATTTTACTTTTTCTTCCTCCATAGTTCCCTTTTCTGGGCTCCTATTCCATTTTCGGCTTAAATTCTCTTTACCCTACCTACAGACCACCATATGCCATTTACCATCATGCTGCTTTAGATCACCCAAATCTACTCAAAACTGACCTATTTTGGGCCCAATTTTTTCTAAGACTTGCAGAACGTTACTGAACATTCAGACTAGGGGGTAAGTGACCAATTATGCTACATAACAAACCATCTAAAAACTTAGTGGCTTAAAACAACTAATATTTTTATTATATTTCATGATTCTCTGGGTTGGCTAGGACCTGGTTGGGTGGTTCCTCTACCAGTCTCACTTGAGTTTTCTTATGAGGTTGCAGTCAGATGGCCTCTGGGCTGCAGATAGGACTTGGTGATTGGCTCCCTGTTGTTCCTCCACAGGCCTTTCTCTACAGGCCTTTCATTTTCCAGGGCCTCTCCGCGGCCTTTCTCTCCATCAGTGTAAACTTGATTTCTTACGTGGTGGCTTATGGCTCTAAAAGGAGTAAAGCAAAAGCTTCCAGGCCTTCTTAATGGGCTTAGAAGTCTCAGCACACTACCTTCTTCTTAGGCCCAATCTAGATTCATGGGTAGGAAACACCAGCTCTACCTCTTGATGGGAGAAACAGTATGTACACACACAGAGAAACAGAATTGCTGCAGGCCATTTGTAAAGATTAACTATATAATAGGTATCTGTCTACTGGGAAAGGAAGAAAGGAGGGGTGGGGAGAGAGAAAGGAAGGAAGGAAGGAAGGCAGGCTGGAAGGAAGAGAAAAATAAATGAAAGAAACACACAAAAAAAGAAAACAAAAGGATTTTCACAAAAGTCAAGTCTTTAAGGAGTGCACTTCTACTGTTGGGCATCTTAGGCAGCATGACTACACTGCAAAGGAGATGATCTGAAGTACCTTTCCAGCTCAAATTGCACCATGTGGAGACAGTTTACATTGACTTAAGTCAATCTATTCTGGTCATACCTCTCCATCTGTCCTGAGAGCCACATAGCTCCCACCTCAGCCTTAATTTATGAAGAATTGGAGAGGACCAGCTAATCTCATTATACAGCACAATCCTCTCCCACACAGTGTGGAACCTCGGAGAATCTGTGAGCTAGATAAGAGGTAGAGGCCAAGTAAGTAAGGGTAAAATTAGTGTATATGAAGCCTTTGAGACAGAAAAGTAGGTGGTGTGGATGGGCAACAGTGAGCAACTGAGGTTAAATGGGAAATGGGCATTAGAAATCCAAGGTTCCAGTCACATTTCTGTCATTTGCTGGCAATGTGACCTATACCAAATCGTTGGAGCCCTTGAACCTACAGTCTCCTCAACTGGACAGTGGAGATGTAGAGCTGCCAACTTGGTAGGTTGTATGATTAAACTTACATGAGTACAGTAGAAAGAAAAGCATGAGTGCAGTTCCTTTGTAAGCTGTAAAGTGCTTTGCAAATGCAAACTATCAAGAGCACAAGATGAGAGGTAGTAGGAGATAAGCTAGAAACATAGTTTATGACAGATTATATGAAGAAAATAATAGGAAACTTAAGTGCAGTGAAGCTGGAAGAAATATAAAAGCACATAAGCCACATAGATGGCCTGAGTAATAAATCTGTTCAGTCTAAAAATACACTTTACATTGCTCTTACATTTGAATTTACACTCCTGGTTTCTCTGGAAACCAGGAGTGCTTTTTTTAATGAGATCAGTTTATGGATTACAGTATGGGACAGACTGGGAAGGTGCCAGGACCTATAGCAATGAGCTTCCCAGGAATAGACCAACAGACAGGAGTGGCCCAGACAGACAGACAGAAAGACAGGGAAACAAAGCCAAATGGGTAAGAGGCCTAAAACAGAGACGAAAAAAAAGCAGAAGTTATTCCATTATTCAAAGTTCCATAGGTATTTCCCTCTCGAATCCTAGGATAATTAGCAGAC
This sequence comes from Eschrichtius robustus, assembly GCF_028021215.1. Lineage (NCBI taxonomy): Eukaryota > Metazoa > Chordata > Mammalia > Artiodactyla > Eschrichtiidae > Eschrichtius > Eschrichtius robustus. The sequence goes on from NC_090833.1 coordinate 70,703,064, forward strand.
TTGCACTAATGTGGGACTTGCACTAAGGCTTTCATAAGACATCATCAAGAACAATGAGTCACAGGGAAAATTGTTTTACACAAAGCAGTTAACTCCTTGTCCTTGACTCAGAAAAACTGACTGGCTTTTGACCAGATGTAGTGAGGAGGGGAGACAGGGAGGACAAGAGGGAGGGAGCTATTTCCTCCTGCTTTTAGCACATGGTTCAAAGGGTGTGTCTACACATAAATTCTAGGGCTAGCACTGACACACAAGTTTTCACACACATGTGGAATGAGGAGTTAGCTAAAGGTGTGCCTGCAGCCCTGTGTGGTTTTTCCCTTGTCGCCTTGTTGGAAAATAATATGCTGTGTTCACCTATAGAGAATGACTCACTTATAGAGCCTCCCTTGAAACCTGAGGCTCTAGGAACTTGTGTGTAGTCTCCAGGAGAACCAAAAATGGGTCCGGGGTTGAGCAAGCATGATGGGACACTTGCCAGGAGCCAACTACACGGGATTGAAGATGGTGCAACAGGTAGTGATTCAACATTTGGGAAAGTGGATTCAGGCTGTGGGATGATCCTGCCTTTTCTCTACTTCACTCAAATTGGCATTGATGTTGATGCCTCCTTGAATAAGAAGGATGTCAAGATGACTCATATTTATATTTTATCGCCTACTCTTAGAATGTAGTATAAGATCCATCCTTAGAATTCTCTCCCTTCCATGTTTGTAAATCTAGAAGACACTACCACCTGAACAAACAGGCCAGTCCAAGGAGCCCCAAAGAGGAAGACCCACAGGTGTATGATAGACTAGTTCTTGAAGAAAGGGCATCCCTTAGCAAATTTGACTTGGGAACACAGAACTTAAATGTTATGCAGACAGTAAATCCAGTTTTGACTTCTATTAGTGGAGCCACAGATAAAATGTCCTTGAATATATCATCCTTGGATTCAAAGAACTGACACGTAACTTGTAGAATCAGTCTTTTAAAAAATTACTCAATTTTGTTTATATATTTAAAACCCTGAAAGGGGAATATCTTTAAATTTATTCATTTGCATAAGGATTTACTGGTACCATGTACATTGTTGGAGGTCAGTTACTACTTAAAAACAAAAGAGGGGCTCTTGGGGAAAAAAGGACACAGTTGTTTGAGGAAATGCCTTTTGAACCCCTTAATACAAATTATAATCAAATAAACGGGAAGATACTTAGGAGAAAACTGATGTGATGGACAGTGGAATAGGGGAAGGACTGTCTGACCTCCAGTGGCCTAACATAAACTCCATTAAGCCCACCATGCTCCTGGTGACTCTGTGGGATCATGGCTCCTCGGAGAGACAAAGCTGTGCTTTGAAGAGAAGCAGAGCTGTTGAATTGGTCACAGCAGCGATTTCTATCAGCAGAGTTCAAGCTCATATCGGAAGCCAACCTCCTATCCGTGATGCCAGAGGGCCTCCATCTGAAGGTGACTCACTTGGCACTCTTCAACTGAATCGGGCATTTAAATAATCTTTTTAAAAAACTTCCTACTAATTTCTCTTTCCTCGTGTGATGTATCTCAGGATGCGTTAGAAACACAATAATTTGGTTCTTTTGTTTTCCTTAGCCGTCTTAAGAAACTCACTTTAGAGAAGACAGGAAAAAAATGTGTGTGTGTGTGTTTGTGTATGTGTGTGTATGTGGATATATATACACATATATTTAAGAGTGTAAAGGGAAGTGCTGACTAGAAAGTTTTTTTTTTCTTTCACACTTAGTTTTAATTTGCTCTGTCCATTTTTCAACTTAGAATGTTGGGATAAAACCCAAATCTCACTTATTTATGTGGATGGTTCCTGGGGATGCTTCATTCATATTCTATTTCTGAATTGGAGGTTTTTTTTTTTAAAGCTTTAAAGAGAAATAGGAAATAAACTGTTCCTGCTTAAAGACTAATCTCTGTAGTGAAATGATTTGGAGGTGGGACAACAGGTACTATGAGAGGGTAGGCAGCATGCTGTTGGGCAAAGAGCACCAGAGCTGGGGTCAGGAGACCTCGATTCTTGTCCTGACTCTGGTTTTACTTAGGTCATACTTAGCAAATTGGTTAAGCACTTGGGGTCTAAATTCTCTAAGCTGTAAAATGAGAGGGTTCTATCAAGTCATCTTTATGGTCTCCTCCAGCTTTTGTATTCCGTGATTCTTTTCATGGTATGTAGGTTGAAGATGTAGAAAAGCCCCAGATATAAAAAGAGTCAAGTCATTGTTTCTAATAACATGATATGATTTCATACAGAGTTGATCCAACAGTTTGAGGTCTTATTAAACAATTTTAAATGTTTGAAAAATATTCAATTGACCAGAAAGTGGATGATTTTAGGTTGAACATCCTACTAGACTACAAAGAACATAAAAATTAAAAATAGCATAATAAGGAAAATCAGTAAAATCAGTTTACTTAGTCCAATTTTTCTTTCTCTGATACTAGCTCCAAGGGGTATTTTTATGGTAAAAGATCCATGTTGACCCATGATAAAGACTTCCAAAGCAAAGAGATAGCCTTTAATGCCCATAGTGTCACCTTAACAATAAAGTTTTCGTATTTCAAGTTACCCACACCCTTCTGACAATTACTTTCAGAAAAAAAGTTTAAGTAGTATATGCTTTTCTTAGCAAATTAAGAACAAGACTCTTATGTTTTCTCTCTACGATCTCTTCCTAGGCAAGTCCATCCAATCCCAGAAGTATAACAAATATTTTTGTACAGGCAAACACCTAAGCATCAAATCCATATTGTCTGTGGAAAAGCTCCACTTGGAAGCCTCTGTGACAATTTAAATTCAACCTCACTGTTTTCCTGCCCAAATCTACTCCTCCTCCCAGGTTTCCTATCTTGGTTGTTTTCTCTGTCCACCAGTCGTCCAAGTTAAAACCTGGCAGTCATCTCTACACATATTTCTACCTCACACACCACATTCAAATGTTTTAAGAACCAGCAAATTAGTGGCAACTCTGTGTGTGTGTGTGTGTGTGTGTGTGTGTGTGTGTGTGTAGCTAAACCATTCTCTTATTTTCTGTGCAATGATATAGAAATTTCAGTGTACCAAGAGACAGAGTGCAGTTAAAGAATCTCACATGACATTTTATTTTGTGTCAAATGCAATCTTCCCTGCCCCCCAAAATAACTGGATATTATCTACATGGCTTTTAGCTTTCTGCTTCAATGTGGAAACTTCTAATTTTTCAAGCCGTCCTAAGCCTGAAATCAGTATGGCTTATTCATGATTGGGGCAAATGACAGAACTCAGTAACAAAAACTTACAAATCAAAACTCTGAAGGGAACTTCCAGGCTACTGCTCCAGCAAGAGGAAAAGGATGGGCTAAACCCTTGATTATTTTTCTTAGAATAGAGATTGAAATACTTTTCCTATTCTCCCCAATGGACTAATCCAATTAGCCTTTATCCAGGTGAAAACCGCTAGGGCTTAATCAAAGGGACAGGCCTTTATACATATACACCAGTGCTTCTGAAAGTGTAGTCTCTAGACCAGGAAATTCTTGGGTGCCACCCCAGAATTACCGAAGCAAAAACTCTGGGTACATACACAGCAGTCTATTTTGACAAGCCCTTCAGGTGATTCAGATGCATGCTAGTCTGAGACCACTGCTCTCCTAAACCAAAAACTGCAAGCGTTGAATTTAAATATGTCATCATATCTCCTTCAGTGTAGGTATGCAAATATTTACTGGAAAGGATATCATGAGCTTAGACCTACTTTGTTAAAAAAATAAGTCAACTTTTATAATAGGCAATATTATTAATAATCTCTAAACCTAAAAAAAGGAAAAAATCTTGATGTGGTAGCTCTAAATCTTACAAATTTGGTCCCCAAAGAAAGCGGCTTTACTTTGTTTTGAAAAGTCTACTGTAGAACCCTTTCATATAGGGTTTCATTTCCTCATATCTATTCTTACCATTATGGCCTGAATTTATGCTATCATCATCATTTACAAACGCTATTTAGTAGTCTCCAAAAATTTACAGATAGTCAAATCATGTTACTCTATGGCCTCAACATTGCCTTGTAAAAGTGTTTTTTCCTATGTTTTAGTTATATCACTAATTACTCCTCGGTGCTGTGGTTTCAAACCTTCTTCCCATGCTCTCTGGTTTGGTCACATTGGACCATTCACCAAGGCTCAAACATGTATGTGCTTCAACAACTCGGCCTTTACTCATTTTGTTCTGCAAACGAAATCACCTCACTACATCTTCTATTAAAGTTCTATAGCTTCCTCTCAGATACTTTCTCCAATTCTTAGTGGAACTAATTTCATCCTTCCCTAATCCTGGGAAGAATGAAAGGGATATAATACCTCCTAATTTAGTGCTGTGTGTTACTATCTGATTTAATCTTTATAACCATATAAAACTACTTTTATGAACCCCATTTTACAGATGAGAAAGTTGAGGTTTGGAGAAATTAGGTAACTTGCCAAGGATCACACTGATAATAACTGGTGGAGATATGACGAAAACTCAGATCTATTTGTGGCTCATGGCTGATCTCTCCATTTATGATGATGTGCCTCCATCTAACCTTTATTTCAATATCTCATATTAAAGCACATATATGACTGTATCTTCCATAAACTCCTTGAAGGAAGATATCATTTGCCTCAGATGCCTGTTGCCATTACAATGCACTACATATACAAATGCTTAATAAAGGTTTGTTGTAATGAAATTGAATCAAATCCCCTCCCAGTCACTTTCAACTGAGATGTTTTTCAAATGCAGTAATCTTTCTTTAACTCTGATTCTTCCTTAGGGATATACTCTTTATTAATTTAGTCACTGCATGACGGGTGAGTGAATCAGTGATGACACTAGTAAAATTTTCACATTTTTACTTCTGTAGTGCTGACGTTGCTGCTGGTGTGTGACAAACATCTTGGTTCAGCTCAGATTTAATAAACCAAATTGTTTGTACATGCTAATGTAATAGATGGCCCCCTTTCTTCTTGCAGAAATTGCAGCTTGATTTTTAATTATAAATGCCCTCGAACTATGTGCATTCCGCAAGCTACAAGTTCTTCCTTGTCTAAGCTTTACTTTTCAGAATGAAAACTAAAGAAACGAACCATATTTGTATCAAGAAATTAAATGCAGTAGTGAATCAAGCAATGGTTTTGAGAATTCAATAACTGGTCAACCTGCTTAAAAGTGACTGAAGCCAAATAATTGTCTCAAATTTTTGTTTCACATATTCTTTGTAGATGCAAAATAGGTTGACCCATCCAGATCAACAAGTTTAGGCCTTAAGAGTGGAGCAGCGGACTTCCCTGGTGGCGCAATGGTTGAGAATCCACCTGCCAATGCAGGGGTCACGGGTTCGACCCCTGGTCTGGGAAGATCCCACATACCGGGGCATCTAAGCCCGCGCACCGGAACTACTGAGTCCGCGTGCCGCAACTACTTGAGTCTGCAGCCTAGAGCCCATGCTTGGCAACAAGAGAAGCCCCCACAATGAGAAGCCCTTAACGAGGAGCCACCGCAATGAAGAGTAGCCCCTGCTAGCCACAACTAAAGAAAGCAAAGCCCACGCGCAGCAACGAAGACCCAATGAAACCAAAAAAAAAAAAAAAATAGTGGTGCAGAAACTGGCTTGGCTTTAGGCCTGTATAATTCACACCTAGCTTGATCTCCTCCTGGGAACTGTGAGCATCAGCACATTTCTCCAACTCCCAGCTGCCCAATTAGCATCTCCCTATCTACACAGGCTTATCAGATGACCGGAGTCCTGATTGGCTACATCCTGATGGAAGTGCTTTTCTCTAGACACCACCTTCCCTTCCTTTTTATGGGTTTTTCTGGGGGTTCTGTCTTTGAACTTACCTGCTCTTTTAAAGGACTCAGCAGGCTGATTAGCTTCAGAGCTGATGCAAGGGCTGAAAAGGCTCAGCTAACTTACATTCTAAAAGCAAAGTCCAAAGAGACAGAGGGAAGGAAGGAAGAATTAAGACAGTTCCAATAGAGGCCATTATCGAGTGAACTATTGATCTTTCTGTAGAGATCAAGCACCATCTGGGAGGTATAAGAACAAAATTAAGTTGAATCCGTTATCTATTTTAAGAGGTCCAAACCAAATGATCAAAGCAAAGAATTTTACTGAATTTCTTGAACTACCATTTGCTGTTGAAGAGATAAAAATTTATCTGAAGTCATTAAGACAACCCCAATTCATCTAATTCAACTGAATTGTTCTACGTTCCTCTAGTTTTTGAGCATAGCGGAGGAAATATAAGAATGAGTAATATCCTAATTGTTTTTACAGCTTTAATTGCTTTTTTACATTTCCAAAAGACAGCAATTCACGCCAGAATGTCACACTCAACTGATTTCCTGCTTTTCATCTATTTTTCACCAATTTCTCTTCCTGACCTTATTCTTTCACTCACCTCCTTCCTCTCAACATCTTTTCAAATTTCAAAGAGGCAAACACTGGGGCATAGCCAGGTTTGGGCAATAGGCTTAGGGCAGGAAGGTGTGGTTAGGGTGGAGGTGGTAAGAAGGCATTCTAGTTCTTTTATTTTCTCATTTCGGGTCTGGTTAAAAATGCAGTCTTTGTATGTGTGGGTGTTTTTCTATGATGCACAGGTATGCATAACACTATTCTCTCAAATGACTAATTATGAGTATGCCCATCTTGGAATAGTCTATGAATTTATATTAGCCACAAGGGAAATTCTACACGCAGAGGCAATTTTGCATGAGTGCCCAACTTCTGAAATGATGCAAACAACCAAATTAGTTCACAAAAAACAATAAGGAGATTGATTTTTTTCATTTGGTTTTTATTTTGAGTGGCAATAACCATATGCTAATTAAGGCACTTCTTTAAAAAATATCACTCTGAATAGATAAATACCTTCATAGGCATAAGCCAAATTTAATTCACCATTGCTCTGGTAACACTGACATAATGAAAGTATCCTGGAACTAATAATTTCCCAACAAAGAGGAGATAATTTAGTGATGCACAGGGAATTTCTGAGACTATGTGTCCAGAAATCTTTATAGAAAGATGTTTTGTGGATGGTTGATGATTTGGGGGTTGGATGGTTAGAAATGATGCTCTAGAATCAAAGAATGTTGAAACAGGAAAAGAACTTGAGACCACCTGGTACAACCTCTCATTTTATAGACAGAGATTCTGTAGCTCACAGATGAGTGACTCCAGGTCATCCATTCATTAGCGGCAGTGGTGGGTCTGGCTTTTCTTCACTTTCCATTAAGCCACACTTCTTTTTGTTCTAGGATGCTATGACTCTGAGAAAACTCTATCAGGTTCATACATGTTGAAAGAAGTAAAACACTCTTGGGTTTTTAACATTGTAAAGAATAGTGTGGATGGCATAAGTGTTTGTTACAACCTTAAATTTGATCAGGTAGAGTTATGTTCTTATATTAATGTCCACATATTTTTTTGTCTCCTGCCAAAATAATTATTTTATGGTTATGGCCATCTAAGAAATTCACAAGGCAATGTAAATAGATATTTGTAATACGTGGGGAGTGCTCTGATTCTCAAATCCATTATAAATTACACACAAATAGTACCAAAAACCACTTAATTTCCGCTTGCTATTTTTTCTTATTTAGGAAGGTCCAGTCAAGTTTCATTCCAAATAGAAAAGTCAATATTAAAGTTTCTGTGGAAGTAGATTTTTAATGGAAAAAGGAAATAGGTGCATCAAATTGACTCTGAACAAATTTTACAAGGTTGAGTGGAAAAGCCCTTCGCTAACTCCTAGGAGAGAATCAATTCCATTTTGATCTTACTGAATGATATGAAGGTATCCTAGTCTCTAGATTTCAACATTGAAAATGTAATTTTCTTATTTCTTAAATTTTTAAATCTACCTTTGGTTGTTTGACATAGTATCATCTGAGGGAAACAAGAAAGTAAATATGAAGTACATTCAGGGTAAAAAACAAATTATTTTCCCGTCATAATTCTGTCAATTTGTGTGCATAAATCTGTCTAAATTACATACTTCTTTGCAATTTTCTGATGTAGTCTAAAAAACATTTAATCTTCTTTTTTGAAATATTTCTCTTTTCCATTATTTCTCATTCTATTTTCATTTTTCTGACTTTTCCTAATGATATCAGAGAAAAGAGAGGAAAAATAGTGAAACAGAGGAAGAGAATATACATAAAGTTTTTCTGTTTTTGTTTGTGATCAAGGTTAACACCAACAGTAATCAGTTGTATTGGTAGCATATACCCTTGATATGATGTGATTAGAATGGCACTTTACCTCTGTGGTCTTCCCCCCAAAAAACACATAACTCCAGTCTAATCATAAGAAAACATCAGTCAAATCCCAATTGAAGGGTGTTCTACAAAATGCTTGACCCATACTCAAAACTGTTAGGGTCATCAAAAATAAGGAAAGTCTGAGAAACTGTTAAAACCAAGACTAGTCTTAGGAGACATGACTGTTAAATGTAATGTGGTATCCTGGATGGGAACCTGAAACAGAAATAGGATATTAGTGGAAAAAGTGAAGACACTTAGATAAAATATGGACTTTAGCTAATAATGTATCAATCTTGGTTCATTGATTAATTGTGACAAATGTGTCCCACTAAGGTAAGATGTTAGTAATAGAGGAAACTGAGTGTGGGGTACATGGGAACTCTCTATACTATCTATGCAAAAACTCTGTAAATCTAAAACTGCTCTAAAACGTAAAGTTTTTTTTTAAGCACATTGGGGTCTCCACACCAACACAGGAAGAGGAGTGGGGAGGACATTTTAGGAGAAGGTACATGTGTGCAAAGGCATAGACACCATAGCCCACTCCCTTCTTTCCCCTCCATTTTACTTTTGAGGGAACCAAGAACTAGAAGCCTCAATATCTTACCTAATAAGATTACTGAAAGAACAATGGAGTTGGAGATAGAAATCTGGGCATCATTTTGTTTCTCCCACTTCCTAGCCGTATGACCTTGGACAAAGTGCTTAAATTTTAAAGCTTTTTTTATTTGTAAAATGGAATAAACAATGCCTGCCTAATTAGCAAGACAGTTATAAAGATTAATTGGGAAAAGAGTTATGAAATAACAAGGAAATATTGGGATTATTTTTTCTTTGCACATCCTGACTGCTGTGTCCATCCTTCTCAGGCCCGTGTGCTAGGTGATTAGCTCTATTTCTTCCCTGATCAGTCTTGCTGCGCTGCAGAAATAGGTAAAGTAGTAACACAACCAGTGAAGAACAATGAGCTTGGTTCTAGGCCTTGCTTAACCTGGGAGATGGCTATATTGGAGTGTTTTAATGTAAGCATAGCGTCTGTGGTCATAAAGCCAGGGTTCAAAGCTCACATTCACCACCCTTTGCTGCATCAATTAATATCTCTATTATAAATTATGGATTATAAATTCCTTCATATCATTAAGCAGTTCTTGTTTAGTTATGCACTCAGTATTTGGTATATGTTATATGCTAAACAAATGACTGGTAATTTTGAGATTGAAATTTCTATGTGCCAAATTTCACATTTATGACTAAATCCATTGTCTTACTTCACCTTTGAAATTATTTTGACAGGAGGGAATTAACATGTTCATTTTACAACTTAGGTTCTGAGAAGTAACCAAGGATATACTCCCAGTCCAGGCCTTGGCTTGTGCAAATATTAATACCTCCGTTTGGAATGCTCTTCTTCCTGATGCCATCACATTTCAGACTCTTACGTCTTATAAGCTTTTACATAAATGTCACTTTCTCCTTGAGGGCTTCTCTAACCATCCTATGTAAAATTTCAAATCTTATTCCTACCTCTCAACCTTCTCTCCCACCCTTTAACTTCCTAAATAACCTACTTTTACATTTTATTTATCATCTGCCTTTCTCTTTCCTTTACACACAGACACACAGACACACACACACACACACACACACACACACACACACACACACACGAATGTAAGCATCATCAGACTGGAGATTTTTGTCTGTTTTGTTTACAGCAATATTCCCAGAGCTGAGAAGAGTGCCTGGCACGTTGAATGAAGGAGTGAATAAATGAATGAATGAGGTTTAGTCCCATTTATTTTAGCAGGATGACCTCAGGCAAGATCGTATATCCTTTCTCTGTGAGTTCCTTTCTCTCTTCAATGGGAGTTGGGCCTGGTATCTACAGGTTATATTCAGTTCTACCATTTTTATCAAGGAGGATCTCTACAGTGAATAAGAAGATTTTCAAATAAAGTGTTTTTATATCATTGTGGGGTTTGTTGATATTGTTGTTGTTTTATTTGTTTTAATGTCACTTAGATTCCTTCATGAGAGATTAGGAGTACTGATTGGAATTCAAGAAGCTCTTGAATGTTCCGAATGAAATTTCAGCTGCCCAAGCTATGTCAGAGAGAAACAATTAAAATAAAACCCAAGAAGTTTCTTTACTGCATCTTTAGAAATTTGCTGGCTTACACTGTCCCATTTGTGCTAAGAGAAAAAAAGAACACGGGATGAGAATGGTGGGGTGGAATAATTTTAAAGCTCAAAAGGTTAATGACAGTGCGGGGTGGTACCTCGAGGCTCGAAGCACAATTAGAAAAGGAATTAGATTCGCCGGGATGTTTTTCTTCTTTTGACCCATATTGGCTTAAGAATTTCAATTTATATAAAATGCTTTGGGTTTTCTGTTGTGTGATAGGAATTAATTTTCTTTAAATTCTAACTTCATTCACATGAGTCTTTCTGTAAGTATGAACTGGGAAGAATTTAAAGGAAGTTTAGCACATAGACCAGTTGTTTTCATATTAAGAATCACATAGGAATCTTGGAAAAATACAGATTTCTGGGTCCTTCTGAAGCCCTGTAACCTCCATAAGAGTAGGAATTTGTCATTTTTGTTCACTGCAGTATCCTCAGCATCTACAGTACCTGGCACATAGCAGGTGCTCAACAAATAATGTTGAATGAATGAATGGGAATCTAGGATGGAGGAGTCATGAGAACTTGAGTCTCTGAAAGTTTCCATGGTGCTTCTGCTGTAGGAGGTCCCCCTCCCTGACCCCAACCGCAACTGAGAAACCCTAATTTATACTTTCAAATTATTCACCACTGTATGGTAGTGATGTCATCACTGTTGTACTGTTTTTCACTGTTTAATATTTTTAATACTTTCCTGACTTTTCAAACACTTTTATTGTTAAATATCACACACATAGAGAAAACTTAAATGTCAGCTTAACAAACTATTGTAAAGCAAAGAGCCATGTGACCACTACCCAGGTCAAGAAATAGAAAATTATCACTCCCTAGAAGCTCCCCTCGGGCCTCTTCCCAATCATGATATCCTCTTTCTCCCCTGCGAAACTCACAACCCTGACTTTTCTGCTACTCAAGTCCTTGCTTTTCTTTACTATTTTCCCAACTACACGTGCACCCCTAAACACAATAACTTAGTTTAGCTTATACATAAATAGAACCATACAGTGTGTTTGTGTCTGGCTTCTTTTACTCAGTCTATGTTTGAGCAATTCATCCACACTGCTGTGAATGTCTGTTCGTTCATTTTCTTGCTGTTTGCTATTCCATGTACAAAAGGGTTAATCTTCATGACCTTACCATTATTACTAGAAGTGGGAGTCAGGTTGTTTCCTGACCTTTTCATCAGCAAGAGAAAATATAGATATAGATACATAGATGTAGATACAGATATACAGATACCATATGAGTGCCATATATATAAAGTTGTGCTTTAAAAGAGCATACCCAGCAAACAAGTTGTATTTATCAAGTAACAATTTAGTGGATTTGTGTTAATCAAAGAATATAAAACTGCTTCTCAGAGCTTTGGAGTAGGCTGAGTTGATAAGTGCTCTCTGCCTCTTACACGGAAGCTTACAGAGCCCAGGGAGAGTGTAGGCCAAATGTTGACAAGTGTGGGCTTTGGAGTCAGGCTACTTGGGTTTGATCACTGCCTCTTCCATTTACTACCTGTGTGCTCTTGGGCTACTTGCTTACTCTCCCTGAGCCTCAGTTTTCTTGTCTATAAAGTGGGGGCTATGATAATAATACCTCATATGATCATTGCAGTGATTAAAAAGATAACATCTGAGAAGCACCTGATTAATATTGGGCACTTACCATGGGCCAGGCATGCCACTAAGGGCCTCTAAGGGCTTTATGTATAATTAATTCATTTAACCTCCTTTGACTTAGAGATCCACCAAGGAAATGTGGGAAGTGCAGGGGTATGAAAGGCAAGAGCAACTTGAGGTTTGGGTTTCTGAGGTCAAATGGGTTCTATTCCAATTCTCCTGCACATTTTAAAACAGCACAGAATAACTGCTAAAAGTGAACCTTGGAAGTTATTTAGAGGCACACTTGTGAGGGATGCAATTTTTCAATGTCTTTTCTTTTTTAATGAACCGTGACTCATTTTATAAATAAAATGGTCTCTTTCTCCAGCTGTTTCCTTTGAACAGAGAAGGTTTATGCTGGCAGAGTTACATCAGATTAAGAGCTTCTTTATCTTATTCTGGAAAGTCATACATTATAGGTCTAGAGGAATATACTAATAAAGAAGTATGTCTCTAGTAAGAGACATGATAGCACGACGAGAGATTTTAGTTATAATAATAATGTGTATTAACATTTACTAGTTGCTCATCTTTGTGTCGTAACACTAGGCACTGAAGTAAGTACATGTCATAAGATGGTGTTTTTCTCTGTATGCTTCCCTTTCTTTTCACCTCATTCAATTAGAAAGTTAAAGCCGAAGGAGAAATGTAGGCTGGGGGAGTGGGGTGTCTCAGGGATAACCAGTGTGATCCCACGTACATCCCCCTTCCATCCCTCTCAAACAACCTGCTATTGCATGGGGATCTAGAATTGTGTGTCCAATACATTAGCATTGTGCCATATGTGCTAGCAAGCACTTGAAATGTGACCAGTCTGAATTGAAATGCACTGCAAATGTAAAATACACAACAGGTTTCAATGACAGTACAAAACAATTAATGTAAAATATCTCATTAATATTTTACATTGGGGGGCTTCCCTGGTGGCGCAGTGGTTGAGAATCTGCCTGCTAATGCAGGGGACACGGGTTCGAGCCCCGGTCTGGGAAGATCCCACATGCCGCGGAGCAACTAGGCCCGTGAGCCACAATTACTGAGCCTGTGCGTCTGGAGCTTGTGCTCCGCAACAAGAGAGGCCACGATAGTGAGAGGCCCGCGCACTGCGATGAAGAGTGGCCCCCGCTTGCCGCAACTAGAGAAAGTCCTCGCACAGAAAAAAAGACCCAACAAACACAGCCAAAAATAAATAAATAAATAAATAAAAACGTTAAAAAAAAACGGTATTCACTTATTTATAAAAAAAAAAAAAAATATTTTACATTGGTTACACGTTAAACTAATAATATTTTGGATATACTCAGTGAAATAAAATGTATTATTAAAATTAAGTTAATGTGTTTCTTCTAACTTTTTAAAATACAGCTTCTAGAAAATTTTAAATTACATATACAGCTTGCATTATATTTCTATTAACACCACTGGTTTAGAACCTGGAGCAATTCAGAGTAAAGGGACAATGTGCAAAGGACTGAGGTTAACTTTGAAAACAGCCAACAGGAGTGGGAAGTGTTAAAACAAACTAAATTGAGTTATTAAAATAAAGTTCTATTTCTTACATGCCTGAGTTTTTCTGCTGATATTCACAACTGATGCCTAATCTCATTTAATCCTCACAACAACCCTACAAAGATATTACCCCTGTTTTAAAGCTGAAGAAACTGAAATTGAGAAATGTTAGTGGACTAAGCCCAAATCACACATCCAGGTACTGGATCAAAGGCAAGAAGTCTTCCTCTGGAGCCCTTTTTAAATATCAGGCACAGCTGCCTCCCTAGAGCATAACGGCTGCAGAAAAATAGCTACTAAAATCAGTGCATTTGGCATATCTGATGCACTTTTTCTTCTTCAAAGAACAAATAAAATCTAAACTATCAGCCAGGCTGACATCCCCAAGATGGTCCAGTGCATGTCCCTACCTCTGAAAGGCAGAATGAAATTCAAATTCTGAATCAAAAGAGGTGCCTAGATGCTTTCAAGTTCCATTCTTGCAGTATAAGAAATTGCCTCCATACAGTGTAATTCTTACCTTATGTTTGTATAGTTTTCCGCACTTTACTAAACACACTCTCATAAATGATTTCTTTAATGACAACTGGGAACTAGGAAGGATTAAGTGACTAGCACAGGGTCTAATAACTCACAAGGCTGATGAATCTTAGATGAACTCTCTTGCCACTGCAAGGTGTTATATTCCACAACACTCCCTGTAGGAATAAGCAAAAATCATTTATTCACTCATTTATTCATTTGCTAAATAGCAATTGAGAGTCTATTGCTCTGTGTTAGGGATACAATGATGAACAAAATTTGATATCTGCCCTTAAAGAAGAAATTCTAGTGGAGAGGAGAGGCTTAAATATAAATAATGATCATTGGTTATGTTTCTCTGGAGAATCCTGACTAATGCAAATGCTGGAGGAAAGGGAGAGGGAGAAGGCAGTGATGACTCCCAAGTTTACAGTTTGGCACTTACAAGTGTTGGGGAGGTTAGTCATTGACCAATATCAGTACCGCAAAAGGAAAAAAAATCACTTTCCAATTAGTTGTTTTCCATTTCCCCCCTCTTTTTAGCAAGCACAAATTCATCAAAGTTAGTTATTACAAACTCACACACATGTGTATTTAGTTCTCTTTCTCCAAGTGGGTTTGATGTCTGCTATATAATTTTCCTCACTATATTGAGTTAAATAAATAACTAAATAAAGAACTAAGTAACTGAAAGGACTTAAGTTCTGGTATAGATAGCATGTAAAAAAGCACTATAAAATCCTGGGCTGACAGGTATCATTATGTATAGAGAATATAGAGAGATGGGGCAAAGAGAGAACCTTACGAGATTTTATCACTTCCCAATTATGCTGAGACTGCAGTGGACTGCCAGATGTACTGTGCGAGACAAGATGACCAAGGCTTTTGTTTAACCCACTCCCTCCAAGTCCCATTTTTAAATTGTGCACTTGACTCCATTTAAAAGATCAAATGTTGAAGTCTTGGAAAACAAGCAAAAAAAAATTCTTTAGGCCCTTCAGAGAGAAGTGGCTACTTATGAAAGGAGCTGGGTCAGCACTTCACTTTCTAGGAGCAGGTGAGGTTATTTGTAGATTTCTCTTTTCTACCTTTTTCTCCTGCTAATGGTTTCCTTTAATGTTATCTTCCCTTTGATGATTTCCCTGTTGATAGAGACTCCAAAGAAGGTCAACAAGAAAAAGGAGATGCTCAAATGCTTCTCAGCTGACTTTAAAAAGATTTGTAGGGCAGCCAAGTTCTACAGCAGCCATGCAAAAAGTTTCAAGCATTCTACGGACCAGGGAATAGTTTCACTACATGAGCTAACTAGCTTTTCCTGTCTTAATACTGTCTGGTAGGATGGCGTTTGTGCAAGTGAGCACATGCAGCCTGAATAAACACAGACCCAGTTAAGAAACTCAATTTCCTTACAGTATGCCCTAATTTCTGTTAGGAGATAGGTATCAGATACTCTAGAGATGGCATATGAGATGAAAAAGGGTTTGCAAACTTCTAATAGCCATGGAACTTGTTTTCAAACAAACTCTTACACTGAAGTCCAATAGTATAAACCTAATACAAGTAGAAAGCTAGAATAGACCCCTTACTCAATCCCTTTTGTCTCTTGAAGAGTCCCTTAAACAAATCAATGTGACTCTTAAGGCTCCGTAGCGGAAGTATGGAAACTACTCATTCAAATAATATGTGGAGTTTATTATGTACATCATAAATTCACTCATGGATAATAATAGTTGGATTTTGAAGCACTTTTATTCTGAGTATGGTACTAAATGCAAATATTTTGGATTTTAAAAGTAATCGTTCTTACTGTACATAGAAGAAAGCATGTTTGATAGATTTACCCTGTGTTCAGTTGGTAAATAATATCTATTAAAATTATTGCCCAAGATACGTGATTAGGATTTTGATGGGTTAGCATTTCATGACAAAGTTACTTGGATGCATTCATTTCTGATAATATGACAGATGAGAGATCCTGAAATCTGCCAGGTAGAAAACATCTAGCAATATGGGGGATGGGAATACACACATACTTACACACACTCACACTCACACATACACACTTCTAAATCAGTGGAAGAGAATGGAAGAAGATAAGAATCATCCAAGGCTAAGAACAAAGAAGAACAAACCAGTTTATAAAGGAAAATAAGCACTGAAATTGCCCTAAGTGCATATATAAGACTGTGTGACTAAGAGCTTCCACACAAGGCAGTTTGTATGAAGGAGGGGACTGTGAGCTAAGCCACAGGGTTCTGCAGAGTAGATAGCCTTCGTCTTACCCACATAAAACCGAGCACAAGAGGGCTTGTACTGTATTTGCTTGCAAAGTCAACTGTTTCAGGAATTTTGAAAGTTGGTTAACTTCACATTGGTGGCTTGAAATAAAGCTATGGTGAGAATATTACACCACAGAAATCCATATAGGCTATAAATCAGGGCCTCTTTTTTTTTTTTTTCCAGACAGTCATTTCTTAAACATTTACCAGTACATCACTGGCTACTTTATAATAAAAAGCCTGACTTAACACTAAACGAAAATCTCCACAGAGAGCAAATAGCAAAGAAGAATGTCTGTTTTAGTCTAAGCTCTATGTAGAAGGGGGAAAAAAAACCCAATAAAACTTCCTCTGAGACTTCAAGGTCAACTTTAGCTCTCAACACATTTAGTCATGAATGCATATAATTACGTAAAGAGAAAAGATTTCTAAGGCAAAATTTTTACGTTAAAATTTAGAGTTAAATTTTAAGTTACAATCTGGAGCTGGGTCAGGGATGGCATAAGATGAGCCTAAAACATCTTGTGCCAGAAAGCAAGGAAGTGATCAAAGAATGATGAGGACATAGCAAAATGACACAGAGCCAGTTTGACAGAGCTCCTGGACAATCTGTATCATACCAATACAACAAAATATTATTTAGCAATAGAAAGAAATAAACTACTGATGCTCGCAACAATATGGACAAATCTGAAATGCATCATGTTTAATGAGACAAAAGGAGAACATTAAGACTACATACCGTATAATTCCACTTACATAAAACATTAGAAAAAGGAAAACTATAGTGACAGAAACACATCAGTTGTTGCCAGGGGTCAGTATTGAAGGGCAGTGGACTGACTCCAAATGGACATGAGGGAACTTTTTAGATGATGACATTGTTCCCTTTTATGACTGTGGTGGTGACTTCCTCAATAAAGCGGATGAAAAGAAAAAAAGAGGAAAGCTATTGTCACTATGTTAACATCAAACAAAATAGACTTTAAGGTAAGAAGCACTACTGGACAAAAAGGACATTTCATTATGATGAAGGCTCAATCTGCTAGGGAAATGGTAGAATTCTAAAGCTGTATGCCCCAAATAATATAGTTTCACTATATGTATAAAGCAAAAATTCTAAAAACTAGAAGGAGCAATAGATAATTCCGTAATCACAGTGAAAGTCGTAAATATCTTTTCCAAGGACTTTTAGAACAAGTACACCTCCCACACAAAAATGAGTAAATTAACAAACAGTTGGTAACAAACTTGACCTTACTGACACCCAACCACTGCAGAGTACACATTCTTTTCATGTGCATATGGAATATTAATCAAAATCAGCGATTTCTCAACAAATTTTAGATAATTGAACTCATTCACAGTATGTTCTCTGAACACAGTGGAAATAAGCTAGGAAAA
Source organism: Eschrichtius robustus (assembly GCF_028021215.1). Lineage (NCBI taxonomy): Eukaryota > Metazoa > Chordata > Mammalia > Artiodactyla > Eschrichtiidae > Eschrichtius > Eschrichtius robustus. The sequence goes on from NC_090833.1 coordinate 70,720,913, forward strand.
ATGTTGAGAAAAAATAACTAGAAAATCCCCAACTGCTTCTGTGATATAATAAAGAATACATCTGATCTCTTTTATGGGTTCCTGGTTCATAGCACAGAGAGCTTCAAAACCCTTGGAATCTCCCGATAGGATTGTCTTTTGTTTTTTATAATGAGTCACTTTTGACTATACCTGAGTTTATGCTATAAGGTCACTCATGGTGAGCTCTTAGATAGTGTCAAGGGAGGAGCTGACCACATCAGAAAAAATAAGCACCTGATTAAAGGGTCCGAACTTTCAGCCCAATTCCTTGACTTCAGGGAAAGGAGCAGGCTTTTGAGTTCAATCATGTAGCCAATGATTTAATCCATCATGATTGTATAATGAAGGCTTGATTAAACTCTGAACACGAGGCTCAAGAGAGCTTCCTGACTGGTGAATATATTGATGTATATATGTACATATAGAGAGAGGGTGGCTGCTCCCTAACTCCATGGGGACAGAAGCTCCTGTGTTTGGAATCCTTCCAGTCTTGCCCTATGTACTGCTTGTGGTTGTTTATTTGTAACCTTTATAATAAAAAAGTAAATGTAAGTATGGTGCTTCCATGAGTTCTGTGAGTCATTCCAGTGAATTACTGAACCTGAGGGTATTATGAGAAGCCCTGTCTTCGTATCCAGTAGGGTAAAAGTGCAGATGCATTGGAACACCCAGGATTTGCAGGTAGTGTTTGAAATGGAGCAGTCTTGTGGACCCTTAACTTTTGGGGTCTGTGCTGCCTCCGTGAAGCTAACATCAGGATTGAATTGAGTTGTCGGACACCTAGATGGTGTCAGAGAATAGATGTCAAAATGTAATGTGGAAGTTAAGAAATACACCTCTTAATAATTTATGGATTAAAAAGAAACACTATTGTATTTCAAAACATTGGGAGGTACAGTTGACCCTTGAACAACACAGGTTTGAACTGTGCAGGTCCACTTATACACAGACATTTTTCAATAAATATATTGGAAAAAATTTTTGGAAATTTGCAATAGTTTGAAAAAAACTCACAGGTGAACTGTGTAGCCTAGATATATTTAAAAAATTAAGAAAAAGGTATGTCATGAATGCATAAAATACATGTAGATACTAGTCTATCATTATATAGGCATAAGTGAGTGAATTTAACATAAAGTTAATAATGTGTTAGTTTTCTTACTGTTTTATAACTTTACTTTCAAAGAATACTGTACAGTATGCCTCTCTCTCTCATAATTGGAGAAACTGCCTATCAGCCTATTATCACAGGTGTTTTTTTTTAATGTAACAATGTTTTCAATACTATATTATGAATATGACTGTAATACTGTATGGCACAAAAATTGTATAATAATTCATTCATTGGTGTATAGGCTGGGCTATCATGAAGCAATCTTATCCATTATACTAGGTTACCATAAAGCAATCATATTGCTGCTTCTTTGTTATCAATGCATGAATGGCTACACCTGTAAATAATTATGAACTTATTTTTCACATTATCTTTTCATTTTTGATGTCTACTGTTAGTAATACATATAACATCTACAATGCTTTGTATCATATAAGAAAATATTGATGTAGATACTGACAGACGATTCATCTTATAAACAGACAATGTAAGCTTACAGTATTGATAAATACAGTAAAGTACTGTAAATGTATTTTCTCTTCCTTATGACTTTCTTAATAACATTTTCTTTTCTTTAGTTTACTTTATTGTAAGAATACAGCATATACTATATATAACATACAAAATGTATAAATCGACTGTTTATGTTATCAGTAAGGTTTCTGGTAAACAGTAGGCTATTAGTAGCTAAGTTTTGGGGGAGTCAAAAGTTATATGCAAATTTTCAACTGTGTGAGGGTTTGCCACCCCTAACCCCCGTGTTGATCAAGGAGTCAACTGTATTTAGAAGTAAATTATAATGTTATGAACACAGCATATCAAAACTTGTAGGATACAGCTGAGAAGTGCTTAAAGATAAATTAATAGACATAAATGCATATCAGAATAGAAAAATAAAGCAAAAAATCTAAATTTTCACCTCAGGAAGCTAGAAAAGAATAGCAAATCAGAACAAAAAATGTAGAAGAAAATAAATAATAATGATAATAGAGAAAAACCAAAGAAATAGAAAAAAGCATATTATAGGAAAAAATTTAAAGCTAAAAGCTGATTCTTTGAAAAGGTTAATAAAATTGAAAAATTCACCAGGACTGATTAAAAAAAGAGAGAAAATACAAATTAACAAAAGAAAGAGTAAACAGATGATGTCACTACAACTCCTACAGAAATAAAAACAAAACACAAAAAAATGAATATTATATACATGACACCAAAGACTGTGACAATTTAGATGAAATGAGCAAATTTCTGGAAAAATAAAACTTTTATCAAAACTCTCAAAAGGGGGTTTCCCTGGTGGCGCAGTGGTTGAGAATCTGCCTGCCAATGCAGGGGACACGTGTTCGAGCCCTGGTCTGGGAGGATCCCACATGCCGCGGAGCAGCTGGGCCCGTGAGCCACAATTACTGAGCCTGCGCGTCTGGAGCCTGTGCTCCACAACAAGAGAGGCCGCGATAGTGAGAGGCCCGCGCACCGCGATGAAGAGTGGCCCCCACTTGCCACAACTAGAGAAAGCCCTCGCACAGAAACAAAGACCCAACACAGCCATAAATAAAAATAAATAAATAAATTTTAAAAAAGACGCTGCTTTGAAATATATTGTAGTACTGGTTAATTAAGCTACATATTTAAAAAAAAAAATACTCTCAAAAGAAGAACCAGAAAATCTGAATAGTCCAGTATCTATTAAAGAAACTGCATATACAATTTTAAACTTTCTCACAAAGAGAATTTCAGGACCAAATCACTTCACCATTCAATTTTTCCAAACATTTAAAATAAAAATAATATACCAGTCTTGGAGAAATTCTTTCAGAAAACAGGTTAAAAAGGAAGTCTTCCTAACCAATTTTATGAAGATGATGATTAAATGTAATGTGGGATCCTGAGTGGGACTCTGGAGCAGAAAAGACATTAGGCAAAAACTAAGGAAATCTGAATAAACTACAGACTTTAGTTAATAATAATGTGTTAATGTTGGTTCATTAATTATAGCTAATGTACCATACTTATGTAAGATGTTAATAAGGGAAACTGAGGAGGTATGTGGCAACTCTCTGTACTGTCTTCTCAATTTTCTGTAAATCTATAACTCTTCTAAAAAACTGTCTATTAAAAACCTTAAGAGATAAGAATATTGTAGAAATATAATAAATATAGGGATACTACAATAAAATAACAGCTTTTATATTGAGATAATTATCAAAAACAAACATACAAAAATAGATTTTAAAATAAAATAGACTTTTGCACCTTAATGTTCATATTAGCACTATGTGCAATAGCCAAGACATAGAAGCAACCTAAATGTCTATCAACAGATGAATGGATAAAGAAGATGTGGTATATATATAACACACACAAACACATATTCAATATATGTGTATACGTATATTTATTTATACATGTACACACATGGACTGTTACTTAGCCATAAAAAAATGAAATAATGTAATTTGCAGCAACATGGATGGACCTAGAGGTTATCATACTAAGTGAAGTAAATCAGACAAAGAAAGGCAAATATCATATGTTATCACTTATGTGGAATCTAAAATATGATACAAATGAACTTATTTACAAAACAGAAACAGACTCACAGACATAGAAAACAAATTTACGATTACCAAAGGGGAAAGTGGGGGAGGGATAAATTAAGAGTTTGAGATTAACATATACAAACTACTATATATAAAATAGATAAACAACAAGGTCTTATTGTGTAGCACAGGGAACTATATTCAATATCGTGTAATAAACCATAGTGGAAAAAATATGAAAAAAAAAATACACACACATATATGAATCACTTTGCTATACACCAGAAACTAACAAAACATTGTAAATCAACTATACTTCAATAAAAATAAATACATAAATAATAAAATAGATTTTAAGGCTGAAGAATATTAGTAGGGTTAAAGAATGTCAGTGTATAGGGGCTTCCCTGGTGGCGCAGTGGTTGAGAGTCTGCCTGCCAATGCAGGGGACGCGGGTTCGAGCCCTGGTCTGGGAGGATCCCACATGCCGTGGAGCGGCTGGGCCCGTGAGCCACAATTGCTGAGCCTGCGCGTCTGGAGCCTGTGCTCCGCAACAAAGAGGGGCCGCGATAGTGAGAGGCCCGCGCACCCTGATGAAGAGTGGCCCCCGCTTGCCACAACTGGAGAAAGCCCTCGCGTAGAGGCGAAGACCCAACACAGCCATAAAATAAAAAATAAATTAATTAATTAATTTAAAAAAAATTAAAAAAAAAAAAAAAAAAAGAATCAGAAGAAGAATGTCAGTGTATAATGATAACAGCTTCAAATAGCCAGGGGGATATAGCAAATCTAAATCTGTATGCACCCAAGATACAGATTCATCTAAAATATAGATTCAAATATCTAAAGCAAAATTGGACCAACCTATCAAAAAATGTATAAACTTGCCATCATAATGAGAGATATTAACTCACTTCTCTTACCATTTGATAGATCAAGTAGACCAAAAAGACAGAATATAAAATATTTGAACAATATAACTAATAAACATTATCTAGTGGATATACATGGAGCCCTGTACCCAATAATTGAAGAACACACATTCTTTTCAAGCACACATGAGACCAAAAACTGATTACATATTGAAACATAGAGAGAGTAAAAATGAATTCTAAAAATCAGTTTCATAGAGATTACTTTTCTGGCACCAAGAGAATTAAGTAAAAAACCAATAACAAAAAATAACTTAAAGCTTCAAGTCTGGAAATTTTTTAAAAAGACCTTTAAATTACCATTGAATCAAAGAAGAATCATAACATCACTATATATATCAAGTGTGTGTGATGCAGTTAAAGCAGTACTTAAAGAAAAAACTACAGCTGCAAGTATGTTTATTAGAAAACAAAGAATGGCTGAATAATCATGAACTAATTATATAACAGAAGTTAAAACAACAGAATAAAATCAAAGAGAGTAGAAGATGTAAATAATAAAAAATATGGATGGAAATTAATGAAATAAGAAATAAAGCTATAATAGAATCAACAAAACCAAAAGTTTATATGAAAAAATTAACAGCATTAACAAAATGTTGTCAACACTGATCAAAATAATAAATAATAGAGCAAAAACACCAAGAGTGAAAATGTAAAAAATGTAAAAGAACAAAAATATAGCAGATTAAGGGAATAATCAAGAAGTTACCAGGAACAAGTTTACGCAATAAATTTGAAAATTTATTTGAAAAACTAACTCAAGAAGTAGGAGAAAAATACATATTATTCTGTAACCACAAAAAATTGAATTCATATTTTAAAATTTTTCTATGAATAAAATTCCAGGGCTGATGGCTTTAGAAGGTTAGTTTCACCAAACATTCAAAAATCAGATAATTACAACCTTATACAAATTTTTCTAAAGAATTGAAGAAGAGGGAATGCTCCCCAACTCATCCCGATCGATCCCCAACTGGAAAGGACAGTATGAGAAAGGAAAATCAAAAAGTCAGTCTTACTCCCAAACAGATTTTTTTTTAAACCATCAAATTAAACTTAACATTATATGAAAAAGACAGTATTTCATGGCCAAGGGTGGTTTATCCTAGGAATGCAATGTTATTTTAACATTAGACAATATGACAGTGGAAAGGGGCATAGGTAAAACCCCCATTAAACTTCCTCTCCTGTGCTTGGAGTAAAAATTGAAAATGGATCTCCTCTTGCACAGAACTATGGGCACAGTGATAAGTCCTGTGTGATACCATTAAACATCCTGAGGAATCAGTATTTTCAGACGTTATATCTTTGCATCTATTTGGTTTGAGGGATAAAAATATCATCCTTCTCCACATTCCCTAATCAGAAGCATCTTCCTCACAGAATTCCAGTGTCACCGTCCACCATTAGACACCACGACTTTGATTTAAAGGGACCATTTCCATGGGCCTCCGACTAAGAGTTATTAATCTGTAAGCACATACCAGTTTGCTAGGTTGCGTTCCCACGACAGCTAGCTGAGACCTAGAATCTGAGGGAACAGGACATAGGAATACAATTTCCAGTGGGAGAAGTTTCAGAAAATTGGATCCTTCAGAGGATGAAAATAATGATCCCAGAATCACTGCTGTACTGGCACTTCCCTCAGCTCACAGCCTTAGTAACGTGATGAGTGGGTGTTTTGGCGTGGTAACGAGGGATGAAGGTCCGGATCACCTCTCTAGGGAAGCCATCTAGCCCAGCAGATCTACTAGGTGAGAACAAGAGGAACTTAGAATAGAAAGTAGAGGAGGGAGATAATGATTATCCATTGTTATTCTAACACCAGTTGCAACTGCAAGGACTATAGTTTGTCCCACTAACATTTCACAAGGTTTGTCCACGAAAAGACCAAAGAAATCCTGAAGGAGCTGTTTCCAGATGGGATGATCTTATTATATAAACAGACCACCCCATGCAAAAGGATGATTGTAGCGGATACTGTGGTACACTGTACAAATCTCCTCCTTCAGGATTGAGTCCCTCATTCCCCTAGCGGCTGACAGCTCAAGGTGAAGTCCCTACCTGGGACCTATCTCAGTCAAAGGAAGCTGCCTCGCCCAAGGTTGTCCCCCTTCCTGGATGCCACATGCATCGCATGACTGACTAACAATGGGGGTACAAAGACCTGGTTCCTTTATCTCAACTCTGAAGGACCACCCCAAAGAGACCTTTTTTGTGACCCCATAACATCCCCCTCTGATCAATCCTGCTGCCTTTATTTCTCACAGCTGTTTTTCCCAAGAGCCCCCCTATTGGGTTGCTTCCGGCACTCAAATCTTTCTTGACAGAATGCAAATAGCACAAGTGCCCTTCTACTGTTTAGTGAAGCTAAGATGTTTGAATATGTAATATGAAATAGAAAAATGTCTCTTTACATAGCAAATCTTTCCTATTGACTGATACTTTCATTAATAATTTAGATAAGCGTAGGGAAGTCTTAGCATTCAGTGTTTCATTAATTCAAAACACTTTTCTTCAACACCTATAATGTACAGAACTGTTTCAGATTATGGGAATGCAGAGATGATTTAAACACAGTCTCAAACCATACGGAGCTTACAATTAAATTGGAAAAAAAGAAGTATATGGGGAACTTAAGTATATAAAAATAGGCTCAAACACAGAAAGAACAGTATAAAGAAGGCTGGGGTGGGAACTTAGATTACTTCCAGTTGGGTATATCCAGTAAGTTTTCTTGCAGAGGGTGCCATTTCAGCCGGCACTTGGAAAACAGGTGTGAGTGGGATTGATGAGGAAGAGGAAAGTGCACCTTGAGCAGAGAGAACTGAATGAGGAAAGGCATCAAAGTGTTGCAATGTGGGGCTTATGTACGTGGGGCAGCAACTGCGTTTGGATGGGTTTGGGTTGCTGAGAGAGACGGAAGGTAGATAGCCTGGAAGGAGAGCTTGGGACTGCATTGTAAAGGGCTTTGAATGCTTGCTTAAAAATATTGAACTGTATACAAGTAAGAGAGAATCAAAGAAAATTTGAGCGAGAGATGATCTCAGATCTGTTTTAGGACAATAGCCAATGACCTGCAATCAGGAGGTGTGAATTCAATTCCCACCTCTTCTAGCTGTGTGTCCTTGAATAAATTTTATAACCTCTCCGTGTTTTGGATTCCACGTCTGGAAATAAAGCTAGATTTCAACTATTTTTCTTAAGCAAAGGGATAATTTACTGACAATCAGAGATTATAGGGAATGCTGTCTCTGTAATATAGGCATTGATAATATATTGTCTGGTTATTAACAGATTCTCTGTTTTTTTAATATTTATTAATTTACTTGGCTGCAACGGGTCTTAGTTGTGGCATGCAAGATCTTCGTTGCGGCATGTGGGATCTTTCCTTGTGGCTAGTGGGCTTCTGTCTAGCTGTGGTGCGCGGGCTCCAGAGCGCACAAGCTCAGAAGTTGTGGCACAGGCTGTAGAGCGTGCGGGCTTAGCTGCACCCCCCAACCCCGGCATGTGGGATCTTAGTTCCCCGACCAGGGATCGAACCCCCATCCCCTGCATTGGAAGGTGGATTCTTAACCACTGGACCACCAGGGAAGTCCCCCAGATTCTCTGTTCTGATAGACCCAAACTGTGGGGGTGATCCTTTCATTCTCCCAACCTGAGACATCAGTGAAGGCATTGAGTAGTTATGTTCTAAGATGGGAACTCTGAGTCCTAAACACCTCTGCATGTGTGTGTGTGTGTGTGTATGTGTGTGTGTGTGTGTGTGTGTGTGTGTGTGTTGGTAGGGCTCAGGGGAGGCAGTAGAAGTGAGCGATGTCTTGATTGGTTCTTAACAATAATGGCTGCTATATATTACAGATTTACTATGTTCCAGACACAGTACTAAGCGCTTTAAACATATTTTCTCACTTAATCAACACAATTTTGTAAGAAAAGTCCTGGGGAACATTGGACCACTTGTCCATGCATCTGCTGTAAAGATGTTAGTAGGGAAAACAAAGCTTTATGACTATATAACAAAGGTATTTACCCCTTATGTAGTGACTGGAAGATTCTGATTATAATCAATTAACTTAAAGAGTCAGCAGACACTGAACCTACATGTAGTTAACTGATGGAGCAGTTAAAAGGAGCAGAGTACAGTCCCAAGTTGACACTCTTCCTCATTTTAAAATGATGAGAAGTTGTTTTGGATTCTAGCCTGGGAAAAGGAGTAAAGATGATTCATTTACTAATTTGCTGAATGACAGATATTTGAGCTGTGCATTGGTCACTGATGCTGGAGGAAATATATTCTTCCACGTTGTTATTTTTTTTAATCTCAGAAATGTATCATGATTTTAAAAATCCCAAGTATTTCTTTATGATACTAACAATAAGGCCCGTTTTCCATCTCATTAGAAGCATCCAGGTTCACTGTAAACCCTTCAAACTCTCTGAGCTTCAGTTTTCTCATCTATAAATAGGAATAATTCTTAACTTGCAGAGATATTGTGAGCATTAGAAATAATGTGTGCAAGACACCTCGAACACTGCCTGTCACACAGTAAGTGCTCAGTTAAAGGTGTCCATCCAATCACTTCTGCTTTACTTTCTATATAAGCAGATTGCTATAATTTTGCACAAGTAGACACATGCTCTTTCATTATAACATCTTTCAAACTACTTAGTTCCTTTATCATAATAAATGAGGAGACTTATAAACGTCTAATGGAAAAAGCTCAAGACACTATCTTCATGCTAAGATGTTGTGACTTGTAAGACTTATGATGCGAACCCTATGTAACACTTTTTTCAGCCCTCTCACCAGTTCCCTATCTGCAACCTTATATGGCAGCTAAACTTAGCTACTCGTATCTCTTCTACACATGATGTTTCCTCATGATACTGAAATGACATTTTCGTATTTTTCTGCCTGGTTAATTCCTCTGCAAGCACTATAGCCTCCATGAAGTCTTCTATTCTCCATTCCCACCCCATTCCCCTGGCTGAATTTGGTACTTTTCTCCTGGGTTTCCACAGCATTCCATGCTTACTTTGGCATGCTGAGTAACACACTGAATTGTTACAGATGGTTTTCTTAATTATTTCTCCCACTAGACAAGAAATCCTTAGTACTGGGGTATGTGTTTCTAATCTAAATATTGTCAGAGTCCTATACAGTCCCTGGCTCATGGTTGGTGCTCCACTAATGTTAGTTAATTGTTGAATGAGCATGAGGTGGGGTAACAAATGTCAATCATTTCCTCTCCAGGGACTAGTGCTATCAACATGGTACCCACATTCTTAAGGATTCTTATCCTTAAGAACGTAACGATAAAAAACATACCCTTTGCTAGTAAAGGCTTTTGGTTCTGATACTGACAACATGATATACATTTTGGAATAAAAAGAAGTCCCTCATAATGGTAAGTCTTTAAGTATCTCTAATAACTGATAAAGAATGATAGTTATTAAGGGATTTATCTAAAATTTTCCCAAAACCATATATTCAACAAGTATCAACTCTTCAAGCTAACAAAAAGTCAAACATAATAATATTTAATTTGGAGGCCCCAAACCATCTTCATTCAAGTTTTAAGGGACTACCTCCTGATTCAATATAAGGATTTTATTACTAAGTGAGTTAGTTCATAGCTACCCTATTTCTTTTCTTTTCTGATTTGTTGAACTTTAATCTTAGCTCCTTTGCTAATATCTTTCTAGCCTAAGGAATTGTAATTTTTTATCTTGTTTTTTTTCCTTTGAAATCTGAAGAATTTTCAACATTTTGATTGTAATCATCTATAATGGAACCAAAATAAAGTCTTTACCAGTTAATAGGCCAAGAAAGGCATCTTGAGAACTTGAATTATGATAAAACGCAAGCTGAAAATATTCAAAGTTGTAAACATAATGTGAATGTATAGTTAGGAAAATCCACTTGGTGATCTCAGGCTTGTAAATAACTCAGAATGATCTTTTCTTGGTTAAAAGCCAGTTTGCTAAATTCTATGACTATTTTTGGGAAAGTATGTATTTTAAAGGCCATGAAAAAAATCTAATGTTTTTCTTCTCTCTTTACTGAGGTCTTTTCCCTTTTATAAAGCCTGTCCTGTTTCACCCACAAGAGGTTTTTTTAGAAGCGATTTTCTGAAAGAGAAATTTTCTTCATGCATATCAAAGAACGTGCTCTTATTGTGATGATACCATGGTATATCATGGCAAAAGCAAAAACTTTCTGATTTTAATCTACGTTTTACCATCCCTGTGATGTGACTCCTTTTCAGTGTATCTATTTACTTTGCTTACAGTGTATCTATTTACTTCCCCCTTTCTGGCTACAGCAAGTTCTAGTTGAGATCATTTAGATGTAGGTGGTGTTGGAATCACCAAGGATAAGCTGCAGTGCTTTCTGCATGACTTGTCCTCCTTTCCACATTGATTCTAGACACAGAAGTAAGTGTCTCATGGTGGAAAGCATACTAGTCCAAGAGTCAAAACCACATGTTTCTGGCACTTCTTAGTTGTTCTTAGCTTGTAAGTTTGTAAGGCTTCTACTGATTGTAGCACCATTATAAGGTAGAGGCCCCTTTTGTCTGCAGAGTTTTAAAAGGATTATAGTGGTCATGGTAGTTGATTTCCCCACAACATTCCTTCTCCAGATGATTAATCTAAGACAGTGGTTTTCAAATTTGGCTGTACATTAGAGTCACCTGGGAAATTTTTTAAACTCTGGGTGCCCTGGCTACACCCCAGACCAATTAAATCACAAACTCTAGGGGCTGGGTCCAGATACTCAATTTTTTTTACATTTTCCCAATGATTCCAGTGTGCAGTCAAGGCTGAGAACCTTTGATCTTGGGAATGCCATGACCTTTGTTAGTAACCAGTTTATGAATGAGCATGTGATCCAATTTTGGCCAACAAAATGCAAAGCAAAGGCTGCAGGATAGCTTTGGGAAAAGATTTCCTTCCCCAAAAAGAGACAAGAAATATAAAGCGACTTGTTAAAAGTATGATGTTGAAAACACCTCTCAGAGGCAGACAGAGCTGCCAAATCAGACAAAAGTGCAACTAAAACATGGAGCATGCCCAACCTCTAAGTTTTCAGTTACCCAAGATTATAAATTTTCTTATTGTATAAATGAAATTCACAGTTTTTCTGTTATTAGCAATTGAAACATTCTAAGCAACTTGCTCCAAATAGGAAATACTGATTTTACTCCTGGCTGCTGTAACTCTAGGTCTGTGATTCTCAAGCCTGGCTACATGTTAGGATGAGTATCACTTTCAGAAAAATGCAAAATCTTGAACCACACCCCAGACCTACTGAATCAGAATCTTTGGGGCAAAGCCTAAGACTTTATTTTTACAAAACTCACCAGAAGATTTAAACACGGCCAGGGCTGTTTGAGAATAACTACTTTTATAATAAGGAGAGAAAATAAAAGAAAATAGAGTTATTACATCATGCAAATTAGGATGATTAGAAAGAACTTAAAACATTATCTAGTATGACTTTATCACCTCACAGATGCAAATATTGAGGTCCAGAGAAGTGAAATTATTTGCTCCTAGAAAAACATTAGTTCCTTAATACAAGTACAAAAGTTATGTCTATATTCGCATTTTGGTCTTTCTGCAACTGAATGTTTCTTTTGTTCTGAATCACTGGATTAGGATGTGGGCTTATAGACTGTGGACATGCTTCTTTAAACAAACCAGCTGGGAAACTACCTGAACTACATACTAAAAGATATATTAATATATTGTTCAGCTAACATGTAACTTATACCAAAGACTTGTTTCATGCATTCTTGTGCTCAGAAATTTATGAGTTAATTCCATTGGCATTTCCTTGCCCTTTGCTCTGCTGAGGTTGAACGTGGTTGGAAACCAGAGGTCTAGGGGGAAAACTGCCAATAGTTGAAACAATATCTCCTGTAAGGTTTGTTTGATCTCTTTGTGTTTATTACCATTTAGATTTGTCCTTGGGTACTTTTCTCCTACATTAGGATTCTTTAGCTTTCTACTGAGACCATTTTAGATAATTGACGCCATATGAAAATTGGTGTTTAGGGTGGGGATTCTTATCTCACATACCAACTTCCATAGAATGTCTTGTACCTTGTATCACCAGTGAGAAAAATCTGCCTCTACCTAGCCCAATACTAATATAATAATTATTATATTATAATAATGAATACAGTATCCCATTTTGAAGGGAGCTGGAAACAGAATGTCTTCATCAATTAGGTTCACATTTATAGGTAACTTGTACGTGGCTACTATAGTGTAAGTGGCAAAGTTCAGCATGTTGTTTCTGAGATGCAGTAATATATGCCTTCTCCACAGTCCATATAAAATTTGATGTTATCAGGGTGAAATTGTGGATCTTCGGACAGCCCTACTATTTATGGATTCCGTATCAGCTCAGAATCTGAAGGATGAGCATGTAGGGGTCTATGCTCTTCACACTTGGGTTATCTTGGAGTATGATGGAGAGTGGTTTGGAGCTGTGGTCATGGAGGTTTCATGCTAATAAATATAATAAAATAATGTTTTTAAATATATAAATTTTAAAATATTAGTACTTTGTTTCTGTTCTCCTGTTTCCAAGATTTTACCTTTTTGCCCCCTCAGAGCTAATCTCAAGGAGATTTGAGATACTAAAACTCAACACATTGGCCATAAAGTGGGAAAATAGAAACCAGAAAAGGAAGCCCATTCTGTTCCATCCCTTTAGGTACCTTGGAAACTTTATGTAAGAAGAAGTGTTAGGGAAACCGAGAATGTTTGGAAAATACTCAAATGAATACAAATTTAAGGTATTTGTTAAAATGTTATATTGGTACAGCAATATCTTTGCATTAGAAACAATATAACCTCTGTGATAGCAAGAGTTAAGCCTAAATTAGTATTTTCCAAAGTATAGTCTGCAGAACAATAATTATGCACAATACAAAATAAAGTTACATGAAAAATTTTAAGTGAGTAATTTGGGGAAATGGAGTTAAACCTTTAATTGACCTTTAAGGTCTTTAATTGACCTTTAAGGTCTTTAATTGAGTTAAAGACCTTTCAAAGTCTTTAATACTCTACTATAGAGTGTGATCATCCAAAAATGAGGCTCTAATCTGCCACCTTTTCCAAACATATTTGAGCATGTGATTTTTTTTTTTAATGAAGCATTTTGCAGGAGTAAAGTTGATCTGTATCCATCTGTGGTATCTCAAGGACCACAATAAAGACTTCTCTGAGGTGAAGTGGAGTGGATTTCTGAAAATAGGAGAGAAGAACCAGAGGCTGGAACTGCACAGTGTGACTATACCAGCAGATAAGGAGCATTACAATGGCTCACCCCACAGACTGGATACATGTGTACACCAGTAGCATGGGGCTGCTGCTCTAACATGCCTTGAGATTTACGGGTGCCACTCAGTTATAGAAAACGTTATCTACAAATTATTTTTAGAATTTGACTTAATTTTTTATTAAAATGCCTACTTTTATTTAAACACACAACACAACACCCTCCTCCCCACAAACACACACTACTTAACACCTTCCCAACCGTAGTCATACTTCCAACTGGTATCCAACAATTGAGCTCATTTTGTTACTGTTGTTGATGTCATGAATTTGTGAGCCAACTTTCCTATGAAGATGTGGCTCTCAACCACATTAACTAGCGAATGCATAAGAGGATCAAAATCAGGCACCTCTTTCTGACTCCGGCCTTCTATTCCAGCATTAAATTGATAACCATCATTTATTGAGCTTTTCACTGTAAAGCACCTCTGCATTACCTCTTCTCTTTATTTTTTTAAACATCTTTATTGGAGTATAATTGCTTTACAATGGTATGTTAGTTTCTGCTTGAAAACAAAGTGAATCAGCTATACATATACATATATCCCCGTATCTCCTCCCCCTTGCGTCTCCCTCCCACCTTCCCTATCCCACCCCTCTAGGTGGTCACAAAGCACCAGCTGATCTCCCTGTGCTATGCAGTTGCTTCCGACTAGCTATCTATTTCACATTTGGTAGTATATATTAGTCCATGCTACTCTCTCACTTCATCCCAGCTTACCCTTCCCTCTCCCCATCTCCTCAAGTCCGTTCTCTACATCTGTGTCATTATTCCTGTCCTGCCCCCAGGTCCTTCATAACCTTTTTTTTTTTTTTTTTAAGATTCCATATATATGTGTTAGCATATGGTATTTGTTTTTCTCTTTCTGACTTACTTCACTCTGTATGACGGACTCTAGGTCCATCCACCTCCCCACAAATAACTCAATTTCGTTTCTCTTTATGGCTGAGTAATACTCCATTGTATATATGTGCCACATCTTCTTTATCCATTCATCTGTTGATGGACACTCAGGTTGCTTCCATGTCCTGGCTATTGTAAATAGAGCTGCAGTGAACATTGTGGTACATGACTCTTTTTGAATTATGGTTTTTTCAGGGTATATGCCCAGTAGTGGGATTGCTGGGTCATATGGTAGTTCTATTTTTAGTTATTTAAGGAACCTCCATACTATTCTCCATAGTGACTGTATCAATTTACATTCCCATCAACAGTGCAAGAGGGTTCCCTTTTCTCCACACCCTCTCCAGCATTTATTGTTTCTAGATTTTTTGATGATGGCCATTTGGACTGGTGTGAGGTGATACCTCATTGTAGTTTTGATTTTCATTTCTCTAATGATTAGTGATGTTGAGCACTCTTTCATGTGTTTGTTGGCTGTCTGTATATCTTCTTTGGAGAAATGTCTATTTAGGTCTTCTGCCCATTTTTGGATGGGGTTGTTTGTTTTTTTGATATTGAGCTGCATGTGCTGCTTGTATATTTTGGAGATTAATCCTTTGTCAATTGCTTCATTTGCAAATATTTTCTCCCATTTTGAGGGTTGTCTTTTCGTCTTCTTTATGGTTTCCTTTGCTGTGCAAAAGCTTTTAAGTTTCATTAGGTCCCATTTGTTTATTTTTGTTTTTATTTCCATTTCTCTGGGAGGTGGTTCAAAAAGGATCTTGCTGTGATTGATGTCATAGAGTGTTCTGCCTATGTTTTCCTGTAAGAGTTTTATAGCATCTGGCCTTACATTTAGGTCTTTAATCCATTTTGAGTTTATTTTTGTGTATGGTGTTAGGGAGTGTTCTAATTTCATTCTTTTACATGTAGCTGTCCAGTTTTCCCAGCACCACTTATTGAAGAGGCTGTCTTTTCTCCACTCTATATTCTTGCCTCCTTTATCAAAAATAAGGTGACCATATGTGCGTGGGTTTAATCTATGGGCTTTCTATCCTGTTCCATTGATTATATATTTCTGTTTTTGTGCCAATACCATACTGTCTTGATTACTGTAGCTTTGTAGTATAATCTGAACTCAGGGAGCCTGATTCCTCCAGGTCCGTTTTTCTTTCTCAAGATTGCTTTGGCTATTCCGGGTCTTTTGTGTCTCCAAACAAGTTGTGAAATTTTTTGTTCTAGTTCTGTGAAAAATGCCATTGGTGGTTTCATAGGGATTGCCCTGAATCTGTAGATTGCTTTGGGTAGTATAGTTATTTTCACAATGTTGATTCTTCCAATCCAAGAACATGGCATATCTCTCCATATATTTGTATCATCTTTAATTTCCTTCATCAGTGTCTTATAGTTTTCTGCATATAGGTCTTTTGTCTCCTTAGGTAGGTTTATTCCTAGGTATCTTATTCTTTTTGTCGCAATGGTAAATGGAGTGTTTCCTTAATTTCTCTTTCAGATTTTTCATCATTGGTGTATAGGAATGCAAGAGATTTCTGTGCATTAACTTTGTATCCTGCTACTTTACCAAATTCATTGATTAGCTCTAGTAGTTTTCTGGTAGCGTCTTTAGGATTCTCTGTGTATAGTATCATGTCATTGGCAAACAGTGACAGTTTTACTTCTTTTCCGATTTCGATTCCTTTTATTTCTTTTTCTTCTCTGATTGCTGTGGCTAAAACTTCCAAAACTATGTTGAATAATAGTGGTGAGAGTCGGCAACCTTGTCTTGTTCCTGATCTTAGTGAAAATGCTTTCAATTTTTCACCATTGAGAACGATGTTGGCTGTGGGTTTCTCATATATGGCTTTTATTATGTTGAGGTAAGTTCCCTCCCTGCCTACTTTCTGGAGGGTTTTTATCATAAATGGGTGTTGAATTTTGTCAAAAGCTTTTTCTGCATCTATTGAGATTATCATATGGTTTTTCTCCTTCAATTTGTTGATATGGTGTACCACATTGATTGATTTGCATATATTGCAGAATCCTTGCATTCCTGGGATAAACCCCACTTGATCATGGTGTATGATCCTTTTAATGTGCTGTTGGACTCTGTTTGCTAGTATTTTGTTGAAGATTTTTGTATCTGTGTTCATCAGTGATATTGGCCTGTAGTTTTCTTTCTTTGTGACATTTTTGTCTGGTTTTGGTATCAGGGTGGTGGTGGCCTCGTAGAATGAGTTTGGGAGCATTCCTCCCTCTGCTGTATTTTGGAAGAGTTTGAGAAGGATAGGTGTTAGCTCTTCTCTAAATGTTTGATAGAATTCGCCTGTGAAGCCATCTGGTCCTGGGCTTTTGTTTGTTGGAAGATTTTTAATCACAGTCTCAATTTCAGTGCTTGTGACTGGTCTATTTCTATTTCTATTTTCCTCGTTCGGTCTCAGAAGGTTGTACTTTTCTAAGAATTTGTCCATTTCTTCCAGTTTGTCCGTTTTATTGGCATATAGCTGCTTGTAGTAATCACTCATGATCCTTTGTATTTCTGCAGTGTCAGTTGTTACTTCTCCTTTTTCATTTCTAATTCTGTTGATTTGAGTCTTCTCCCTTTTTTTCTTGATGAGTCTGGCTAATGGTTTATCAATTTTATCTTCTCAAAGAACCAGCTTTTAGTTTTATTGATCTTTGCTATTGTTTTCTTCATTTCTCTTTCATTTATTTCTGATTTGATCTTTATGATTTTTTCCTTCTGCTAACTTTGGGGGTTTTTTGTTCTTCTTTCTCTAGTTGCTTTAGGTGTAAGGTTAGGTTGTTTATTTGAGATGTTTCTTGTTTCTTGCGGTAGGATTGTATTGCTATAAACTTCCCTCTTAGAACTGATTTTGCTGCATCCCATTACCTCTTGTCTTTAAAACAACCTGTGGAAGTAGCCATTATTATCTTCATTTTACAAGTGAAGAAACTGAATCTTGAAGGGTTTAAGTAACTTGCCAAGATAACAGTTACCTCCCAGTAAGTCTGTACTTCCATAAAGTTGAAGAAAGCATACTGATGGCCTCAAAAGGTCAATAACAAGAAACAGTTACTCCCGATAATGTATTAATTTGTAAGTATCTAAGAAGTCAAAAATGGCACCTATTTCTCCTTCTTTCTCTTTAGGTTTGGTAAAAATCCTTTGAAATCCTCTATTCTTTTCAACGGCCAGTTACACCAAACTACCAAAATGATCAAATCCAAAGTGTGTGCGCGTGTTTGTGTGTGTGTGTGTGTGTTAGGATGGATAAATGACAAAATATCTAAATGATTTTGGAATCAAAACTTTGCACTTATAAGCTGGTAAGCCAGCCACGGGGAAAAAAATATATAAAATTAATGCAATAATGGTGTTTATGTTTCTATTACCCCATAATTATATCATTCCTGTGATTGTTTTTCTTTTCCTGCTGGCCTATAAAATGTTGCCGCCTCAACCTGTTTTAAACATCTACATTTGTAGGATTAGGACCAGTGATGTTTTGCCAGTTTCCACGAAAGAGAAGCCAGCTGTACCGAACCTGCCTTCTTTGATAAAGTCTTTCATTAATTTGACACCCGGCACTCTCATCTGTACTCTTTTCAGTGGAATTGTCGTGGTCTTTGACCAACAATACACTCTCTGTCATGGGAAATATGTCATAAAATTGATTATTGTGCTGATTATTATACTTTGCTGTTATAACTTACATTAGTTATCCTCTTATTGTAAATAGTGATTTACTGCAAAGTTAAGGTTCCTTATTTTTAGGCTTACATATTAAAATAAAACTTTCCATATGATCTTTTTCATTGCTATCACATTATTTGTTCCAAAGGCACTTTTTATTTGTCCTTATTCATTTTGCGCTATTTCAAATGCTACCAAGATTCACATTAAAGTATAGAGACATAATTAAGTCTAGGTTTGCCAAGGAGGATCAATTAGTGGGTGGTTACTTTTCTTCTTTCCCACAGAAGGATTGATTATAGAATTCCTGTAAATGCCAAGTTTTCAATGTGATCATATTTCTAGAAGTACGTTTTCTAGCAAGTTTTCAGGAATCACTCTCTTGCATTAAGAGAGGTATGTATGCCTGCATAAGTAAAAAGTGTCCTACCTAAAAATTTTGGGTTCATATCTAGAAACAAGAAATTGTTACTAAAAACTGTATTACCTTGAACCACCCACTTCTGTTATCAAGTAAAACACTTTTAGAATAAATAAATATTTAACAGTATATCTATATATTTTTCTGGCATGACCCCAATATTACTCATTATTTTAAATTAAATTATCTATTAAAACACTTTTAGCCTTTGCCTCAGAATTATTTTAATTATTTAAAAAATACGAAACACTAAAATTGTTAGTAGATACAGCCTGTTAAAGTTGGCCTCTGGGTTTGTCTGTTCTGTTTGGAAAT
The DNA here is from genome assembly GCF_028021215.1 of Eschrichtius robustus. NCBI lineage: Eukaryota > Metazoa > Chordata > Mammalia > Artiodactyla > Eschrichtiidae > Eschrichtius > Eschrichtius robustus. Next base: position 70,740,193 of record NC_090833.1, read on the forward strand.
GTTCCAGACCATTCTGACTTTGACCTTGTTATCCAGTATTTGCCAGTCAAAGCAGCATTGTATAAAGCATCCCATGTGTCTTCCTTGACCTACATCTCACCAGCTTGCCTATTCTCCCCTCAGTCTTCCCCTACCCGCAGGAGTGAAGGGCAATGATGGCAGTTCCATGATTTCTCCTTCGATTTTGTAATAAAATGATGCTGGGGCAACAGGGCCAATGGACTAAATGTGGAGATGAGCACTGCTCTAGATCTATACTGCTTATTTATTGTCTATCTCAATGCATAGTCCACAGACAATTTATAGCTGAAAACAAACATCTGATGCTTGTTTAAAATGTGGATCCCTGGATCCCAACACAGACCTACTGAACTCAGGGAAATTCTCTGGAGTCTGCAATTTTAACAGGCTCCCCAGCTGTTTCTCATGCACACTGAAGTTCAAGAACCGCTGTTCTAGATGGCCAGACACACTTCACTGCACATGCTGCAAAAAAAAGAGGTATACTGGAGACTTCTCTGAAGATGACAAAATGAGGAGACCCCTGAATCTCTTCTAGAGAAATTTCCCTGAAATAGTTTTAAAGCTAACAAAAACCAAAAATATCCTGGCCAAGAGCAATAAATGCCAAAAGTAAGCACATACTAAGCTGTGACATTTTCATAAGTATTTTAACTTCAAAAAACATTTTTTTTACCTAGAAACAAATGACAATGGCGATACGACGACCCAAAACCTATGGGACGCAGCAAAAGCAGTGCTAAGAGGGAAGTTTATAGCAATACAAGCCTACCTCAAGAAACAGGAAACATCTCGAATAAACAACCTAACCTTGCACCTAAAGCAATTAGAGAAAGAAGAACAAAAAACCCCCAAAGCCAGCAGAAGGAAAGAAATCATAAAGATTAGGTCAGAAATAAATGAAAAAGAAATGAAGGAAACAATAGCAAAAATCAATGAAACTAAAAGCTGGTTCTTTGAGAAGATAAACAAAATTGATAAACCATTAGCCAGACTCATCAAGAGAAAAAGGGAGAAGACTCAAATCAATAGAATTAGAAATGAAAAAGGAGAAGTAACCACGGACACTGCAGAAATACAAACGATCATGAGAGATTACTACAAGCAACTCTATGCCAATAAAATGGACAACCTGGAAGAAATGGACAGATTCTTAGAAATGCACAAACTGCCGAGACTGAACCAGGAAGAAATAGAAAATATGAACAGACCAATCACAAGCACTGAAATTGAAACTGTGATTAAAAACCTTCCAACAAACAAAAGCCCAGGACCAGATGGCTTCACAGGCGAATTCTATCAAACATTTAGAGAAGAGCTAACACCTATCCTTCTCAAACTCTTCCAAAATATTGCAGAGGGAGGAACACTCCCAAACTCATTCTACGAGGCCACCATCACCCTGATACCAAAACCAGACAAAGATGTCACAAAGAAAGAAAACTACAGGCCAATATCACTGATGAACATAGATGCAAAAATCCTCAACAAAATACTAGCAAACAGAATCCAACAGCACACTAAAAGGATCATACACCACGATCAAGTGGGGTTTATCCCAGGAATGCAAGGATTCTTCAACATACGCAAATCAATCAATGTGATACACCATATTAACAAATTGAAGGAGAAAAACCATATGATCATCTCAATAGATGCAGAGAAAGCTTTCGACAAAATTCAACACCCATTTATGATAAAAGCCCTGCAGAAAGTAGGAATAGAGGGAACTTTCCTCAACATAATAAAGGCCATATATGACAAACCCACAGCCAACATTGTCCTCAATGGTGAAAAACTGAAACCATTTCCACTAAGATCAGGAACAAGACAAGGTTGCCCACTCTCACCACTATTATTCAACATAGTTTTGGAAGTGTTAGCCACAGCAATCAGAGAAGACAAAGAAATAAAAGGAATCCAAATGGGAAAAGAAGAAGTAAAGCTGTCACTATTTGCAGTACTATACATAGAGAATCCTAAAGATGCTACCAGAAAACTCCTAGAGCTAATCAATGAATTTGGTAAAGTAGCAGGATACAAAATTAATGCACAGAAATCTCTTGCATTTCTATACACTAATGACGAAAAATCTGAAAGTGAAATTAAGAAAACACTCCCATTTACCATTGCAACAAAAAGAATAAAATATCTAGGAATAAACCTACCTAAGGAGACAAAAGACCTGTATGCAGAAAATTATAAGACACTGATGAAAGAAATTAAAGATGATACAAATAGATGGAGAGATATACCATGTTCCTGGATTGGAAGAATCAACATTGTGAAAATGACTCTACTACCCAAAGCAATCTACAGATTCAATGCAATCCCTATCAAACTACCACTGGCATTTTACACAGAACTAGAACAAAAAATTTCACAATTTGTATGGAAACACAAAAGACCCCGAATAGCCAAAGCAATCTTGAGAACAAAAAATGGAGCTGGGGGAATCAGGCTCCCTGACTTCAGACTATATTACAAAGCTTCAGTAATCAAGACAGTTTGGTACTGGCACAAAAACAGATATATTGATCAATGGAACAAGATAGAAAAGCCCAGAGATAAACCCACACACATATGGTCACCTCATCTTTGATAAAGGAGGCAAGCATATACAGTGGAGAAAAGACAGCCTCTTCAATAAGTGGTGCTGGGAAAATTGGACAGCTACATGTAAAAGTATGAAATTAGAACACTCCCTGACACCATGCACAAAAATAAACTCAAAATGGATTAAAGACCTAAGTGTAAGGGCAGACACTATCAAACTCCTAGAGGAAAACATAGGCAGAACACTCTATGACATACATCACAGCAAGATTCTTTTTGACCCAGCTCCCAGAGAAATGGAAATAAGAACACAAATAAACAAATGGGACCTAATGAAACTTAAAAGCTTTTGCACAGTAAAGGAAACCATAAACAAGACCAAAAGACAACCATCAGAATGGGAGAAAATATTTGCAAATGAAGCAACTGACAAAGGATTAATCTCCAAGATTTACAAGCAGCTCATGCAGCTCAATAACAAAAAAACCAACAACCCAATCCAAAAATGGGCAGAAGACCTAAATAGACATTTCTCCAAAGAAGATATACAGATGGCCTACAGACACATGAAAGAATGCTCAACATCATTAATCATTAGAGAAATGCAAATCAAAACTACAATGAGATATCATCTCACACCGGTCAGAATGGCCATCATCAAAAAATCTAGAAACAATAAATGCTGGAGAGGGTGTGGAGGAAAGGGAACACTCTTGCACTGTTGGTGGGAATGTAAATTGATACAGCCACTATGGAGAACAGTATGGAGGTTCCTTAAAAAACTACAAATAGAACTACCATATGACCCAGCAATCCCACTACTGGGCATATACCCTGAGAAAACCATAGGTCAAAAAGAGTCATGTACCAAAATGTTCATTGCTGCTCTATTTACAATAGCCAGGACATGGAAGCAACCTAAATGTCCATCGACAGATGAATGGATAAAGAAGATGTGGCACATATATACAATGGAATATTACTCAGCCATAAAAAGAAATGAAATGGAGGTATTTGTAATGAGGTGGATGGAGTTAGAGTCTGTCATACAGAGTGAAGTAAGTCAGAAAGAGAAAAACAAATACAGTATGCTAACACATATATACGGAATCTAAGGAAAAAAAAAAAAAAAAGGCCATGAAGTACCTAGTGGCAAGACGGGAATAAAGACACAGACCTACCAGAGAATGGACTTGAGGATATGGGGAGGGGGTGGGGTGAGATGTGACAGGGTAAGAGAGTGTCATGGACATATATACACTACCAAATGTAAAATAGATAGCTAGTGGGAAGCAGCCGCATAGCACAGGGAGATCAGCTTGGTGCTTTGTGACCACCTAGAGGGGTGGGATGGGGAGGGTGGGAGGGAGGGAGATGCAAGAGGGAAGAGAAATGGGAACATATTGTGTATGTATAACTGATTCACTTTGTTATAAAGCAGAAGCTAACACACCATTGTAAGGCAATTATACTTCAATAAAGATGTTTTAAAAAAAAAAACAAAACATTTTTTTACCTCTAAAATGGAATTACGATCACCTCCTCATAAAGGGGTTGTGAGGGATAAACAGAAAGCACATAAAGAAGCTAGCATAGCACCTAGTATATAGGCAGCACTTAAAAACTGTCCACACTTCTTCACTCTTTCCACTAAGATTTTTGTCAGCTTCTGCTCACCCCAAGCTAGGAGTGCAAGCTGAACATTTGCTAACATTATACCACTGAGGTCTGAGCCCCCTCCTTATGAGTCAATAGGGTTTGATATTGGTCCTAAACCCACAATTTTTAGGGCATTAGTTTCAGAGAACTTACATTTCTGTACTGATTGCTGGTGTTAACACAAATCTACCCTGCCTCCCATCTATTTTTCATATCCACCCAGACCTCCCAGGAACTATGATTCAGGTACTCTTCAGATACCAACAATTACTGAGGTCTAGAAGCCCCTGCTGAGGCCTCTTGATCCCTTACATGTCAATGTCCACTAGCCTAAGACTCACACTCACTCCTCCACTGAGGTTTCATCCTGCTGACTCCTGTCTATAGAGAGATTCTCCTGTGGGTCCCAGTTCCCAGTCATTTCCCTGCTGGACACAGGAACTCTCCCTCTCATCCCAGAATATGTCATAGCTTGGAATGTACACCGCCACTTTCTACAAGCCTCCATACGAAGTAGTAAACAGTGAATATACACTATCCCTTGCCCTTTGGCCCCTCTCCCCAAGCTTGCTCCTCTACTTATGCACTGTCTTGCCTCCAGCTTTGATTCAGGTTCCTTTCATATTTATTTACATCACAGGCTAATCAAATGAAAATTAACACCAGAAAAAAAAAAATGACAGCACAGAATGTGACAAAAGTTTAAACTGTGTGAAATCGACAAGCATCTAAACAGGGGAAAAAAATACCTATTACAACTTACTGTCGCTAGAGCTAAGGTCAGGTAATTTTCAGATTTCTCTTACACAAACACCAACGTTGACAGAGTTGTCACAGAGTGACAATTATATCTCTCTCAAGGAAAAAATAAAAGTAAGACCCAGGAGTTTTATACCAAACCAAGCTGGGTATAAAGGGAAATAGGATACTATCTGATTCCTAACATTTCAGAAATATACCACTTGAGTGTTTTGTTTTGTTTTACCAAAAAGGTAAGCATAAAAAGAAATTCTGAATATTGAATAATATTTTCCCATTTCTAATAGATAGTCAGGGATATGTTCCCATAGGTAACTAGAAAGGAGAAACAACAGCCACTTGAAAAGAAGTTTCTCCTTTTTGTTAGTCTTGGTGTCATTTATTTCCTACATGTATGTTTCAGAAAAAGGTGATAAGTATGTCATCTAGTCATATTTTGAATAAATGTTCAAATGATAACAGAGTTAAATGCTATTTCTTAGAGGAGTCTCATTCACTGCATGGTAGCTGAATATACTGGGTTGGCCAAAAAGTTCATTCGGGTTTTTTCCATAACATCTTATAACATCTTATGGAAAAAATCCAAACGAACTTTTTGGCCAACCCATATAAAGCCAATCAATACACAGAAGTAGTTTTATTGCCAATTTCCTCATTAGAATTCACAGTCTGGAAGAGTCAGCTAAGAAATTTTCAGGTAAGAATTCTACTTTATAAATTAAGAAACTGAGCTTAGAGAAGTTATTAGTCTTTTTAAAAATTTTTTATTATATTTGATTTAAAATGTGTTCGTTTCTGCTGACAAGCAAAGTGAATCAGTTATACATATACATATATCTACTGTTTTTTAGATTCTTTTCCCATACAGGTCATTACAGAGTACTGAGAAGAGTTCCCTGTGCCATACAGTAGCTCCTTATTAGTTACCTGTTTTATATATTGTAGTGTGTATATGTCAATCCCAATCTCCCAATTTATCCCTCCCCCCCTTTCCCCTATGGTAACCATAAGTTTGTTTTCTACATCTGTGACTATATTTCTGTTTTGTAAATAAGTTCATTTGTACTCTTTTTTTAGATTACACACATAAGTGATATCATATGATATTTGTCCTTCTCTGGCTGACTTACTTTGCTCAGTATGACAATCTCTAGGTCCATCCATGTTGTTGCAAATGACATTATTTCATTCTTTTTTATGGCTGAGTAATATTCCATTGTATATATGTACCACATTAAGAAGTTACTAGTCTTAAGTCACAATAATAGTGATGGAAGAAATGGGTTCAAACCCTGCCTTTATGACACCAGAGTTGGTGGCCTTGACTCCTTTGTTGTCACCCCCATACTGAATGGGGAACACAAATATGCCCTATGTCATGTGCACAAAATGAAATTAATTTGTGTGCAGAATCTTCTTGTGGAACTCTTTTGCTACCCAACATGATCTTAATTGATGTTTGTTCTGATGATGTGGTGGATTCAGGGGTCTATTTTCATTTGAGCTGCTGAGGAGCATAAGGAGAAGGTGGGGATTTATAGCCCTTTACACACTGTATTGAAAGCATATGCTTATAAATTACAGACCTTCCCTGTTAGCCTGTGACCATTTCAAAGGCATGATCTTCCTTATTTCTTCATTAATGGAATCTTTCACTATGTATAACAAAGAATGGCTGCTTTTCTAATAAACCTTAAGAAAAGAGAGGCAAACCCGCCCATAGTATTTGTGAAGCGCCAGGGCAAAAATGTAAATGAAAATTTCTAGTTCATGGTTTGCCCCCTTTTTTTTCCTCATGCTCCGCTCAGTCCTACACTAAGTTTCAAGGGCCCTCGAAACTTGTATGTGGACACTCCAACCTGTATGTCAAAGGTCTGTCTACATACACCCCATGAAAATAGACCTCACTTGGTTATTTCTCAGGCCTGGGATGTGTCCAATGACATCATGGTGCCCCTTTAGGAGGACCAGGGAGCGTGCTCATGCAGCCCTAGAATAGGGTTTGTGCCCACACGGGACAGAGAACTTTGAAGACCTGTGTATCAGACCATGTCTAGAAGAGGGATTCATAGTGTTTGGTTGGGCCTAGCTTCCTTGATCCCCTTAACTCTTAGGACTCCGTGGGAAGGGACACACCACAGGAAGGCTTTAACGTGTAGGATCTAAACATGGTACTGGATCTTGCTATGACCTACTTTATAGAATGAGGAAATGAAAACTCAGATACTTTATGTGCCTCATTGAGGCTTTAAAAACTAGTGAGAAGATCTGAAGCAATGACTTCTATGTCAAATCCAAGACATTTTCCACTATACCAGCTGTACCATTGTGTTCCTATAGGGAACAGTAAAAAATTATCCAGAATATTTAAAAGCAACAGATTCTCTCTTAGCTTTTCTCTGCAAGCAAGGCTGCGTTCTCCCTCTGGACATCATCAAAAGGTTCACATCAACTTTATAACCTCTGAGCCTCTGACCTCTAAAGCAGAGAATGGGGCTGATTGAGCGATAGTAAATTTGTAAGGGCTTCTGTCTCTTGTGCAGCAGGACTGTCAAAAGTGATGCTTGTTGTGTTGAAAGAAAATTGAAGTTTGGTAAGAGCTGTAACCAGAGACTTCTTCTTATCATAATATGTCACTCATCCCAGTTGGTTTCCAGTCAGGACGGGATTGTGGGAAATGAGCATTTTCTTTCTTAGCAATTGCAAAGACCAAACTGAACATCAAGGAGTTCTTACGACTAGCATCTCTGGGTTCTAATTAATTTCCCATTTAAAGATTAGCTTCATTTAGTTAGGTTCTATTGTAAACACAGAGAAGAATATGTTAAAATGTTAGGAAAGACTAATACTAGTACCAAGACTAGGTTTTCATGTTTTATTTTAATTCTCTTTGTGACAGAAACCTCTAAATTGAAGAGAATTACTTACTAGTCTTTTATTATTATTACTATTTATTGAGTATGTACCAGAAGTCAGTTCTATATAAAGTACTTTACATGCATTTTCTCCTTTAATCTGCACACAACTGGGAGATAATTTTTTTATTTTTTAATAAATGAAGAAAATGAGGCTCAAAAATTTTAAGTAAACTCATCCCAGGCTACTTAGCTAAGAGTGGTTAAACTGGGATTCAAAGCCAGGCCTTCTTTCCCTCCCTTAGTTGTTTGCCTTTTATTTTTAAAATCCATCTAATGGAGATCAAATTTTTGCTTTTACTTTATTCACCAATCTATTCTAGATCCTAGTTGATGGTTTCAATGCAAGGAAAAATGGATAATATTTACATTATTAACCCTATGAGAGAGATGGTATTTCTCATGTAATTTTATACTCCCACATGTGTATTCATGATGCTTTGGGAAGACAATGATTTTCTTTGACATCTGTCTTAACTATCCAAAAGAGAATAAGGATGCTAAAAGAATAAAGACAGAGTACTGGGCTTATATTTGAGAAATACGGGTTTAGACTTGTGAGCCTAATATATATGTTATATTTTGCTAAACACCATGTGATAAGTAAGCAACAACTCTTCAGGTGTATGTGTGGGTTGGTGCAGAACCTGGGCAGGTTTCTAGGTTTCCTTCTAAATATTCCTGGCTGTGCTATAAATCCCAGGAAGGTGACCTACATTTCTTGGTCATTTCTCATTCTGCTTTCAGCTCAGCCTGGTGGCTAGTTTGAAGCTCTCGCAGAGACTGCTGGTCACTGGGGCTTCCCTGCCACGCAGACCCTCTGCGCTTCTGGAAGCAACCTCTCCCGCTGGCTAAAGTAAGTCATTTTTCCCTTAGGGAACCAAATCCAAACACTAGACCTTCTCTCGCAGCCTGTAATTAAATCTGGCGGGCAGGTCAGCAGTGCCACTGGGTCAGGAAACAGAAGAAAAAGGAAGTGGAAGAAGTGGCATTTGTTTCTTGGCTGGCGCTGGTTCTTCTCTGAGAGGGAGGCTCTGGCAGCCACACAGTGGTGTCCCTGTGCCCAGAATATTCATGCTTGCTTGGGGGCTGCCAGCTGGCTCCGAATTGGTTCTTCCCAATCAAGGGCTTTCGTGCTCACTCAGCACTTAAGGCTGAAGCCCTTTCTGGTGGTCTGTTGCTGCCTGGAGATCTTTTTCTGAATTCACCACCTCAGATTATAACACAGTAGAGCTTCTCATACTTTAACGTGCATCACACTTGCTCAAGGGGCTTGTTAAACAAAGACTCCAGGACTCCCGCCCAAGGATTCTGGTTTAGTGGGGCCTGAGAATTTGTGTTTTCAACAAGTTCCCAGGTGATGCAGATGCTGCTTGTTTATAGCTACAAAAGGCTACAGGTGGTCAAGGGAGGAGAAATGAGTTGAGGTCAAGTGTCTAGAGACTACGAAAACAAGGTGTCTTAGAGAAGACGCATAAGAACTCTGTGGTGCCTTAGACATAAAATCTGCCCCATAATTTGCTTTCAAAACATAGTTGAGGGCTTCCCTGGTGGCGCAGTGGTTGAGACTCTGCCTGCCAATGCAGGGGACATGTGTTCAAGCCCTGGTCTGGGAGGATCCCACATGCCGTGGAGCAGCTAGGCTCGTGAGCCGCAACTGCTGGGCCTGCGTGTCTGGAGCCTGTGCTCCACAATGGGAGAGGCTGCGATGGTGAGAGGCCCGTGCACTGTGATGAAGAGTGGCCCCCACTTGCCGCAGCTAGAGAAAGCCCTCGCACAGAAACAAAGACCCAGCACAGCCAAAATAAATAAATAAATTAATTAATTAATTAAAAAAAAAAAAGATCTTAAAAAAAAAAAAAGCATAGTTGAGGGCATCGTTTATATCAACAATTGAGTAACTAAGGAAAAACTGTCCCTTTTCTAATTACATAGCATGAAATGCATGAATATCAAGTGTACAGTTTGATGAATTTTGACGAATGCACACACTCATGTGATCTATAACCTTATAAGATATAGAACATTTCCATCTCCCCAGAAATTCCCCTCATGCCCCTTCCTAGTAAATCTCCTCCTACTCCTCCCCTCCAGGAAACCACTATTTTTATTTAGTTTAAAAAAGTAGTTTTCTTGTTCTAGAACTTCATATAAATAGAAAAATACAGTATATACTCTTTTATGTCTTCTGTCTTTCCCTTTGCTCGGCATGTTTTAGAGATTCTTCATGCTACTGCATGTTTAACAGGTGCTCCTTTTCATTACTGAGTAGTGTTCCAGTGTATTAATATCATACAATTTGTTTATTCAATTCTCCTATTGATGAATGTTTTGGTTGATTCTAGTTTGGGGCTATTTGAGTAAAACTGGTATGAACATTCTTGTCTAAGTTTTTCTGTAGATCAGAGGGTAAGTATATTTAATGAAAGTGGTTGTGTCATTTTACACACATAGAGAACTTCTAATCCTCTCCAACATTTCATGTTGTCAGGTTTTAAAATTTCAGCCATTCTGCTGGGTATGTAATGGTATTGTTACCAAGTCCAAGCTCATACTGCTCACCACACGACAGGCCAAGAAATCGAGAGACGAGTTGTTGGGAGCAGGGAATAGTGACTTTATTTGGAAAGCCAGCAGACCAGGAAGATGGTGGACTAGTGTCCCAAAGAACCATCTTTCCTAAGTTAGAGTTTAGGCTTCTTTTATCCTAAAAGGGGAGGGGGTAAAGTCCTGGTTCTGGCTGGACTCTAGAGGGGATGTGTTAATTTCTTCCTTCCTGCAGCCATTCACAGGTGGACCTGGTCAGGATGTTTCCTGTGAGCTGAACAAAGGTTTTTAGCTTAACACTCATTACCTGGGAGGCAGGGTTCCCAGAGATGGACCATTATGTATAATTTAAGCTTATAGGCAATATCCCTTTAGTGATTAACTTGGAATAGAGTACAAAGGCTCTTCCCAATTACAGTATCCCATTGTGATTTATTTTTATTTATTTATTTATTTATTTTTAACGTCTTTATTGGAGTATAATTGCTTTACAATGGTGTGTTAATTTCTGCTATATAACAAAGTGAATCAGCTATACATATACATATGTCCCCATATCTCCTCCCTCTTGCATCTCCCTCCCACCCTCCCTATCCCACCCCTCTAGGTGGTCACAAAGCACTGAGCTGATCTCCCTGTGCTATGTTGCTGTTTCCCACTAGCTATCTATTTTACATTTGGTTGTGTATATATGTCCATGCCACTCTCTCACTTCGTCCCAGCTTACCCTTCCCCCTCCCCATCTCCTCAAGTCCATTCTCTATGCCTGCGTCTTTATTCCCGTCCTGCCCCTAGGTTCATCAGAACCTTTTTTTTTTTTTTTTAGATTCCATATATATGTGTTAGCATACAGTATTTGTTTTTCTCTTTCTGACTGACTCCACTCTGTATGACAGACTCTAGGTCCATCCACCTCACTACAAATAACTCAATTTCATTTCGTTTTATGGCTGAGTAATATTCCACTGTATATATGTGCCACATCTTCTTTATCCATTCATCTGTCGATGGACACTTAGGTTGCTTCCATGTCCTGGCTATTGTAAATAGTGCTGCAATGAACATTGTGGTACATGACTCTTTCTGAACTATGGTTTACTCAAGGTATATGCCCAGTAGTGGGATTGCTGGGCCATATGGTAGTTTCCCATTGTGATTTAAACTTACATTTCCCTGATGACTAATGATGTTGAGCACTTTTTCTCGTATTTCATGGCCATTCGTATACTTTTCTTTTTCTTCAAGTTTTCTGCCCACTTTAAATATTTTGGACTGTTTGGCTTTTTATTATTGAGTTCATTATGTATTATGATTATAAATCTTCTGTTAGATATACGTAATGCGAACATCTCTGCAACTGTGTGCTTTTTCATCTTCTTAATGATGTCTTTTGATGAGCAGTTTATAATTTTGATAAACTCTATTTAATTTTTTTATAGGTAGTATTTTCTGTGTCCCTTGTAAGAAATCTTTGAGTCACAAAGATATTCCCAGATATTTTCTCTTTCTATAAGCTTTGTAGTTTTAGCTTATTTGATATCTTGCAAATGAATTTCAGTGTATGGTGCAACTTTGTAATTTTTAAATGATTTCCTTTTTGCCTTACTTACCAGGGATATCAGAGTCTAATTTTAAAGTTAATTATGGCCATTATGTTAACTTTTATGGCTAGCACATTTGCATTCTTCTTTTCCTTACTGCTTGTTTTCTATTTTTATTTTTTCTTCTTATTGTATATTACTTTTATTTAAGAGGGGAAGTATTTATACTTATTATTAAATAAGTAGGATTTCCTTATTTATCCTAGTAGATAATTAGACTTAAAATTTGCTACTTCGAATTTTCTTCTGTTGTAGAATATGAAGAACAGGTGGGACCCCATGCAAAGGCATTAGAGGTGATCTTTGGATAATATCCACCCAACTGAATAAGAAATATTTAATTTAATGAAATATCAGATTAATGTCTCCTGTAATCAGTGTGGGGTCCAAATGCAGCTCCTGGTCCCTGTCAAAGAATTTCCCTGATTCTGTCTCACCTATGTTTGGTTTTGTCCAAGTGCCTAGAATTCCACCTCAGTATGCCACCAGTTGAGCTTCTACCTGTTCTTTTTGCTCAGGAAGATAAAGAAAGTTAAAAGGATGTGTTTTGCCTCACCATGCCTTATCTCAATATTAACACACCTGTGTTTGCAGTACAGTATGAGGAAGAATGAGAATATGAGTCAGATGACCTGACAATATATTTCCTCCTAGCAAACAAGATGTGTGTGCTGGCCCACCTGTCTTTACACTAGCCCTACCTTACTACAAATAATCAAACTCCATCACACAGAGCCTTGTATTTATATATTCATTTATTTACAACAATTTTCAGTATATCAATAAGATTTCTCACAGGTTTCAACATAATTAAGGAAGGCTATTTACTGTGCCATATACCAATCCTGATAGCTTTATTGTCCAGCCAGCCTATCTCTCTTCCAAAGAAAATTCAGTAGAATGCAACTGAGTAGAAGTGATGGTGTTAGAAAGATAATCTTAACTATTTTATAATTTATAAGAAATTTAAAATAAGGAGAGAGACCTTCAAGATGGGTGCAGAGTAAAACGTAGAGATCACCTTCCTCCCCACAAATACATCAAAAATACATGTACATGTGGAACAGCTCTTACAGAACATCTACTGAACGCTGGCAGAAGACCTCAGACTTCCCAAAAGGCAAGAAACTCCCCACGTACCTGGGTAGGGCAAAAGAAAAAAACAGAGACAAAAGAATAGGGATGGGACATGCACCTCTGGGAGGGAGCTGTTAAGGAGGAAAAGTTTCCACACACTAGGAAGCCACATCACTGGCGGAGATGAGGCGTGGGCGGAGGGGAAGCTTTGGAGCCATGGTGGAGAGTGCAGCAACAGGGGTGCAGAGGGCAAAGCGGATAGATTCCCGCACACAGGATCGGTGCCGACCAGCACTCACCATCCCGAGAGGCTTGTCTGCTCACCCACCGGGGCGGGTGGGGGCTGGGAGCTGAGGCTCAGGCTTCAGAGGTCAGATCCCAGGGAGAGGACTGGGGTTGGCTGTGTGAACACAGCCTGAAGGGGGCTAGTGCACCACAGCTAGCCGGGAGGGAGTCCAGGAAAAAGTCTGGACCTGCCCAAGAGGCAAGAGACCATTGTTTCGGGGTGCGCAAGGAGAGGGGATTCCTACCCCATCTGCCGACAGAAGGCAGAGCAATGCCTAAGCGAGCTCCAGAGATGGGCACGAGCCGCAGCTATCAGCTCAGACCACAGAGACAGTCTTGAAATGCTAAGGCTGCTGCCGCTGCCACCAAGAATACTGTGTGCAAGCACAGATCACTATCCACAACCCCACCCACACCCCTGCCCCGCTGGGAGCCTGTGCATCCTGCCACTGCCAGGGTCCTGTGATCCAGGGATAACTTCCCCGGGAGAACACACAGTGTGCCTCAGAGGCTGCTGCAACATCATGGTGGCCTCTGCCACCGCAGGCTCACCCTGCATTCCAGTTATGACTACCGTACCCCTCCCTCCCCCTGGCTTGAGTGAGCAAGAGCACCCTAATCAGCCGTGGCTTTAACACCCTCCTGTCTGGGCAGGGAACAGATACCTGAGGGTGACCTACACACAGAGGTGAGGTCAAAACCAAAGCTGAACCCCAGGAGCTGTGCGAACAAAGAAGAGAAGGGGAATATCTCCATGCAGCCTCAGGAGCAGTGGATTAAATCCCCACAATCAACTTGATGTACCCTGCATCTGTGGAATACCTGAATAGACAATGAATCATCCCAAAATTGAACTGGTGGACTTTGGGAGCAAATGTAGACTTGGGGTTTGCTGTCTGCAACTGATTTGTTTCTGAGTTTTATGTTTATCTTAGTTTAGTTTTTAGTGCTTGTTATCATTGGTGGATTTGTTTATTGGTTTAGTTGCTCTCTTCCTTTTTATTATTATTATTTTTTAATGTTAATCAATTTTTTTTTCTTTCTTTTCTTCTCCCTTTTCTTCTGAGTCATGTGGCTCACAGGGTCTCCAGCCTGGTGTCAGGCCCAAGCTTCTGAGGTGGGAGAACCAAGTTCAGGACACTGGACCACCAGAGACCTCCTGGCCCCACATAATATCAATCGGCAAGAGCTCTCCCAGAGATCTCCATCTCAATGCTCAGACCCAGCACCAACCAACAGCAACCAAGCTCCAGTGCTGGACACCCCATGCCAAACAACTAGTAACACAGGAAAACAACCCCAGCCATCAGCAGAGAGGCTGCCTAAAATCATACTAAGTTCACAGACAGCTCAAAACACACCACTGGATGTGGCCCTGCCCACCAGAAAGGCAAGATCCAGCCCCACCCACCAGAACACAGGTACCAGTCCCCTCCACCAGGAAGCCTACACAAGCCACTGAACTAACCTCACCCACTGGGGGCAGACACAAAAAACAATGGGAACTACAAAACTGCAGCCTGCAGAAAGGAGACCTCAAACACAGTAAGTTAAACAAAATGAGAAGACAAAAATGCAGCAGATGAAGGAGCAAGGTAAACACCCACCAGACCAAACAAATGAAGAGGAAATAGGCAGTCTACCTGAAAAAGAAATCAGAGTAATGATAGTAAAGATATCCAAATCTTGGAAATAGAATGGAGAAAATACAAGAAACATTTAACAGGGCCTAAAAGAAATAAACAGCAAACAAACAATGATGAACAACACAATAAATAAAATTAAGAATTCTCTAGAAGAAATCAATAGCAGAATAACTGGGCAGAAGAACGGATAAGTGACCTGGAAGATAAAATAGTGGAAATAACTACTGCAGAGCAGAATAAAGAAAAAAGAATGAAAAGAATTGAGGACAGTCTCAGAGACATCTGGGACATTAAACTCACGAACATTTGAATTATAAGGGTCCCAGAAGAAGCAGAGAAAAAGAAAGGGTCTGAGAAAATATTTGAAAAAATTATAGTTGAAAACGTCCCTAACATGGGAATGGAAATAGTCAAGTCCAGGAAGTGCAGAGAGTCCCATACAGGATAAATCCAAGGAGAAACATGTGAAGACACATATTATTCAAACTATCAAAAATTAAATACAAACAAAAAATATTAAAAGCAGCAAGGGAAAAGCAACAAATAACATACAAGGGAATCCCCATAAGGTTAACAGCTGATCTTTAAGCAGAAACTCTGCAAGCCAGAAGGGAGTGGCAGGACACATTTAAAGTGATGAAAGGGAAAAAGCTACAACCAAGATTACTATACCCAGCACAGATCTCACTCAGATTCAACGGAGAAATTAAAACCTTTACAGACAAGCAAAAGTTAAGAGAATTCAGCAGCACCAAACCAGCTTTACATGGAATGCTAAAGGAACTTCTCCAGGCAGGAAACACAAGAGAAGGAAAAGACCTACAAAAACAAACCCAAAGCTATTAAGAAAATGGTAATAGGAACATACATATCAATAATTACCTTAAATGTAAATGGATTAAATGCTCCAACCAGAAGACACAGACTGGCTGAATGGATACAAAAACAAGACCCGTATATATGCTGTCTACAAGAGACCCACCTCTGACCTAGGGACACATACAGACTGAAAGTGAGGGGATGGAAAAAGATATTCCATGAAAATGGAAATCAAAAGAAAGCTGGAGTAGCAATTCTCATCTCTGACAAAATAGACTTTAAAATAGAGACTATTACAAGAGACAAAGAAGGACACTACATAATGATCAAGGATCAATCCAAGAAGAAGATAAAACAATTGTAAATATTTATGCACCCAACATAGGAGCACCTCAATACATAAGGTAAATGCTAACAGCCATAAAAGGGGAAATCGACAGTAACACAATCATAGTAGGGGACTTTAACACCCCACTTTCACCAATGGACAGATCATCCAAAATGAAAATAAATAAGGAAACACCAGCTTTAAATGACACAATAGACAAGATGGATTTAATTGATATTTTTAGGACATTCCATCGAAAAACAACAGAATACACTTTCTCCTCAAGTGATCATGGAACATTCTCCAGGATAGATCATATCTTGGGTCACAAATCAAGCCTTGGTAAATTTAAGAAAATTGAAATCGTATTAAGTATCTTTTCTGACCACAATGCTATGAAACTAGAAATCAATTACAGGAAAAAAACTGCAAAAACTACAAACACACAGAGGCTAAACAATATGCTACTAAATAACCAACAGATCACTGAAGAAATCAAAGAGGAAATCAAAAAATACTTAGAAGCAAATGACAATGAAAACATGATGACCCAAAACCTATGGGATGCAGCAAAAGCAGTTCTAAGAGAGAAGTTTATAGCAATACCATCCTACCTCAAGAAACAAGAAATATCTCAAATAAACAACCTAACCTTACACCTAAAGCAATTAGAGAAAAAAGAAGAACAACAACAAAAAAACCCAGAGTTAGCAGAAGGAAAGAAATCATGAAGATCAGATCAGAAATAAATGAAAAAGAAATGAAGAAAACAATAGCAAAGATCAATAAAACTAAAAGCTGGTTCTTTGAGAAGATAAACAAAATTGATAAACCATTAGCCAGACTCATCAAGAGAAAAAGGGAGAAGACTCAAATCAACAGAATTAGAAGTGAAAAAGGAGAAGCAACAACTGACACTGCAGAAATTCAAAGGTCATGAGAGATTACTACAAGCAACTATATGCCAATAAAATGGACAACCTGAAAGAAATGGACAAATTCTTAGAAAAACACAACCTTCCAAGACTGAACCAGGAAGAAATAGAAAATATAAATAGACCAATCACAAGGACTGAAATTGAAACTGTGATTAAAACTCTTCCAACAAACAAAAGCCCAGGACCAGATGGCCTCACAGGCGAATTCTACCAAACATTTAGAGAAGAGCTAACACCTATCCTTCTCAAACTCTTCCTAAATATAGCAGAGTGAGGAACACTCCCAAACTCATTCTATGAGGCCACCATCACCCTGATACCCAAACCAGACAAAGATGTCACAAAAAAAGAAAACTACAGGCCAATATCTCTGATGAACATAGATGCAAAAATCTCAGCAAAATACTAGCAAACAGAATCCAGCAGCACATTAAAAGGATCACACACCATGATCAAGTGGGGTTTATCCCAGGAATGCAAGGATTCTTCAATATACGCAAATCAATCAATGTGATATACCATATTAACAAACTGAAGGATAAAAACCATACGATAATCTCAATAGATGCAGAAAAAGCTTTTGACAAAATTCAACACCCATTTATGATAAAAACTCTCCAGAAAGTGGGCATAGAGGGAAATTTCTTCAACATAATAAAGGCCATATATGACAAATCCACAGCCAACATCGTTCTCAATGGTGAAAAACTGAAAGTATTTCCACTAAGATCAGGAACAAGACAAGGTTGCCCACTCTCACCACTATTATTCAACATAGTTTTGGAAGTCCTAGCCACAGCAGTCAGAGAAGAAAAAGAAATAAAAGGAATCCAGATCGGAAAAGAAGAAGTAAAGCTGTCACTGTTTGCCGATGACATGATACTATACATAGAGAATCCTAAACATGCTACCAGAAAACTACTAGAGCTAATCAATGAACCTGGTAAAGTTGCAGGATACAAAATTAATGCACAGAAATCTCTTGCATTCCTATACACTAATGATGAAAAATCTGAAAGAGAAATTAAGGAAACACTCCCATTTACCACTGCAACAAAAAGAATAAAATACCTAGGAATAAACCTACCTAAGGAGACAAAAGACCTGTATGCAGAAAACTATAAGACACTGATGAAAGAAATTAAAGATGATACAAACAGATGGAGAGATATACCATGTTCTTGGATTGGAAGAATCAACATTGTGAAAATGACTATATTACCCAAAACAATCTACAGATTCAATGCAATCCCTATCAAACTACCAATGGCATTTTTCACAGAACTAGAACAAAAAAATTCACAATTTGTATGGAGACACAAAAGATCCTGAATAGCCAAAGCAATCTTGAGGGAAGAAAAACAGAGCCGGAGGAATCAGGCTCCCTGACTTCAGATTATATTACAAAGCTACAGTAATCAAGACAGTGTGGTACTGGCACAAAAACAGAACTACAGATGAATGGAACAGGATAGAAAGCCCAGAGATAAACCCACACACATATGGTCAACTTATCTTTGATAAAGGAGGCAAGAATATACAATGGAGAAAAGACAGCCTCTTCAGTAGGTGGTGCTGGGAAAACTGGACAGCTACATGTAAAAGAATGAAATTAGAACACGTCCTAACACCATACACAAAAATAAACTCAAAATGGATTAAAGACCTAAATATAAGGCCAGAAACTATAAAACTCTTGGATGAAAACATAGGCAGAACACTCTATGACATAAATCACAGCAAGATCCTTTCTGACCCACTTCCTAGAGAAATGGAAATAAAAACAAAAATAAACAAATGGAACCTAAGGAAATTTAAAACCTTTTTCACAGCAAAGGAAACCATAAACAAGACGAAAAGACAACCCTCAGAATGGGAGAAAATATTTGCAAACGAAGCAATTGACAAAGAATTAATCTCCAAAATATACAGGCACCTCATGCAGCTCAGTATCAAAAAAACAAACAACCCAGTGCAAAAATGGGCAGAAGACTTAAATAGGCATTTCTCCAAGAACATATACAGATTGCCAACAAATACATGAAAGGATGTTGAACATCACTAATCATTAGAGAAATGTAAATCAAACCTACAATGAGGTATCACCTCACACCAGTCAGAATGGCCATCATCAAAAATTCTACGAACAATAAATGCTGGAGAGGGTGTGGAGAAAAGGGAACCCTCTTGCACTGTTGGTGAGAATGTAAATTGATACAGCCACTATGGAGAACATTATGGAGGTTCCTTAGAAAAATAAAAATAGAACTACCATATGACCCAGCAATCCCACTACTGGGCATATACTCTGAGAAAACCATATTTCAAAAAGAGTCATGTACCATATTGTTCATTGCAGCACCACTGATGCTAACAAGGACGTGGAAGCAACCGAAGTGTCCATCGACAGATGAATGGATAAAGAAGATGTGGCAAATATATATAATGGAATATTACTCAGCCATAAAAAGAAATGAAATTGAGTTATTTGTAGTGAGGTGGATGGACCTAGAGTCTGTCATACAGAGTGGAGTCAGTCAGAAAGAGAAAAACAAATACTGTATGCTAACACATATATATGGAATCTAAAAAAAAATATGGTTCTGATGAACCTAGGGGCAGGGCAGGAATAAAGATGCAGACGTAGAGAATGGACTTGAGGACATGGGGAGGGGGAAGGGTAAGCTTGGACGAAGTGAGAGAGTAGCATTGACATATATACACTACCAAATGTAAAATAGATAGCTAGTGGGAAGCAGCTGCATAGCACAGGGAGATCAGCTCGGTGCTTTGTGACCACCTAATGGGGTGGGATAGGGAGGGTGGGAGGGAGACGCAAGAGGGAGGAGATATGGGGATATATGTATATGTATAGCTGATTCACTTTGTTATACAGCAGAAACTAACACAACATTGTAAAGCAATTATGCTCCAATAAAGATGTTAAAAAATAATAAAGTTAAATTACAAAAAGAGAAAAAAAATAAAAACAAGGTCTTTGGATACCTTGGCACTTCATTAGTAATGCATTTCTTGTCATACACCTCACAGTCTACTGTGGCATATAGGATGTCTGGACTCTCCTTTGAGTTACTGACTTTGATTACTTGTTGAAAACCTCCTTTTCATTATATTTGGACTTTATGGTCTGCCATTTCTCCTATGCCTTCCTGTTTCTCTGAAAATTATTACTCATATGCATTGAACCTTTAAAAAAAAAGCCTCAGAGAAGGTTCACTGATTCTGAAGAAATAAATTTGGCACTAGTACTTGGAGAATAAGGAAGCATCACAAGAAAGAGTGACCTTGAATAGAATCCAGCATCTACCATCAAGAACAATTGATCTGCTGCTTCTTCTGGGCAATTTACTCTAAAGTGAGACTGAGAGAAAACTAATATGGTCAGTCGAAAGAGGCAGGAGATAGAGGGATTTCATTTCCAGAAGCTAGAGCTTTTTTGGGGACTCACCAGCAGTTGTGACAGAAATAGCACAACATGTCTGTTGTGCACAAGATCTAGAGCAGGTTTCTGTCACTAATTCACTTTACTTCCTTGAAAAGGGAAGAGGACTAAGAAGTACTAGGTGTGTACTATTTATCAGACATTCAATACATAATCTTAATGAAATTCTCCAAGGTGTGCCTAGCAGTTAAGTATTCTCATCCCCACTCCGCAAAGGAGAACACTAAGGCTCAGAAAGTTTAAGTTAACTTGTCCAAGTTTACGTGGTTGCTAAGATACAGTTCAAGGCTGATTCCAAAACTCATGTCCTTGTACAAAACCATACTGGCTCCTTAAGCTTCAGTCTGCTCATCTGTAAAGGGAAGCAGTGCTAGCAGATGCTTTCTGATGTCTTTTTGGTCTCTAGCACTCTGTCATTTTACATGCATAGGGACATGAGGGCTGTAAGAGATATGAGTAATAGAAATACACAGTGTGCTTTTTCTTGTGACACAACTTTCCTTCTAACTTAATGTTATCTTCCTAAATTATAAGGGGAATGAATGTCCAAATCCAAAGTTGTGAGAAGATACTACTTCAGATTTAGATCCAAAACAGCAATACAAATGCTGCATATTCATTCTCTCCATACTTTGCCAAAAAGATCTTTAAAAATAAAAATATAAATTATACAATGTAACAACCAGCACACCAGTTATTAAAATTACTAGATTAAAAACTTAGTCATCATGAGGTTTCAAATCTGACACATTTTTTTAAACTGAGAAATAATAAAGCTTTTAGAAATGATTTTCTTATTTTACTCTGCTGCTTTTACAAAGTGCTTTGTATTTTGACTGAAAGTATTAGATTTGTCCAAATATTTCCCACACGATCTCTGGCTGGGAAAATGGAATGAAAGCCAGAAAGAATGAACCAGGTAGAACACTCATTTCCAATGAGAGGTAACCAAGAGCAACAACATTCCAAGGAAATGGATAGTTTTCTTTCTACCCTGAAATGTGTTTCTAAACATAATGTTGAACATAAAATTAACCAAACTTGGGAGACAACCACTCATTTGGAAAATCCTTACATGGACATTTACTAAATATCATAATGATACTTACTGTCACTTCTATTTCTAATATATGAGAAACTAATGTGACAATTATACTCTACACAAATGTGATCAAGGAAAAGGGGAATGTAGGCTTTATATTTGTAAATAAAAAACAATCATTTTGTCAACCTCTGAGTTCGGTTTTCAAAGGAGTTGGGTTTCCTTTACTGTTAGTTGAGTCTTGGTTTTGTAAGTTGTATTGTTTGTGCCTGAACCAATAAAAGTCTTACAGCGAGTTGCTGTTATTGTTTTATAAAAGGCGGCATTTTTCTTTTTTCCTTTTTTCCGTTATTTGTGAATCCTCTATTAGGAGTGTGGAGCAATCAAGAGACATGACAGAAAACTGCCAGAGCTATATGCTCTAGGCTGCGAGCTTCACATCTAAATGTTCTCATATCCCAGAATATCCCCGGAATGTATCTAAGGGTCACTCTTCAGTTACTCCTACATTGCGGAGCTAAGCGATATTTAAGAGCATTATTTTAGTATATTTGAAACAGAACAAAATAAAATACCACATATTTAGGTATTTTGCTCAAAAATGTGGGCAACCTAACATGAAACTTCAAATTTAAAGAGGAAATACTGTTTTCTTCTTCCCCTTGCACTAAGTAGGCTAAAGACTGTAAGTTATTGTTAATGATATTTAAACAGAATTTTAAGCAGATATTTGCTTTACATCTTAAAAGTATTCAAATGGTTCAGCTAATTCCTATTCATATTCAAAGACAGTATCCTATTGCAAAGATTAAGAGCTTAATTTGTTAAATTCTCCTGTCCCACAGCCTGTGAAACCATGGGCTAAAGACCAGACTTGCCTAAACCCGCAGAAAGTGTGAAGATTGCACAGGGCTGTGCAGAGGAACTAAGTGTTTCTGTTCTGGTTGGATGTGGAGAGAGGGACAGTCCATGCACAGCTTTCTTGCCTTTCTTCCCCATTTACCTGGGACAAGGGCTTTTACCTCAGACTCAAACTTCAGAGCAAAGCTCTGGGTAGACTTAGGTCCTGAGAAGTATATGTGAGGTATTAATGCTCCCTGACATTTCTGGGGAACACGGCTTTCTTAACCAGTGTGAAAAACTTAACAGAGTACTAGATAACACCTGGTAGGCTATTATATAAATATTTTCTGCACTTTCAGTTTCCCTATATACCCCAAGTTAATTTACCTTCCACAGAAAGAGTAAGGTAAAATTAGCTGTAAAGCGTGTAAATTTGAGTCTCTAAATCCTTGAATATTGTAAAGATACACATAAGGGAGTAATAATTATGACTTATTCTCTCTGTCTTTCATGCTCACTTGCTTAGTTGTGATTAGACCATAATCAACTTGGAACATGTTTATTGTAAATATCATAGCTAAATATACTAAACACTAAATGAAGCATGAAATGCTGCATGATTTTTATCAAAAAGGCAAGGTGTAACTGTTTTCCTTTCTCCCAAGTAAATACCACCTGAATACCACGCTGCACCTACCCTAAGATTAAATCCAAAACAAGTCATCCTACTTGTCCATCTTATCTATCAAGTCATTATATTCTTTGAATGAATCCTGGTATTTTTTTTCAAACTAGGTCAGAGCATGTCTTGGGGTATTTTATATTTGTTATACCAATAAAAATGCTGAATTCAGTTTTTAAAAAAATCATCAGGGTAAGTACTATAAGTGAAGCAACTGGGAGTTGTCTGGCAATTTTCTTTATAAACATTACTTGAAGATTTATTTCAATTTGAAAAAGTAATTAATACTTAAGAATGATGTCTTCTCCTAATTGCTTGGAAGATTTACAGGTTTCTGATTTTCCAAGCAATATGGTGTTTATAATAAATCTCCTAGAAGTCCAGCAGAGTAGCAAATTTTCTTAAATGGAAATATTTTTCCCTACTATTTTTCTTCTAATGATAATAGTTTCCATGGCTTCTTTGCAACATTCTGGAGTGGAATATGAGCATAAGGCAAATTTGTGATTGTTGAGGAAAAAGAGCATTACAAAGGAGTGCATTGGAACTGATACTGGATTTATTTCCAGATTCTCAGTTCTGTAGGGACTCTCTGTGTAAATGTGCTCATGGAGTGTTCGATCTCATTATTTTTTGTTTTGTTTCTTCCAAAATGAAGGTAAGTGCTATTGGGGGAAAAAAGAGGTCAATCACTTTTGAATACAATCAAGAGTTAATAGAACAGAATGAAATCTATATTTCATATGGCTCTGAAGTTAAAGCCAAAATCTGCCTCTACCATACAATGGTGTTGAAATGTTTTTACGAAGGCTTGATCAGAAAATTATTAATTTGATCAAGATAGTTTTTAGTGATTTTTATATTTTTATAATTATTTGAGTCCAATTATTTTAAATGTGTGGGGAAATTTTGCTTCTCTCTTTTTCTTTTATTTCTTGAAACAAAGGCATAAAAATTTGAAAAGAAAATTAAAGGAAACTTCAAGTATATCCTCTAAGTATAAGTTTTGGTGACACAAAATATGATGTTGCTGGAATACAGCATAAATAATTTGCATTTCTCTGAGACAGAAGAACTAGATATATATATATTACTAGAGTAAGGAGTTATGATCTGAATTAACCCTCTTTAAAGACAGTTTTAGTGTGAACTTTAATACTAACTTAAACTTCAAAATTTTAGTAACTGAACAGTATCATGGTTACACATCACTTTAAAAAATGAACATTTGTTTTATGTCTATGCATACATTTTAAATGCATGCTGCTGTTTTTCCTATTCAAATGTTTTCTAATCTTGTTATGTCTTGGATTTTTCCAACTTTTATAAGAATGTGAAAAAGAACCATTTTATGTTATCTACTAAATACAGAAGCTATATTCTATGGTGGTATGGGGGGCTGAAGAAGATTTCTTTATAACCAGTACAACTTCCCCTGTGAGGTTTTGGACTTTGCTGTAGATGTTCACCTGATAGGCACAAAGGCCACAAAGTATCCAGACTAACCTGGGTCCTGGATATCTGAAAGCCCACCCTGGCAGCATCCAGAGGATAGTGTGCTCCTTTAGATGGTTTCCGTATTCATTGCTGGGAAACTAGTCAAGGCAGAGGTTTCTCCATGGAGTACTCTGCAGCTGGAAAACCAATTCCAGCCCTGAAAGTAATGGTCTTCAAACTTCCTGTTTGTGTACTCCCTCAAGGAATTTGAAAATCAATATAACTCCTTGCAAAACTTTAAGGTGACATCTAAAGTTTGTCCAAAATGTAAATAATTACAAATTAAATAATTTCCAACTTATTTTAAATATTAACTTTTAAAAATAAAATTGTTATACAATTTTAAACTGCCTCCTAGGGAATATAAATACCAAAGTGATTTAATCCCCTATTATCATCCATCTAAAAGAATAGCAGTTCAAAAATGAGCTCTTATTTAACAATTGGAAATTTAAAATTTTTGTTTTATTTTTTTGAACTCATTTCTCCATTTCCCTTCCTCATCAGGTTTTATTCTAATTTCACACAATCTTATTTATCTAACATAATATAATTTTATTCTCTTTTTAAATAAGAAAGTAATATATTTATTTCCTTATTATGCTTAGTGCACCTGTCCCTGAAAGTGACAGTGTGAGTAAATCCTAAACAGAGAAGCAAGGGAAGAAGTTTTTCCCTAGTAGTGATAACAGTAAGTAAGGTGGTAGAGACACAGGTGTAATGAGGCCAAGGCAGGGGCCAGCTATTTTCTCTAGCTGGTCCAGGCCTTGGTCTGCCCACCATTACGTCTTCTAACAAGTACATTCTGCGGTGATGGTGATTGCTATTCCCACTCATCTTTCTGTCAGTCTTCACAGAAAAATCAATATAATTTTATTCTGGAAAGTCTCCATTAAGGACTATTATACTTCTTCACAGCAAAAATATAAGCCAAATTTACTTTTAAAATTTCTTAAGCTCTAAATGTTAAAAAAAAATTTCTCCTGAGTAATATTACAGTTATTAGTAGTAAACAGTTGAGAAAAAGAGTATATTATTGAGTTATGTTTAATATAATTGTATTAAAATATTGATAAACATATATTAAATTAAAAGTAATAATAAAACGTAATATTTTAAAAATACCTCTTTTTGTATGTGTGCCTCTCAATGAGATGGATCAGCCAGGATTTTTCCCCATGGATCTGAATATGAATATTACTTACTACTAGAATAAGATAGGGGTTTACTATTAATTCTATTCTTGTTTGTCATTTTAATTGAGGTTAGTGCTAAAATCCTTATTTGTAGATGGGGATGGAAGGACTTTCATTATAGTTATGACACAATTCTTGGACTTTTAAACAGCTTTTATGTCAAAATTTATTTATTGGTATATCATATGAAATTATTTTTCAAGATCTATCAGCTGAAAATTTATTTAACCCTCCTTCATTTCTGTGGAAAGCAAAGAATTAGAGACTGTCTGTGATTTGTTACACAGACATGAGATCCTCCTCACCCTTTTACACCAGCACAGTCAGCATTTTCAGGTATCCCTGTTTGGTATCACTGCTAAAATGCTTTCACTCTAGGGCAGTGGAATGGATGAAAAATACGTCTTTCTTTTGTAAGGCTGCCCCAGATCCACAGACTCTTTGTTAAGGAAGAATTCACAGGAAAGGTGTGGCTCTGAAAATATCCTTAGCGCTATCTTTGTGCTTGGAAGGTCTCTGTAAACCCCTATATGAGTACTCTTTTTGAGGACCACTGTCTTGAAGCATCTGTGGTCCCTTGGTGGCCTAAGAGCTTTTAAAGGACAAATTAATAGGAAGATGGGCTGTTTTCATGGCTCTACTACCGATGACTTTTCTATAATATTTTAGTTAGTGATTTCTTACAGTCCTGCCTTGAGGTAACTAACACAATGTCAGTGTAATATAGTAGGAAAGGACTGGATTTAAGAGTCCCAAAGCATGATTTCATCTATTACTTCTGCTTCTAATTGGCTGTGTGCCTGTAGAAAACATTGCCTTAATTCTCTGGGCCTCAGCTTTCTCATTTGAAGGCCGCACTAGAACAGTGTTTCCCAAAGCTAAATGGCATAATTTTAGGTGGTATATGTGTAAACTTTACTTGTTATACATTTCTTTCATTGTTTATAAGGATAATCAGCATACTAAATCTATGATTCTTGAATATAGTTTTAAAAATGCATCTAAAAGGGGGAATATTTAAGATTTTTTTAACATATAATCTACCAAAAAAAAAATTAAATAACTAGATATGTAAAATCCATGAACGTGGTATGAGAATTAATTAAGTTTGAGAAACAGAGTAGTTACAATTACTATGGTTCCACCAAATTCCAACATTGTATGATTTTATGAAAAAGAACTGGAAGAAAATAAAAAAGAAGGGAGGAAACATGGGAGAAGAGAGGGAGGGAGAGAGGAAGAATCTTAAGAAGGATATATATTTCTCAGTAGGCTTGTAAAGTGCCATAGTCATGGATATCATCCCACATCAGAAACTCCAAAAAGCAAGTTCAGGCAAATTATTCAGTTAAGCATTCATAGACAGATGTTTTAAAAGCAGAATAACAATTATGCAAGTCAGGCTTTCTTAACCCGCTGAGCATGAGCTAAAATCTTCACCATGTCTACACAGCCAAGTGATGTGGCAATTTGATGTAATTACCTGGGCAAGGCAGGCAAATAAAACTTACTGCAAAACTTGGGGGACTGAGTTACATACATACATCATCGATCTTTACTGATCAAATTATCCAGGTAATCTGTTTACCTCTTTGTCACATGGCCTGTCTTGCCACAGCCAATTCCAATGCTGGAATTTTAATTAAGACAGTTTACTGAGAATAAATGCCCTCCAAATAAGTGTGGGGTTTTCCAGATTAGTAAAGAAATTCAACTTTTTAAAAGTTAATCATTGGGCTTCCCTGGTGGTGCAGTGGTTAGGAATCCGCCTGCCAATTCAGGGGACACGGGTTCGAGCCCTGGTCCGGGAAGATCCCACATGCCACGGAGCAACTAAGCCCGTACGCCACAACTACTGAGCCTGCGCTCTAGAGCCTGCGAGCCACAACTACTGAGCCCACGTGCCACAACTACTGAAGCCCGTGCGCCTAGAGCCTGTGCTCTGCAACAAGAGAAGCCACCGCAATGAGAAGCCTGTGCACCGCAATGAAGAGTAGCCCCCACTCGCTGCAACTAGAGAAAGCCCATGTGCAGCAACGAAGACACAAATCAGCCAAAAATAAAATAAATTAATAAATAAAAATTTAAAAAAAAAAGTTAATCATTACTCAGAGATAAAGAATACATTGAATTACTCTGTATTAAAGTGAGCAATTTTCTAAGCCTTGTACATCTTGGGTGTAATGTGTAAATACATTCAGCTAGTGATATTAAGATATTTTTTTGCTTCATTTTTCATGTTATTATGGTCAATTTCCTTGAACTCTTTTAAGTAAGATATTATGAGTAAAATCTACCTTTGTTTTTCCTTCCTATGTCCTAATCTTTCTTTTAGAATCAATAAAATGAAAACTGTTCACCCAAATAAAAATCTTTTAACGTGCCCACAGAGACACAATACACTCACACATACACACACAGGTACACATAAATAAACAACACCAAAGTTTCTTTTAGAAATGCCATAGTTACTACATATTAAAGATGGACCAATCCAAAAAGTATGTAAAAAAATGAATCTTGGTTATGCCTTCAGCTAATGCCTTGCTTGTCTTCTTGTCCTATATTCTAACAAAGAAAGAGAGATCACCCTATGTGGTATTGCCTTCAGTGTCTCTTGGATCTCAAGTGCCTTTTCTTTAAATAACCATAGTAACTTTATACTTGTGGCTTTACAAAGCACTTGCCATTTTCTCTATTTAATGCAACAACCTTATGTGATAGTGACACCTAAAGAAAATCTGGTCAATTTCTCTGAGCATTTCCTTTTGCTAGGAAAGTTCAGGATATTAAGACAACAATACTAATAATAGTTGCCATTTACTGAAAACATTACTACTAGAGAGTTTTATGTATAAAAAAATCTTTATTATTCCTCACAACGTTGTAAAGAGATATTTTATTTTATAGATCAGTAAGCGATGCTCTAAGAGTAACATGTCCAGAGGCGTACAGATAGTAGTGGCAGAGTTGGGATTTGAACCTAAACCAATCTTTTTCTGAAGCCAGAAAAACTTTATTCTACTCCACACCACCCCCTTATTACTAATGATTACTGCTTAATGTTTGTTGAATGAAACCTAATTCTCAGACATGCTCTTTCCAGATGGGCTTTGATAGCAAATGTCAGTTTGAATCCCTTAGGTAGCTAGGATCAAGCAGAAAAAGGTTGGAAATTTTCCAATTGACTATGAGTAATAATGAGGCAATCTGGGTAATATATAAACCCATTCACACCAACTCTTCTCCAAATCCCCCAGAGCATTTTTATTTAGCAGGGCAACTAGAGAAGGCTAACTGGGTTCCTGAAAGGAAAGGTGGAGCAAGAGGAGCTTTGCTCTAACATGAGCAGGTCATTCTATCACCAATATAATCCGGGAAGGGTCTGGGTTTAATAAGTGTTAGTCCTGAGACCAACACAACATTGATTGAGCCATACCACTATGGTAGATCTCTGTTCCCCTAAATACCCCAGAATGAGGGGAACCTGACAATGTGAACACTCAATGGTGAAATATCTAAGGATAATTCTCCTTGAACACATGCAGGTTGTCATACTCATTAATGTACGTAACCGTGTGCTATAGGTATTCTGAGTGAAGACCTGTTAACTTTATGTGCAAATTACCAAAGACTATGCTAAACAATAACAGCAGTAAGCCCACATTCAGACAATGGAAAAAAGGAATGGGTTTATTGCCAAGAGGGAGTTAGATAATGCTTATAAATCACACTGGGAAATACTTTCTCCATATTGCTCCATATTAATCCACAACATCCCTTTGCAGCAGAATATGGCATGTTTTATTCTTCCCTTTTTCCAAGTTAGGAAACGGGTTCAGGGAATAAATAAAATTTACTGAATACTAATGTGTCCCAGGCTCTGTGTTTAGGAAATAGCTCACATTATCTTATTTAACCCTGTCACAAGCTTAAGAGGAAAACTTCATTGTTACTCTATTACATAAGGAAGTTAAAGGTGGAGAAATAAATCACCAAAAGTCATGTGGCTGGTATGTGGTCCGCTGAGGTTCTAGCACAGGCCTGTCTGACTCCAAAACTCCTTTAGCACCGTGCTGTATTTATTTGATAAGAATTTAAGGGACTTGCCCAGAGTTCCCAATCTCAAACCCATCTCTGTTAATTCCGAAGTCCTTTATTTTTCCGTAACCACAGTCTCCTTAATATTGAATCTGGTAATGGATTTTACTAAAGGAAGAGTAGATTCTTCCTCTTGAAGCATCTCTGAAGTGAGGTTATTACTCTATGATGGCTTCCATCCAGATAAGAGGCATATCCACCAGAAATAAATATTTTCTGAGCATCCATCTGCCCCACACTGTGATAAACACTGCTAAGCTCACCAAAATGAACCTGACAGCTACTGGAATTTCTAGCAGCAACACGCTTTTCTAAAACCAATGAAAATAGGTACTCGTACCTTTTCAGTTCTCACGTTTACGGTAAAGAGGAGTAGGGAAATCAGACGATTCCATTTCCCTTTGTACTGTTTGAGGAACAGAGGTGAAAGCCCAGCTTCTTGTCTTTGAATCATAACCCTTGGACAGTAGGTCAGGCAAACTGGTGGTCATCTTCAGGTCCCAACCTGCAGAGCAACCCACCTCAGGAAGCCTCGTCATTCAGGGAGGTGAGGTGCCAGGTTCCACAAACCTGGACTTGCTGGGGGAAGGCCTCAACAGCCAAGAACAGCACAGCCAGCAAGCGGTAGTGGGAGGTGGAAGCAAGCTCAGGGCTGGCAAGAGGGAAGAGTGAGTCACCCCTTTGATGTGGAGTGGTTATTCCAAACACAGTGAAAGCGAGCAAACACTTCCTTCCCCTGACTACTCTGACTACTGTGCAACAGCCCCTTTGTGTAGGCTACTGAGTCACAGGACAGAAAGGCTTTAGAAGCGAGGGAGAGGACATTGCTAGTATATAGTGTAATATGAGTTTTACCGAGATTAATTTGGTCTGGTAAAATTTCAGTCTGCCGTATAAAGAACTTATCTCTTTGTTTCTAAAACCCTTCCCCCACTGCTCCCTATTCTTATTCTTAGTGGCGATACCAATTGAGAGGTGTCCATATTTAGCAAGACCCTTCAGCGGAGTTAAACACTAAGTCAACTAATTTTAGTAAAAAGATTTGTGTGTGCTTTTGTGTGATTATCTTACTTATAGAATGAAAATGCCATAAAGAAAAGATTATTAAACCCATTGGTGGTTCCAGGAATGCCTGGTTCCTTCATAAGAACAGAAGATTCAAATGCTGGGTCATATTGGAGCTATCTGGTCCAGTCTGAATGGATCTAGTTTGACTGCAGAAAGCAGATGTAAAGCACTGCTATTCCCACTGGCTTCAACTTGGGGCCTGATTGTTGGTATTTCAGCATGCTTCCTGCTGCCTTTCTGTGCTTTTCCTGGAAGCAGAGCCTAGAAGCCTGAAGACTACATTTCCTAGACCTCATGTGAGTTCTGGTTTAGGATCCTCCAATAAGAGACACTTGTATGAGATTTGGAAGGTGAAAGAGAAGCCACCATTACTGCTTTGGCAGTAGCCAGATGCAGGGAGTCTTTGGCTGACAGGGACTTGAGGTTTTGCCAGTGACTTCTGAGGGCCCTCCTGAAAATCATCCTCTTTGGCACCGCAGGCAGCTGATATAACCAAAGGAGGTTCCTTGCAACTCCTGTACTTTCTGATTTCCTGAATTTAATGGTAGTTCCTCTGATTTTTCTTGCCTTCCAATGTTTTGTAATTCCCTAAATTAAATTCCTTCTTGGTTGAAATAGCTAGAGATTGCTGTTTTCTTGACCAAACCCTGCCTGGTACCTACTTCAAAAGGGCAAAGAATGCATCCAAACAGTTTGCTTTCCACAACTTATTAAGGGTCTATTTCCATCTAGCTATTCATCTTTTTTGAGTTTTTTATATTTTCATTGCTTACTTCTTGTGGCAATGAACTACAAAATGTACTACCCAGGCATAAAGTGTATTTCATATATTTGCTCCTATTAAAAAATATTCCGAACTCCAGGGCATCTCTGGTATAATATTAATTAAATGTATATTCATCTACCTTATGTCCTTTATCTCATTATGGTTATTGATCATATTTAGATTGAAGTATTTTGTTGTTTAGCCTGTTCTTAGATCAGAGGATATCATTTTTTAACCTGAATTTCATTTTTTAAATTTAGTTGTCCTTGTCTGAACATTTTCTGAACAAAAAGTAGAAGGACAGAAAGATAGAACTGAGCTGAGTTCTTAACAATAGCATCCAAAATTGTGAAATATGTAAGCTGACTAAAGAGGTGACATAAGACTTTGAGAGAAACTATCTCTGTGAATCAACTTCCTTCACAAAGATCAGTCTTAATCTTTGTTCCCTCCTTACTCTTTTACATTTATTTTATTTTCATTTCCCAACCTCCAAAGGAACTATACTTATTTTAGATACTACTTACTTGAAGCTCAATACTGTAGGTAAGAGATTTATTCTGAGTAGCTTAAACTCTAAACTTTGTCATTCGATAAGCATCTAATCAAAGTGGAGTGAATAAAATAATGAATTTGACATTGTTGGGTATGCTTTACTTTTGCATGAAGGACACTATACTAACAGAAATGCTCTGTGAAGACTGTGGATGATGTTGTTTGATTACTTAACTTTCTTAGAAAGTAAGAGTTTAGGTGTTCACTGCCCAAACTCTATCATGTCTACTTCCTTTGGGTTGTACCATGAGACCTTCAGGGTAAATCAGTAGTCACAAATTGGAAGTCCAGACCACAGACCAAAAACAGTCTGCAGATTTAGTCATTCACTCATTAACTCATTCAAAAAATATTTATCAAGTTTCTCCTATGTGCCAGATTCTGTTGTAGGCACTGGGAATACAGCCATGAGCAAGATAAACCAAAATCTCTGCCTTCAAGAAGTTTACATTCCACTGCCAGTGTCCTTGTCCCTGCGGTGAGCCACAGCTGCCCCCCGCCTCTGCAGGAGACCCTCCAACACTAGCAGGATCTTAGAGATAGCCTCATCCACCAGAGGGCAGACAGCAAAAGCAAGAAGAACTACAATCCTGCAGCCCATGGAACGAAAACCACATTCACAGAAAGATAGACAAAATGAAAAGGCAGAGGACTATGTACCAGATGAAGGAACAAGATAAAACCACAGAAAAAGAGTCCCTCCCATCAGAAAGCTTGCAGAAGCCTCGTAGACAGCCTCA
The DNA here is from genome assembly GCF_028021215.1 of Eschrichtius robustus. NCBI lineage: Eukaryota > Metazoa > Chordata > Mammalia > Artiodactyla > Eschrichtiidae > Eschrichtius > Eschrichtius robustus. The sequence continues at coordinate 70,773,297 of NC_090833.1, forward strand.
GCTGCCAGAGGGCAGACAGCAGAAGCAAGAAGAACTACAATTCTGAAGCCTGTGGAACGAAAATCACATTCACAGAAAGATAAACAAAATGAAAAGGCAGAGGACTATGTACCAGATGAGGGAACAAGATGAAACCCCAGAAAACCAACTAAATGAAGTGGAGATAGGCAACCTTCCAGAAAAAGAATTCAGAATAATGATAGTGAAGATGATCCAGGACCTCGGAAAAAGAATGGAGGCAAAGATCGAGAAGATGAAAGAAGTGTTTAACAAAGACCTAGAAGAATTAAAGAACAAACAAACAGAGATGGAAAATACAATAACTGAAATGAAAAATATACTAGAAGGAATCAATAGCAGAATAGTTGAGGCAGAAGAACAGATAAGTGACCTAGGAAGATAGAATGGTGAAATTCACTGCCATGGAACAGAATAAAGAAAAAAGAATGAAAAGAAATGAAGACAGCCTAAGAGACCTCTTGGATAATACTAAACACAACATTTGCATTATAGGGGTCCCAGAAGGAGAAGAGAGAGAGAAAGGACCCAAGAAAGTATTTGAAGAGATTATAGTCAAAAACTTCTCTAACATGCGAAAGGAAATAGCCACCCAAGTCAGGAAGTGCAGGGAGTCCAACGCAGGATAAACCCAAGGAGAAACACACTGAGACATATACTAATCAAATTGACAAAAATTAAAGACAAAGAAAAATTAGTGAAAGCAACAAGGGAAAAATGACACATAATATACAAGGGAACTCCCATAAGGTTAACAGCTGATTTCTCAGCAGGAACTCTACAAGCCAGAAGGGAGTGGCACGATATAGTTAAAGTGATGAAAGGGAAGAACCTACAACCAAGATTACTCTACCCGGCAAGGATCTAATTCAGATTCGACGGAGAAATCAAAAGCTTTAGAGACAAGCAAAAGCTAAAAGAATTCAGAACCACCAAACCAACTCTACAACAAATGCTAAAGGAAATTCTCTAAGTGGGAAACACAAGAGAAGAAAAGGACCTACAAAAACAAACCCATAACAATTAAGAAAATGGTAATAGGAACATACATATCAATAATTACCTTAAATGTAGATGGATTAAATGGTCCAACCAAAAGACACAGGCTTGCTGAATGGATACAAAAATAAGACTCATCTATATGCTGTCTACAAGAGACTCACTTCAGACCTAGGGGCACATACAGACTGAAAGTGAAGGGATGGAAAAAGAGATTCCATGCCAATGGAAATCAAAAGAAAGCTGGAATAGCAATTCTCATATCAGACAAAAAAGACTTGAAAATAAAGAATGTTACAAGAGACAAGGAAGGACACTACATAATGATCAAGGGATCAATCCAAGAAGAAGATATAACAATTATAAATATATATTCACCCAACATAGGAGCACCTCAATACATAAGGCAAATGCTAACAGCTATAAAAGAAGAAATTGACAGTAACACAATAATAGTGGGGGACTTTAACACCTCACTTACACCAATGGACAGATCATCCAGACAGCAAATTAATAAGGAAACAAAAGCTTTAAATGACACAATACACCAGATAGATTTAATTGATATTTATGGGACATTCCATCCGAAAACAGCAGAATACACTTTTTTCTCAAGTGCACACAGAACATTCTCCAGGATAGATCACATCTTGGGTCACAAATCAAGCCTCAGTAAATTTAAGAAAATTGAAATCATATCAAGCCTTTTCCGACCACAATGCTATGAGATTAGAAAAAAATCACAGGGAAAAAAACATAAAAAACACAAACACATGGAGGCTAAACAATACGTTACTAAATAACCAAGAGATCACTGAAGAAATCAAAGAGGAAATCAAAAAATACCTAGAAAAAATGACAATGAAAACACGACGACCCAAAATCTACGGGATGCAGCAAAAGCAGTTCTCAGAGGGAAGTTTATAGCAATACAATCCTATCTCAAGAAACAAGAAATATCTCAAATAAACAACCTAACCTTACACCTAAAGCAATCAGATAAAAAGAACAAAAAAACCCCAAAGTTAGCAGAAGGTGAGAAATCATAAAGATCAGATCAGAAATAAATGAAAAAGAAATGAAGAAAACAATAGCAAAGATCAAAGAAACTAAAAACTGGTTCTTCAAGAAGATAAACAAAAATGATAAACCATTAGCCAGACTCATCAAGAAAGAAAGGGAGGGGCTTCCCTGGTGGCGCAGTGGTTGAGAATCTCCCTGCCAATGCAGGGGACACGGGTTCGAGCCCTGGTCTGGGAAGATCCCACATGCCGCGGAACAGCTGGACCCATGAGCCACAATTACTGAGCTTGCGCGTCTGGAGCCTGTGCTCCGCAACAAGAGAGGCCGCAATAGTGAGAGGCCCGCGCACCGCGATGAAGAGTGGCCCCCGCTTGCCACAACTAGAGAAAGCCCTTGCACAGAAACGAAGACCCAACACAGCCATTAATTAATTAATTAATTAATTTAAAAAAAAACTAGCTGTTTATTCTCAAGCAACCACTCTCTTAAAAAAAAAAAAAAAGAAAGGGAGAAGATTCAAATCAAAAGAATTAGAAATGAAAAAGGAGAAGTAACAACTGACACTGCAGAAATACAAGGGATAATGAGAGATTACTACAAGCAACAGTATGTCAATAAAATGGACAACCTGGAAAAAATGGACAAATTTTTAGAAAAGCACAATTTTCCGAGAGCTTCTTAGAAACAGAAAATATAAAGAGACCAATCACAAGCACTGCAATTGAAACTGTGATTAAAACCCTTCCAACAAACAAAAGCCCAGGACCAGATGGCCTCACAGGAGAATTCTACCAAACATTTAGAGAATAGCTAACACCTATCCATCTCAAACTCCTCCTAAATATAGCAGAGGGAGGAACACTCCCAAATTCATTCTATGAGGCCACCATAATCCTGATACCAAAACCAGAAAAAGATGTCACAAAAAAAAGAAAACTACAGGCCTATATCACTGATGAACATAGATGTAAAACTCCTCAACAAAATACTAGCAAACAGAATCCAATGGCACATTAAAAGGATCATACACCATGATCAAGTGGGGTTTATCCCGGGAATGCAAGGATTCTTCAGTATATGCAAATCAATCAATGTGATATACCATATCAACAAACTAAAGGATAAAAACCATATGATAATCTCAATAGATGCAGAAAAAGCTTTGACAAATATCAACACCCATTTATGATAAAAACTCTCCAGAGAGTAGGCATAGAGGGAACCTACCTCAACATAATAAAGGCCATATATGAGAAACCCACAGCCAACATCATTCTCAATTGTGAAAAACTGAAATTGTTTCCTCTAAGATCAGGAACAAGACAACGATGCCTGATCTCACCACTAATATTCAACATAATTTTGGAAGTTTTAGCCACAGCAATCAGAGAAGAAAAAGAAATAAAAGGAATCCAAATCGGAAAAGAAGAAGTAAAGCTGTCACTGTTTGCAGATGACATGATACTATACACAGAGAATCCTAAAGATGCTACCAGAAAACTACTAGAGCTAAGCAATGAATTTGGTAAAGTAGCAGGATACAAAATTAATGCAGAGAAATCTATTGCATTCCTATACACTTACAATGAATGATCAGAAAGTGAAATTAAGGAAACAATCCCATTCACCATTGCAACAAAAAGAATAAAATACCTAGGAATAAACCTACCAAAGGAGGTAAAAGACTTGTACTCAGAAAACTATAAGACAGTGATGAAAGAAATCAAAGATGACACAAACAGATGGAGAGATATACCGTGTTCTTGGATGGAAGAATCAATATTGTGAAAATGACTATACTACCCAAAGCAATCTACAGATTCAGTGCAATCCCTATCAAACAACCAATGGCATTTTTCACAGAACTAGAACAAAAAATTTCACAATTTGTATGGAGACACAAAAGACCCGGAACAGCCAAAGCAATCTTGAGAAAGAAAAACGGAGCTGGAGGAATCAGGCTCCCTGACTTCAGACTATACTACAAAGCTACAGTAATCAAGATAATATGGGGGCTTCCCTGGTGGTGCAGTTGTTGAGAATATGCCTGCTAATGCAGGGGACATGGGTTCGAGCCCTGGTCTGGGAAGATCCCACATGCCGCGGAGCAACTAGGCCCGTGAGCCACAACTACTGAGCCTGCGCGTCTGGAGCCTGTGCTTCGCAACAAGAGAGGCCACAATAGTGGGAGGCCCGCGCACCGCGATGAAGAGTGGCCCCTGCTTGACGCAACTAGAGAAAGCCCTAGCACAGAAACGAAGACCCAACATAGCAATCAATCAATCAATCAATCAATCAATCAATCAATCTTTAAAAAAAAAAAAAAAGATAATATGGCCCTGGCACAAAAACAGAAATATAGATCAATGGAACAGGATAGAAAGCCCAGAGATAAACCCACGCACCTATGGTCACCCTATCTTTGATAAAGGAGGCAAGGATATACACTGGAGAAAACACAGTGGTGCTGGGAAAACTGGACAGCTACATGTAAAGGAATGAAATTAGTACACTCCCTAACACCATACACAAAAATAAACTCAAAATGGATTAAAGACCTAAATGTAAGACCCGAAACTATAAAACTCTTAGAGGAAATCATAGGAAGAACACTCTTCGACATAAATCACAGAAAGATCTTTTTTGACCCACCTCCTAGAGTAATGGAAATAAAAACAAAAGTAAACAAATGGGACCTAATGAAACTTAAAAGCTTTTGCACAGCAAAGGAAACCATAAACAAGATGAAAAGACAACCCGCAAAATGGGAGAAAATATTTGCAAACGAAGCAACTGACAAAGGATTAATCTCCAAAATATACAAGCAGCTCATGCAGCTCAATATCAAAAAAACAAAAAACCCAATAGAAAAATGGGTGGAAGACCTAAATAGACATTTCTCCAAGGAAGATATACAGATTGACAACAAACACATGAAAGGATGCTGAACATCACTAATCATTAGAGAAATGCAAATCAAAACTACAATTAGGTATCACCTCACACAGGTTAGAATGGGCATCATCAGAAAGTCTACAAACAACAAATGCTGGTGAGTGTGTGGAGAAAAGGGAACCCTCTTGTACTGTTGGTGGGAATGTAAACTAATACAGCCACTATGGAGAACAGTATGGAGGTTCCTTAAAAAACTAAAAATAGAATTACCATATGACCCAGCAATCCCACTACTGGGCATATACCCAGAGAAAACCATAATTCAAAAAGACACATGCACCCCAATGTTCATTGCAGCACTATCTACAATAGCCAGGACATGGAAGCAACCTAAATGCCCATCAACAGACGAATGGATAAAGAAGATGTGGTACATATATAGAATGAAATATTACTCAGCCATAAAAAGGAACAAAATTGGGTCATTTGTAGAGATGTGGATGGATCTAGAGACTGTCATACAGAGTGAAGTAAGTCAGAAAGAGAAAAACAAATTTCGTATATTAATGCATATATGTGGAATCTAGAAAAATGGTACAGATGACTGGTTTACAAGGCAAAAATAGAGACACAGATGTAGAGAATAAACGTATGGACACCAAGGGGGGAAATCAGGGCAGGGGGTGGTGGTGGTGGTGGTGGGATGAATTGGGAGATTGGGATTGATATATATACACTAATATGTATAAAATAACTAATAAGAACCTGCTGTATAAAAAATAAACAAATTAAATTAAATTTTTAAAAAAAGTTTACATTGCATTGCAGGAAGAGACAGGAAAAAAAAAAGTCAAATAAATAAAACGTATATATGTTAGATGGTGATAAGTGATTTCTAGGAAAATCAAGCACGAAAGATGTACAGGGAGTGTGGGGAAAAGATATGATTTCATACAGGGTGACCAGGAAAGGTCTCACTGAGAAGGGGACATTTAAGACAAGACTTGAAGGAATTGAAGGGTGAGCTGTATGGCTATTTAGGGAAAGGGCCTTCCAAGCAAGAAAAGTACTGGTGCAAAGGCCTTGAGACAGAAGAGTGCATTGCAGCTAGACAGAGTGAGTGAATGAGAGCGTGACAGACTACAGAGCTGTATGGAGGTGATCAGAGAGGTAATGAGGGCCTGCTGGTAGCCATGATGAAGACACGGTAGACAGGGTACATAGATGTATTCTGTTAGCCATTGGTTTAAAAAAATTAGTTACCTTCTAACACTTTAAAAGTAGGATATTTTACATAAACATTTTGATTTCCAATATCCCTAGATAAAAATATAAGATTTAGCAGCACTAGATATACTTTACCACACTGTGACCAAAATGCTGAGCAGTAGCTGCCCCTTTGATATGGTTCCAGGGCTCTCCAGTGACCCTTACTCCCCTATTTTCTCACAGTTGGCCTGCTCCACTAGGACCTGAATGGGTTTTTATTTGTACCCCTATAAATGAAGAGTTGACTTGGTAGCTAATTTACTGAAGCACATGAATGCTCTTTGAGCTGCCTTGGTCTCTTCCTAGCCAAAGTCTGTATGGAATGACTCTGGGCCTTGGGGGCTCCTGTCCTGGCTGTGCACCCATGTTGCTCTCTGAATGACCACAAACCACGTGTATAAATGTGCGACAAGAATGGCTACCTCAGCACAATAACAGCTAACATCCAGGTATCTGCCAACTGTACACTCAGGAAGACATGTGGCTGTGGATCAGCATGTTAGAAACTGTTGTTCTGGTTTCACTTAGGGCACTAAGAACTGCCTTTGAATTTTTTATTTTTTTTTAAGTAGTAGTGACCTACAACACTATGCTAGTTCTAGGAACACAACATAGGGATTCAATATTTCTACACATTACAAAATGATCACCAAGATAAGTCTAGTTACCATCTGTCACCACACAAAGTTATTACAATATTATTAACTATATTCCCCATGCTGTACATTTCATCCCCATGACTCATTTATTTTGTACCTAGAAGTTTGTACCTTTATCTCCCTCAGCTATTTCATTCATGCCCCCACCCACCTCCCCTGTGGCAACCACCTGTTTGTTCCCTATATCTATGAGTCTGTTTCTGTTTTGTTATATTTGTTCATTTGTTTTGTTTTTTAGATTCCATATACGAGTGAAATCATGACTTCCCTGGTGGCACAGTGGTTAAGAATCCGCCTGCCAATGCAGGGGACACAGGTTTGATCCCTGGGCTGGGAAGATCCCACATGCCACGGAGCAACTAAGCCCATGCACCACGACTACTGAGCTTGCGCTCTAGAGCCCACGAGCCACAACTACTGAGCCTGCGTGCCACACCTACTGAAGTCCTCATGCCTAGAACCTGTGCTCCACAACAAGAGAAGCCACCTCAATGAGAAGCCTGCACACCGCAACGAAGAGTAGCCCCTGCTCACCACAACTAGAGAAAGCCCGTGCGCAGCAACGAAGACCCAACACAGCCATAAATAAATAAATAAATAAAATTATTTTTTTTAAAAAGAGTGAAATCATATGGTATTTGTCTTTCTCTGGCTTAGTTCAATTAGCATAATACCCTCTAGGTCTATCCATGTTGTCACATTTCATTCTTTTTTTATGACTGAGTAATATTCCATTGTATAAATCTTCTTTATCCATTCATCTGTTGATGGACACTTAGGTTGCTTCCATATCCTGGCTATTGTAAATAATGCTGCTATGAATACTGAAGTGCATATATCTTTTCCAATTAGTGTTTTCATTTTCTGTGGATAAATACCCAGAAGTGGAATTGCTGGATCATATGGTAGTTCTACTTTGTTTTTGAGAAACCACCATACTGCTTTCCATAGTGGGTGCACCAATTTACAGTCCCACAAACAGTGCACAAGGGTTCCCTTTTCTCCACATCCTTGCTAACACTTTTTTGTTGTCTTTTTGATAATTGCCATTCTGACAAGTGTGAGGTGATACCTCATTGTGGTTTTGATTTGCATTTCTCTGATGATTCATGATGCAGAGCATATTTTCATGTATCCGTTGGCTATTTGTGTTACATTCTTTGGAAAAATGTCTCTTCAAGTCCTCTGCCCATTTTATTGTTTGTTTTTATATCCAGAGTTCTACTTTTTGGACAGATAACATTGAGGAACAGAGTTTAGCTGTGTTTCCACGTGCATTTGTATGGTGGAGGTGAGCAAGAAGAGAAGGGAGAAAGGGTATTGTCCATTGTCAAGTCAAAATGAAGAACGCTCTTTATTTTTTTTTTTTTTATTTATTTTTTAAACATCTTTATTGGAGTATAATTGCTTTACAATGGTGTGTTAGTTTCTGCTTTATAACAAAGTGAATCAGTTATACATATACATATGTCCCCATATCTCTTCCCTCTTGCATCTCCCTCCCTACCACCCTCCCTATCCCACCCCTCTAGGTGGTCACAAACCACCTAGCTGATCTCCCTGTGCTATGCAGCTGCTTCCCACTAGCTATCTATTTTACGTTTGGTAGTGTATATATGTCCATGCCACTCTCTCACTTTGCCCCAGCTTACCCTTCCCCCTCCCCATATCCTCAAGTCCATGCTCTAGTAGGTCTGTGTCTTTATTCTCGTCTTGCCCCAGGTTCTTCATGATCTTTTTTTTTTTTTAGATTCCATATATGTGTTAGCATATGGTATTTGTTTTTCTCTTTCTGACTTACTTCATTCTGTATGACAGACTCTAGGTCCATCCACCTCACTACAATTAACTCCATTTCGTTTCTTTTTATGGCTGAGTAATATTCCATTGTATGTATGTGCCACATCTTCTTTATCCATTCATCTGTTGATGGACACTTAGGTTGCTTCCATGACCTGGCTATTGTAAATAGAGCTGCAACGAACATTTTGGTACATGACTCGTTTTGAATTATGGTTTTCTCAGGGTATATGCCCAGTAGTGGGACTGCTGGGTCGTATGGTAGTTCTATTTTTAGTTTTTTAAGGAAACTCCATACTGTTCTCCATAGTGGCTGTATCAATTTACATTCCCACCAACAGTGCAAGAGTGTTCCCTTTTCTCCACACCCTCTCCAGCATTTATCGTTTCTAGATTTTTTGATGATGGCCATTCTGACTGGTGTGAGATGATACCTAATTGTAGTTTTGATTTGCATTTCTCTAATGATTAATGATGTTGAACATTCTTTCATGTGTTTGTCGGCAATCTGTATATCTTCTTTGGAGAAATGTCTATTTAGGTCTTCTGCCCATTTTTGGATTGGGTTGTTTGTGTTTTTGATATTGAGCTGCATGAGCTGCTTGTAAATTTTGGAGATTAATCCTTTGTCAGTTGCTTCATTTGCAAATATTTTCTCCCATTCTGAGGGTTGTCTTTTGGTCTTGTTTATGGTTTCCTTTCCTGTGCAAAAGCTTTTAAGTTTCATTAGGTCCCATTTGTTTATTTTTGTTTTTATTTCCATTTCTCTAGGACGGGGGTCAAAAAAGATCTTGCTGTGATTTATGTCATAGAGTGTTCTGCTTATGTTTTCCTCTAAGAGTTTGATAGTGTCTGGCCTTACATTTAGGTCTTTAATCCATTTTGAGTTTATTTTTGTGTATGGTGTGTGGTATGCTTGCCCTCTGTTAATTACCAATACCCAGGAATTGATCTGGACTGTTTGGGAAATCTACAAGGCTTAAAAATTATCAAATGGTCTCTATATGGATGGTTTTCTCTTCATTTACCCATGGGCTTATGACTTAGAAGCTATTATATTTTTATCTTCCTAATTCTGCTAGCCAAAAGTTAGGGGTGAGTCAGCCAAATGCTTCCAAAATGAGTTACAGAATGTACACTTACTCATGAGAAACACCATTGTATACAGCAGACTTGTTCTGGGGCAGTACCAACCTGTGCCTGGGACATCTAGGTATTCAGTGTTTTTTTTTTTTTAATTAAACGAACATGAGTAAGAATGATTTTTATAGCTAACCTGTGCCTTAGTAAGTCTGCACTGAAGAATGGTCATTTAAATGACAGTTTAGAAATTTTAAGTTAAATACTTCAGAGTAAATCTAACCCCCAAACATTTTAAGGTGAAAAAGAGACATGACTGTTCACTTTCTTTAAAATGATTCAGGAAGATAACTGAATCAATCCTATAGGTTCAGCTCTAATATTTCTCCCCTTAAGGGAGGGAAATGCTTACAAGAGCAAGAACTTCATCCTAAAGTAGGTCTAATGGGCGTCTGTGGCTTGCTTAGAAAGGGCTCTGACAGCAAGCAAACAGAAAGAGCCTCCACAGTGTAAAACACTAAAATGACAGAATCTCATTGAGTCATCGATAGAAGTAAAGGTAACTGCAGCTATGACTACAGTGAAAGTAAGGTAGAGAACTAAATGTTTAGCGAATTTACACACGGTAAATTGTTCATTTGAAAAATGCAGGACACATTTGTTAAAATTCAGTATTCACTGTGATGATGTCCTGGGTTGGGTTTTGAGGCTGAGACAAATATTTTTGTGCTGGAAGTTTATTGGAGATATCCTTGGGAGTAACACCTGTAAGAAAGTAAAGGAAGCAGGATTGGGAAGAGGAAGAAGTTTATCTTTGATTCAGTAGCAACAAAGGCCACAGCTGGTGCTGTGGGGAGCTCTGGGGTTGGGATGACCCTTCAGAGTTGCTCTAAGTTGAGGGAAGCAGGCCCCTTGGCAAAGGTATTTCTGAAGAAAGGACTCACCTGTGAGCTTTCACAAGCCAACGTGGCAGCTGGGGCAAGGAACACCTCAGCCATGAAAAGGCAATGTGGGTGGTGCACTTCAGCTCTTGCTATAGTAATGTACTTTCTTCCCTCAAAGACAGGAGAAGCCGTGGCATTGGAAACGGTGAATGACACACAGACTTCCCTGACTTACACTGCACAGGGAGTATCACAGGAAGAAGTGTGGTACAGTGTGTCATTTGGATGAAGAAAGCCTAGGATCAAATTGCACTGGGCAATTTATTAGCTGAGAGCAGGGTCAGCTACAAATTTACAGGATCTGGTACAAAACGTAAGTGCAGAGTCCCTTGTTCAAAAGGCAGGAACATAGGCCATTAAAGCAACTAAAATATAAAGCTTTTTTTTTTCCTTTGGCAGTCTCTCTCTCAACTTCTTATGGTGGTTTTATTTGCTATTTAATGTTGTTCTAAGTAGAGAAAAATTTCAACTGAAATCATTAGCATATTTATCTTGATATTGAGCAATACCAACTTAAAGTGCAAATACGATAGCGTTTATTTTGTACGTGCCTATGTATTTCATTCTTATCAGAACAATGAAAATGTTGCACAAAACTAACTTAGTTGTTTTATTTCACTTCTTGATACACTCACATTCTACCAACACTCTCTCCTTTCAACTTATTGATAAGTAAGGAAGGACTTAAAAGAAAAAGAACTGTGGGTTTCCCTATCTTTCCCTTTCCTCCTATGTCATAATTCTCAGCATAAGTGGTTGGATAGTACAGAGAAATAACATGAGTGTTGAAGGATATGGTAGGGTTCCTTGGTTGTTTGTCTTTCTTAGAGCACCATTCTCTTTTTTCTTACATTCAAAAAAAATTCTGGTTTGAAAAGAAAGCTTACTTGATCATAGATATAACATGCCTACATAGTACTTGATTTGAGTCTTTCTGAACTTCTGCACATCCCTCACCAGAATTCTGGGCTTATGGGGTAGCAAGGAACAGCATATACACTACTGTGTGTATCCCATCTGTTCATACATATACTCCATTGTCTTATCAGACTCCACTTACGCAAAACAAATTCAAAGATAAAATTTTTAAGAATTTCAAGACAGTTGCATCAGAGTATTAAACTAAGTGTGAGAAGGGCGCTACACTACTGCAAATGTTGCATGTCCAAGAAGCTGGCCCAGGCTGTGAGACTTTGTAAATCATTTAATCTCTCTGAGCCTCAGTTTCCTCACCTATAAAATGGGGTAATTATGCCTAGAAAGTTAACTTAAATGATTGTAAGAGAACTAAAAGTATGTAAAATTGCTTTGTAAGGAGGGGAGAGAACTTATGTTTACTGAACTCCTTTTATGAGTCCTACTCCAGCCATTCTAAAATACTTGCCTCAAGACAACCCCAGGCACTCTCTAGCCTGTAAGCCCTTGTATATTTCTTAGTCTTAGAAGATAATTCCTGTATCTCTGAACCCTTTCATTTGGTAATAATTATTCATCCTTAAATTCCAGTTTTGATGCCACTGATGCAATAAATGTTTATTAAGCACCTAATATGTGCCAGGTGTTGTGCCAGAATGGGGTTAAAGTTAGAGACCCTGGTCCACATTCCCAAAACTGGTTAATTATCCCCCTCTTGTGAACTTACCTTTATTATAGCATGTGTCACATTATACTATATTGCCTGTTGGTATGTCTCCATCTCCCCTAGACTGTCTCCTTGATTTACTGAAGATATTCCAATGTATGACACTGGCACATAGTAGATACTCAATAAATATTGTTGATAGACTAAGTGAATACTAGCTATTATTGGAAAGCAGAGCGAAGATGTTGAATCAGCAGTTGAAATGATGGTCTGAACAAGGTGAGAAGAATGGGCTGAAGAAATTAATGTGGTACTCCATAGCATCAATACTGGAATAAATAGTAATAATAAAAATTTTCATACCCAAATGCTAACATTTATTGCACTTTTATTTAACCCAGGCACTGTGCCGTGATCCTTTTGTATGTTATCTAATTGAATATTCTCAACTGTCCTGTGAGATGGAAACCATCAGTAACACCACTTTTAAAATGAGGAGGCCAAGAGTTAGAATAAATAACTTAGCAGAGCTTTTCAGCTCTTAGGTGGTAGAGTTTGGACTTGACTTCAGTTCTTTCAGCTCCAAAGTTGTTCCATTAAGGACATGGAGATATTAATGACAGCAAAGCAGTGTTGAAAATGAAGGCAGAAGCTCACTAGACAAATTGGAGGTTAGGATGGGAAGACAGAGGATTAGATTTTAAGATATTTCAGCGGTAGGCAGTCCATCCAGAGGATGACAAGGCCTAGAAGAGCTGGTGTGTGAAGGGACTTATAGGGAAAGGTCATTGGCAGTGAACAACTTCAGTCACTCTCAGTGAGATGATGTGTCTAAATTATATCAAAGTCAAAATGGTATGCCCAAATTCTCTCTTTTCCACAAACAAATCTTCCCTGATTCTCCCATCTGGAAAATTTTTCTTTGTCCTTTGAACTCACATAATTCTGTCTGTCCCTAAATTATAAAACAGTATTCTGGATATTTGTGTATATGTCTTATTTCCCCATGCTACACATCCACTAGACTATCTACCTCATCCTTAAACTTTTCTAAAACCCCTAGGATGGCATCTTGCATATACAAGATGCTCAATTTAAAAGATATTGAATACATTAATTAACATAGTAAAAATAAAATTCTAAACATTTTTGAACTTTCAGATGAGAAGTGGCTTTAAGGTTTCTATTCTGTCAAAATGCAATATTTTAAGTGCTGTTTACATTCCTTGAAAATTTGAGACCCTTTTGAAAAGAATATGAAATCATACTGATTTTTAAATAACATTATTTCATTTCTCAGCTCAATTTTGACACCAATTACATGTTAGAGAGATCTCCTAGATAAGTTGATAGCATTGCAAATTTTTTTTGTATAAGACAATACTACAAAATCATAATTTTTTCCATTGAAATGTACCCACCAGTAATCATGGCTATATGATTAATGTATGATTAATGTATATTGACTTAACAGTCCTAAGAATTGAAAGATTCTACTGACATTGAAAACTATTAAAGCAAAGAAACCCAAAATACTGTAAGTCCCAATTTTACTTGGTATTTGATTCATTGAGGGGAAATGAAGATGAAGTTTTGATAGATTTCAGTTTATTCCACATTAAAAAGGAAAGTGAAACCAAGTTTTCAACTTCCATAAAAATTAATTTTCTTCCAAAAATTTTCTTTCTTTTCTTTCTGGTTTGTGTTGCGATGAAATTATATTTGACTGTTGAATCACTGTTGTCTTGTAATCCTGAACATGTTTCTACCAAGTTCAGGAAAGGCCACTTACGTTCAGTAGAACACCTGTGAAGGCAGCTGAATTTTAAGTACTGGCTGTATCTGAGCATATTTTAAATCACGTGCTTTATTACTCAGTTAAAATCATCTGAGTCATCAGCAACTTAGAAATTAGAATAAGTTGCTGAATCAGAACCTAGGTTTAAAATGAAAAATCAAATTCATTTATTTAGTGAGTAGAAATGTGAGTGTTCCAACATGATATACAGAATCAAATTAGTTAGCAATGATTTCGTTGGCTAATTTGGCAATTCAAATCTTCATTTCCAAGCATGGCAGTTGCATCAGTCTGCTTGGGCTGCCATAACAAATTTCATAGACTGGGTGGCCTAAACAACAGAAATTTATTGTCTCACAGTTCTGGAGGCTGAGAAGTCCAAGATCAAGGTGACAGCCAATTCAGTTTCTTGTGATAGTTCTCTTCCTGGCTTGCAGAAGGCCACCTTCCCTCTGTGTCCTCACATGGCAGAGAGAGAGTTCTGGTGTCTCTTCCTCTTCTTATAGGGCACCAGCCTTCTCAGATTAGGACCCCACTCTTATGACCTCATTTAACCTTTATCACCTCCTCACAGTCCCTATCTGCAAATATAGTCATGTTGAGGTTTGGGGCTTCAACACATGAATTTTGGGGGAACACAAACATTGAGTGCATAACAGCAATTATATTAATTTATTAAATTATATATATATTCTACTAATTTGTTCTAGCTATTGGCCTATTTAAGTTGTTCTCAAATAAGTTACATTACTCCAGTGGTTCTCAACCCTGGCTGCACAACAGAATCATCAACAGGAGAGCTTTTAAGAAAAAAACAATGCCTGGGTTCCACTTCCAGGAATTCTAATTTAAATTATTTGAAGTAAAGCCTGAATATCAGTATTTTTGCTTTTGTTGCTATTGTCGTTGTTGATGATGATAAGCTGCCTGTTTGGGGGGAAAAGTGACTTTATGCATTTTATTCAATCATCTGTATCTAAAATGTATTTGAGCTACCCATCAGATTTTTTAAATTGAAGTAAAATTTCCACAGAGTAAAATATACAGATCAATATAATTCAGTGAGTTCACATATTATATCCATGTAACTACCACTACAAATAAGATATAAAATATTTTTACCACCACCGAAAGCCCTTTCTGGTGAACTCCCTTCCCCCATAAACAATCATAGTTCTGATTTTTTACCACGGATTAGTTTTGCCTATTCTTGAACTTCATATAAATGACATCACATAGTATGTATTCTCTTGTGTCTGCTTCTTTCATTTCAGTACTTTAGATTCATCTGTAAGGTTACATTCTTGCTTTTTTTTTTATTGTTACGTAGTAATCCGTTGTATAAACACATCATTATCTGTGTATTCATTCTCCAATCAATGGGAATTTCTGTTGTTTCCAGTTTAGGGCTACTATGACTAAGTTGCTAAAAGCTTTCTTGTGCATGGTTTTCCGTGGGCACAGTTACTCATTGCTCTTGGGTATATACCAAGGAGTAGAATTGCTAGATCATAGAGTATGTGAAGGTTTAACCTTACAAGGAACTGTCAAACACTTTTCCAAAATGATTGTATCCTTTTACGTTCTCACAAGCAATGCATGAGGAATCCAGTTTTTCCAAATTATTTTGTTGACTGACCTGGTTGCTCTTTAATTTTCACCATTTTAGTTGGTAAAAATGGTATCATTGTGGTTTTAATTTGAATTTATCTTTTCAAAGCTTATTTCCTATTCATGCACCTTCTCTTGTGCATTTTCCAAGCTTTTTGCCCATTCTTTTAAAATTGAGTTTTTATCTTTTGTTATTTATTTGTAGCTGGTTTTTAAAATATTCTGAATAAAAGTCCTTTGTGTTACAGACATTTTCTTCCAGTCTTGGCTTTACTTTAAATTTTTTTAACGTACTGGCTTGTAGAAAAACTTTCCAGATGCAGTCAGGATTAAGAACTACTGTCTCCTGCCAAATTTGTAGTTCTTGTTCTTCTCCCTTTCTTCAGTGTCTCTAGATAAGAGTTACCATTTTTTGACAAGTTTGTTTCCTATTTGTTCATTCATTCAGTGGGTTCACAGTCATGCTGAATTGGGGGCATTATTTTTATTTGACTGTTTTGCCTCAATTTTCGTTACCAGGTAGAGTTTAAATGGGTAAAATATGGCTTATTCTGGATAGTATACAAGATTGCAGTCCAGTGGAATGTTAAATTAATGCAAATGTGATCACATCTTATTTTAATAATTGCTTCTGAGACAAAATTTTGCAAAATCCAGGGTCAACTTTTTCTTTTAGCTGATCTCACATTTAATCACTACACAGTAGATACAACGAACATAACCTGGATTCCACTGTAAATTGTCTTCTAGGTGTATTCTAGGTGTATTATTGCAGAGTGCAGATAAACTTGTTCAAAAATACTTCATTTGGCTATTTTTCAGAAACCTTTTTATAATTTTATGATGACAAAACTTCACAGTACATAGCATTTTTAATTAGCTTCTTTATTTTTTAACATGAGAGCATGCTAAATTCAATGAGGTCATCAGTTTCAAATAATGGAGTCAAATTAAATTTAATGAAAGCTAATAGTCATATCCATACTCATGAGAGAATGATTGTAGAGACATCATGACTTTCAGTGAAATAGTAGGTCATCCTCAATTCTTCCTCCTCTCTCAAACCCCACACCAAGCTAAGTCAATTCTCCTTTCAGGACTTCTAGTTTTGTCCCCAGTGTTCTATTGCCTCTGTAATTTCTTTCATTATCCACAATTATTTCTCACCTCAGCTTTTGCAAAGGCATCTAACTTGTCACCTCACACTAGGCTGACCCTCTTATATTCATTCCCTGAACCACTACCAGAGTGGTTCCTCAAACAAAACCTGATCAAGTCACCCCCTTGTAAAAGCTCCCCAGGATCCCTCATATCTCTATGATGAGACTCAAAACTCCTTAGCATGGCAAACAAAGGCCTGCTATAAATTACTGTCTAAATTTCTTGGGCCTCATCTCCTTCACTTGGTACCACATACTTTCAGTCCAAGTACACCAAATTCTCACTCTTCCTTCCCTGCTTTTCATGCTGCTACCGCTTTCCAACACCCACTTCTTCCATTACATCTGGTGAGCTTACCCCATTCCAGATGCAGCACAAATATTGCCTCCCTGTTGAAAAATTCCCCACTTCTCTCTTTTCAGTGTAAAAATACTATGCAGATTGATTTCTATAAAAAAATTTCCCTGTGAGACACTGAAGATACAAAATTGATAGGATTAGAAGGTAATGGTTAAAAGATTGCGGAGTCAGAGCTGAATTTGAAACCTAATTTCTTGGACATAATAACTGTGTCATTTGGGGAATGTTACTTAGGTACATTGTATCAGTTTCCTCATTTATAAAATAAAATTATATCTACCGGAAAAGGTGGTTGTGAGGATTTAATGAAATCACATATTTGGAAGAATTTAACACAGTGCCCAGAACACAGTAAACTCTGAATAGATAATAGTGATTGTCATTTTTTAAAATATTTATTTATTTATTTATTTATTTATTTTTGGCTGTGTTAGGTCTTCATTGCTACGCATGGGCTTTCTCTAGTTGTGGCGAGCAGGGGCCACTCTTCACTGCGATGCGCCGGCTTCTCGTTGTGGTGGCCTCCCCTGCTGTGGAGCATGGGCTCTAGGCACGCAGGCTTCAGTAGTTGTGGCGCACAGGCTTAGTTGCTCCGCGGCATGTGGGATCTTCCCGGACCAGGGATCGAACCCCTGTCCCCTGCATTGGCAGGCAGATTCTTAACCACTGCGCCACCAGGGAAGTCCCATGATTGTCATTTTCATTATTACTGATTGATTATATTTTTATGTGGAAAAGGTTAGGTGTTGAAGAGAAAAAGGCATACTTCTTCTAATTAGGTAAGAGAAAAATAGAAGAGAATGGGTATCAATGCACATGTATGTGGATTACAAATTAAAATCCCTACCCCATTTTCCTTACCAATATGTAGATTTGTAAATAAGAAATCAATATGTATAAGAACTCTAAAAAATCTAGAACTGGGCTTCCCTGGTGGCGCAGTGGTTGAGAATCTGCCTGCCAATGCAGGGGACACGGGTTCGAGCCCTGGTCTGGGAAGATCCCACATGCCACAGAGCAACTGGGCCTGTGAGCCACAATTACTGAGCCTGTGCGTCTGGAGCCTGTGCTCCGCAACAAGAGAGGCCGCGATGGTGAGAGGCCCGCGCACCGCGATGAAGAGTGGTCCCCACTTGCCGCAACTAGAGAAAGCCCTCGCACAGAAACGAAGACTCAACACAGTCATAAATAAATAAATAAATAAATAAATAAATAAATAAATAAATAAATAAAAGAACGTGAATTTCTTTAAAAAAAAAAAATCTAGAACTATCTATTACTATAAAATTGCATTAAAATGGCATCCATCTAAAATTCCATATATGCAGTTGACCCTTGAACAATACAGGTTTGAACTGCATGGGTCCACTTACAGGTGAATTTTTTTTCGATAGAAAATACTACAGTATTACATGATCTGTGGTTGGTTGAATCCATGGAGGCAGAACCACAGACATGGAGGAACCACAGGTACAGAGGAACTGTGTATATGAAGGGCCGACTATAAGTTATACTTGGAAGATAAGCCACCTTGGCTAGTTTTGAAAACCTATGGGCTTAAGACCGTGAGAACCAGAGGGCTACAGGAAACCAAGACTCTGCTCCAGACAGAAAATCAATAAAGAAAAAGTGGTCTCAAATGACACAATAGACCAGATGAACTTAACAGAAATCTATACAACATTCCATCCAAAAATAGCAGAATACACATTCTTTTTGAGTGCACATGAAACATTCTCCAGGATACATGACATGCTAGACCACAAAACAAGTGGCCTAAATAAACTTAAGAAGACTGAAACCATATCAAGCATCTTTTCTGACCACAACAGTGTGAAATTAGGAAACAGTTACAGGAAGAAAACAGGAAAAAAAACATAAAAACATGGAAAATGAACAACGTGCTACCAAAAAAACCACTGAGTCAATGAAGGAATCAAAGAGGAAATCAAAAAATACTTTGAGATGAATGAAAATAGCAACACAACTTTCCAGAATCTATGGGACTCAGCAAAAAGAGTTCTAAGAGGGAAGTTTATAGTGATAAAGTCCTACATCAAGAAAGAAAAATCCCCCCCAAAAAAAACTTAATAAATAAAATCTTAAATAAATCTTAAATCTTCCAAAGTTAGTGGAAGGAAGGAAACAATAAAGATCAGAGCAAAAATAAATGAAATATAGATTAAAAAAAAGGAATAAAGAAGATCAACAAAACTAAGAGTGCGTTTTTGAAAACATAAACCACATTGATAAAACTTGGGCCAGACTCATCAAGTAAAAAAGACAGAGGGCCCAAATTTAAAAAATTAGAAATGAAAGAGAAGTTACAACTGATATCACAGAAATACAATCATAAGAGACTACCATAAATAGTTATATGCCAACATATTGAACAATCTTGAAGAAGTGAATAAATTCCTGGAAACATACAATCTTCTAAGACTGAATCAGGAAGGAATAGAAGATCTGAATAGATCTATTACTATTAATGAAATTGAATCAGTAATCAAAAAACTCCCAGCAAACAAAAGTCCAGAACCAGACGGCTTCACAGGAAAATTTTATTAGCACTTAAAGAGGAGTTAACACCTGTCCTTCTCAAACCATTTCCAAAAACTGAAGAGGAAGGAACACTTCTGAATTCATTCTATGAGGCCAGCACTACCCTGATATCAAAACCAGACAAAGATACTACAAAAAAGAAAAATTAAAGGCTAATACCCCTGATGAATATAGATGCAAAAATCCTCAATAAAATATTAGCAAGCCAAATTCAACAATACATTAAAAACATCATACATCATGGTCAAGTGAGATTTATTCCAGGGATACAATATCTGCAAATCAATCAGTGTTAATACACCACATTAACAAAACAAAGGATGAAGATCACAGGGTGATCCCAATAGATGCAGAAAAAGCATTTGATAAAATTCAACATCCATTCATAATAAAAACTCTCAATGAAGTGAGTACAGAGGGAACATGATAAAGGCCATTTACAACAAACCTACAGCTAACATCACACTCAATAGTGAAAAGTTGAAAGCTTTTCCTCTAAGATTAGGAAAAGACAAGGAGGCCCACTCTTGCCACTTCTATTTAACATAGTATTAGAAGTCCTAGCCAAAGCAATCAGATAAGAAAAAGAAATAAGAGGAATCCACATTGGAAGGGAAGAGGTAAAACTGTCACTATTTGCAGATGATATGATAATATATATAGAAAACCCTAAAGGATCGTCCCCAAAACTATTAGAACTAATAAATTCAGTAAAGTTGCATGATAGGATACAAAGTTAATATACAGAAATCTGTTGCATTTCTATACATTAATAATGAACTATCAAAAAGAGAAATCAAGAAAACAACGCCATTTACAATTGAATCAAAAAGAATAAGATACCTAGGAATAAATTTAAGGAGGTAAAAGACCTGTACTCTGAAAACTGTAAGACACTGATGAAAGAAATTGAAGATGATACCACAAAATGGACAGATATTCTGTTTTCAAGGATTGGAAGAATTAATACTGTTAAAATGTCCATTCTACCCAAAGCAACTTACAGATTCAATGTAATACCTATCAAAATACCAAGGGCATTTTTCACAAATAATCCTAAAATTTGTATGGAAACACAATTGACCCCAAATGGCCAAAGCAATCTTGAGAAAGAAGAATGGAGCTGGAGGTCCCTGGCTTCAAACTATACTACAGAGCTATAATAATCAAAACAGTACAGTGCTGGCACAAAGACAGATCAATGGAACAGAACAGACAGCCCGGAAAAAAAACCATGCACAGAAGTCTATTAATCTATGACAAAGGAGGCAAGAATACACAATGGGGAAAATACAGTCTCTTCAATAAGTAGTGCTGGGAAAACTGGACAGCTACATGTAAAAGAATGAAACTAGAACATTTCTCACACCATATACAGATATAAACTCAAAATGGATGAAAGACCTAAATGTAAGACCGAAAACCATAAAACTCCTAGAAGAAAACACTGGTAGAAGACTCTTTGACATAAGTTATAGTAATATTTTTTGGATCTGTCTTCTCAGGCAAAGGAAACAAAAGCAAAAAATAAACAAATGGGACCTACTTTAACCTTAAACTCTTTTGCACAGCAAAGGAAACCATCAACAAAATTAAAAGACAACCTAGTGAATGGGAGAAAATATTTGCAAATACTATGTCCCATGAGGGTTAATATCCAAAATATAATAAACAGCTTATACAACTCAACTTAATAAAAAAAAAACATTAAAAAAACAGGCAGAAGACCTGAATAGGCATTTTTCCAAATAAGACATACAGATGGCCAACAGGCACAAGAAAAGATGCTCAACATCACCAACCATCAGGGAAATGTAAATCAAAACCACAATGAGATATCACCTCACACCTGTCAGAATGGCTATCATCAAAGACCAAATGTTAGGGAGGATGTGGAGAAAAGGGAACCCTAGTACACCTTTGGTGGGAATGTAGCAGGGTGCAGCCTCTATGGAAAGCAATATGGAGGTTCCTCAAAAAACTGTAAATAGAACTACCATATGATCCAGCAAATTCCACTGCTTGGTATATATATGCACTAATTCAAAGAGATACATGCACCCCAATGTTCATCGAAACATTATTTGCAGTAGCCAAGACATGAAAGCAGCCTAAGTGCCCATGGAGAGATGAAAGGATAAAAAAGATGTGATATTGTGAGATATATCTATATATTATATATATATTATATATATATATATTATATATATATATATAAAATGGAATATTGCTCATCCCCCCCAAAAAGGAATAAAATCTTGCCAATAGAAACAACATGGATTGACTTGGAGGATATTATGCTTAGTGAAATAAGTCAGACAGAGAAAGAAAATACTTTGTTTTATTTACATGTGGAATCTAAAAATCGAAACGAATGAACAAATATAACGAGAGAAACAGCCTCACAGATACTGAGAACAAACTAGTGGTTACAAGAGGAGAAGGGGTGGGGGGAGAGCAAAATAGGTGAAGGGGATTAAGAGGGATAAACTATTAATTGTAACATAAATAAGTCACAAGGATGTAATGTACAGCAGAGGGAATATAGTCAGTACAGCTATTTCATAATAATCTTGAATGGTGTGTAATCTATAAAAATACTGAATCACTATGTTGTATACCTGAAACTAATATAATACTGGAAGTCAACTATACTTCAATAAATTTTTAAAAACGTTTACTAAAATTGTCACTTCTTCTGATTATCTTAAATTGATACTTAGAAAGTACTGTGATCACCCAATATAGTTATCACACAAGATGACTGTTCAACTGGATTTTTCAAATCAATGAAAATAGCTCTTATGCATTAGATATAAAAAATAATCATAGCTTAGTGATTAGCCTGCAGTTTTCAATTTCAATTTGGTCTAAGTAATTCTAGTAATAATAATAACAATGAATTTTCCTAATAAACATAAATGTCAATTTTTAAAAATTTCCCTGGGAAAAATGCTCAAGTTTATTGTATTCCCCTACACGTATAAGTTCCATGAATATGCTGGTATACTACACTAGACAGAAATGATTCTAATGACTTGGTACAAAATAATATACTAATATTCTATATAAATAATATACTAACAATAACTATTACATATAGATATAATAGATAAATTCATCTTTGCTTTACAAAGGAACTTGCTACTGGATTTCCAATATGTTCCACTAGGTATAATTTTATATCTCTTTGAAGTTATGAAGTTCTTTGAGATCTGATTAAAAGCTCTAGAATTCTCTTTCCAGGAAAAAATCCACATTTACACATGGATCATATTTGGGATACACTCTTATGAACACATGGACTATGAAGTTTTTCATGAATTCCAAGTTAAAAAGCACTCCCCTAGTATATTTAGAAAGTAGCTTAATTGTCAGAAATTCAGTTTCCAAATCACTTTTCAGGGACATGAACAACATACAACAATTTGGCCAGCTAGGTCTAATTAAACAAAACAAAAAAAAACAGATAATTATGGAAGAGAAGAGACATCTTGGTGCCTTAAAAAGGCCTTTTAATAGATTTCATGGATGCTGGAGGCTGGAGGGGAGTCCATGTATCCCTCTGGTTTCACAGGACCGCCTGTCGCTAGGGTTTGCCTTGGAAAATCATCCTCAACTCACTCCTACTTCCACCCTTCCTTTACCTGGGGTAACATTTTGATTAAACAACAACCAGGTGATAAATATCTTTTGGTTGTACCCTTTTCCTATTTATTCATACTGTGAAAATCTTTAGCAGATGTGATTTGCTTGGGTGTTTCTTTCTCTCCAGAATACTTTTGCTTTTTGGATTTTATGATTCAGTAACAACCTTGTATCATGTATTAAAAATCAATTATTTATGCATTCATTTAACAAATACTCATAGAGCTCCTACTATATGCTTAGCACATGTAATGGGCGATCCAATGAGTAAAATCACAGTCTCATAAGGCTGACAGTCTAGTCAGAGAGATAAACTATAATCAAAGAGAATAGCATAAATAACTACAAGAGTCATAGTGCTATGCAGGAAAGGTACAAGGAGCTACAAAAGGATATGATTGCAATACTGGACAAGTCAGGAGCTCAGAAAAGGAACTGAACGTGCTGAAATTTAAAGAAAGAATGAGAGTTAACCAGGTGAGTAAGAGTAGAAAAGCACTCCTGTGCAAAGACCCATGTCCTCTCCTGTGCCTGGACTTGCTCTTGCTTTACTCAATTTGGTCTGTGCTTGGATGTTTGTATCTTGCTCAAACAGTCTGTGCAAAGGCCCCGTGGCTAGAGCAAACTAATTGGAGGTGTAGGTATAATTCATATTCCTCTTGCAACTACATACTTTTTTCACTCAGAGACTCAGGGACTCAAGGTGTCCCAAAGACTGAAAGTTTTCCTCTCCTGCATCTAGAGGTAGTTTGGCTGGAAGGAGGAGCTTTGGATCTGAGCATGAGAAGAGATGGCTACTACCAGCTGTGTACTTCTAGGCAAATCACACAATCATTCCCTTCTCGGGTCTTGGTGTTTTCACTAGGATAATCCATATAGGAACATTTTAGCAAATATCTTTATCAGTTAGCTGTAAAGAAGACATATAAAGTGTAGTGGATGTAGGTAGTGGTGATAATTTCAGTAGTGGTGGTGGTATTCTTTTCTAAAACTCCATCCTGCTCAGTGTTTTCCATAAAGTGATTACCTGGCAGCCACAGAGCTTCTGCTATGTGGCAAGGGCTAGGAGCCATTGCCATTGCCTTGTGTGTGCTGGGGGAGGGACTGTGGTCTTTAAGTTCAGGTAAAAGAGCTACAGCTAGGAATTTGCAGAGCATTTTAAAGAAAAGCAAAACTTATTGAAAAAAATCATGCAGAAAACAATCAAGACGTACTTTGAACAAATTTAATTCTTAGGCCAAGGTTTGAGCAAGACACATATTTGAGCACAGATGAAATTGAGTAAGGCAAGAGCGAGTTAGGACATAGAAGAGGATTCTCGCTGGACCAACGCAGCATCTCTTCCCCTACGCTGACCTGTAAGGATTATCCTGAGTGCCAAGGAGTGAAGAGTCACCCCAGCACCCAGCTTATGTTCTTAGCGTGCAGAACATATACAGGGAGTAAACTCTGCCTTGGTCTCATTTCAAAAGAGGGTTCCAGACATTCCCAGCAAGTCATTTTTTTGCCTTTATAAACTCGTGAGTAAAACAAATTCTTACAAAGAGATCCCTCTGCTTGGTAAATCCTTCCTGACTATTGTCTAAAACTAGGGTGTGAAGACTGAACACAATCAGTTAATTCTGTCACTCAACTGAATTCCGTCTTGATTTCTGTTTGGTAACCTATGTGTTACCTTATATTACATCTCGTTAGATCCTCATGTTCTCAACCAAACTTCCAGAGTAAGTTACGTATTTAAAGCCAAAGCAAATCAGAACTATTTTGACTGAGCCAACTTCTCCCAACGTTTACTGATACACTGCTTTCTAACCCATACCCAGCATTGTCTCACTCACTAATGGGGTGAATGTGAACTCAACCCAGTGGTCTATGTTAAGCTGTTTCACCTTCCAGCTGAACAATGCTCCCCTTTAAGAAGTATCAGAGAACCAAAATTGCTAGACGAGACCTGACTCAACTTGTTTCTCTGTTGTAGCATAAGATTAAAGCATTTTTTCACCTGCTTCCCCCAACCTCCACCCTTTTTTAATCCTCTATCCGGCTGATTCATAACAGCTGTTAAATAACTAGACATTTAGGTAAAGGCAAACTGAACCTGTAAATCAATGTGTGTGATATAATAACCAACTCTTTCCGGCACAGCTTGCTCGTACTGTCTTGGTTTGCTTTTCTTATGCTGATTTCAGCTGCAGCATCTGCGTGAAGGGGTTTAGCACAATTGTAAATACTAATCTCCAGGCTGCTAATGTCATTATGGAAATGGGTATAAGTAAATGAAACTCACAGTACATTCCTAGACATGCGATGGGAAATTTTGAAGACATATTTTTCCTCCAAGATGTTGCAGTCCTCCTGAGTGGAATATTTGTTAGGATCGTCTTGCTTGTAAACTACAGAAGCCAACATCAGAGCTAGTTTCAGCAGAGTAGGTAAATTACAATGGTACAGGATGTCTCATCAACCCAGTGGCAGGGATGTAGTGGGGCCTCAGAAGGGAACTGACACCAGAACCTGGAAGGCCATAAAGATTTTCTTTCCATTTCATCTCTTTTAGTCCAACTGTTCATTCTTTTTGCTCTGCATTCACTAGCTTCCTCTGTGTGGCAGACATTGGCTGTTTGTTTGGCAAATCTATTGTCCTTCTCTTCTAGGGACACATCTAGACCACATTTCCCATTACGTATAGCCACCTACTCAATTCTGGCCTTCATTTTGAAGCCTGGCCCATAAGAAGCTCCTGTACAATTCTCTTGTCTCTCTCTCTCTCCCCATCTGCTGGCAGAATGAATGAAGAACTTAGAGCAAGGTGAGAGCCACAGGATAAAAGGATCTCAAGCCCTGAATAACTGCATGCCCCTCCCGCCTCCTATTAACCCCTCCCCCCAACTACCATGGACTGGATGTGACTGAGAAACAAAGTTCTATCCTGTTAAATTCTATTCCATTCTGTTAAGCTGTTGAGATTTGGGGATTTATCTTTTAAAGCAGCTAGTATCACTCAAAGTCTCCTTTGCTGTTTTGGAAAATTCCCAACCTGCAGTTTCAGAGCATATATTTTACAAATACAGCCCCCCAAATAAGGAAGAAGTCTTCTCTCCACTGGTTTTAATTCCACATTTTCAGGAATCAGACTGATTGAACCAATGGGCCAATTCCTACCCTTGATACAATCAACTTTAATGAGGGAGGTAGGGACTTCCTTGGCGGCGCAGTGGTTAAGAATCCGCCTGCTAATGCAGGGGACACGGGTTCGAGCCCTGGTCCGGGAAGATCCCACACGCCACAGAGCAACTAAGCCTGTGCACCACAACTACTGAGCCCACGTGCCACAACTACTGAAGCCTGTGTGCCTAGAGCCCGTGCTCCGCAACAAGAGAAGCCACCACAATGAGAAGCCTGCACACTGCAACGAAGAGTAACCCCCACTCACCACAACTAGAGAAAGCCCGCGTGCAGCAATGACCCAATGCAGCCAAAAAAATAATCAATTTTTTAAAAAAAGAATTTATGTTTAAAAAAAAAAATGAGGGAGGTGGGGTTGTCATGTGCAAAATGGCCACTAGAGGGTTCACCATGTGAAGAGAATAAAACCAAGACAGATCTGAGTTCCTCTTCCAGCTCTGCTGCTAACTTGTTGGCTAGTGTTAATCAACACACTTAACTGTTTTGGGCATCAGTACCCACATATCAGAATGAGAGATTTAGACTGTCATCTCCAAGGTCTTCTGCAACTTTAATATAACCTGTAAAGCTTCCTATTATGCCTAGAAAACAACTCAACTCTTACACAATGAAATGAGAGTTTCCTTGAATTTTTTTGTGCTTAGCATAGAGATGCCCCAAATATCACAGGATCGTTTTTGCTGTTCCCAGACACCCTGTTTGGTGCCCTAATATCATGGGAATGCATAAAGGTACCATTCTAAAAGTTACTTCTATCAATACATTGTTTCTGAATACACTAATGGCTTTTTCTGCTGATCTTTCTTTAGGTTTTCATAGTTTCTGGGATTACAGTGTATTGATTAAAAGCACAGATGCCAAAGTCTGATTGCCTGGATTCAGATCCCAATTCCACCATTTACTAACTTTGTAATAGTTACCTTACAGAGTTATTGTAAGGATTTTTTAAAATTCACATTTATATGGCTCTAGTACAAAATGAATGCTTAATAAATATTTGCTGAAAAAATGAACTTATCTCTTTCTTTTGCAATTGTTTAAGTATCTGTCTATACCACTAGCCTTTAAGCACCTAAAAATCAGACACCCAGTTTCATTGAACTTCCTGTCATTCAGACCCTAGCCCAGGGTCTAGCATGTAATATCTGTTTAATAAGTATTTTTAAATGAATAAATGAAAATTTATTTATTTTAAATGAAAAATTATTTATTTATTTATAAATTTTTAATGAAAATTTATTTATTTTAAATGGTATTACATGGAATACTTAGTCTTACAAAAATACAAATGGTATGTATTTCTCTCATATTAAGGTCCTTCAATTAACTAATACTTATTAAGGATATCTCCTCTTTTGACAGAGGTGCATTCCTTTATGAATAGTCTAAGGTATGACATTCTTCTATCCCAGGGTTTCTAATATGTGGCTATTGATTAGAATTACTTGGGGGTCTGAGGAGCTCTTTAAACATACTGATGACTGGGTCCCACCCAGACTTATTGAATTGAAATGTTGGGGGTAGATCCTAGGCATCAAGCTATTTTTAATGCTCCCCAGGGAGCAGCCAGGGTTGAGAACCTCTCTTCTGGCCTATCTGCTCATGTTGCAGCCATTTATTAAGTATATGTGTTTTTCATTTTTGTAACTTAGATTTTTCACGCCTCTACTTGTTCAGCATGGTCTGTTAGGCACTATATTAATCAGATTTATCCAGAGAAACAGAATCAACAGGAGATGTATGTGAGAGATTGATTTATCTTAAAGAATTAGCTCATGTGATTGTAGAGACCTGGCAAGTTCAAAATCTGCAGGGTAGGCTGCAGGCTAGAGACCCAGGGAAGAGTTTGAGTCCAAAGGCAGTCTGCTGGCAGAACTCCTTTTTCTTCCCAAGAGATCAGTCTTTTTCAATTAAGCCTTTCAACTGATTGGATGAGTCCCACCCACATTTTGGAGGGTAATCTGCTTTCTCAAAGTCTACTGATTTAAATATTAATCTCATCTAAAAAATACCTTCTTAAGGAAACATCCAGAATGGTGTTTGACTAAATATCTGAGTGCCATGGCCTAGCCAAGTTGACACATAAAATTATCATGGGCACTTAGGACCTCAATTTTTGCCATTTCCTCTGCTTATTTAAAAGCAATTTCCAGTGACTCCATAGTGCTCCAACAGGGCTTGCTTTACAATAATCAATTTCTTTATGGTGGAGATTATGACTGCTGCTCTAGAAG
The DNA here is from genome assembly GCF_028021215.1 of Eschrichtius robustus. Lineage (NCBI taxonomy): Eukaryota > Metazoa > Chordata > Mammalia > Artiodactyla > Eschrichtiidae > Eschrichtius > Eschrichtius robustus. The sequence goes on from NC_090833.1 coordinate 70,802,126, forward strand.
AAGCAGGAGAAGCAAACCTGAAGTGGAAGGGTTAAAAGTCTAACTCAAAAGCCTAGCTCTCCACGGCCTGGGGAGGATTCTACATCAGCTGTCTTTGTCGCCAGAGCTCTCTTGTTTCACATTTGTCTCCCTGTGAATGTCTCTCAGAAAACTGAGCTACTATGTCTGTCAAATGAATATACACATTCATCTGCTCTTATGGGAATTACATCCAGGAAATCTAGATTAATCTCAGATCAAAACTGCCAGTGTAACCAACAGATTCTCTGCTGAAAATAGACACAATAACTGTATCAACACGTAGTTGTCCTTTTCAAAAATTTGATTCCAAAATTTGAACCTAATCAGAGTTCCTCAGTAAAGGCTTATAGGGTGTTTTCCTTGCTTGGATAAATGAAAATCCACTTTAGAATAAAAATTCCTTTACAATTTTACCTGTGATTTCAAAATTGAAATTATTTTGGAAAAGTACAATTGTTAAGCAGTGGCTTTTTCATCTAGGCTGTAGATTGAGTGGTCAGAATGTCAAAGGATCCAGATATCCAGAATTATTGGAAATGTGCCTGACTTATTTGACCCCAAGCATTTTAAGAGACTTTGTATAAAAAGTCTGCAAAACATGTTGTGTAGCCAACATTGCTTTCACACCAAAAACTCAAATTGGAATAGTTTTAGAATGAATTAGAGTTTTAAAATAGTCCATAATTTCTAGTTAATCCCTCATGTTTGCTAAACAATTTTTACATCTTTTGTATAAAGTGTCTGTATCACTGATTAAATTGGGTGATTTATAGATTGGTTAGTCCCATGAAATTTTAAGTGAATCTTTGAATAATAATTTCTGGTTTATGTATTCGTATGTTAAATCATGCATCATTTAGCTTTATAATTAAGCTAAATTACCAATAACATACTATTAATAATCCCACTAATTAAAATAATAATTACTGGCTTCAAAATTAGTAATACTATCCCAATCTACCCCAACAGCTTCTATTGCTAAAGGGGCATGCAGTGCCTACTCCAAACTAAAAGGATCACTCTTTTTCTGATTGACTAAAAATATACTTAAAATATTGAATCATAACCCTTTTTCACAAAATGAAAGTTTTGCATGGCCTGTCTTAGTTCAAAGTGAATTAAAATTAGGCATGTTTTGAAAGTCATCATTAGATTTGTGGGCAAGTTGACAGATTAGGAAACTACTGATTCCTTGGAGGAGTACTGCAAACTATGTGGTTGGAAATATAAAATTACTTACATCAGGTTTTCTCACACTACCTTAGAGTCGTAGATTTACATGGTGGTGGAATATAGCATAATATCTCAAGCAATGTGTCAAGATCACTTGTGAGATACATGGCAAACAATCTGTTATTATGACAGGAACCAAAAAAACAAAGCTATATGATTTGTGAAATTTTACCCTCCCTTCCTCCTCTGCCCCCATTTCTAAAGAGAAAGATTTCTTGCTCCCTGAATCAGCTTTTGGAACCTCTGCCTTTTGTTGTACAGAATGCAGGTAAAGGAGGGACTTGAAAATTAACAGAAGCAAGAGAAGCAAAGTTGATCTATATGATAAACAGCTGAGACAGAAAGCAGAGAGGAGAGGGATAAAAAGTTAATCAGACTGGGTTTGCGAGAGTTTTCAAGGGCAATAGGAAAAGAAAGATAATTAGGAATATCTGGAGATGTTTTTGGAAAAACTGAAAGTAATAGAGATGAGGAAAAAGGATTTATTTTAAGCATATTTCCTGTGGTTCATAAATGTCAACTCTTTTGGCATTTTAAAGAGAAGTGAAGAAGTTAAGTTGCTTCTCAATTATTTTGAATGCCAGACTGATGTTTCTCTGAAAAATTCCATGCAGAAAAGGAGCCACAGGGAGGCTCAGCTTTATTTAGGTTACATTACTAACGATAATAGTTTACATACTTCTAATAAACTGAAGTAACATTACTTTTATTCAGTTGCATGTTTCATAAGTGGGGAGAAAGAGGTAAAGTTAAAACTCTCTTGCCAGAAACAACATAGCCCATAGTGACCAGCTGGTATTAATGTACCATTATTAGATGTGGCAGTTTCAGTATACTGGAGAGCTTATAAATTGTAATTTTTTAAAATGTTACCCTCATATTGTTTATCTTACTGATGGAGGTTTCACACAGCTGATGTCAGAGTCAGAATTAGATCTCAAACTAAAAACAAATTCAGTATAATGCACCACGCTATGGACAGTTTTTTAAAAATTCAACAAAAACTTAGTTCCATTAACACTTCCTTCATTATCTTTTTATTCACCAGATATGCAGATATGTTAAAGGAAAATAACTTTCATAGTAGACAACTATTTTTATTGGCCTATTAAGTTACCATCAATCTTTATGTTAAACAATAATAACATTACTTGATTAAATATTAGTATTCTTATTCCTTGATATTTAAAAAGTACTCCAACTACCAGTAGCACAGGTATCTCCTGAGAGCTTTTAGAAATGCAGAATCTAAGACTCTGCTCCAGATGTACTGAATTGGAATCTGCATTTCACTTGATCTCCAGGTGATCTGTAATCATATTAGAGTTTGAGAAGCACTGTTCTAATTCATAGATGTTCTTCAAGTGTAATCAGTGACTACCTGTATCAGAATCATCCAGGATGTTTATAAAATATGCATTTCTGGATCCTATCTGAGATCTAGTGGGGCCTTTGAAAATAAATTCTTAATAATATTCTGTGAGATTGTGATGCACATTAAAGCTTGAGGAACAAAGTACTGTGCATTTTCGTGTATCAATATTTTGACCCATCTGCTACTCTATTTATATTCAGCTCTAAGCCTATAGCTACATGATTATTGGGTTTGCTGTACTTCTTGGGTTTGCTGTACTTCCTTGGTGCTTACTGGTACCCCATCCTTTCCGAGCCATCCAAGGCATAAGCGCATTACACTTGGAAACTCCTTCTGGCCTAGTCTTATTGGCTTTTCCCATATCTCTATTCAAATACTAGGGAAAAAGAGTTTTCTAAATCTTGAGGGTAAAAGTCCTTCCCAAAAGAATCACCTGGGAGACCATCTGTAGCTGATTCCTGAGGGTCTTTTACGGGAAGACATTTTTTTACTTCCAAAATATATTTTAAATTCATAATGTAGTACTAAATGCTTTCAACTTAGCTTAAGGGAAAGGGCAATGCAAGAGAAACTACAATACCTGCTTCTAGTGCCTTCTCTGCTACCTATTAGCTATTGGCCTTAGGCAAATTATATAATCTTTCTGAGCCTCCTTGCCTCACCTGTGAAATGAGGATAATGATACCTGCCTGAAGGTTGGGCACTGCTCCAGACTGTCCCTTGAGATCCCTTCCAACTCTGAGATCCATGATTCCATTATTCCGTCAAGTCAGCATATATCACAGTAATCACCATTTTGTGTTTCTACACTCTTGGATTCTTTCATCAGTTTTCCTCTCCAATCTGTCATCTCCTTGAAGTCACCCAGGTATACCTCTCCCTTACAACTATTTTAGTAAAAACAAATTTAGAACATTCTTATCAGAGAAATTTACTTTCACCATAAGTTTAAAATATGCCTCTATTTAAGATAATTAACCTGTCACAGTTAAAACACCATGTCTGTTAATTATGTACTCAAGTGGGTGTGGATAACGAGCCATACTTGAGAAATTTAATAGTTGTCACTTAATTTAACTACTCACTGAGCTCATCTAAAATACATGAGAACAAAATAGTAAGGTGGAGCCTCTAAGGTTTCACGTGCAGTAGGAACAACTCAGCAAACACATTAATGAATACAAAATCTGTAAAATTCAATGAGCCACTGGAACATACAAACTGAACAGATAATTTAAATTCCTGCCCATCAAAAATGACTTAATCTCATCTACATTTTCTGAGTTTAATAGGGCTAAATAAAACTCCGTATTCAGAACCTCTAACATTTTCCCAAGTAGAGTAGAAGGACAAGGTGCTTGTTGAGCTACAATGTGACTTGGATAAGTGACCACTTCTACTTTGAAGAATTCTTGTTAAACATTTCCTGAATGTTGCACTTAAGCATCTGTCATAGTGCTCTACTTATAAAAGACTTTGTTATACTGTTTCCTGTTATAGTTGTATCTTGATTTATAGACATATGGCTATATGATGTATTCATTAAGAGCGGAAGCATTGAAATCAGGCAGACCTGAATTTGAATCCTGGCTGACTTACTGGTTATGTAACATTGGGCAAATACTGAATATCTTGTTTTCTCACCTGCAATGATGTTAATAATACCTTCCTTCAGAGGATATTGAGGATTGAAGGAAATAAATTTACTTAAAAAATAGATTTATACAATCATGCATTTGCTCATTCATTTTGTCAACAAATGTTTATTATGTGCCTTCTATATGTCTTCTAGATTTCAGGAATGATATATTCCTGATATTTAGCAGAAAACTAGCCAGACAAGCCACTACCTTCAATGAGATGATATTGTAGTTGCCTGTAACAAATCCTGTCTCACAGTAATCATTGAACAGTTGATGATGATGATGATGACTGTTTTTATTATTAAAGGCATATTACTTTAACCCAAAATTAAATGTTAAACCCAAAATACCATTAAACATTTAAAATACACAGCAATAAATAGGTACATTGCTCATTGTTGACATCTCCCATACACATGTGCAGCTTTTCCAAACTCAGTTCCTATGTGAAGGGGCTAAATCCCTGAGGTACAGACAAGCAGACCTGAAATTGCATCAAAAGGAAGAATTTTAAATGAGCTTTAAAATTCAAGTAATATTGAAATTGCCCAGAAAAGCAGTATACGGTGATGCTTCAGAGCATGAACTCTATAGCCATTTTATTAGGTTTGAATCCTAACTCTGACACTTGCTAGCTTAATGACTTTGGATAAGTTACTTAATCTATCTCTGCTTCAGTTTTCTCATATGTAATATAGCAATAATAATAGTTGCTACCTCAAATAGTTGCTATGGATAGTAAATGAGTAAATCCATGTAAATCCTTTACAGTAGTGCCTGGCACAAAGTGAGGACAAAACAAGTGTTAAACAATGTTATTATTATTATTATTATTTTTTTTTTTGCCACAAAGCACTTATCATTGGCATATGGAGAGAAATATGTATGAGGAAACTAAAATGAACTTCCCCTGGATGGTATAGGGGAAATAATTCAAAACCCTGTACATATATCTATGTTTGGTCACCATCTGCTATATTTTCCAAATTGTTAATTTGAATATTAATATGTGTTACATGAGGAAAAAAAAGACTTCTAGAGGATGTTAATACAAGTTACATGAAGAAAAAATGAGTTTCATAATCCATAAATTTAAGAAGGGTTAGACAGCTTTCAAAGTTAGACAGCTTTCTTACTGCAGGACTTCTCAGAGCACTTAGTATGCTAATATGCAACATCATTTCCAAAAGAAGAATACAGTATTTCCCAAAATTATTTTACCAAGTTTTGAAGATTTCGTGTTAAAGGAAATAAAGTCTGGGAAACAACGATATGGGTGGGAGGGAGATTTATCCTGGAAGGTACATAAAATATCATCCTCAATTTACTCAACTGTTAAAAAAAAAAAGTGATTTAAAACTGGTCAGAAGGAAATAGGTAAAGGGGAATGGTCAGTGGTGTGCTGAAGCAAGCTCATACTGCCTTAGAGTCAAGGGTTAAATTTTCAGGAATGTTGAGAGACAGTTTTTAAACAGAGCCACTACTTTTTTCAGCTTTACTGAGGTATAATTGACGAGACCACAAGATATTTAAAGTGTACAATGTAATGATCTGATATACATATACACTGTGAAATGATTCCCCCCATTAAGTTAATAAACACAGCCAACAGCTCACATATTTATCTTTTTTTTTTTTGGTGAGAACATCTAAGCTCTATTCTCTTATATAATTTCTCTCTTGTATAATTTCAATTATACACAACTACAGTCACCATGTTTTACATTAGATCCTGAGACCTTATTCATCTCATAACTGAAAGTTTGTACCCTTTTACCATGCTCTTCCTATTTCCTCCACCCCTCAGCCACTGGCAATCACTTTTCTACTCTAAACAGAGCCATTATTAAAAAATAAACTATATAAACTTACAATTAAATATGTACAATTGAAAATGAACATCATAAATATTCAAAAGTAATCAGTTCCTAAATATTTTACTGCATTTTTTTATTATCTATGCTCTTGAGGTTATTTACATCTATTGTATCTGTATAGTAGAAATACTATATAGTGGTGCGGTATCCCACATATCTTTCCCACTCTGTTTGGTGACTTCATCTTGGTAGCTTGAAATCAGCCTTGATGAGAGTATTTATACCATGGAATTGTACAAATGCTATGGATCAGAGCTTGATTTATTGTTCTGTAGATTTTCTAGACTTAAGGATGTAATGGAGAAAATGTTAATAATGCAGATTAAACTTAAAAGCGTGTCAGGCCTGTAGTAGTTACACTGTAAATAACACAAAACAATTAAGGAAATCGTCTTTCAGTATTCAATGAATTGGGAGATTAGGTTTGACATAAATACACTGCCATGTGTAAAGTAGATAGCTAGTGGGAACCTGCTGTATGGCACACGGAGCTCGGTGCTCTGTGATGACCTAGATTGGTGGGATGGGGGGATGGGGAGGCCCAAGAGGGAGGGGATATATGTATACATATAGCTGATTCACTTCACTGTACAGCAGAAACTAACACAACATTGTAAAGCAATTATACTCCAAAAAAAAAAAACTATTATCTGATTCAGCAATGAAGTCACCAAAATCATTTACGGACTAATGAGTGAGATTCCAACATACATTGTCATTGCTTCACTTTCATCTTGTCCATTAGCATAAATGAATTAGCCTTGTTTTGTTAATGTGGTGCAAATGTTGATTAATTTGCAGATATTGAATTGTTTGTAGTTTTCTCTTATGATTGTTTATATCTCTGTGATAAGAAGCCATATTTTGGATTCAATAATAGGGACCCACAAGGGAGGCCTATAGATTAAAAAATAAACTTGTAAATACTAACTTAGAGTATTCATTCTGGAGTGAACTGAGAGATTGTCTGATCCACTGCAGATATTGACTAGCTTCACATTATACTTCCATTATGTGCTGTTGTTTTATCTTCAGGAAGATTAATGGACATCAGCAGTTTATTATGCTCTTTTCTTTTGCTTATGTCTAAAATTTTTATTTATAAAAGAGATGGAAAAAAATCTAACTAAATATTTCATAGAGAGGGCACATTAAGTTGTTTTTAGCCGTATTTGTCTACCTTAACGTTGGGCTTTGGACAGAGAGCTATCAGCTCATTTTGGAGTTGAAATTTAATGACAATTAACATTGGGTAAAAGTCTGCATATTTACATAGCTTCAAACCTTTTTTGCACTAGCTGAAATAATTTACAACATTCTTTTCATCTCTTACCATCCCCTCCAATCGAGAACTCATTTGCTCACTTCTCCCTTACCCAGATACCTCATGGACTTACATCAACGCTTAGGTTTCAGACACCACAGGGGACCTCACAAAATGTGAGCCCACAACAATTATTCTAACGCACAGTTTTATTGATGACTAATTTAACTATGGGAAAACCTGTCACTTGTCTTCCTCCATCTTCCCACCCACCTACCAGCAACACTTGCACATTCTCCTGTGTTAGTGATGTCTCGTGCATTTTCGCCACTGATAATCTTCCTATGAAATGTGTAGCAATGCTTCTCCTAACATTTCCCCCAACTTTCACTTTTATTCTAATATAACATGCTGAGATAAAATGTTTGCATTCTCTAAACAGGTTCCACAGCCCTGTACCTAGACTCTTACATTTATAGGAAATTAAAGTTGATGTTAGAGACCACCTGGTCTGTTGTTTTCAAAAGTGTATTACACAGGGTATTATTAGGCATTGGCAGAAAAGGGATTGCTTTACTGCAGGAATTCTGAGAGCTTTTAATGTGCTAATAGAGTTGTGATATTTTTAGAAGGTTAAGGAACATGGCATTTTCCAAATGCATGTGCTCGTGGAAACGTTTTTCCTGGAACACGCTTTAGGATCTGAGTTCCATGGAATATGACTTGAATTAATTCCATCCTTATACTACAGAAGGGGAAAATAAGATCTATAGAGAAGGAGCAACTCGCCCAGAATCCCTCAGATATATATGGTAGAATGAAGATTTATATGGTAGACTAGGACCCTTGAGTTCTTTTTCTTATACTCAAGTTTTCAATATCTTTGTGTGGGTCCAGCCACACCCCTTTCTTGGTTCTCGTAATAATCAATAGACCATATATAGCTAGTAAATCAGATACGGGTGAGACTCGGGTAAGAGTCGTTCTGAGGCAAAATTCCGCTCCAGCTGTGAACCCATGAGATCAGACAAGTTGTGTGCTTCCAAAACACAGCGGTAGAACAGGAATAGGATAGATATCCCCGTTCCAAAGGGGGAAATAGGAAAGAAGGAAGGGGTGATGGGTCCCAAGTAAGTTCCAAACCCAGCCAGGCAAACTTCATGAGATCTTAAGGCAGGAGAATGGCTCATTGCTCTGTTCTCCCGGCCCACTGGGGCAGATGGCCCACTTTCCAGACCCACTGGGGTGGTGGTCTTGCCCCCCAAAGCTCTGCTGGGCAGGGGTCGGCCCCACAGCTCTGAGAGGCCCCAGTTTGGGCAGAGGTTTTCTGGCCTGTTGAAAGCAAGGTGATGACCTCCCTTTTTGAAAACAAAGAGGCAACCCTGATGATTTCTGAGTCACTCTCGGGGTCAGTCTTCCTTTGTCTTCAAGAATAGCACATGTTTGCAGCCAAACAGCTCTACAGTCCTGTCCTATAAAATCCTAGGAATCTGACACCCTTCCTTAATTCCTTCCCATCTCTTTCCTCTTCAGTTCAAACTGGCAATTTTCCTGCTGGGGTAGCTGATTAAGTTCAGGGTTCATACCTACATCTCTTATCATACCATCATCTCCTATGCTTGGCCATGCCCTGAGTGTTCCCTTATGAATATACTTTCTCTTTTTTTGCAATATGGATAGGCTGAGAATTTTCCAAGTCTCAAAGTTCTAGTTCCTTTTTGCTTAATAATTCTGTCTTCAAGTCATGTCTCTCTTCCCAAATTTTACTATAAGCAGTCAGGTGGAGCCAAGTCACACCTTCGACACTTTGCTTAGAAATCACTTCCAAAAAGCACTAGAACATGAACACAACTCAGCCAAGTTCTTTGCCACTTTATAACAAAGACCTCCTTTCCTCCATTTTCCAATAACATGTCTGAGGCCTCATCAGAAAGGCCTTCACCATTCATTTTTCTGCCAAAATTCTGTCCATGATTACTTAGGTAGTCTCTAAGAGGACTGAGGCTTTGTCTACAACTCTCCTTTTTCTTTCTGAGCTCTCACCAGAATAGCCCTTAATGGTCCACTCACAGCACTGTAGGCTTTTCCTCGCCTCTACCCATTTACCCAGTTCCAAAAGCACTTCCACATTTTAGGTATTTGTTACAGCAGCACCCCAACTTCTTGGTACTAATTGCTGTCTTAGTTCAGGCTGCTGTAACAAAATACCATACAACGGGTGGCTTATTAACAACAGATATTTATTTCTCACAGTCCTTGAGGCTGAAAGTCCAAGATCATGGTATCAGCACAGACAGGTTCTGGTGAGAGCGTTCTTCCAGGTTGTAGACTACTGACTTCTTGTAATATCCTTATATGGTGGATAACAGAGAGAGAGAGACAGGAAGCAACCTCTCTCACTTGCTTCGTCCATGAAGTGCACATATCTTTTAGATCATATTTTTCAATTTTTGTCTGGGAAAATCAACAGACTATAGACATAAGATACAAGAAATTTAGCAATAACAAAAGACTTTCAACACATTTCATCGCGTACCTACAATATACCAGGCATTATACTAGGCCCTGGGGCTAAAACCACAAACCATACACAATCCTTGGCATCAGGGAATTTACTGTCTCATGAGGTACACCCACTAGTGAATAGGCAACAATGCAGTATAAGTATAGGGTGATGCAAAAGTACAGATGAGGGACAACAAATCCAGATTTAAAAAGGAGGAGCACAAGGAATATCTCACAGAGGAAGTGATATTCAAGACCCCTAAAAGATGAGTAGGTGAAGGTGAAAAGGGTTCAGCAAAGGGGTTCTAAACTAAAAGAACATCTTCAAAGCCCTGAGATTAAAGAGAACTTGACATGTTTGAGAAACTGATAGCATCTGAAGTACAAAGGGTAAGAGATGAGGCTAGAATGATAATGCTGCTAGATCACAAAAGGCCACGTAAGCCACATTAAGGATACAGGGTGTTACACAGATGGGCTTGGGAGCAACTGACATGTTTTAAGAAGAGCTGGGTGCAGAATGGAGAACTGATAAGAGGGAGTCAAGACAGGAGTCAAAGACTAGGTGGAAGGCTGTTGCAGTCATCCCAGGAAGAGATAATGATGACTACGCTAAGGAAGTAGCAGGGTGAACAGGGAGAAGCAAGGAGAGCTTATGAGGCGGACTAACAGGATTTGGTGGTTGGTATGTTGGGAGAGGTGAGACAAGCAAGGCAAGGATGAGCTGGGTAGATGATGGACCATTCACAAAATAAGGATCCCGGGGGAAGAGAATACTTGAAAGAGGGGAGATAAGAGTATATTAATAAGATATGTTAAGAGGAGACTGTTATGATACATCTCTTAAGTTAGCATTCTATATATAAAATGTATATTGAAAATGCATTTATGTCTCTGTCATACTGTCATACTATTGTCATACATCAGTAGGGAATATAATAGTAGAGAATTCCTTTTACATAATTTAGTAAAATTTGAAAATAATCTTTACTTCTTTCCTGGAAATTTATAGATTATTTCTAATCCTCAATTACTACTGTATTGTCCTGGCTCTCCTGGTTTTAAATATATTTTTGATATAATAAAAGAGAAACTAAAAGTCCAAAGTTATCAGACAGAAACAAATATAAATTGGAAGCTATATATGGACTAAAATTTCCAGGTATTGTATGCTTTTGTTTCATACTTCCAGATTGCTTTGTGCTCCTTTAAAAATATTTTTCTAACAGTTGGTAAAAATGCTCCACGTGGAATACCAACAATTACAGCAGCTGGTGTTTACAGCAAATGACAAGGCTGAATTAAACAATTATTATCTCCATTGCAGGATGGTCTATAAAAACAAAAAAACCCTTTTAAGAAAGAAAGTCACGAGGGTTTTAAAGGGTTTTAAAACCCTCCTGATTTTTAAAGGAGGGCCAACTGAATTTGTGTTCCTATCTGTTTGGAGCTATAGTACTAACCTTGAGATCAAAATAGAATGCTGCTAACATGGAAAAGTGACCTCAAAAATTATGCAAAAGTTTACACAGCTCATAGCAAAACATACTCTGATAATAAATTACAAATTCAATGTGCTAGCTAAATTGGCAAAAGTCTTAGGAATTTTTATATAAGAACTCTAGAAAATTCCTAGCTTTGAAAATCAGTAAGAATTCTTACCCTTTATAATCAAGGAAGGACACCATAAACAATAGAAATCCATTTTAAAAAGAAAAAAAAATCCCAAATTAAATAATTGCGTCTTCATTTATCATAGCTGTGCTTTGCTTATTTGCCCCCATTTTTGTTTTAAATAGCATCTCATAATATTTATTACCTTTTTAAAGTGAAAGTGGTAGAAAAAAAATAAAGCAAGGAATTCATATTCACTTCCTTCTGGTTGTATGGGAAGTACCTCCAGATACATGAGAAAGCTTACTGAATAGTGGAGAATGTATTTTCCTGATCAAAACACCTCAGAAGTATACAAGCACAAGATGCCAAATGCCATGCAGTTTCATATCAGCAGACATAGCAGATTTCCTACTTCTCTAGTCCTATGAAGTGTGTATAGCTCAACCATTTGTGTTTACAATTAGTTGGCAATCAAAACTTAATTATGGGTTTTAATATATTAAAGAACAACCAAAGCAGCCAGGAATATAAGATGCAGAAAGAAGAAAAATGCATTATTGTTATCCTATACTTGCTGCTACTTCTTCCTCTTGGTCATTTGCTAATTTACAGCTCAGGGCACCAATGTCATAGAGAGTAGTGTTCTAAAGTCTGTGGCAATCTCACCAGGCTAAAAGATAAAAAATTAAGAGTTCAGGACTTCAAAGACAGATACTGCTTAAAGGACCAATATTCTGAAGAAAAGCAAGCCCACCATGTTGCATGCATTTTACCACTAAAACATCTGCCAGCCCCTAAGCTGTGCACTGGTGATAGACAAAAATTAGAGTTCATATCCTGTTAAGGAGGTAGAATCTGGTAAATGCTCTAGGATTTCATTTAATATCCTTCAACTCTTAGGCCCTAGGAGTAACCACAAATTATAATCATACTAGTTTTCACAAATCCTGAAACATAACTTCAAATCAATTCAGTCCCTAATTGAATCAAGGTATCTTCCTGGTACTGTATCTACCACAATAAAATTAAAATCTCTTTGGAGGAAATTAATATCTCCTACAATTTTTCATAGACAATATCCAATATTCAATACAAAATCAACTGGCATACATGTATAAAGAATCAAATGATTAAAGGCCAAGAGCAAAAATAGGCAATGGCGATAAATCAATAATTAAGATTCTGAAGTTATCAAACACAGACTTAAAATAACCATGATTAATATTTTTAAGGAAAGAGGTTTAAAAAAAGGTAGAGAATTTCACCAGAGAACCAGAATCTACTAAAAAGGCATCCTATTGAAATTATAGAACTTAAAAATACAATAACCATAATTAAAAATTCAAATTCAAGAAATGGGTTTAATATCATAGATACCAGAATACAAGATTCAGAATAGAGTTTGACAGAAAATATCCAAATTGGTACCCACTGAGACCAAAAAAAGGAGAAAAAATATAGAAAAGAACATAAGAGACATCTGGGACTTAGAGAAAATATCTAACATATGTGTAACTGAACTTCCTAAAGGAGAAGAGAATAAATAACTGGCCAAAACTTTTACAAAACTATTGAAAGACACAAGAAATTTAAGAAACTCTTTGTACCCCAAGCAAGAGAACTACAAAGAAAACCATGCTTATATACATCATGATAAAACTACTGAAAGCCAAAAACAAAGAGAAAATCTTAAAAGCGCTCAGAGGAAAAAGACACATTACCTTCAAAAGAGTAACAAAAGACCAACAGCTGACTTCTCAGAATTTTCAACAGAAACACTGGAAACCAGAAGCAAATGAAATGGTATTTTTAAAGTGCTGAAAGAAGATAATTGCCAACTCAGGATTCTTTATTTAGGGAAAATAGCCTTCTAAAATGAAGATAAAATGAAAATGTTTTCAGACAAACAAAAACTTAGAGATTTTGTTGCTGCTATAGAAATACGTAATGGGGTTCTTCAAGCAAAAGGAAAATGATCCCAGATGGAAGGTCAATCATACAAGAAGAAAGAAAGAGCACAAGAAAGAATAGATAGATATGTAAACCTAAGTGAATAGTAACTGTGAAAATAATAGATAAAATAAAATAATTTCAAATTACAACTTGCAGTTTGAAAAATACTGCTCCTACCAGACTTTTGAGCTGTATATTCTAGCTGTTTGGCTGTGATGGAGATAAGCACAGGATACTGGGGAAGGACAGAGCATCTGTCCAGACATCTTGGAGACATAGGAGAGATTTTCCTGAGAAAGTAGTACTGGTGACTCCCCTTAATAAATTCTTTGTTCTTGAAAAATCAAATAGTCCATGGTTTCTTGAACATAGTTTACTGTTTCTTCACCAAGGATTTTGCTCATGCTATTCTTTCTGACTAAAATGCAAACATTACCTCTACCTCACCTCCCAATCTCCATATGTTCAAATCTTTCAGGTTTGAACTTCAGTGCCTCTGTAACTTTTAAGCCTTCCCTGGCCATGCATGACCAACCATCCCTGACACTCACCCCAATCCACACTGTAATAATCTCTGTCTTTCTTTTACAAAAGGCATGTGTGTTTATGCTGTCTTCCCTATTAAGATTTAGGTTCTTCAAGAATGTTCTATCTTTTTCATCATTATTTACCCTCCAATAAATATCTGTTGAATAAATGGATAAAGGATGGATGGACAGATGGATGGAGAAGCCTTTATGACCATTCTCCAGGTAAGTACAAATTTTGCTCTGATTTGGCACTTGCTTAACTATCAGTCAAGGTGCATCATGCCATTTTCTCTCCATCTCTGCTTTCTTCTGGTTTTAATCACACATTTTTTGGATCAACAAATGCTACAGCAGGAACATATCTGAGCTAGCAAAAACTCTCAGTAACTATTTTTGACCTTGAAGTCAGTTAGAAGGGTGCTATAAAAGGGGAAAGTGATAAAGTGATATTGTGATTTGCTGAGGAGGAAATATAAAAGTGTTTTTCAATACATTCAACTGGTTTATAATTTTCAGAGTAAAACATCAGCAAGTACATGCCCTTGAAATCAGTGTTTCTTCATGCTGCTTTATGTCTGGATCAGGACAGGAGAAAGTAAACAATATTCACAGTAAAATGAAAACAAAATATTGAGTTGTTCTTTTGTGCAATGCACTAGCCTGCGTGCAGATAGATGAAGTCTGTAAAAATAATCTATGTTCAGTCACGCACAGATAAAAATTGCCACTAACACCAGCAATTTAGAACAGAAACACTGCCTGAACCTTCACATGCCCAATGAAACAAACCTCCTCAACCAAACATATGTAGTGCTCTCAATATTTCTCTGGTAAATATTCAAGCAGATAATCTAGGAAAAGTCAGATTTGTGACACTTGATTTGCTAGTTAAAAGCATTAAAAAAGTGCCTGTTGTTTGGCATTTGTATATTAAGTGGGTTTTTCTATAGCCTTTAGAAGCAAAAACAACAAGAACAACTAGGCAGAATTGATAACATATCCCACGGACTTTAAGTGCCTTGAGCAGGTGTGACTAAATGTCTTCCTACTACCCATTCTCCACTTCTCCCTAACATTCATGATTTTGTTGGAGATCTCAAGGTGCTCAGCTTAAAACAAAACAAAACAAACAAAAACTACAGACATCTCACAGTCTTTCTTGAAGCTGAGGATAGGTCATGTGACATAGGTCTCGTCAATGAAATGTAAGCAGAAGTCAAGTGCAGATTTCTGCAATTTTTTTCCCTGGAATAAACACTACCATCTTCTTCTGTACTCCTGTCTGGAATATGAACTCAATGGCTAGTGCTGTAGCTGCAACAGCTGTCAGGTAACTTGAGGAAAAGGCCGAGAGAATTGCAAAGACCTCTATTCTGATCGCTCAAGGTGTGGAACCAATGTTAGTATGCTAGCAATTTCCAAACTAATGTGAGAAAAATAACACGTGTTTTTTAAACCAAAAAATTTAAGGTTATCAGTTACATTTGGCTGAAATTAAATCCCAGAATTAATCAAGGTGACTTCTTATCAATTTCTACCCACAAAAACCTAGTATATACTGTTTTCTCAACAAACCAGGAATGAATGAATGAGTGAATGAATAAATGAATGAACTAAGCAATCATATACTAAGCAATCATTCTACCATTCATGGCAACATGTATCTGAAATGCCTAGGAAAAAAGGAAGTGTGAAAAAAACAATACCAAATGCTATGGCAAGCAACATTATCCCATTTCAAAATAGACTACTGGCCACCATGAGTCATAGAATACACATGTGGACAAATCAAAAGTGGTCACTGTTCTAGCCAAGATCTGCCTGTGAGGCACAGATCCCTGTGACAGCCAGCTTCTTCCATAAGGAGGCACTAAAACTTTGGAATCAGACCTGTTAGAATTAACTGCTTTTCAACGATCACCTAGATCAGAAATGGAGAGGGCATTAATCCTGCCAGTGGAGAAAATCAGTAGAATCAATCTTAGACCAATGGGGAATGCAGGAGCAGAGGAATACAATGCGGGGCGGTGGGCGGGCTCTTTCAGGAAGGTCTCCAAGCAATATGCCAAGATTGACAGATAAGGAAATGAATTTTCTCTCCTACTGTATTCAAGAACTTTTTGTGTCAAAGACGTTTGACTCCACTGTTCAATTTTTGACTTCAGAAACATGAAAAGTAGTTCTGCATTATAGAAACTCAGGGACTCCTCTCCACCCTGCTACCTAAAGTGTAGCTCCTGCACCAACAGCATTAGCATCAACTGGGAGCTTGAAGAAATGCAGGCGTTTGGGCCGCAACTTAGACTATTGAATCAAGTGCTTCTTTTGCAAATTAAAATTTGAGATATACTCTGCTAGAAGGCTTGCTAAAATATTGTCTGTCTTGATGTTTGAGTAGTTATTTAACTATATTTAAGTCAGTTCAGACAGTAAAAATTCATTTCCCCTTTGGTTTATAAATCCTCTCATTAATAATTTATTCAGGGATTATAACTTCTCTAAGTCCCAGGTATCAAATAATTTTTTAGAATGTTTCTCACACAACTTTTTCTTTTCCATACCATTTTATTAAATGGTTACGTTAAAAAAATAATCTTGAGATAAACTGATCCCTCCCCCCTTCCCCTGGAGGTTGGGAGAGAGACGTCATTCACCAGGAATTACATTTACTAAATCTAGAAATTGGTCCTTTTAGTAATCCTTTTGTTATTTACTTCAAGGTGAGGTTTTGACTGTGTCATTTAAGAGCCTACAAAGCCCTTGGGAATCTGAATCATCCTTTTCTCCCTTTTGCCATTATACTTTCACTTGTAGGGAAACTCTAAATGAATGGCATGAGGAAAGGCCAAGTGACTTGGCTGGAAAGCAGAAGATTCGTTTTTACAAATCAGACACTCTTACAGAAGATGAATTATACTGAGGTTAGGAAATTAGAACTCTTTCTGCCGACCCAGCCTATTCCAGAAATGATACAACTGTGAGTAAAGTCACTGTCTCTACATTTCTTCAAAGGAAGATGTCAGGGTGGGCACAGGGTAGTTAATTAAACAAGGGCTCACTCCTTCTGCCCACAGATATGCACATTCCTTGGGCAGAGTGGTTGCAGTTTTTAACATTACAGCCAGATGTGCAGAGAAATACCGTTTCTTTATTTTCTCTGTAACCTATTGGATTTTCCTTTATATCTATCAGAGGGAGGCTTTAGTTCAACCTCATAAATTAAGTCTGACACAATAAATAGTGTATTAAGTTAAATGCTTAATCTCTTTCAAATAAAAGGCTTGGTCCTGCATGTTCTGCCTCTACCCAGGCCCTCTTCAAGAAGGCCCTGGATGAATGGATGCATACTTTGTGTTGTCCTCGCCTTTCTTTTCTGAGGAGTGGATACTGTCTGGTGTCTCTCAGGAACCACCAGGTGTGACTGGTTCCATCCCTGAGCTTGCAGGTATCTGTTGCTAAACTTTGCAGCAGACATAGCCTGGAGTCCCTCTCTCAGTTTAGTCACATTCTACTATTCCTGAGTGATTTGGCCCTACCATGGGTCACCCTAGTAGAGCAGACCCCTCTAAGGCTCTGGCATGTTCTCCATATATGTCTTGGCCTAGTCTACCCAACCCACATCCTCTATCACAGTCACTGGATGTCTTGCCTCAGGGACCTATGGTAGACCCACTACCCACAATTCAGCTTTCTTCAGCATCTGCCAAGGGACGTGCAGGTACCCGTTGAGTTCCTTATCTGCCTCCCTTGCTACCATCTGCCAATGAGATATGCCATTGCCCTTGGCCATGATGGAAGTAGATGCTAGTGGGGACAGAATTCTACAAAGCTGACATAGAGGACAGGTATGGAAAGAACACAAAAGCCTTGTGTTCTGTCTTCTCCCTCTGCTTCTCTCTCCTCTTCTCTCAAATCTCTGGCTTTCCAATTCCTCTACACCAGTGCTACTCAAACAGATGCCAAGCTATGGACCGTTAATGGCCCACACCAAGACATGCACAGAAATTGAGAGTAAAGTTTCTGACACTCTTAATAGCAATTTGGCAGAGTAATTTTATATCTATTAAATCTAATAAAAATGTAGGGCTTTGTTTTTCTATTTGTTATTTCTCATAATTCATTTTTATTATGTTTTTTAAAATTATAGGTGCAAGGTGTATTGGAAAATTTTAAAATGTGGTTCTTCCTCATGGTGAATTTGAGAGGTACTAAAACTCATCATATGTACTTTTATGAAGCAAGTTTCATGCCTAGAATCATGGAAAGGGCATCCTCTCTATGCTGTGTGAGAAATATGAGATGAGTCCACCAGACTTGAGCCTGGATATGCTAAAGAGATTTATGACATCGTTTTTCTTGACAAAGCCTAGCTTTTGTGCTTATTTTAATTTGTAGATGCGAACTAAAATCTAATTTGATAGTCAAAGCTGAGCAGATTCCCTGTGTTCTGTTGGGGATGGTGTTCTGATACCCTTCACCTAAAGCACTGAAACCCATTGTTTCAAGGAGTAAGAAACCCCAGAGCAATGTGATCTACAGGATAAGGAGAAGATATATCAAAGGAAATGTTATCCTGAGGTTGCTGATGTAAAAAGGGTTGGTTGGAGAATGACTCTATTTCAAGAAAATCTGAAAAGAATGTTTTTCATAATCTTAAAAAAGCCCAAATAAGCAATCAATATAATGCGTCCTATGTGCTCCTGTTCTTTGCAAGAGAAGAAAATCTCCAGCAAACCATCAGCATTCAAGTACACTTTGCAATTGGGTCTCGATCTTTTCCAGTCTAAAGACCAATGAAAAGAATTTGTAGACCACATGTGAACAACATAAATTGAATGCTGTTCCCTAGAGAAAGCGTGCACAAGCTGGGATGCCTGAAGCAGTGCTGGCTTTAAGTGGGTGAGTATTATTACTATTAATATTTAATTAAGTTTCTGGCTGAGCATCCTGCTGAAAGGATCTCTAAAAACTAACCTAACATCATTACTCTAACAAAGTAAGACCTAAATTGGGAAACAGGAGAAAGCTACAGTGATTTCTCATCATACTGAACTACCTTAGACATAATGTTGAATCTCCTTGGAGTTAGTTTCCAAAATACTGGGTTGGCCAAAAAGTTCATTTGGGTTTTTCCATAAGATCTTAACAGAAAAACCGGAACAAACTTTTTGGCCAACCTAATACAAGTTCCTTTGTCACCACCCAATTGAAGAAAAGCTAAATTGTGCTTGAACATAATTGTCTTGAGATTGTATTATGTCCCACAGCTTCTCTGCGAGAGCCTTTTTTCTCTGCTCCTTACTTCACCACTTCTTCAAGGACCCAAATTCCTTCAATGTGTCTGCCAGACTTGATCTTAACTCCAACCAAAACGGGGAGGATCTGATGTGATTTATCTACCCAAGTTGATAGATTAACCAATTACACTTTAGTGTGACTGTCAGTCTATATACTACTCAAGGAGTATTTGCATCTCTACTTTCTGACTTTGGTTATAATTGTAGACGTTGGACAACTGCAAGTCACACTAGGTTTATCTCATTTGAGGAAAATCTGTAGTCTCCCAGATGGACCTCTGCTTCCTGAATGGAATCCATGCTTTAAGTGATGCAGGTAAAAGGGCAGTGTCCTTCCTCACCAGCTTCTGGAACCAGGCATGGCTGTGGCCCTCTTGCCTTTGAAGATGAAATTCCTCATCATAGTTAATATATTAAAATATATTCACATTATAGATTAAATATATCATATGTAATTATGTCAACTAAATTCAGTTGCAACAGACTCATTGATACACTTTCAAATTTTGTAGGAATTTATTTCATTTGGTAGTTTTATTTATTTAAATGTTTGTATACACGTTATATATAAATATATGTTTTTACTTATTTATTTCAGTTTGGTAGCTTTCTTGTTTTGGTGTCAATTTGTTTTTAGCTCTCAAATATTTGTATTAGTTGTCTTGGCCCAGGTTCCTCAGAAGCAGAATCTGAGATGAGGAATCAGGTATGGGTGTTTTATTATGGAAATACTTCCAGGAGTTACAAGAAGTAGGTGGGGACAAAACAGGAAAGAGAAAGAAGCCAAGCAGGGGTGTGATTTCAGATGAAGTCCCAGCCTCAGCCTGATCCTGTGGGGAGCTCTGGAACATCACACAGCAAGGTTTGTCCTACGTTTTGAGGCAAAGGAGCTGGGCTCCTGATGTGAGGGTACAACCTCACATCAGTCAGTTATTGGCTGGCGGCCAGTGAATAGGAATATTCCCATGCACTTCCCTTACTGGTAAGGCAGCTATGTGCCCAAGGACAGTCCTCTGACAGAAACAACAGAGCCTTTAGCAGCAAAGAATACAGTGGCTGGGGGACAGGAGCACAGTGCTGGTGAAATGGATTGGGGAGAGGGGCATCTGGCCAGGAAAAACAGTGTCCGGCACAACAGGCTTTGAAAAGATCACAAGCACCATGCCTGGAGCACCTAAAACATGAAATAAGCCTTGAAATCCAGATGGCTTCTGGCATATCATAGGTCTGCCAAGAAGTCTCCCCCTTCCTCTGTCCAATCTAACCCCATCTTTATGTTCTCCTTTCTTCCTTTAGCCCAAGACCTAAGCGTTGTTCATGGTGTCTGGTACACTTAAGGAATCCGTTATGTCTCCAGAATTAAACAGAGCAGAAGAGTGTTTTAGCATCCTATCTGGTAAAATGAAAGGAACAATTTTTTCAATGATTCATCTAATTTCATTGTTATAATTTCATATTTGCCCATCTTATTTTCTGATTGGTTCTTACTCAACAATGGTTTCCAATATTTAGCCTCAAGTGTTCTCTCTTATTTAATGATCTAAATCCAACTCAAGAGATACAAAGATCCTTTTTATAATATGATGCTTACACTCTAATTGACTTTTTTTCA
This sequence comes from Eschrichtius robustus, assembly GCF_028021215.1. Lineage (NCBI taxonomy): Eukaryota > Metazoa > Chordata > Mammalia > Artiodactyla > Eschrichtiidae > Eschrichtius > Eschrichtius robustus. The sequence continues at coordinate 70,823,053 of NC_090833.1, forward strand.
AGTATAGTTTTCAGGTACATAGGTAAAGCTTTATACTTCAGAATGTAGAAGAATGTCAGAGACTGTTCCATGAAGGGAGGGATACTCTATAGTAAAAACTTTTTGAAAACCCCGGCCCCAGATAGGAATGGTGATCTTGGCAAAAGCACTGCAAGCGTGAAAAGCAAATCTGAATCTGGAATTCGTATCTATTCCATGAGGCCATATCTCTGCCTTCTCCAAGTGGCTAGCTATTTTCCCTAGAAATAATGATATATCAGGGGCTTACTGTTGGCCTCTGTGCTACAACAATGGCCATAGCCAGATCAGCCTTGGTGATGTGAATTCTATGTTGTTGAGGTCATACATAGCCATATTCCTACTATTATAGAAGTTCTGTGGTTCTTCACTCCCACTTTGAGTTGGGAGTTCAAGACTCTAAACTTATTGTTTTCTTTTTATAAGGTCTCTAACACAATCAAGTGCAGTTAACACACTCCATAATTTTTCTAATCATCATGTAACCTCTACTTGATCACTCAGAACCTTATTCTCCATCAGCTCACCATCTCACACTGTCACCAGTTATAATTTGAGGAATCATGACACTATTACATGCCACCCATTACCAGGGTTCAATTTCTACTTAACAAGGAGGTCATTCATGTGTTCATAAAATATGTGAGCAACCCTAGTTTTAGAGTCCCCTCCAGAAGGTCTGTTTTCTGAGTTCTAGCAAAAGAACAAGGCACAAAGCAGGGCAAAGAAGATGGATAATGAAGTTGGGGGGACAGCGAGGGTTGATGAGATAGGATGTTTAAAAAGGGTCTATAACCCAAAACAGGGATTATTACTAACTTTATTTCAAGAACTCCTTTATGCAGTTGTATTAAGCTTTGCAAAAGTTAAAGAAGATAAATACTGAAATCCATGGAAACCTAACCCTTTGAAAACTTATTTATATTAAGGACTTTGCATTTGTTCGGTCATATATATATGTTCTTTCTAACATCTGCTTCTTTTTTGCTATAGTTCTAGCTTTTGGCCTGTGTTTCATCAATATCATATCAATTTGATTTAATGTTTGGTTTCACCACTAGATTAATAGCCCCATAGAGCGACCACTGCAGAAGTCTCTGCAGAAGTCTCAGGTGTTAGTACCCATGACCACAAAAACTGTATACCCAGGAGCTATTTATTTGAGGCTCTAGGACAAGCTCCACACAAATACCTAATCCCCTAGTTTTCTTAAAATTGTTTTCCACCATGTTGTGGGATGCTGCTTGGCCTAACATGACGGGGCATGACATAATAGGTGTCAGGAGAATCAGGAAAATGTAGGAGGAAATTTGTCAATGAAAAGAAAAACAAAACCATAAAGATTTCTGCCAGATCCTTCATTTCAGACTTGCTGGAAACTCAGAGCTACCATTATGGGCTTTGGTAGTCAAAGCAAACTTTGAGTGGTGCTAAGAAACCTTTGACATGTGTGAACTGGCAGCCTGTATTACTTCTGATTCAGCATAATTTCTTGAGCTGCTTGGCATGTTTGTTAGGGATTATGAAGCACAAAATCTCATGTCTTTTTTAAAAGAGAAAAGAGCCTATTTAGTGATTGTGACAACTGACAAGATTAAGAAGCCTGGCACTTAGCAGTCATTGGCCAAAGCTGGCAGCTCAGGACCTTGGAAGGTGGGAGTAGAGATTTCAGAGCCCAGGTGTTCCCATGATGCTAACATGCAGACCTCTACTTAGGGAAATCACAGTTCTACTCTACTCACATGCCATTGCCTTGCTGGGGATGGTTCCTTCTTGGCTTCTCTAGATCAGGATTAGATGCCAGTGTTTAGCACCACCTAGAAATCCACAGTATAAGTGGTCAGTTGACATGATCAGTGAAAAAAAAAAAATGTTCTCCAAAAACAGGGATATGGCTCAGTTCTTCTAAATTTTAAACTTGCTATCTTTCACGATCCTAATTAAAGCCATAACCCAACCATCCAATTCACAAGTGAATTGCAGAGATAGGGCATAAGTATGCAGTTGGAGGAGTATAAGTCCTCCGGAAAGTGTTCCCTACTATAAAACACTGCATACCATACCAGGCCTTACCATTCCATATTACATCCTGTCAAATTTCCTGGCTAGTCAAGAGAAGAGGGGAGGAAGGTAGAGCTTTAATCACTAGCTTGGCTTTACCCCCAAATTGATATTCCCTGAGGTGTCTTAATCGCAGTCAGATATAATTTTGCCTGGAAAGCATTCAATTTCACAAGCATTTGTTGAGAACCTACTATACATCCAGCACTGTTCTAGGCACTGTAGATACAATGAACATAAACAAATTCCTACCCTCCTGAAGCCTACATTCCAGAGGAAGGAAATATATTAAAAAATAGAGTCTGGGAGCTTCAAGATGGTGGACGAGTAAGAAGTGGAGATCACCTTCCTCCCCACAAATACATCAGAAATACATCTACATGTGGAACAACTCCTGCAGAACACCTACTGAACGCTGGCAGAAGACCTCAGACCTCCCAAAAGGCAAGAAACTCCCCACGTACCTGGGTAGGGCAAAAGAAAAAAGAAAAAAAGAGACAAAAGAATAGGGACGGGACCTGCACCAGTGGGAGGGAGCTGTGAAGGAGAAAAGGTTTCCACACACTAGGAAGCCCCTTCGCGGGCAGAGACTGTGGGTGGCAGAGGGGGGAAGCTTCGGAGGCACGGAGGAGAGTGCAGCCACAGGGGTGCGGAGGGCAAAGCGGAGAGATTCCCGCACAGAGGATTGGTGCCGGCCAGCACTCACCATCCCGAGAGGCTTGTCTGCTCACCCGCCGGGACGAGCGGGGGCTGGGAGCTGAGGCTCGGGCTTCAGAGGTCAGATCCCAGGGAGAGGACTGGGGTTGGTGGCGTGAGAACAGCCTAAAGGGGGCTAGTGCGCCACAGCTAGCCGGGAGGGGGTCCAGGAAAAAGTCTGGGGCTGCCGAAGAGGAAAGACACTTTTTCTGGCCTTTTTGTTTCCTGGTGCGCGAGGAGAGGGGATTAAGAGCGCCGCTTAAAGGAGCTTCAGAGACGGGCGCGAGCTGCGGCTGTCAGCACGGACCCCAGAGATGGGCATGGGACGCTAACGCTGCTGCTGCCACCACCAAGAAGCCTGTGTGCGAGCACAGGTCACTATCCACACCTCCCCTCCCGGGAGCCTGTGCAGCCGGCCACTGCCAGGGTACCGTAATCCAGGGACAACTTCCCCGGGAGAACACATAGCGCGCCTCACGCTGGGGCAACATCACGCTGGGGCAACGTCACGCCGGGGCAACGTCACGCCGGCGCAACATCACGCTGGCGCTACGTCACACGGCACAAAGTCTCCTGGCCTCCGCCGCCTGCAGGCTCGCCCCGCCTCATACCCCTCCCTCCCCCCCCCGCCCTGAGTGAGCCAGAGCCCCCGAAGCTGCTGCTCCTTTAACCCTGTCCTGTCTGAGCGAAGAACAGACGCCCTCAGGCGACCTACATGCAGAGGCGGGTCCAAATCCAAAGCTAAACCCCAGGAGCTGTGCGAACAAAGAAGAGAAAGGGAAATCTCTCCCAGCAGCCTCAGGAGCAGCGGATTAAATCTCCACAATCAACTTGATGTACCCTGCACCTGTGGAATACCTGAATAGACAACGAATCATCCCAAATTGAGGAGGTGGATTTTGGGAGCAACAATATATATATTTTTTTCCTTTTTCTCTTTTTGTGAGTGTGTATGTGTATGCTTCTGTGTGTGATTTTGTCTGTATAGCTTTGCTTTTACCATTTGTCCTAGGGTTCTGTCTGTCTGGGTTTTTTTGTTGTTTTTTTTTTAGTATAGTTTTTAGCACTTGTTATCATTGGTGGATTTGTTTTTTTGGTTTGGTTGCACTCTTCTTTATTTCTTTCTTCCTTTTTTTTATTACTTTAAAAAATTTTATTTTTAATAATTATTTTTTATATTAATAACTTAATTTTATTTTTTTTCATTCTTTCTTTCTTTCGCCCTTTTATTCTGAGCTGTGTGGATGACAGGGTCTTGGTGCTCTGGCTGGGCCTCAGGCCTGTGCCTCTGAGGTGGGAGAGCCGAGTTCAGGGCATTGGTCCACCAGAGACCTCCCAGCTCCATGTAATATCAAATGGCGAAAATCTCCCAGAGATCTCCATCTCAACGCTAAGACCCAGCTCCACTCAACGACCAGCAAGCTACAGTGCTGGACACCCTATGCCAAACAACTAGCAAGACAGGAACACAACCCCACCCATTAGCAGAGAGGCTGCCTAAAATCATAATAAGGTCACAGACACCACAAAACACACCACCGGACACGGACCTGTCCACCAGAAAGACAAGATCCAGCCTCATCCACCAGAACTCAGGCACTAGTCCCCTCCACCAGGAAGCCTACACAACCCACTGAGCCAACATTACCCACTGGGGGCAGACACCAAAAACAATGGGAACTATGAACATGCAGCCTGCAAAAAGAAGACCCCAAACACAGTACGTTAAGCAAAATGAGAAGACAGAGAAACACACAGCAGATGAAGGAGCAAGGTGAAAACCCACCAGACCAAAAAAATGAAGAGGAAACAGGCAGTCTACCTGAAAAAGAATTCAGAATAATGATAGTAAAGATGATCCAAAATCTTGGAAATAGAATGGAGAAAATACAAGAAACGTTTAACAAGGACCTGAAACAACAAAAGAGCAAACAAACAATGATGAACAGCACAATAAATGAAATTAAAAATTCTCTAGAAGGAATCAATAGCAGAAGAACGGATAAGTGACCTGGAAGATAAAATAGTGGAAATAACTACTGCAGAGCAAAATAAAGAAAAAAGAATGAAAAGAATTGAGGACAGTCTCAGGGACCTCTGGGGCAACATTAAACCCACAAACATTCGAATTATAGGGGTCCCAGAAGACGAAGAGAAAAAGAAAGAGACTGAGAAAATATTTGAAGAGATTATAGTTCAAAACTACCCTAATATGGAAAAGGAAATAGTTAATCAAGTCCAGGAAGCGCAGAGAGTCCCATACAGGATAAATCCAAGGAGAAACATGCCAAGAAATATATTACTCAAACTATCAAAAATTAAATACAAAGAAAAAATATTAAAACCAGCAAGGGAAAAACAACAAATACTATACAAAGGTATCCCCATAAGGTTAACAGCTGATCTTTCAGCAGGAACTCTGCAAGCCAGAAAGGACTGGCAGGACATATTTAAAGTGCTGAAGGGGAAAAACCTACAACCAAGATTACTCTACCCAGCAAGGATGTCATTCAGATTCGATGGAGAAATTAAAAAGTTTACAGACAAGCAAAACCTAAGAGAATTCAGCACCACCAAACTAGCTTTACAACAAATGCTAAAGGAACTTCACTAGGCAAGAAACACAGAGAAGGAAAAGACCACAATAACAAACCAAAAGCAATTTAAAAAATGGTAAGAACATACATATTGATAATTACCTTAAATGTAAATGGATTAAATGCTCCAACCAAAACACATAGACAGGCTGAATGGATACAAAAACAAGACCCATATATATGCTGTCTACAAGAGACCCACTTCAGACCTAGGGACACATACAGACTGAAAGTGAGGGGATGGAAAAAGATATTCCATGCAAATGGAAATCCAAAGAAAGCTGGAGTAGCAATTCTCATATCAGACAAAATAGACTTTAAAAAAGAGACTATTACAAGAGACAAAGAAGGACACTACATAATGATCAAGGGATCAATCCAAGAAGAAGATATAACAATTGTAAATATTTATGCACCCAACATAGGAGCATCTCAATACATAAGGCAAATGCTAACAGCCATAAAAGGGGAAATCGACAGTAACACAATCATAGTAGGGGACTGTAACATCCCACTTTCACCAATGGACAGATCATGCAAAATGAAAATAAATAAGGAAACACAAGCTTTAAATGATACATTAAACAAGATGGACTTCATTGATATTTATAGGACATTCCACCCAAAAACAACAGAATACACTTTCTTCTCAAGTGCTCATGGAACATTCTCCAGGATAGATCATATCTTGGGAAACAAATCAAGCCTTGGTAAATTTAAGAAAATTGAAACAGTATCAAGTATCTTTTCTGACTACAAGGCTATAAGACTAGATATCAATTACAGGAAAAAATCTGTAAAAAATACAAACACATGGAGGCTAAACAATACACTACTTAATAACCAAGAGATCATAGAAGAAATCAAAGAGGAAATCAAAAAATACCTAGAAACAAAGGACAATGAAAACATGACTACCCAAAACCTATGGGATGCAGCAAAAGCAGTTCTAAGAGGTAAGTTTATAGCAATACAATCCTACCTTTAGAAACAAGAAACATCTCAAATAAACAACCTAACCTTACACCTTAAGCAATTAGAGAAAGAAGAAAAAAAAAACCCCAAAGTTAGCAGAAGGAAAGAAATAAAGATCAGATCTGAAATAAATGAAAAAGAAATGAAGGAAACAATAGCAAAGGTCAATAAAACTAAAAGCTGGTTCTTTGAGGAGATAAACAAAACTGATAAACCTTTAGCCAGACTCATCAAGAAAAAGAGGGACAGGACTCAAATCAATAAAATTAAGAAATGGAAAAGGAGAAGTTACAACAGACACCGCAGAAATACAAAGGGTCATGAGAGATTACTACAAGCAACTATATGCCAATAAAACGGACAACCTGGAAGAAATGGACAAATTCTTAGAAAAGTACAACCTTCCGAGACTGAACCAGGAAGAAACAGAAATATAAACAGACCAATCACAAGCACTGAAATTGAGCCTGTGATTAAAAATCTTCCAACAAACAAAAGCCCAGGACCAGACGGCTTCACAAGTGAATTCTATCAAACATTTAGAGAAGAGCTAACACCTTTCTTTCTCAAACTCTTTCAAAATATAGTAGAGGGAGGAACATTCCCAAACTCATTCTAAGAGACCACCATCACCCTGATACCAAAACCATATAAAAATGTCAAAAAGAAAGAAAACTACAGGCCAATATCACTGATGAATATAGATGCAAAAATCCTCAACAAAACACTAGCAAACAGAATCCAACAGCACATTAAAAGGATCATACACCATGATCAAGTGGGGTTTATCCCAGGAATGCAAGGATTCTGCAATATATGCAAATCAATCAATGTGATACACCATATCAACAAATTGAAGGAGAAAAATCATATGATAATCTCAATAGATGCAGAAAAAGCTTTTGACAAAATTCAACACCCATTTATGATAAAAAACCCTCCAGAAAGTAGGCATCGAGGGAACTTACCTCAACATAATAAAGGTCATATATGACAAACCCACAGCCAACATCATTCTTAATGGTGAAAAACTGAAACCATTTCCATTAAGATCAGGAACAAGACAAGGTTGCCCACTCTCACCACTATTATTCAACATAGTTTTGGAAGTTTTTGCCACAGCAGTCAGAGAAGAAAAAGAAGTAAAAGGAATCCAAATTGGAAAAGAAGAAGTAAAGCTGTCACTGTTTGCCGATGACATGATACTATACATAGAGAATCCTAAAGATGCTACCAGAAAACTACTAGAGCTAATCAATGAACCTGGTAAAGTTGCAGGATACAAAATTAATGCACAGAAATCTATTGCATTCCTATACACTAATGATGAAAAATCTGAAAGAGAAATTAAGGAAACACTCCCATTTACCACTGCAACAAAAAGAATAAAATACCTAGGAATAAACCTACCTAAGGAGACAAAAGACCTGTACGCAGAAAACTATAAGACACTGATGAAAGAAATTAAAGATGATACAAACAGATGGAGAGATATACCATGTTCTTGGATTGGAAGAATCAACATTGTGAAAATGACTCTACTACCCAAAGCAATCTACAGATTCAATGCAATCCCTATCAAACCACCAATGGCATTTTTCACAGAACTAGAACAAAAAATTTCACAATTTGTATGGAAACACAAAAGACCCCAAATAGCCAAAGCAATCTTGAGAACGAAAAATGGAGCTGGAGGAATCAGGCTCCCTGACTTCAGACTATACTACAAAGCTACAGTAATCAAGACAGTATGGTATTGGCACAAAAATAGAAATATAGATCAATGGAACAGGATAGAAAGCCCAGAGATAAACCCACACACATATGGTCACCTTATTTTTGATAAAGGAGGCAAGAATATAGAGTGGAGAAAAGACAGCCTCTTCAGTAGGTGGTGCTGGGAAAACTGGACAGCTACATGTAAAAGAATGAAATTAGAACACTCCCTAACACCATACACAAAAATAAACTCAAAATGGATTAAAGACCTAAATGTAGGGCCAGACACTATAAAACTCTTAGAGGAAAACATAGGCAGAACACTCTATGACATAAATCACATCAAGATCCTTTTTTGACCCACCTTCTAGAGAAATGGAAATAAAAACAAAAATAAACAAATGGGACCTAATGAAACTTAAAAGCTTTTGCACAAGAAAGGAAACCATAAACAAGACGAAAAGACAACCCTCAGAATGGGAGAAAATATTTGCAAATGAAGCAACTGACAAACGATTAATCTCCAAAATATACAAGCAGCACATGCAGCTCAATATCAAAAAAACAAACAACTCCATCCAAAAATGGGCAGAAGACCTAAACAGACATTTCTCCAAAGAAGATATACAGACAGCCAACAAACACATGAAAGAGTGCTCAACATCACTAATCATTAGAGAAATGAAAATCAAAACTACAATGAGGTATCACCTCACACCAGTCCAAATGGCCATCATCAAAAAATCTACAAACAATAAATGCTGGAGAGGGTGTGGAGAAAAGGGAACCCTCTTGCACTGTTGGTGGGAATGTAAATTGATACAGCCACTATGGAGAACAGTATGGAGGTTCCTTAAAAAACTAAAAATAGAACTACCATACGACCCAGCAATCCCACTACTGGGCATATACCCTGAAAAAACCATAATTGAAAAAGAGTCATGTACCACAATATTCACTGCAGCTCTATTTACAATAGCCAGGACATGGAAGCAACCTAAGTGTCCATCAACAGATGAATGGATAAAGAAGATGTGGCACATATACACAATGGAGTATTACTCAGCCATAAAGAGAAACGAAATTGAGTTATTTGTAGTGAGGTGGATGGACCTAGAGTCTGTCATACAGAGTGAAGTAAGTCAGAAAGAGAAAAACAAATACCATATGGTAACACATATATATGGAATCTAAAAAAAAAAAAAAAAAAGGTCAGGAAGAACCTAGGGGCAGGACAAGAATAAAGATGCAGACCTACTAGAGAATGGACTTGAGGACACGGAGAGGGGGAAGGGTAAGCTGGGACAAAGTGAGAGAGTGGCATGGACATATATACACTACAAATATAAAACCGATAGCTAGTGGGAAGCAGCTGCATAGCACAGGGAGGTCAGCTCGGTGCTTTGTGACCACCTAGAGGGGTAGGATAGGGAGTGTGGGAGGGAGGGAGATGCAAGAGGGAAGAGATATGGGGACATATGTATATGTATAGCTGATTCACTTTGTTATAAAGCAGAAACTAACACACCATTGTAATGAAATTATACTCCAATAAAGATGTTAAAAAAATAAATAAAATTAAAAATACATAAAATGTATAAGGTATGTAAGATGATGATGAGAGTAACAGAAATAAAGTAGGAAGAGGGGTGTCAGAGAAGAAGGCAGGGGTCAGTTTTAAATAAGGTAGTCAAGGAAGGCTTTGCAGAAGAGAAGTCAACATTTGAGCAAGGACGTGGAGAAGGTGAGTGTGAGGCCACATGGAATCAGGGGAGGCTGGTTTGACTGGAGCAGAGAGATGAGCTCAGAGAAAAAGAGAGGAGCCATGGTGCAGGGCATTGCAAGCCCCTATGGCTTTTACCCTGTGTAGCAATGAGAAACATATATATATATATATATATATATATATATATATATAGTGTGTGTGTGTGATCACTCTGTTAGACTCTCTCTGGCTGCTTTTTTGGAGATGACTGCAGGGGAGCAAAGGTGGAAGCAGGGAACCTAGTCCAGAGGTCATTGCACTGATCCAAATGAGAGGCGATGATGGCTTGGGCCAGGGTAAAAGCAGTGGGAGTGGTGAGAAATGGTCAGATTTCTAATATATTTTGCAGCTAACACTGACAGGATTTGCTGATGAATAGGATATGGAGTGGGAGAAAATGAGAGGAGTCAAGCTGGATATCAGTGAGCAGCTGGAAGGCTGGACTTGAGTGTGTAACAATAGAGTCACCTGGCAAAGAAACCAAGCCAGGTACAAGCTGGATTTATATGTTTAATGCCCACAGGCAAAAGGAAGCTAATGTGTGGCTATTTTCTTATGTCTTTCATAAATCAGCATGAATTAACTACTGAGGTGTATCATTTAAAGGACAGGATATGGTCTGCACACATTTAAGTTTCATAACGGTAAATACAATACTATTCCTGTCTCGTTAATAGGGAGTTGACATCACCCTCAGTCGGCCTGTGGTTGAGTCTTGCAGGGAGAATGCTACTGAGTTTTCCAAGCCTTAAGAAAATAATGTGGGCTTTTACCTAATCTAAAATCATGATATATGAAAGAGAAAATGCAAGCTTGGATGTGGGAACATAAATGAAATAATATAGCAGAATACTATAAAGTTGAAGACAGTACCAAAGTACGTTTATCCTACTGAAAATTTCAGTCATATCTTTTCTTTAACATTATATTTTCCTTTCTTCCCCATAGTTCTTAGCACTTTTTTGCCTTCAAAATTTGGGTAAGGTAACAAAAATTTGTTTAAAAAAATTGGGCAAAAGTAACAAAATATATAAATTGTTATCCTTTTTTCAACCATTAGATCATACTTTCCAAAGACAATCCCAATTTTTAATTTGATTTTCAAGAAAATAAAATCTAGGGGAACCTCAAGAATCACCATTTTGGGGACTTCCCTGGTGGCACAGCAGTTAAGAATCCGCCTGCCAATGCAGGGGACACAGATTCCAGCCCTGGTCTGGGAAGATCCCACATGCTGCGGAGCAATGAAGCCCCTGTGCCACAACTACTGAGCCTGCACTCTAGAGCCCGCAAGCCACAACTACTGAGCCCGCATGCTGCAACTACGGAAGCCCACGCACCTAGAGCCCGTGCTCTACAGCAAGAGAAGCCACCACAATGAGAAGCCCACGCACTGCAACGAAGAGTAGCCCCTGTTTGCCACAACTAGAGAAAGCCCGTGCGCAGCAACAAAGACCCAACGCAGCCAAAAATTTTTAAAAAAAGAAGAGTCACCATTTTGGTTTACTATTTTCATGTCCTCAGTCAGTTTCTTGATGTGAATATCTGACGCAGTACTTTTGAAGTCATGTAGAAGAGGTTTTGAAAGTGGAAAAACCCAGGCCCTGGAGCAAAACAGACTGTGGAAGTATGACCATGGGGAAGTGATTAAAATACTCTAATTCTCAATTTCTGTAAAATATAATAATGGATAATATTAATGGATAATAAAATTTGATAGGGTTGTTGTAAAGTTCAAATTAATTAACATGTATAAAGCACCTATGTAAAAAATATGGATTTAATAAGAACAATTATTACTGTCAGCATTTTCGGTAAATATAAAAACAAAATCTCAGTGAGCATGGCCACGTTTTTGGAGAAATACAATTTTGAGTTTAGCACAAGTTGATAAAAAGATATTTTACTCTATCATAAAATAAGGCCTGTCTTTCAAGAACAAATGAGTGACCACTATTCTATATCTCTTGTTTTTCCCCTCATTTTTATGAGTCATAAAGGGCATCGTATGTTTCACATACATGACCTGTCTGTATTTTATTTGCTAGTTCATGATTTCAAACACAAAAGTCTAGTGGCCACTAATCAATTGTTCAAGCTCTTGAATTTCACAATCTCAAAATATCATTAAAAAATAAGCTGGGGACTTCCCTCGTGGTGCAGTGGTTAAGAATCCGCCTGCCAATACAGGGGACATGGGTTCGAGCCCTGGTCCGGGAAGATCCCACATGCCGTGGAGCAACTAAGCCTGTGAGCCACAACTACTGAGACTGTATGCCACAACTACTGAAGCCCATGCGCCTAAAGCCTCTGCTCTGCAACAAGAGAAGTCACCGCAATGAGAAGCCTGCGCACCGTAACGGAGTAGCCCCTGCTCGCTGCAACTAGAGAAAGCCCATGTGCAGCAACAAAGACACAACACAGCCAGAAATTTAAAAATTTTTAAAATTAAAAAATAAAAAAGCTGGTGATTCTATAATACTCAAGAGAAAGTTTCTAAAAACTCCATTCTTCCCTAATCAAAGAAAGAGTGTGGTGAACATTGATTGTTTTACCTTGCTCAGCATGCCTTCCCTATATCTTTCTACAAACAGGCTCCACCTGCCTCACTGATTGGAGGGCTGGCTACTTACAAACTGGTGAGTTAGACTCATTCCCCAGAATTTTTCAAAAGTTTTCAAAATTGGGGTGAGGTATATTTAAGCTGAAATCAAGAGGCGGGGCTCACATTCATCGTGTAGGCCAGTGATTCTCAAAGTGCGGTCTCTGGACCAGCGGCATCATCTGGAAACATAAAAAATGCAAATTCTTGGGCCTCACTTAAAACCAACTGAATCAGAAACCCTGGAGATGACGTTCAGGAATCTGTTTTAACAAGCCTTCCAGATGATACTGATGCACTCTTAGCCTTGAAAAACACTGGTGTGAGTTAACCCTAAGTCATGAGTCTGTCATATGAAATTACTCTTAAGAAAGAAAAGAATGGAACCTGTGGTATCTCCAAATATATGTAACTATACCATAACAGAGTCTTGGACTACTTGCCTATATATTTGTATTATTAAACTAAGAAGGAAAATGTTTTGAATGTATGCTAGTTTCTGATTTTCAAGACCTTGGCTTTAAATTTTAAATGTAATTTATTAGCTGTGTCTGAAACTTCTATCTACTCAATCCTCCCTTCATTGAATTTGTTACAGATTTAGATTTTGCCTATATTTATAACAGCTGTGCACAGGCCAGCAAAGCATAGCCTATACAGTAAGTTCAAATCCAAACTCTCATGTAAGTGTCCCTCTGCACTGTGACTTTTAATCAGGAGGTCATAAAACAGCTATTTTTTAAATAATAATGCTATGTGTTAGATGTGCCAAGAGATGCTGTGGCCTGTCAGTGTGCTTCTTCCTGAGGCCTCGAACTCAAATGTTCAAGCAGTTAACAAATTATTGAAGCATGCCATGTGTGAGAAGATAGGGAGTGGTGAGGACTACAGCAAACTGCAGCATGTGTATATGCCTTGAATTTAAAAAATTTTGAAAACACTGTGCAGGCTAAATAAAACATGTCAGTTATTGGATTCAAGTTTTATGAACTTTGGTCTATTCCTACTACATTCCTATACTGCACACTTGTGGATTTAGGGGTAGAATGAGCCCAGACCAATCAAAAAGCAGCAAAGGACGACTCTGTGGAAAACAAGTGTGTTTCTTAACCTCCTCTTACCTAGGTCAACCCTATCTAAGAAGCAGGCTCAGTGTCTAGGGGAAATCTTTTTTTAAAAGCACTTTTATTGAGATATAATTCACATACCATATGTTATAGGTTGAGCTGTATTCCCTCAAAATACATATGTTGAAGTCCTAACCTTCGTGCCCCAGAATGTGACCGTATCTGAAGATAGGATCTTTATCGAGGTAATTAAGTTAAAATGAGGTCATTACACTGGGCCCTAACCCAATGAGTAGTGTCCTTATAAGAAGAGAAAATGTGGACACAGATATAAACAGAGAGAAGAACATATGAAGACACCACAATAGAAGACAGTGATCTACAAGTCAAAGGGATAGGTGTGGAACAGATCTTTCCCTCATGATCCTCAGAAAGAACCAACCCTACTAATACCTGGATCTTGAAGTTCTAGACTTCAGAACTGTGAGAAGATAAATTGCTGTCGTTTAAGCTACCCAGTCTATGGTATTTTGTTATGGTAGCCCTAGCAAATTACTACATCATACAATTCACCCATTTAAATGGATTTTAGCATATTCACAAATATGTGCAACCATCGCCACAGCAATTTAAAATTTTTTTCAAAAAACTATCAACACCCTATCACTCTATCCCTCTAGTACTAATCTACTTTCTATCTCTATAGATCTGCCTATTCTGAACATTTCAAATAAATGGAATCATGTAATGTGCAGTGTTTTGTGAATGGCTTCTTTTATTTTAAATGTTTTCAAGATTCATCATTGTGCATCAGTAATGCATTCCTTTTTATGGCCAAATGATACTCCATTACATGGATATACCTCATTTGTTTATCCATGAATCAGCTGATGGACATTTGGGTTGTTTCCACCTTTGGGGTATTATGAATAATGCAACTATAAACATTTGTGTAGAAACAAATTTTGTAAAGGGAAAAACCTTGTGTTTGGGGGGAGCTAAAACCTGTTCTAAATGGACAAAAACTCCTCACTAGTCCCTTGAGTTGATTTCTGGCAAATTTCCACCTTTCTTATTTTCTCTCAGGCCTGCTCATCATTCTTATTTTAAACAAACTGTCATCATCCACTCTCACAGGCTGATTCATGGTCGATTTGTTCAACAATTGCATGGCATCCAGTTTACTGAAGAATATACAGAACCCTCAGGGGAGAATGAAAGTGTCATTGTAAATGGAGCATCAGGACCATTAGAAGCTCAGCCCGGGAAAAGACATGTGGGTGAGTGAGTGGGTGGGTATGGAGCTATATTTGTGTTCAGAAGCATTAGAGGTCTCCCCAGGTGTGGAAGGGCCCCGCCAAATCATGTCAGACTGAAATGCAGTTGTTGAAGCTCTGCCAGAAAAGGAGAGCCATCTGAGTTAGATGAGGTGCACCTGGCTCATTAGCTCATCAGGCTGTTCTTCAGTGCTCACATAAAGATGTAATTTATCAGAATCCTATTTAACCATTAGTTGTAATATGAGCCAATAAGCAGTGGGGAAGTCACAGGATCTTGATTGTTGCTAAATTATATCATGGAGAGCCTGAAAGAAGAAATTTATGGGAACACAGATGGAGCAGGTCACCAAGTCCCTGTTTTAACTAAAGTTCCCCTTTTTTTGGCATGGGAATACAGTTTTTAAAATAAGGCAATTCTCACAGTAACAGTATACAGGTGGGAGTGTACATTGTGTCTCTGTGGCAGGCTTGTAAGAATAATGGTCTCGCAATGTTGGTTCAGCAACTATGTAATAAGCAGAGCACTTACTATGTGCCAGACATCATGCTACACGCCAGATGCGCTGTTGTGAAATAAGATGAGCATGGTCCTTGCCTCACACTGTCCCAGACAAGGTTATTCACTGATTTGTGGATTATTGGATTGTTCCTGACACATCTACTGGATATTTTAGTCCTGTAGAATCTGGTTAGATAAGTAATATCTCTCTTATGCCTATGAATATTCTTAGATTCTTAAATATCAGTCTAACAACTGAGCACCTATATTTGCCAGACACAATGCTAGGCACAGCAAGTTCAAGAATAACTAAAATATATGGTCCTTGCCTTCAAAGAACTAACAATCTAGGATGTGCTTATACATGTGCAATACCATAAACCATAGGATGTACATACACCATATACATGATGGAAGATTCTAGAACAGAGGTATAAAAAAAGTGGGAGCACAGAAGTCCTCATTCTTTCAAAGAATATGGTTGGTGGTTGTGCACAGGAAAAGGGCTGGGGAGTTTTCACAGAGAAAGTGAGCTTTGAGCCAGCTCTTATGGGTTAAAAGCATTTGGGCAGATAGTGAAGGAAGTGAAGGGAATTCTACTTGGAGGGAATAGCCTGAGGAATGGCCCAAAGGCATGAAGGTAGTGTTTGGAGGAAAGACAAGTAGGCAGACATTCTCTGTATTCTTTTCTCTGTCATCTCCCGAAGACGAAAGGCTCAGATCCAGAGACTGTTCCAGTTAAACACTTCAGTGAGAAGTTAAGACCAGTCTGTCATTCCTCAATTGAATACCTGGAAGGTCTCTAAGCATATCAAAGTATGCTCAACTTTCTGGAGCTTACCACATATTCAGCTTCAGTTTCTCTAAAAGCAGAGGACAAGTTTAACAGGCAAATAGCGTTGATTGATAGGATCTTGCTTTGTCAACACTAAGTAGAGACTAAGGTGTAAGTACAGTTTGTCCTTTAGCAGAGCTGACACTAGGTAGTCCTCCAATTTTCTGTGATGACTTTAACCTGGAAATAACTGGCAATGTTCTTCTCATGAACCTATGTAAGTTGAATTACTACAGGTCAAGGACAAACTGTTCAAACCTGACAGAAGCATCACAGGTTAGTGATAAGTTCTGAAATCAGATTGCCTTGTTCTAAATCCCAACCCTTCTACCTACTAGGTTTATTCTTTCTGAACCACACAAACTCACTTGGCCTCAATTATTTTATCCGTAAAATGTGGATACAGTTGTACTTGCCTTAGGGGCTATTGTGAGAATTAAATAAAATACCGAATGTAAAGTATTCAGTCTGGCACCTGTACAATATTGGGTACATGTGAGCTGCTATTGCAGAGAAGTGGTGAAGACTCTTGACTGTCCTTCTGTTCTCATCTGAATCTGAATCCTGCCCCTGTACATTCTTTAGCAATTTACTTAGTTTCTAAACTTTGGTTTCCTCATTTATAAACAAGACAATAACATAGAGTTATTGTGAAGATTAAATAAGAGAACTATATCTCAGTTAAACTGGAAAAAAGATATATTGAGGGGAAAAAAAGTATACGTAAAGTGATAACCACAACATCTGGCACATAGTAGGTACTCAAAAATAACATCTCTTGTTATTATTAGTATTATGTAAATCATACTAAAGAAAAATTTACATGTTCTCAGTAGTCATATTTTGTAAACTTTTAAAAGTTAATTTTTGGGGTAAGATAATTTTGAATACATTCTGGATATTTAATAAAAGCCTGTGGTTGGCCCTTTTGTACAGGGCAAATACTTCGATAACTAGAAATTAAAAATTTCCTGGGGACTTCCTGCTTGCCAACAGCATCGCCTCACCTCTGTTTTAATATTTAGCCTTTATAGCTTTAATATCTATTGATACATATGTTTGTTTTGGGGAAGTGTTGGGGTTGGTTTGCCTGGGAATGTGAGGAATGTGACGGGTTTATTGGGAGTAAAATTGAAGGAAAGTAGCCAGGATTAGGCAGGGACAGCCTTCAGACTCGTTGCAGACTGACAAGGTCTCTGCCAGGCCAAAGGAGAGCCCAGAGCAAGACTTGCTCATTAGTGTCATCATGAGCTTGGGGGGAAGTGTTGGGCGCTCATATCCTGCCTTGACCAATTATTAGTCAGAGCCATCCTGAGAAGCACATAACCTTAGCTTGCCTTAGTTGTATTCCAGAGTACTTCAAGACAGGTATGCCCTCAGCTTGAAAGCTGAGATGGATTGTGAAGGAGATAGCTGGAGGCCTGCAGCTAGTGGAATTCCTCATAGCTAGGCAGCAAGTCCCTTCTTGGAGGAACATCTGAGGAGTGCATGTCTGTGTCTGCTACCGGAAAATTTCAGGAGATTATGATGGCAATAATGGAACCTGTCTCAGACTGTTCAGGTTGCTATAACAGCATACCATAGACCAGGTGGCTAATAAACAACAGAAATTCATTTCTCACAATTCAGGAGGTAGGGAAGTCCAAGATCAAGGCACTGGCAAATTCAGTGTCTGGTAAGAATCAGCTTCCCTGGTTCACAGATGGCCATCTTCTTGTGTTCTCACATGGCAGAAGGGGCAAGGGAGTTCTCTAAAGTCTCTTTTATAAAGGCACTAATCCCATTTATGAAGGCTCTGCTTTCATGACCTAATCACCTCCCGAAAGCCCCCCTCCAAATATTATCACATTGGGGATTAGATTACAAAATGTGGACTTTGGGGAAACACAAATATTCAGTGTATAGCAGACCCAGTTTATGTACTTCCCCACGTTTTCTTAGGCCCTACCTGTCCCCGGACTTCAGCCAGTTTCCCAAGAAAGAGCCCCAGCCAACCCCCAATATCCCTTTATCTCCTACACCAGCAGCTGCTTCAGCCTCCCCTGGGATGCGGGTCAGGTTTGCATTTGGCCTTCAATGCATCCACCATGGTAGGAATTGCAGAGCTCTGATGTTTACCTCAGTCAACTAGACCCATGGAGGCTCTGGCCCCTTAACTTCTGAACTCACATGAGGCCCCATGCCACAGGACATGGATCTGGCCGGGTAACCCAACCCACTTGAAGTGCAGAAGAATTAATGCCCCATGGGCTGAACTCTGACCAATGAGAAACAGAAGATTAAAAGGATCAAGTACAAGAAATCTCTTGTACTTCCTCCCCTTCAATGGACTATCCCAGGATGCAGAGTATCCACATACCCTATCTGCATGAAGTCCCACTGAGTTCCCATCTGTGTTTTCTTGTGACACTGTGGTCAGCACAAAAACACACTACCTTGCATTTGCTTTCCCTCCATCCTTATCTCATTTCCTTTTTGTTCTTCTCTCTTGCTGCCCTGGAATCACAGTTCCAAATACAGTTTTAGCTTCAAGCTTGTTTTCCTGGACCTGAGCTGAGAAACTAGTTTATTATTCCATGATAACTGTGTGTCCAGCACTGTTCTAGGAGCTTTAAATATATTCTCACAACAACTCAATGACATAAATATCCTTAATATTGTCATTTCTGTTTTACAGGTGAGAAACTGGGATACAGAAATATTAAGGATCTTTCACAAAGTTCTATAGCTAGTAATTGACAGATCTAGGATTTGAAACACAGATGGTTTGACTTTAGAGACAAGGCCCTATGCTGTATCTTAGTTGGGTTTGGTTATCAAGTCTGTTTTTACGGTTAAATGTATATATATTGCCAATTCCACTGGCAAAAAGACTGCCACATATCATCCAAGGGAGTACTGCTGAGTCAGACATAATATGAGAAATATTTATCTAATTATAAAATTTGAATCAAGTGAAGGAAGATCATCCAGAGGCCTTGGAGGAATACTTGGGAGGTCTGGATTCCCTCTGGCTTCCTCAGTTTAGTTAGCTATTTGAATTTGGATAAATCACATAACCACTCTGTACCCATTTGCTAGCTATAACATGAATGTATTATCCCTAAACTGCCTGCTTCACATGACTTTTGTAAGAACAGTCATATCCATTAAAACATTTCTAAATACTGAATTATTACTGCTATCTCAATAAGAGTAATTCTATTAACAAAAGGCTTACTAAATATTATGAAAATTTATATCAGTTTTTTACATCTCCAAAAAAAGGGCTAAGGTAGACTTTTGAAGACACTAGAATATAACAAGATAATGCAAATTTAAAATAATCAATAAGAATAAGGCAAAGGGAAAAGTTGCCAAGCAAATAGGTTTAGGAACAAGATCTATGCGTGGCATAAATGCTATCTATCTTTGCTAGTGGTGGAATACATATTTTGTATGCTTTCTGGAACCAACAAAAGGAAGGAAACATCATCAGTTATTGGATTCCTAGCGCCCACAAATTGAAAATTAACCAGTTGCTCAAATAATCCTGACACTGATAGCAGAGAGAAATTTCTCTGTTGGTCTGCACACAGAGGACATTACAAAAGTAATGAGTAGTATCCTCAACAATATTCTAGCAATGCATACATTTTTCCCTTAGTGTAGACTAATGATAACACACCAGAATATAACTGTGTAAAGTAATCCTGGGAAGAACCCACGCTGAAGTAGTCTGTGGCATTCTGGCTCAATCCTGGGCTAGCTTTTATAATTCCTAGATAAATAAATAGAATATAATATGAATAATAACAATAAGAGGCCAGAACTCAGTCTGAACTGAACTCCACTGAAACAAAGGGTGGAAGAGTCTTTAAGGGCTGAGATGACTAGTGGAAAAGTACTGGAGGATACTGGGGCATGGGGAATGATTGATCAGTGGGATGTGTGGAGCACATTGAGTTTGCACATGTTTTTCTCTGTGAACAAGCCATCTGTGTTTGCTAATTAGTAGTGCCTATGGGCTCCTACCTTTCCTCAGAGACTGGGAGATGAGGGTGCTAGCTTCCATGATAATTACATTTCAAAGTGATGGCTCTGAGGTCCCTGAGAAAGACATTCCTGGGTTGTAAAACTGGAAGGAGGATTTTTAAAAGAATGACAACTCAAAGGAGCAGAAAAAGAAGGTACAATTATAAGTTTTCTTATGTAAATGCTTTAGAAAAAAGGAAGTCAGAGCCTAGAGTCAGGAAGAAGACTGTCCAAAATTTAGTCATGCTGAGGGAAACATAAAGCTATCTTGGTCCACGTGTACATACCCACACACACTTGCACATAATTTATCTTCAACATATAGGCTATGCTATCAGTGTTCACAACTCTTCCTCTTTATTATGTCATATTTACTTGATAGAATCTGCACAGTAAGCATTGTTAAAGTGTATTTTATAACTACATGAAAGTTGCCTTATATCACAAACAATGATAAAACAGACAGCAAAAATAATATGATTTGTACATAATCCATCATTGCTAATAGAATGTAAACAAGCCAGTGGGGGTGGGATATAAGTATTCAACAAATGTTTGCTGGTTGATTACTGAACTTTGGTTTCATGATCCATTTCTTACTAAAGTATCAGAAGATGTCTATTACATGCTTTTTTATGTTTTAAGAGCATTTGGGAAATATTTCAGGTTATTTCTGAGAACTATTTGTATCATCATGGAATATCACATATAAGGCTAAGAATGAATTTTAAAGAATAATACCCCAAAACCTCTGCAGCTAAGGAGGAAATTCAGTAATGTTTACACGGGAAATGTCATAGCACCCATCTTTCCACCAAGAGAAGGATCCATTTTCAATTCAAATTCAGTCTGAAAGTTATTCTTCATTCTGAAGGGAGCAAAATGTAACAATTCCCCACAGTTCTTCTACTATGGAGAATGTGGAGGGAACAGACTGAATGAGAGAGAACAGTCAGACAGTGCACAAGAGTGACAGAAAGCAGTAGATCCAAGCAAATAGAAAGAGAAGTCGTTCCAGGGATTACCAGAGACCAGCAGTGTGGGGAAATATTACCATCTTTCAATACACTTGATAAAGACCAAAAATGAAATAATTCAAGGAGCAAGAATTTTTTTTGCGACGACATGGACGGACTTGGAGGGCATTATACTAAATGAAATAAGTCAGAGAAAGATAAATACTATAATATATCACTTATATGTGGAATCTAGAAAATAAACAAACTAGTGAATATAACAAAAAAGAAACAGATTAGTGGTTTACAGATATAAGGAACAAACTAGTGGATACCAGTGGAGACAGGGAAGGGGGAAGGGACGAGAAGGGGTAGGGGATTAAGAGGTACAAACTATTATGCATAAATAAAAAAGGAACAAGGACATATTGTACAACACAGGGAATGTAGCCAATATTTTATAATAACTATAAATGGAGTATAACCTTTAAAAATTATGGATCACTATGTTGTGTACCTGTAACTTATATAATATTGTACAACTATACTTCAGTTAAATTTTTTTAATTAAAAAAAAGAATTTTTTGGGCTTCCCTGGTGGCACAGTGGTTGAGAATCTGCCTGCTAATGCAGGGGACACGGGATCGAGCCCTGGTCTGGGAGGATCCCACATGCCGTGGAGCAACTAGGCCCGTGAGCCACAAATACTGAGCCTGCGCGTCTGGAGCCTGTGCTCCACAACAAGAGAGCCCACGATAGTGAGAGGCCTGCGCACCGCGATGAAGAGTGGCCCCCGCTTGCCGTAACTAGGGGAAGCCCTCGCACAGAAACGAAGACCCAACACAGCCAAAAAATAAATAAATAAATAAATAATAATTAAAGGTGCTAATAATTAAAAAAAAGAAAAGAAAAGAAAAGAAAAGAACTAACTATATGCCAACAGTGCACAAGGGTTCCCTTTAAAAAAAAAAAAAAAGAATTTTTGCTACTACTAATAAACACTGGCATACAAAGAAACAACCATCTTAGTGAAGGTCACCTGGGGGCAGCAAGGTCATACAGATGAGAGTAAGAGGAATCTAGATAACAAAGGAAAAGAAATCCGAATAAGAGCAGAACAAACCAGAGACAATCAGCCAGCACACACTAGGCTTACCCTGGACAGGAAGGATTTGAAATTTTGGCAGAAACCTACAAATTTTATTTAGAACGGATAAATAATTATGCTTAAGTTAATGTACTGTAAACTCTACCTAGTTTGAATTATTTTAACTAATCCTTCATTTTTCTCATAAAGTCTAGAGAGAAAAGACCCCACTAGATATACTAAAGACGAGAAACCAGGTTGGGGGAACCCCAGCTAAGCACTGCAGTTAAGATTCTGCTACCCAGTAGGGCGGGGAAGATAAACAGAGCCCTCTTAGCAGGCCTGATTCCTATCTGGGGCTGTTCCTATGACAGAGGTTGGAATCAGGATGCCTACCAGCAACCTATTTCCCTTGTACTTCAAGTAACGCTTTAAGGCATTTTCTCACAAGAAGAACATAAATAGTGTTTAAGGATCCGTGGCAGCACTCTGCAGACAGAACTCTCAGAGCTTACCATTGGAGGTCAACCATTTATTTTTCTAAACAAAGGTCAAGATTAAGCTTGAAGGATTTAGCTAAATCTCTAATACAATAGGATTCAGTTAAGATTGGAGTTTGCCTCTTCCTTCCTAAATCGCATAAGAGAGAAAATCTGTCCGAGGCACTGGGGAGCAAGATACCTGATGCACAAATGTTATTTATAATACTGTCCTCTAGCACTTTGTGAAAATGAATCCATAGGAAGCATTAAAACTCCCTCTGTTTGGGTTTTTTTGTTTTTTGTTTTCTCTCTCTCTCTTTTCATTTTATTTACTTCAACCCAGGGTCAACACATGACTGAGATGATTAGGGCCAAAAGAAAAGGGAAAATGGTGGTGTGGATTTCAGTTTCCTCTTGTGTATCTGGCTTGATTGATCACTTCAGCAGGGACAGTATGTATATTTGAAAATGCATCGGGAAGGTGTAAGTAATCTCTATTCTCTTGGCAATTTAATAAAGTTACTAAACAGAAGCCATCAGATATCATTTTTGCCTGCAATGGTTATTTTCTTTAAAGGAAAACAATCAGTGGAAAGTGGCACTAGGATTGTTTTAATGTGGGTCCATTTGCAACTCATTTAAGTTTTTTATGTAGCTCTGCCAATGTGTTCCACTTCTGATGGTCCAGTGAGTCACTGGCATCATGTCAATTACAAAAGCCAACCTCTCTACCTGTGTATATACAGGGAATTGGCAAGCATGTGAATTTAGGAGATGTATTGTGCCATTGGGTCAGGGAAAATACAACAGCATCTCCAGAAGGTGGATAAAATAATCTCTGAAAAGACAGAAGGAGTACCAGGTTCCTCTGCCTTGGTTTTGATCACACCTCCTCATTTTTTTTCCTTTTGAAAATCTGGATAATATGCAAACTTCCATATACCCAGGTTTTTTAATCCTTTCAAGAAAACATTATACATGTGAGATTATCAAGAAGACAGTGCTGCTGCTATTTCCAGAAAAAAAAAACCAAACCACAGAGCTTATGAGAAGACACTAGAGGACTCAGAGCTTGTAAATGAAACACACTGTTTCCTTTAGTTGAGTTTTTCCTTTCATAAGGAAAACTCTAAGATACACAAAAAGAGTTCTTTATGGCTGGATGCTCTGTCACTGCTAATGGCTTTTGACGGTGTGTTACAGCTTATTTAATCCAACTGAATTTGATTATTCATGTCAGTAACAAGATAAACTGGTTGACAGAGGGAATTTTCTTCAGCCACTGGTTCATATCAAATCTGCAAATTCAGTTGTCTAGAAAAGAAGAGATAGGGGCAGGAGAGAGCCAGAGAGACAATTCTAATCCAGGCTATTCCTGAAATTTGAATTTGACCAAGGAGAAGGTATTGATTATGGAGACAATTGATACTTCCTCTAAAAGGCAGAATGAAAACTTTCCAGTGGAGTAAAAACCACTCATCGAAATATAGTCCCAAAATATATTATCAACCATGTCCACCCCATTTTTACACACACACACACACACACACCTTGCTGCAGTTATACAAATCCCTGATGCTTCCTAAATAGAACAAATTCCCTCTTTGCTGTTTCCAAGTCTCTGCACATTACATCCTTTGCCCAGGATATCCTTCTTTGAATTGACAAACTTCTTATCCTTCAAAAGGCAGCAAAAATACCACCTTGCCAATAAAGTCCTCCAGGAAACCCTCAGTGCCCCATAGCAATTTGTATATCCTCTTAGCTCAGTGTCCCTCAACCTTCTTTGCAATAGGCACCCCTGGGATCTGGCATGATCTTGTTAGTAATGGCAGCTCAGTGGGATGCTATAGAGAAAGGAGTGGCAGGGTGAGGGGTTGGAGACAATGCCTCTCTCCTACAGGGTTGAAATTTCCAGGGTATGAATGTAATTTGAAATACAGTTCCCCTGCCCCACTCCCACCCCATCAAAAATTCTGGTTTATCCATCCCCAATTCCCAATTCCAGTCAATCACTGTTTCAGTTATTACTCTTGTCATAACGTCTTATGAATATTTGTTTATATCTTTGTCTCTAATACTAGATGTTTTTATTCGTCTTTATAGTCATCATGCCACATCCCCTCAGTACAATCCCTCATACATAGTAGGTGCTCAACAAGTCTTTGTTCATGGAAGAAGTGAGTGAATGAATAAGTGACTAAGTAAAACAATGATTTCTGGGACACCATAAGCATTTAGCATCCATAATTGGTGAAGAGAGGAACCAAAAAAGGAAGTTCTTCAAACTGAAAAGAAAGGATGCTAACTAGTACCATGAAATCATATGAAAGTATAAAATTCATTGGTGAAGGTAAATATATAGTCAAATTCGAAATATACTAATATTGTAATGGCAATATTTAAATCACCTATAACTCTGGCATAAAGGTTAAAAGACAAAATTAGTAAAAATAACTATGGCTATAACAATTTGTTAATGGATACACAATATAAAAAGTTCTAAATTGTGACATCAAAAACATAAAATGTGGGGGAGGGGAGGTAAAGTGTTGAGCTTTGGTATGTGAACAAAATTAAGTTGTTATCAGCCTAAAACAGGGACTTCCCTGGTGGTCCAGTGGTTAAGACTCCACGTTCCCAATGCAGGGGCCAGGGTTTGATCCCTGGTCAGGGAACTAGATCCCGCATGCCGCAACTAAGACCCGGGGCAGCCAAATAAATAAATAAATATTTTTTAAAAACCTAAAACAGATGGTTTATAAGATGTTTTATGTAAGCCTTATGGTAACCACAAAGCAAAAAATGTATGGCAGATACACAAACGATAAAGAGAAAGGAATCAAAGCCTACAACTATAGAAAACTATCAAATCACAAAGAAAACAGCAAAGGAGGAACAAAGGATCCACAAGACAGCCAGAAAATAATTAACAAAATGGCAATATTGAGTCCTTAACTATCAATAATTACTTTAAGTGTAAATGGACAAAATCAGCAAAATGAAAAAGACAGCCTAGAGAATGAGAGAAAATACTTGCAAACCATATATCTTATAAGGGGTTAATATTCAAAATATATAAGGAACTCATACATCTAATAGCAAAAAAAAAAAAAAAAAAATCCAATTAAAAATTGGCAAAGGACCTGAATAGACATTTTTTCAAAGAAAACATACAAAACAGATATATGATGCTCAACATCACTAATCATAAGGAAATGCAAATCAAAACCACAATGAGACCTCACTTCACACCTGTTAGGATGGCTATTATCAAAAGTCAAAAGATATACCAAGTGCTGGTGAGGATGTGGAGAAAAGCAAATCCTTGTGCACCATCGGTGGGAATGTAAATTGGTACAGTCATCATATAAACTAGTATAGAGGTTCCTCAAAAAATTAAGAACAGAACTACTATACAATCCAGCAATCCCACCTCTGAGTATATATGCAAAGGCAAAAAAGTAACTATCTCAAAGAGATATCTGCACTCCCATGTTCATTGCATTATTATCCACAGTAGCCAAGATATGGAAACAACCCAAGTGTCTGTCAACAGATGAATAAAGAAAATGTTATAAATGGAATATTATTCAGCCTTAAAAAAGAAGGAAATTCTACAACCTCCAAAAACATGGATGAACCTGAAGGATGTTATGCTAAGTGAAATAAGCCAGACACAGAAAGCCAAATATTGCATGATCTCATATACATATGGAATCTAAAAAAATGGTCATATCCTAGTAACAGACTAAAATGGCGATTACCAGAGGCTGGGAGGTAGGGGAAAAGGGGAGATATTGATCAAAGGGTACAAACTTTCAGTTATAAGATGAATAAGATCTGGAGACCTAATGTATAGCATAGTGACTATAGTTAGTAATAATGTATTGTATATTTAAAATTTGCTGAGAGAGTAGATCTCAAGTGTTCTCACCATACACACACACACACACAAAAGGTAACTATAGGTGGTGACAGTAATCAATTCACAATGTATACATATATCAAAACATCATGTTGTACACCCTAAATATCTACAATTTTAATTTGTCAAAAATAAATAAAAATTTTAAAAGAAGCAATAAATAAATAAAAAAGAAAAAGAAAAGCTCATTTGAACATCAAGGTGAGCAGTTTCTCTCCCATTAATGAATATACTACTTTCAGCTGTTCCCTATCAAGATAAATAGACTCCACGGTAAAAGGAAATCTGCTGAAAATAAGAAAGTAGAACAAATGCTCCTAAAATATAAAAAGCTGACAGAGTTATTTTATTTCTAGCCTCAGGACTTGCTTCTGCACTAGTCTCCAACTCTTAAAAAAAACTTGTTTGCACTGCAAAAAGGTGAGGTTGGGATGTCACCTCCAGATAGGTTCAGAAGGATAATTGCCTCTGATCAAGTTGTCTGTCAGTCGTCACCGTTACTAGTACCATCAAAAAGCTCCCTAAGTCAAGAATGAGTTTAACAACAAAAAAGGAGTCACTGCTTCCTAAATGCTCCATTTTCCCAAGCAGATAGCTACCTTTTTCACTGACTTAAAGGATTTTCAACTGAAGTACTACATATACTAGCATTTCCTTGTACAGAGCAGTAATATGCCCATGTATTAGAGGAAATAAACACACTCATTTACATAGTTTATGGAGCACTTCCCTAAAATACTTTAGACCTTTTATTTCTCCATAAGGACTGAATTTTGTCCGTCAGTTGGAAAAAATTGTAACACATTGCCTTAACTTGATTATTTCAGGATTTAATTTTCTTGAGTGTTGGAAGGGCTGTGAATAAAACAGAAATAAATGTTCTTAAATTTTCCATAAATTTTATCTTTGATTCCATTGTACCACCACCTATCAGGGAGATGGTACAGAAATAAGAGGACAGTGATGGAAAGAGGGAAGGAGAGTGTGGGAACCATGGCTATTGCTTTAAACTTTTATTTCCATGTCCATTTTTTCAAGATCTGTTCTCACTTTTATATTTTATAGAAAATGGGTTTAAAGTGCAAATGCTGAACCTATCCATTTGTTTGAAATACTTGATACACTATCAATTTAAATCCAAACATCTGAAAGAAAACCAAAACATTCCATCAATCTCAGAAAGTTTTGGAAATAACTAGATGCATTGAACACAATAACTTAACGACTGGAGTGTTTAATTTTCTCCCAGACAATTGGAAATCTTTTGATAGAGTCTTTTAAGTTGTTCTAAGATTCTCTGAACAATACAAATATAAAATAAGTCACAAATAACATAACATATGACTGCAGTATACTCTGATGTTAACTCCAATTCTTCTTCACCAGAGTATAGGTGATGTACCTAAGCAGCTGTGTCAGTATTTAGTGTGGATTTGCCTCTCCCCTGTCCTAAATTTGTATTTCTAACCCTTGTTAATTTTTTTCTACATCCTCACAGTGCACTATTCCACCTTAGTCACTTTCAGGTAACAGGACAACACACTAAAGGTGAAGAGTTTTGTGCACTTTGCAACAGTTCTAAATTTAGAGCTGCAAATACAGGCTTTCCATCTCAGCCATGGAAACCTCATCAACCACTTTTCTATTGCTCTTGTTATTTCTGTTTCTGTTCTGAATTGCTCTTCTATAAGTCCTTATGCAAGAAGTAGAGATGACACTTTTATGTGACTAATGTCAAATGCTCTAAGCCTTCTTGCCTGAATCACCATGAGCGGAGGTGTTGGAACACTATTGTGGCTTTCAGAATGAATAAACCCTGCTCTCACTCAAGCACTGTCCTCAAAGTTGCCCTCAGTGTGGAATTCCAAATGGGATTGTTTTATTATTAATATTGTTATTATTTATTACTTATTACTTTTTTCCAGCTTTATTGAGATATAGTTGACATAGAACATTGTAAGACACATTCTTGATGTGAATCTCAGATTAGTGTACCATGACTTGGCTTCTTAACCAGCTCTTAGTCCTCAATGGACATTTCTGAAAGGTGCTGATTAACTGTTTAATGAGGAAAGTAATCTACATACTCCAACTTACTCAACAAACTTTTCCCAAGTTTCTAAGCACCTTTGGATATAATTAAAACAGATAATGTTAGTGGGATGTCAGAAAGCTTTTTTTTCTGCTAAAGCCAGGGGAATTCAGAAGTCTAAGACTGGTACAAATGGGATTCAATTTAAATCTATGGATCTAATTCCTGACTTTAAGGCTTTAAATCTAGTAGAATAGTTAATAGCATGTCTTCTTTTTTAAGAGGTTTTAGAATAGACTATTTTTGTATAAATACTTATTGAGAATCTACTAAATACCAGGCAACAAAAACCAGAAAGTCACTGTCCTAGTTCCCATGCAGCTTGCAGTATAGAATCAAGGCAGCTAACTAAATAAGAAGTTATGGCAAAGTTTGATGTGTGTTATGACAGAGGAAATTCAGACACTCTGACGTCAAGGAAAAGTCAAGAAAAGATCTTCTGAAAGAAGTGCTACCTAAAAGAGATACCGAGGAGTAGGTGAGTTGGAGTTAGAAAAGAAGGAGTGGGGGTGGAAGGATGTTTGAAACATTCTCCAAAGCATTTATTTGTTTGTGCAAATGAAAGTACAGTGAAGACATGGAACTGACAGAAATTCAGAATGGCTGGAATTCAAAGGAGAGGGTAGAGTGACATGAGATGAAGTTGAAACCCAAGGCTGAGAGAGAGGTGACAACTGCAAGCCATGTTAAGGAATTTTCCCCCCAAGAAATACAGGAAGTTATTGAAGCAATTTTTGTTTTAGAAAAAGTGTCGACGGCAACAATGCAGTCAACAGATTAGGGGCAAGTTAGGTTGTAGGAGAGACCAGGTAAAAGGCTGTGAAAGGTAATGGTGACTTGGATTTGGATAATGGCAGAGGGGACAGAAAGAAATGAATGGAGTCTGGAGATTTTTACAAAGTCAAATAGACTGGTAGGAAGGGAAGAGGGGAAGGGAAGGGAGAAGAAAGATGGGAAATAGATAAGGAAGAATCATGATGATAGCTTGAAAGTGAGGTTACTACTGAACTCAAAAATATGATTCCAGGAATTTAAGAATAGAGTTCTGTTTTCATCAAAGACTAAAAACAGTTTAAGTGATTCAGAGTCTTTCTTGTTCAATGATTCTATAGGTATGTATCTCCTAGTCATTTGGTGCTAAGAGAAAATTTAATTTTTCAAGTCATCTGCAGCTCTCAGTTAAATCCACAGTATAATCTGTGAAACAACCATCATCGTTCAGACTTCAATTAGCCATCCCCACATGTAGAAAGAAATCCAATTTTCACACTTTTAACACTATAAAATATGTGTGTAAATATTGATCTACTTAGAATAATTTGAGAAAGTATAGATTGGGAAAATTTTGATGCAAAGTAGTTTGAATAAAGCAATAAAGTATATTTTCTACATGACAGTATGTATTCTCTAAGTGATGAAGAATTAACATATTCTTTACATAAAAATAACTGAAAAAAACAAAATCTTAATGAATTCCCAGTTAGATTCCATTTTAAAGGATTATTAAAAGAATACAGAATATTAATCTATTCATGGCATGGGGAATTTTCAATATTTATATGTGGTTCTTTTAAAAACATTTATTACATGGTCTATATCTACAGAAATTATTGATGAGAAAAAGATGCTGGAAAACAGCCTACCAGCAGTTCCTATAAAAAGTATAATGAATGTTATAGAAGATTGAGTGAAATAAAAATACTGAAAATAAATGTTGGAATTTTGTCCTGCTCCGTATCAACATGTTGGGAATATATTTTAGAAACCCAACATTAATAGAGGGGAACACACTGAAGTCCTAGTAATCAATACATCATTGTGAAATACTGAGATTTTTAGGATTTCCACCCCCCCCCCCCAAAAATATCCATTACATTCCTACAATAAGTAAAAGGTCTGGAAGCCTATCCTGGGTATGTATGTGTCAATAATAACGAAATCCTTACCTCCTCTGTCCCTAAATCTGCTTATCTTCCTATGGTCCCTGTCTCAATGATGGTTTGCTCTTGCTACTAGGCACCAAAATAAAAATCTGGGGAGCACGCTAGACCTCACCACTGACATTTACTATGTCTCTGATTTCAGCCAATTGTATTTCTTAAATATTTTTCAAATTCATCTTTTGTTCTCTAGAATCACCTCTACCCCTTGATGTCTCTCACCTGAATTATTGCAAAATTTTCCTAACTGGGTTCCCCTCCTTCAAGTCCTTTCTTTTCTTTCAAATCCATCATCTATACTTCCACCAGAGAGATTTATCTAAAACATAGATCAGACCAGGTCACACTCTGTCTAAACTCCTTCATCACCTTTCCAGTGCTCCTTTCGGTATATAGCTTTTATTCCTTTTTTGAAGGGTTCTAATGGAATTTCAAACATTGTGATCTTGCAGACTTCCAGCCTGACAATGACAGGACATCTTGCATTAGACTAACAGTGCCTCAGGAAACAATTATAAACTCTGCACAAAATACTTTAAAAACAACACTTTAAAAGCACTGGAGAATGGCCAAAAGCAGGTAGAAACTGGAGGTGACTTGACCCTTGAAATTACAGGATCACATTGGATTTATGTAGTTTTTCCCCTGAGGCCCTCTCAGTCTCTCTGGTGTTTGGAATATAGAGCTCGAAAAAAGTCTGCAGTCTTATTGGCCTGAGAAATGAAATTAAGTATATCCCTCCAAGAAAAGATGAAGTCACAGAAAGGGATGTCTTAAAAGTTGCATACAAATATCCCCTCAAATCTCCGCCCGTCTCCCCAGCTTCATGTGCATGGGGAAGAGATTCCAAAGAAGCCAGAGGGAAAACACTGAAAGGCCAAAAGAACTAATCAAATATTTTAGCTGCTACCTGCTGCACAGAAGCAGTTTAGAGTTCAAGTCCAATCAAATTGGAGGGGCTTGGTAAACATTTGGGGTTTTCCATTGAATTCCAGAAAGGTCACACATTGAAAATAAAGACGACATTCTAGGACTAAGGGATTTTCTCCCGAACTAAGGACAAAACTAAAATAGGCCTGATTTAGCAAATCGTCAAACCAAATGCCATTAAGTTCAAAATGTTCTGTCTATAATTTAACCGTCTACCAGAATAAAACTTAACTCTGAGTGAGGGTTATCAAACTACAGCCTATGGCTTGTTTTTTATGATCCTCAAGACAAAAATGGTTTTTACATTCTTGATGGGTTAAAGAAGACGAGGAAGAAGAAGCAGAGGCAGAAGTAGCAGCAGCAGAAGAAACAAAAACCATAAGTGGCCCACAAAGCCTAAATTGCTTACTATCTTTCCCTTTACAGAAACAGTTTGCCAACTCATAGCATGCCTCCAAAGAACATCGCATAGTTTAGCATTTGTACAGAGATGCTTAAACATTTCAATTGTACTATAAAGTAAAAAATAAAAACTCCCCATGTCCCCATTTCCACTTCCCAAAGTTTCTACTTCATTACTGACAGTTTCTTCTCTATCCATATAGTCACACACGTACCTCATAAAATATTACTACAGATTGGATTATGGTATATATTTATAGTATATACTATTCTCAACTGGCTTCTTAATAATTAATAACATATTCTGGCTATTTTCCATATTAACACACATAACTCATTTCAACTGCTGCTTAGAAATCCACTGTATACATGTACCATGACTTATTTAATCAGTTCCCTATAAGTGAATATCTAGTTTGTTTCCAACTTTTTGTTGTTATTATGGAAATATGTCTTGACAGTCCTAACATGTGTTTCAGTGGGAAACATATTCATAGAATAAATTTCTAGGTTAGGAATATGGGTCCAAAATGTTACATGTTTCAAATTTTGATACTGATAAAAATATCTTCCATAAGGATTGTATCCATTCCTAGGGTAGTATGAAAACACCTATTTTCCTACTCATAAAGAAAAGAACCTAGCATAATCCGGAGTTTCTATTTACAATGTATCATCCATTGTGTCCCATATGCCATTAAAATTACTAGTAATGTAAAGAAACAGGTAAATAAGTCTCAAAGTCAAAAGAAAAATCCATTAATGGAAATAGATCCACAATGCCGGTCCATAAAAAAAATCTTAAAATAATCATAATAAATATACAGTTTGCACAGGTGAAGAGAGGAGAAGTTCCAGGAGCACTTTGTAAACTGAAAATACAAAAGCACAAATGGAAATCCTAGAACTGAAGACTCAATATTTGAAATAAAAAATTCATTGGATGGGATTATTTTTAGGTTGCCTACAACAGAAAAAGAGGATCGATAAGCATGAAGACTTCATAATAAAAACCCTCCAAACTTAAGCACATAGAAATAAAAAAGATTCAGTGATCTATAGGACAGTATCAAGCAGTCTAACATGTGGGTAATTAGAATTCCAGCAGAGAAGAGAGACAATGGGTTAAAAAAATATGTATATCTATACCTATACACACAGATTA
This sequence comes from Eschrichtius robustus, assembly GCF_028021215.1. Lineage (NCBI taxonomy): Eukaryota > Metazoa > Chordata > Mammalia > Artiodactyla > Eschrichtiidae > Eschrichtius > Eschrichtius robustus. The sequence continues at coordinate 70,856,163 of NC_090833.1, forward strand.
ATTGAAAAAACCTTCTAAGTTTGTTTAAAAACTATAATCCAAAGATCCAGAAAGCTCAGTGAATTCCAAACAGGATAAACACAAATGTTATACTTTCAGTTTGCTTTAGAGAAAGGTGTAGGGAACCCTTGAAGTTGGAGGTTCACTTCACAGAGTTTGTCTATAGCTCTACAAAGCGTGTTCACCTCTCGACAAGGACAAAGTCTTGGTTCCTGGTTAGAGTAGTTGGGAAAGTAAAAAATGAACTTTATTCTCAGTTGCCAAATTTGTATACATCTATCATTTATCAAGTTGCCACTATGTGCTAGGCCATTTGGGTGTTTTAACATGCTATGTCATTTAACCCACACAAATTTATGTATAATTTTATAGAACCTAAGGCTCACAGAGGTTTGTAACTTGCTCCAGGTCATATAACCTTGTAACTCTTAGAAGCAGAATTTAAGTATAATTTCGTCTATAAATGAAACCTGTACTCTTTCTACCACCTTTACCTTAGACACCTTCAAAATATACATATACATACACAGTTCAATTTTGCTAATTGAATGACGAATGTTAAACTATTATATGAATCCAGTGACATGTCACTCACTGTCATTCCCTAGATTTGGTCAGATATGTCCTACAACCAGCAAGTAAAGCTCTGCCCACACCCTGAGCCAAACCTGGCCAAACAGTTAAGTATTTACAGCTTCAGACTCATCCACTGATTCAATCTATAATTAGTCTTATTTCCCTAAACAGAGTAGTTAGTGTACCAAAGCATCCCACCAGGCTGCTTTCTTCGCCCAGAATCTGGTTGATTTGTTTTCTGGATCAGTACTGAACTCATATTTTAGTTTCCTATTATGTATTCCATTTGCCCACTTAGGCCTGGGGCTGCTCTTGGCTGGAGCCCAGTCATCAAGATGCCTACCCTTCAATATAAGTGGACCCTATCTTCTTTATGCACTGGCAGGGACCCTGATCCAAACCAAATTGGCTATTTGGAGCCACACTAATGACTCGGAAAATTCTCTGTCTCCCATGGCTATCAAACACCAGCCTAGACTGAGTACCAGTCTACTTCTTGGTCATATGGGTACCGAAATATGTTCTGTTATACATGTCTATGATGATCGTACTATCAATGAAAGTCATATCCTGAAAATCACAGATAGCATTTCTCAATTACCTGATTCCATCTTTTATGCACCAGATAGACACAGGGTTCCCAAATGCCTAGCAGCAGAGCCTGCTTAAGATTTTAGAGTTTTCCTTTGCTTCTTTGGGGTTGGGACACACTGGTCACCCCATCTGGCTGTGAGAGCTCTCTACAGTCTGGGCTGGCAGTATGCTGATCTTTTAAAGTTTCTTTCCCTACCCAATCCCCCCTTTTTGGTGAGGTTTCAGTGAGGTCAGTTAGGTGTGCATCCTACAGCTTAATTGGCTTAAAATGTGCTCTCCTTTGGTGTGGTCTCTTTGGGGGCCGATTGGGAGAAAGAAAAACCAATAGCACTACTGTTATGATACTGAACACTGATAAATGTCTTTTTGAAATAAAGAACCAGTCCACCCCCCCAAAAAAAAAGATTTTAGAGTTTTCAAAGTCCAATCCCCATGAATATTTATCTGAAAGTGAAGAGTGGTAAAATTTGTGATCATTAGTGAGCATTCAATCGAAGGTAGCACACCTGAAAACCTTGCATTTACAAAGTAACAATAATAATATTAACTAACATGTATTGAGTATTTGTATGGGCCAGATTTATACATGTATTATCTCACTTAGTCCTCAAAACAACCATAAAAGAGGAGTGTGGTAGGCAGAATAATGGTCTCCAAAAGATGTCCACACCGTAATCTCCAAAACCTATGAAAATGCTACGTTACAATGCAAAGGAGAAGTAAAGTAGCAGATGAAATTAAGGTTGCTAATCAACTGACCTTAAAATAGGGAGAATGTTGTGGGTCATCTGAGTGGGCCCAAGGTAATCACAAGAGTTCTTAAACGTGGAAGGCAGAGGCAGGAGAGTCAGTGTCAGAGTGATGCAATGTGAGAAAGACTTAAATGGCCATTGCTGGCTTTGAAGATGGAAAGGGATCACTAGCCGAAGAATGTGGACAGCCTCTAAAGAAAAGGCAAGAAACAGACTCCCCCTTGGGGTCTCCAGAAGGAATGCAGCCCTGCCAACATCTTGATTTTAGTCCAGTGAGACCCACAGCAGACTTCTGACCTACAAAACTGAAAGATGGTTGTGTGTTGTTTCAAGCCACTAAGTTTGTGATCATTTGTGCAGCAGCAATAGGAAACTAATACAGGGAAGTACCATTATTCCTCTGAAGGTGAGAAATTTTGAGTCCCAAATAAGGGGAGTTAATTACCTCAATGGACAAATACTTTGTAATGAGACAGTCTCATAGTTTGGATTATGAAGAAGGTGAAATTTTTGTTTATTTTCTTTAATGACATTATTATTTCTGCTACTCCTGCCCCTAAAAATGGATGTGAAGCTGTGGTTGACTGCACTTATAGTCATCTAGCATATGGCTTTCAAAACTATAAACTGGCCTGCACATAATAAAGTAATTTTTCTGAAAAATCTCATCTCACAATCATGGGATGAATATTTCACGTAAGGCAAGTGACAAAAGCATCCTCCCAGATCCAGTACAATTTCCATGTAAGAATTCCAAGAACTAAAAAAAGTCAGTAAGTGAGAGTTAGCCAAGCAAAGAAATCTATCAGAAAATGGTTTAAAACTAGGAACAGCGTCTGGATTGTTTTACCCGAGCTAAAATGCCATTTTCTGTTGTCAACTGTATAAATCAAATAGTTATATCTCTTGAAATCAACCAGCTCATATTAGTGTCTCTGGTATATAGCAGAGCTTTAGTGTTTGTAAATTCCTTAGGGGTGTCAGACATATCACAGGAGCATATTTCATGTAAGCCCTATGTGTGTTTTTATTAAATATCACAGTAAATCCTCACCTGCATAACTCTGAATAACATATTTCTATGGTAAATCCTTCACCAGGCAGTGATCTATACTGAGGTGAAAAATGCCTCAAGCACCTTCATTTTTAGCACTTTGTTCCAGTGACTTTAATCTACAGCTTACTTCATGAGCAAAGTATACGCTGATATATCTAATGGGTCCTAAACCCTATTTGGCTTAAAATACCATTCTCTAGGGAATTGAAATGTGGTTACTGATATGAAGTCAGCTAGTAACATAAAAACTATGTTTAACAATTTATTAATTTCATTTGTAAGGCTGCAGAGCAGAGAGCCAAGACAACAATTGCCTTAATCTTTTGTTCCTTATCCTATTTCCACCCACTGACAGGCAGCATTTGGGTGGTTCCTAGGGCCAAGCTTAGGATCTGCCTAGGAAAGAGCTTTCACACAGGTGGGGCTCTCCTCCACCCTGTGCCTTCAAGCTCTCCCTAGGTCCAGCAAATGAACACTCAGGACAAGTTCTCACATGTGCTTGGGCCATGTATTCAAGTCCCTTATAGTCATGGCCCTTCATTTCTGACTTTCTGTCTTGGCTGACTCAAATAGACTAAAGATCAGGAAGACTATTTTTCATCTTATGCATCTCCGATTATCTTATGTACACATCGTGGCTATATTAGTCACCTAGAGGCACAATATTGCTGCATAACAAATGAGCCCTAAAACTCAGTGGCCTGCAGTAATAAGCATTTATTCTTACCCTTGTGAATCTGTACATACTATGGTTTGGCTAGTCTAGGCTTTCTTTCAGGCTGTGGGTTGGCTGGCCTTGGCCCTTGGCTGCAGGTTTGGTCTCAAGTCTGTCTCAAGTATCTTTGTTCTGGGGCTAGGCTGATGGGGGAACAGCTATCCACGGCATGTTCTTCTCATGGCACTGGAGCACTGGAGCATAAGAAGGCAAGCGGGACCATTCAGGAATGTTTCTGGTCTCTGCTGTGTCACCCACATCTCGTTACCAAAGCAAGTTACATGTCCAAGCCCAAAGTCAAAGAATAGGAAAAATGCAGTTCACACACATAAGAGCAAGGCAAGGGAGGGAATGACATAAATCTCTCATGGGAGAATGGAGAATTGAGACCAAAAATTCAATCTACCACACTGGTCCATATCCATAGGATATCCTAATGAACCAACTCTTGGAAGGAGATGAGTAGAGGAGGGTTAAAAAAAAAAAAAAAAAAAGGAAAAAAAGAAAAGCAAACTGCAGTTAGAATAGCTATGAGTTTCCAGCAATAAATCAAATTAGGCAGTTGTACATTAGGTTTTATTTGCTAACATCCTTAATCCTTGCATTTTAGCATAATTATAATTCATCCACACCTTCTTTTATAGTTACGCTCCCATTTTCTACCTGTGTAGACATTCTGCTACTAGCATTGACGTATTTAAAAATAGTGCTTGCTCTGGAGTTTGAAAAGCCTGAATTTTAATCACAGATCCACCATGTATTTATAAAGTAACCCTGAGTAAGTCCTTGTGTGTTTCGTGGCTTAAGGTTCCTTATCCTTAAATTTATGCTGCTGAGTTCTTGCAAGGATTAGTCATAACACATGTAATAGTTCTGGCATATAGTAGGGGTCCAAAATAGGAACTTATTTTCTTATAATTTGTCCTTCTCTCTGTCCTTTCACCACAGAAATTTGTTTGTTGGTTCAGAATAGTCAGTGGACATCTGACCATTTGTCCATTTTGACCATTTGTTTGTAGACAAATAATACTTTGGAGCCAAGCCATTTGGGGTTATCAGGAGCACACCATCTGGAGAACTTTCTCACAAGTCGGCAAGTCCCTGGCTTTGCTCTCATTCCTGTGGAATATCTTGGGGTAAACGTAAGTATAGAATTTCAAGCATGTCAGTGTCTAACTGTACAATCAGTTTTCAACTAAGCAACAAAGAAAAAGTGATCCCACTCCCTGCCAGGGCACTTTAGGCCAATGGGGTTTAGAAGCTTTAGATATTCCTTTATCAGAAAAGATTCCTTGAGATCCTATACTCCATCTCAAATTTAATGTTTAACCCCACTTCAACTTCCTAATATGTGTTATAATTGTAATTTACCAATAAACTGTACAATCAATTGACAAATCAGTCTATTTCAAGAAATCACAGTCTATTTCAAGAAGGTAGGATTCATCTCTCTTTTTCACCACTGTATTCTTAGCACTTCGGCATAGCAGATGCTCTATAAATACTTGTCAAATAAATAAATAAAAGAATTAATGACTAAACCTAAATTTTAAACAAACTATAGAACTTCCTAATTAAATACAAACTAAGCCCATTATTTTCATTTCTCAACTCAAAATGCATTTTTATTACTCTCTTCTATTGACTTTAAGCTATTATTTCAAATAATTGTCAGTCCTAGGCCTTAATATTTGAATTGTAATAAACTACTCTTTGAGATTTACTGTGTAATACCTCAGTTTTCTACCTTGTATGCATGCAGCATTTAGGGGTTAAAGAGGAGGTCATTATAATCCAAGCAGGGATATATTTGAATTTATAAAATGAATAATAATGTTAAAATGAAGCTCTCATTATTCCATAGTTTGATCTTTAGACAACTGGACTTTAACTTTTTAATTCTCATGAATTAAAAGAAGTCTTGCACTTAGACTTATTTATCATATTGTACATGCTTTAGAATCAAGCAAATGCTTGGCAATCATTTAAAGGAATTATCATAAAATCACACTTCAGAATTTGAACTGAAGCAGCAATTCAAGAGCCGCCAAGGAATTGAGTAAAGGATGAAGTTATGTGAGTGTGCATGTGTGTGCACACACACGTGTGTGTAGACATATGTAATATATTCTAATCCACTAATTGATAGAAACATATGTAATGCATAATCATAGGTAATATTTTATTTTATTTTAATGTACCTATAATGCAAAAGTTTAAATATAGTTTCAAACAGTGCATTAAATCTTAGAGTGGAAGATTTTGTGGAAAGGTTTCTAAGTAACATGGTTTTCTATTTTAATTACATTAACTTAATTTGAAAAAATTCATAAAACTATAAGAAAAAATAAAATCACATATAATGGGGATATTCCTACACTCTTCATTGGCACCATCCAGGGAAAAAAGCCCTATTACATTTTTGGTATATTTCTCTTTTTTTCTTGTGAGGATATATATATGGGGTGGGGGAATAACAAAATCAAAGTCATACTGCGTAAACAACTTTGCTTTCTGCTTCTTTCACTCAACAATACATACTATATAGTAAGCATACCTTTCAAAGGTCTTTATTTGCATCATTTTAATGACTGTATAACATTCTATATTATGTATTTACCCAATCCTCTAATGTTGGGCACTTACGGTATTTTAAATTTTCTAATGTTATAAATGAGACAGTAATTATGGCCTGCTGCCAACTACTCTGTTCTACCCAGAAGCAGGCTTCACCCTAACGAAGTAGTAATGCCCCGTTTGGCCAGATTTTCAAACCAGGACAACTGGTTGGTCAGTTATCAAACAATAGATTGGTGATTCTTTGCTGAGCACCCACCCCCAGTTGAGCTAGTCGGGGTCAGCAGAGATCATATGTTCACAGTGTCGAGAATTATGCTAATCAAAGTGTGGTAACTGCGACGGTATTCAAAGGTAGGCAAGATGGTTTTAGGTGGTACGGGAACACATTAGTAGTTATATGTCTGCTTTCAATGAGTAATAAAGTAATACCAATAACATAACCTCTTTGCATGAATACTTGGGTCAGTTTTAGTGATGATTTATGCCTTTCATTCATTCATTCAACAAATAATTCACTGAGAATCTTCTAGATCCTAGGCTCTGTTTTTAAGCATTGGGGATGCCACTGTAAACAAGACAGATAAGATTTCTACCTTTAGGAGGCTTATATTCTAGCAAGAGAAACGATAATTAAAAGTAAACAAATAAATATTTAATTTAAGTTCAGGAGGAAATAAAGAGAACAGAATATGACTTGGTAGCCTTGGCTTAATTTTAGATAGAGAGGTCTGAGTATTTCTTTTCATAGAAGGTACCCCTTCTATTAAGTGAAGGAATGAGCCATGTGAAGATCTAGGGGAGTAGCATTCTCAGCAGAGTGAGCAACAAGGACAAAGACTTGAAAGAGAATAAGCTTGGTGCATTCCACGAAGCAAAACCAGCCTGCTTGACTCAAGCAGACTAAGCAAGGGGGAGCTGTTAAAGATGAAGTCAGGAGGGTGATTCAGGAGCCAGATCACAGAGGGCCTTATAAGACTTGATAAGGATTTACTTTGTTCAAAGTGTAATAGCAAGCCACAGGATGGTTTTAAGCGGGTTTACTGAACAAATTAATATTTTGAAAATAACATCTGCTGCTGTGTGGAGAATGACTGGAGGAGTGCAGGAACAAAAATAGGAAGACAAACTAGGAATTTAATGAATACCACAGCCAGATATAATAACATGGACCAAAATGACAGATGGATATGATGAGAATTGTCAGACTCAAGGTATGTTTTGAAGGTACAGCTGACCAGATTGGTTGACAAAAGGGAAGTAAAGTTTGAGAGAATAAAGGATGACACCTAGATATTTGATTATGTAACTCAGTAATTGTGTAACTTGATGCCATATACTAAAAAAGAGAATCTGTGTAAAGGGCAGGTTTGAGAAGGAAAAATTAATAATTTTGGTTTTAACATATGATGCTTTCTAGACATACAAGTGGAAGTATCCAGTAGACACTGGAGTTTAGAGGAGAGGATGGAAGGGGATTAAAATCAGCATGAAGATGTTATTTAAAGCCATGTGCCTGGATGAGATCACCTAGGGAGTGATTACAGTCAGTGAGAGGGCAGGACCAAGAGCTTCAGGCTGGAGCACTCTAACACTGTAAGATCTGGAGAGATGGGGGGAAGGTGCAGTGGAAACTGGGAAGCAGAAACTGTGAGATGAGAGGACAACCAGGAGAGTATGGAAGGCAGGACAGCCGAGACAAAATTGCTTCAGAGTAGATGATGAATTGCTGGGAGGTTGCATAAAATGAAGATTGAAAATTGACTGCTGCTTTTAGAAATATGGAGATTGCTGGTGATTTTCACAGAGCAATTTCAGGGGAGGAGTGAGCACAAAATCCCAACTGAAGTAAGTTAAAGAGTTAGCAAGATGAAAATATGAAAGTGTGACAGTGAGTACAGAAAACTCTTAAGAAGTCTTGCTATAAAGGGAAGCCCAGAAAAGCTGCTGGAGCCAGAGTGTGATAATAAGTCTAGGAGGTTCACTTTTGTTTTATTGAGATGGGAGGTCTACCTGTAGGCTGATGAGAATGATCTAGTATTGGGGGGGAGTGGATGTTCAGAGGGTGCCACAAGAGTGGAGGGACTGTCCTTCAGAAGAGCAGGACCTACTCATCCTTTGTATCTAGAGGGAAGACAGAGCATGAGGGTAGGACAAGGAGACTGGTAGATTTGGTAAAGGGGAAAGGAAGCAATTCTCTTGTTCTTGCTTTTATTTTCTTAGTGAAATTTTTTAAAGTCAAGGTTATCAGATGAGAGTGAGGACTGGGAGGGAGTGTTGGAGGTTTGAAAAAAGAGAAGATATAAAGCAGTCATTTGAAAAAGTAGACAGGAAACTGACCAGAGAATTCTAGTAAAATTATCCTATAGTGTTGAGATTTGTGGCAATACACTTAGCTGCTTGAATGCAGATGTCGAGTAGGCAGAGTCGAATATAACCAGGGTTTGGATTTTGCCAAAAAAGCACAATGGAGACAGAGAAGGACAAAAGAATTGAGGGCACATGAAAGGGAGTTACGGTGACAATCCATGGAATCTAAGCTGAGTAATTAAAGAAGTAAGGACAAAGGGGAGAAGTGGACAGAGAAGAGGTATGGGGTAGATCAATGAATTATTGGGATGGTGGTGTCCTTGAGGAGGCAGGAAGAGATGCTCTGGATATCAGAAAGTTGGATGATGGAAAGAAGAACTTGGAGGTTATTGATAGTGATAAAATCTAGGTTATGACTGTGGGAGTAGGTGAACATGGTCAGGGGGACGGTGGAAGGGAGGAAGAGATATTGGAGTGAGGAGGTCAAAGAACTAGAACTGATCTCCTAAGTTAGTGGTGCTGAATCCTACCTGTTCATTCAGATCAACCTGAGAGTTAAAAAACAGAAACAAAAACCCTAATACCTCAATGCCATCTTGACTAATTAAATCAGTATCTCTGGGGTTTGTGGAAGGCTTGAGCCCAGGTAATCGTTTAAAACAACCCCAGCTGATTCAAATGTGCAGCCAGTTTTAAGGACCAAAGATGTACACAGATGTTGAAGTCACCAGAAATGATGTCAAGAGTGTTACTGAACCAAACTTGGGTCCACTCATCCACAGTGCAGCAAAGCCAATCTACTGACACTGGGTTGTGATGAAGGAAAGTACAGTGTTAATTTACAGCCTGCCAAGCAAGGAAAATGGGTAGCTCATTCTTAAAAGACTCAAACTTCCTGATAGCTTTCAGGGAAGGGTTTTTAAAGGCAACATTTGGGGTGAGGTTTGCAGTTTGTGGACTTTCTTCTGATTGGCTAGTGGTGAGGTAACAGGGTGATGTTTCAGGAATCTTAATCATCAACCTTCTGGTTCCAAGCAGTCTGGGGTCTACTTGCTTGTGGTCAGCATGTAGTCACCATCCTCCATCTGGGTGGGGGTCTTAGTTTCTGCAGAACAACTCAAAGATATGTGACAGATTGTTATGTATATGCTTTGAGAAGGAACTAGAACTCTGTTTTACAATCTGAAGTATTGTCATTACTTTTCTTGCTTGACTACTTTTCCTTTCTGTGTTCCCCATCTTCCCTAATTAGTAACTGCTTGAGTCTGCTCTTTGGAACTCAGGGAAGGTCTAGGAGACTAAAGCTTTCTTCTACAAATAAGAAATAGGGGACATGGAGGGGTTTTTGTACCCAAGAAGACCCCACAGGGTCTTGCTTGGTTTCAATCCCCCCTTCTCTTTGATACTCCTCAATCCTGAGGGGAAAGGGGGTGGGACGAGAAAGGGAATAAAGTTTTGGATAGAGAGGTTAATCATAAACTTGGCAGGGGAACTTGGTTTTAGGGGCACTCGATTTCAAGAGTAGTAGTGGTGAAGGGAAATGCAGTGAGCCAGCTGCTAAAATCGTTCATGCATGAAACAGAATGACTGAGTGGATAGGAAATGAAAGCAGTCTAACATAATCTCAAGGGAACTAGGGTTTCTGAAAGAAAAGTAATGACGAGAAGCAAGGAGAATACCTATTTTTCTATGCCTACCTCCAGGATCTGGAAACGTGGAGTGTGGAAGCAAAAAACAGCCATCATTTGAAAGGGCAGCAGGTAAGCAGGATGCAGCAGAGAGAGTCAGGTCTTAGAAGGTGATGGTATTCAGAGAATAATTGAGAAGAGAATTCAGAGAAGACAATTTAGGGAAGAGTTTGAAGGTAAAAGAGGTTCAAGCTCTGAGTTCCAAAGGCTGCACTGGCAGGGATTGCAGTTTGGGAAGGAATGAGAGAGTGGGTCAGATAAAGGGATACACAGAAGTGTATGGATGAGAGTCTCTATGTTGATCTGAGAGGCTTGGACTTGTGGTAATTAGTCCCATGTCCTCTCAGGGAAAGGTGGAAAAATTAATTCTAAGTATACCTTCCTTCTTGGGATAGGTTGCCTAGGTAGCATGTGGTGACGAAGCAAGTGGAGGAACTGGGTAGGTGGAGTGGGAGCCTGTGAGTCTCAAGCCCTTTTAAGTTGGACCAAGAACAGTGTCAAAAGGGGTAGGAGAATAGTCCTACAAGGTGTAAACTATGAGCCTTCCTTAAAATCTTTGATATAAGCAGTTAAATGGTCTGAATCTCAGAACTTAACGAGTTATGTTGCATTATCTATTTATGTGCCTGTCTGCCATTAGGCTTTAAATTGCCCTAGCAGAATCTTTTTTTATTTATCGTTTACCCCCTGCACCTAGCATAGTGCTAGCTACAAAGGAAGTGCTTAATAAATGCCTGATGTACTGAAATGAAATGCTTAAAAAGCTAAAGACAAGGTTTTATTGTGTCTGGAGTTAAGTATCCAAGTGAGGCACAATATTTTGTTAGCAATTCTGGATTGTAATCTTACCAGGCTGCACCTATTGCTAAGTACACTTACATTTCTAACCACAAAGAGCATTTTTTTACTTGTTAAAATAATTAAATTAAAATAGTTTCTGCCAGGAATTGGTGCCACAATGTATGTCGTTAAGTAGCACATTAAGAAATCAATATTTCTAGCTTGCACTAAGTACGTTAAGCATCCCTTAATTTAGAAGCATGAACAGCGTATGCGCTTAAGATTCATTTCACAAAAAGAAAAATTAGATCCGCTAACTCAAGGACCCAATGAGACCTCGACGTTGTCTTTAGTTCTAGACTTTTTGCTCTATTTGGGGCGCAGGTTTTTCCCTTTCTTTGGAATTTGTCGTTTGGAATTGGGGCAATCTAACACAAAGCAAAAGCAAACAGAAGAGACTCTCTGCTCAAAAAATCAGCTGTCTGCTCTCAATCTCTTGTGGTAGAACCCTGTTGTATTTCTTCTGTATTTATAATAATGTGTCTCGAGAACCCAAATACCAAGTGTTTAATCTAACATGGTGATTTGCTAGAATATTATTTTTTTAAAATCTTTTTTATGCTGTATATCAAAATAAAGTCAAGAACTTATTTATGGGGAAAAAAAGAAGGAAAATAGGACAAGATCATCCTATTTGGATGCAACCCAAATGCAATAAAAATATTCAAAGGAAAATATTCAAATATACAAAAATTTATAAAATCACAAATATGTAAATCACAAAACAACAATTGAAAGAAAAAATATTTTCATCAAAAGTGAAAAAAGGTTAATTTCCATATTAAAGTGTATAAGAAAAATAACCCCAATAGTTAAATAGTCAAAGGATATGAACAACAACTTCACACAAAGAGAGATATAAATTGCAAAGGAAATAAACTTAAGATAACAATTAAAATATTAGATTACACTTATTAAATGAGCCAAACTAGATTAATAATAATCCAAATTCTAGTGAAAGTGTGGTGCAAAATATTTGCACAAAACATGTAATACTGTAATTTAGGGTAATCATTTTAAAAACTTACATTGAAATGTTATTGTTTAACACTCATACCTTTATATTTAATACTTCTAGCTCCTCAGTAAAAAAAAAAATCAATATAGTGAATACAAAATTTTCCAAGATGTTCATTGTATATTATTTACAATTGTAAAATCATAATAGGAACAATCTGTACAAATTATAACAAAGGGATAGTTATAGTATTATGAAAGGTATATGGAATCCTTGGACTACTCTGCAGAAGTACCCCCCTTATCTGTGGTTTCACTTTCAATTACCTATGGTCAACCGTAGTCCGAAAGTATTAAATGGAAAATTTCAGAAATAAACAATTCATAAGTTTTAAGTTGCACACCATTCTGAGTAGTAAGGTAAAATCTCACGCTATCTCACTCTATCCCGCCCAGGATGTGAATCATCCTTTTGTCCAGCTATCCTACCTCTTAGTCACCTAGCAGCCATCTTAGTTATCAGATCAACTATTGCAGTCGCAGTGTTTGTGTTCAAATAACCCTTATTTTACTTAATGATGGCCCCAAAGCACAAGAGTAGTGATGCTGGCAATTCGAATGTGCCAAAGAGAAGCTGTAAAGAGACTCCTTTAAGTGAAAAGGTGAAAGTTCTTGACTTAATAAGGAAAGGAAAAAAATGTATGCAGAGGTTGCTAAAATCTAGGTAAGAACTAATCTTCTCTCTGTGAAATTTTGAAGAAAGAAAAAGAAATTCATGCTAGTTTTGCTGTTGCACCTCAAACTACAAAAGTTATGGCCACAGTGTGTGATAAATGCTTAGTTAAGATGGAAAAGATATTAAATTTATACCATAAGATATTTTTGAGAGAGAGAGACCACATTCACATAACTTTAATTATAGTGTATTGTTATAATTGTTCTATTTTATTATTAATTATTATTGTTAATCTCTTACTGTACCAAATTTATAAACTAAACTTTATCATAGGATAAAGTTTCTATGTACAAAAAAAAACATAGTATATATAGGGTTCGGTACTATCCATGGTTTCAGGCATCCAGTGAGAGTGTTGGAATGTATTCCCCATAAGGGACTACTGCAGTACATGACAGTGGAACAATGTCATGGAGCTATTAAAAGTAAACTTATGAAGTCTATGTAACCACATGAAAAAATACTTAGGCAGATCAATGAAAAAATGAGTAAATTTAAACCTGTATGTGCACTGAGATTATACTCAATAAAAATATGTGGAATTTGGATTAAGATTAAAAGGGACTAACATTTTTAATATAATTATTTCAAAATTAATAATAGTAGTAGCTAATATTTACTAAGCATTTACTAGTGCCAAGCACTGTTCTCAGTACTCTATGTATTTTACCTAACATAATCCTCAAACAAGACAATTAAGTAGAGGGGGAGGAGAGAAGATGGCGGAAGAGTAAGACGCGGAGATCACCTTCCTTCCCACAGATACAGTAGAAATACATCTACACGTGGAACTGCTCCTACAGAACACCCACTGAACGCTGGCAGAAAACGTCCGACCTCCAAAAAGGCAAGAAACTCCCCCCGTACTTGGGTAGGGCAAAAGAAAAAAGAAATAACAGAGACAAAAGAATAGGGATGGCACCTGCACCAGTGGGAGGGAGCTGTGAAGGAGGAAAGATTTCCACGCACTAGGAAGCCCCTTCGCGGGCAGAGACTGCGGGTGGCAGAGGGGGGGAAGCTTTGGAGCCACGGAGGAGAGCGCAGCCACAGGGGTGCGGAGGGCAAAGCGGAGAGGCTCCCGCACGGAGGAGCGGTGCCGACCAGCACTCACCAGCCCGAGAGGCTTGTCTGCTCCCCCGCCGGGGCGGGCGGGGGCTGGGAGCTGAGGCTCGGGCTTCGGTAGGATCACAGGGAGAGGACTGGGATTGGCGGCGTGAACACAGCCTGAAGGGGTTAGCGCACCACAGCTAGCCGGGAGGGAGTCCGAGAAAAAGTCTGCAGCTGCCGAAGAGGCAGGAGACTTTTTCTTCCCTCTTTGTTTCCTGGTGCGCGAGGAGAGGGGATTCAGAGCGCCGCCTAAACGAACTTCAGAGACGGGCGCGAGCCGCAGCTAACAGCGCGGATCCCACAGCAACAGGGGCGCAGAGGAAAAAGCGGAGAGACTCCCGCACAGAGGCTTGGCGCCGAGCAGCGCTCACCAGCCCGAGAGGCTTGTCTGCTCCCCCGCCGGGGCAGGCGGGGCTGGGAGCTGAGGCTCGGGCTTCGGTAGGATCGCAGGGAGAGGACTGGGGCTGGCGGCGTGAACACAGCCTGAAGGGGTTAGCGCACCACAGCTGGCTGGGAGGGAGACCGGGAAAAGGTCTGCAGCTGCCGCAGAGGCAAGAGACTTTTTCTTGCTTCTTTGTTTCGCTGCGCACAAGGAGAGGGGATTCAGAGCGCCGCCTAAACGAACTCCAGAGAAGGGCGCGAGCCGCGGCGATCAGTGCGGACCCCAGAGACGGGCGTGAGACGCTGGGGCTGCTGCTGCCGCCTCCAAAAAGCCTGTGTGTGAGCACAGGTCACTCTCCACACCGCCCCTCCCGGGAGCCGGTGCAGCCCGCCACTGCCAGGGTCCCGTGATCCCCGGACAAATTCCCCGGGAGAACGCACTGCGCGCCTCAGGCTGGTGAAACGTCACGCCGGCCTCTGCTGCCGCAGGCTCGCCCCGCCTCCTCCGTACCCCTCCCTCCCCGCGGCCTGAGTGAGCCAGCGCCCCCGAAGCAGCTGCTCCTTTAACCCCGTTCTGTCTGGGCGGGGAATAGACGCCCTCAGGCGACCTACACGCAGAGGCGGGTCCAAATCCAAAGCTGAACCACAGGAGCTGTGTGAACAGGGAAGAGAAGGGGAAATCTCTCCCAGCAGCCTCAGAAGCAGCGGATTAAAACTCCACAAACAACTTGATGTGCCTGCATCTGTTGAATACCTGAATAGACAACGAATCATCCCAAATTCAGGAGGTGGACTTTGGGAGCAGGATATATTAATTTTTCCCCTGTTCCTTTTTTTTTGTGAGTGTATATGTATATGCTTCTGGGTGAGATTTTGTCTGTATAGCTTTGCTTTACAATAGCTTTATTTTGCTTCACTATATTATAGCCTCTTTCTTTCTTTCTTTCTTTCTTTCTTTCTTTCTTTCTTTCTTTCTTTCTTTCTTTCTTTCTTTCTATTTTTTCTCCCTTTTACTCTGAGCCGTGTGGACGAAAGGCTCTTGGTGCTCCAGCCAGGCATCAGGGCCATGCCTCTGAGGTGGGAGAGCCAACTTCAGGACACTGGTCCACAAGAGACCTCCCAGCTCCACGTAATACCAAACGGTAAAAATCTCTCAGAGATCTCCATCTCAACATCAAGACCCAGCATCACTCAATGACCAGCAAGCTAAAGTGCTGAACACCTTATGCTAAACAACTAGCAAGACAGGAACACAGCCCCATCCATTAGCAGAGAGGCTGCCTAAAATCATAATAAGGCCACAGACACCCCAAAATACACCACCAGACGTGGATGTGCCCACCAGAAAGACAAGATCCAGCCTCATCCACCAGAGCTCAGGCACTAGTTCCCTACACCAGGAAGCCTACACAACCCACTGAACCAACCTTAGCCACTGGGGACAGATACCAAAAACAACGGGAACTACAAACCTGCAGTCTGTGAAAAGGAGACCCCAAACACAGTAAGATAAGCAAAATGAGACGACAGAAAAACACACAGCAGATGAAGGAGCAGGGTCAAAACACACCAGACTTAACAAATGAAGAGGAAATAGGTAGTCTACCTGAAAAAGAATTCAGAATAATGATAGTAAGGATGATCCAAAATCTTGGAAATAGAATAGACAAAATGCAAGAAACATTTAACAAGGACATAGAAGAACTAAAGAGGAACCAAGCAATGATGAAAAACACAATAAATGAAATTAAAAATACCCTAGATGGGATCAATAGCAGAATAACTGAGGCAGAAGAAAGGATAAGTGACCTGGAAGATAAAATGGTGGAAATAACTACTACACAGCAGGATAAAGAAAAAAGAATGAAAAGAACTGAGGACAGTCTCAGAGACCTCTGGGACAACATTAAACGCACCAACATTCGAATTATAGGGGTCCCAGAAGAAGAAGAGAAAAAGAAAGGGACTGAGAAAATATTTGAAGAGATTATAGTTGAAAACTTCCCTAATATGGGAAAGGAAATAGTTAATCAAGTCCTGGAAGCACAGAGAGTCCCATACAGGATAAACCCAAGGAGAAACACGCCAAGACACATATTAATCAAACTGTCAAAAATTAAATATAAGGAAAACATATTAAAGGCAGCAAGGGAAAAACAACAAATAACACACAAGGGAATCCCCATAAGGTTAACATCTGATCTTTCAGCAGAAACCCTGCAAGCCAGAAGGGAGTGGCAGGATATACTTAAAGTGATGAAGGAGAAAAACCTACAACCAAGATTACTCTACCCAGCAAGGATCTCATTCAGATTCGATGGAGAAATTAAAACCTTTACAGACAAGCAAAAGCTGAGAGAGTTCAGCACCACCAAACCAGCTTTACAACAAATGCTAAAGGAACTTCTCTAGGCAAGAAACACAAGAGAAGGAAAACACCTACAATAACAAACCCAAAACATTTAAGAAAATGGGAATAGGAACATACATATCGATAATTACCTTGAATGTAAATGGATTAAATGCTCCCACCAAAAGACACAGGCTGGCTGAATGGATACAAAAACAAGACCCATATATATGCTGTCTACAAGAGACCCACTTCAGACCTAGAGACACATACAGACTGAAAGTGAGGGGATGGAAAAAGATATTCCATGCAAATGGAAATCAAAAGAAAGCTGGAGTAGCAATTCTCATATCAGACAAAATAGACTTTAAAATAAAGACTATTACAAGAGACAAAGAAGGACACTATATAATGATCAAGGGATCGATCCAAGAGGAAGCTATAACAACTGTAAATATTTATGCACCCAACATAGGAGCACCTCAATACATAAGGCAAATACTAACAGCCATAAAAGGGGAAATCGACAGCAACACAATCATAGTAGGGGACTTTAACACCCCACTTTCACCAATGGACAGATCATCCAAAATGAAAATAAATAAGGAAACACAAGCTTTAAATGATACATTAAACAAGATGGACTTAATTGATATTTATAGGACATTCTACCCAAAAACAACAGAATACACATTTTTCTCAAGTGCTCATGGAACATTCTCCAGGATAGATCATATCTTGGGTCACAAATCAAGCCTTGGTAAATTTAAGAAAATTGAAATCGTATCAAGTATCTTTTCCGACCACAACGCTATGAGACTAGATATCAATTACAGGAAAAGATCTGTAAAAAATACAAACACATGGAGGCTACACAATACACTACTTAATAACGAAGTGATTACTGAAGAAATCAAAGGGGAAATCAAAAAATACCTAGAAACAAATGACAATGGAGATACGACGACCCAAAACCTATGGGACGCAGCAAAAGCAGTGCTAAGAGGGAAGTTTATAGCAATACAAGCCTACCTCAAGAAACAGGAAACATCTCGAATAAACAACCTAACCTTGCACCTGAAGCAATTAGAGAAAGAAGAACAAAAAAACCCCAAAGCCAGCAGAAGGAAAGAAATTATAAAGATCAGGTCAGAAATAAATGAAAAAGAAATGAAGGAAACAATAGCAAAAATCAATGAAACTAAAAGCTGGTTCTTTGAGAAGATAAACAAAATTGATAAACCATTAGCCAGACTCATCAAGAGAAAAAGGGAGAAGACTCAGATCAATAGAATTAGAAATGAAAAAGGAGAAGTAACAACTGACACTGCAGAAATACAAAGGATCATGAGAGATTACTACAAGCAACTCTATGCCAATAAAATGGACAACCTGGAAGAAATGGACAGATTCTTAGAAATGCACAACCTGCCGAGACTGAACCAGGAAGAAATAGAAAATATGAACAGACCAATCACAAGCACTGAAATTGAAACTGTGATTAAAAACCTTCCAACAAACAAAAGCCCAGGACCAGATGGCTTCACAGGTGAATTCTATCAAACATTTAGAGACGAGCTAACACCTATCCTTCTCAAACTCTTCCAAAATATTGCAGAGGGAGGAACACTCCCAAACTCATTCTACGAGGCCACCATCACCCTGATACCAAAACCAGACAAAGATGTCACAAAGAAAGAAAACCACAGGCCAATATCACTGACGAACATAGATGCAAAAATCCTCAACAAAATACTAGCAAACAGAATCCAACAGCACATTAAAAGGATCATACACCATGATCAAGTGGGGTTTATCCCAGGAATGCAAGGATTCTTCAACATACGCAAATCAATCAATGTGATACACCATATTAACAAATTGAAGGAGAAAAACCATATGATCATCTCAATAGATGCAGAGAAAGCTTTCGACAAAATTCAACACCCATTTATGATAAAAGCCCTGCAGAAAGGAGGCATAGAGGGAACTTTCCTCAACATAATAAAGGCCATATATGACAAACCCACAGCCAACATTGTCCTCAATGGTGAAAAACTGAAACCATTTCCACTAAGATCAGGAACAAGACAAGGTTGCCCACTCTCACCACTATTATTCAACATAGTTTTGGAAGTGTTAGCCACAGCAATCAGAGAAGACAAAGAAATAAAAGGAATCCAAATGGGAAAAGAAGAAGTAAAGCTGTCACTGTTTGCAGATGACATGATACTATACATAGAGAATCCTAAAGATGCTACCAGAAAACTCCTAGAGCTAATCAATGAATTTGGTAAAGTAGCAGGATACAAAATTAATGCACAGAAATCTCTTGCATTTCTATACACTAATGACGAAAAATCTGAAAGTGAAATTAAGAAAACACTCCCATTTACCATTGCAACAAAAAGAATAAAATATCTAGGAATAAACCTGCCTAAGGAGACAAAAGACCTGTATGCAGAAAATTATAAGACACTGATGAAAGAAATTAAAGATGATACAAATAGATGGAGAGATATACCATGTTCCTGGATTGGAAGAATCAACATTGTGAAAATGACTCTACTACCCAAAGCAATCTACAGATTCAATGCAATCCCTATCAAACTACCACTGGCATTTTTCACAGAACTAGAACAAAAAATTTCACAATTTGTATGGAAACACAAAAGACCCCGAATAGCCAAAGCAATCTTGAGAACGAAAAATGGAGCTGGGGGAATCAGGCTCCCTGACTTCAGACTATATTACAAAGCTTCAGTAATCAAGACAGTTTGGTACTGGCACAAAAACAGAAATATAGATCAATGGAACAGGATAGAAAGCCCAGAGATAAACCCACACACATATGGTCACCTTATCTTTGATAAAGGAGGCAAGAATATACAGTGGAGAAAAGACAGCCTCTTCAATAAGTGGTGCTGGGAAAATTGGACAGGTACATGTAAAAGTATGAAATTAGAACACTCCCTGACACCATGCACAAAAATAAACTCAAAATGGATTAAAGACCTAAGTGTAAGGGCAGACACTATCAAACTCTTAGAGGAAAACATAGGCAGAACACTCTATGACATACATCACAGCAAGATTCTTTTTGACCCAGCTCCCAGAGAAATGGAAATAAGAACACAAATAAACAAATGGGACCTAATGAAACTTAAAAGCTTTTGCACAGTAAAGGAAACCATAAACAAGACCAAAAGACAACCATCAGAATGGGAGAAAATATTTGCAAATGAAGCAACTGACAAAGGATTAATCTCCAAGATTTACAAGCAGCTCATGCAGCTCAATAACAAAAAAACCAACAACCCAATCCAAAAATGGGCAGAAGACCTAAATAGACATTTCTCCAAAGAAGATATACAGATGGCCTACAGACACATGAAAGAATGCTCAACATCATTAATCATTAGAGAAATGCAAATCAAAACTACAATGAGATATCATCTCACACCGGTCAGAATGGCCATCATCAAAAAATCTAGAAACAATAAATGCTGGAGAGGGTGTGGAGGAAAGGGAACACTCTTGCACTGTTGGTGGGAATGTAAATTGATACAGCCACTATGGAGAACAGTATGGAGGTTCCTGAAAAAACTACAAATAGAACTACCATACGACCCAGCAATCCCAATACTGGGCATATACCCTGAGAAAACCATAGGTCAAAAAGAGTCATGTACCAAAATGTTCATTGCTGCTCTATTTACAATAGCCAGGACATGGAAGCAACCTAAATGTCCATTGACAGATGAATGGATAAAGAAGATGTGGCACATATATACAATGGAATATTACTCAGCCATAAAAAGAAATGAAATGGAGGTATTTGTAATGAGGTGGATGGAGTTAGAGTCTGTCATACAGAGTGAAGTAAGTCAGAAAGAGAAAAACAAATACAGTATGCTAACACATATATACGGAATCTAAGGAAAAAAAAAAAAAAAAGGCCATGAAGAACCTAGTGGCAAGACGGGAATAAAGACACAGACCTACTAGAGAATGGACTTGAGGATATGGGGAGGGGGTGGGGTGAGATGTGACAGGGTAAGAGAGTGTCATGGACATATATACACTACCAAATGTAAAATAGATAACTAGTGGGAAGCAGCCGCATAGCACAGGGAGATCAGCTCGGTGCTTTGTGACCACCTAGAGGGGTGGGAGGGAGGGAGATGCAAGAGGGAAGAGAAATGGGAACATATTGTATATGTATAACTGATTCACTTTGTTATAAAGCAGAAGCTAACACACCATTGTAAGGCAATTATACTTCAATAAAGATGTTTAAAAAAAAAAAAAAGACAAGTAGGTATTATTAATATCTCCATTTTATAGATGAGAAAATTGGAGTTCAAAGAGGTTTAATAACTTTTTTCAAGGTCACTCAGCTATGGTCAGAAGGCACAGAGTCAGAATTCAACCCCTGGCAATCTGGCCTCATGATGACATAACAATGAATTATTCTTCTTTTTCAAGCTGCTCTATACTATGGTTGAGATATTGCTTAAATGATTAACAAAGAAGGAATTTTCTGCAAACTTTTCTACTCAGACAAAGCTAAAGGTGTGGAAAATAGATCTCTTTAATTCTTTGCCAAATTCCATGGGGTTTTCTCTAACTCTTAAGAATTATTTATTTAAAAGGAGCTTGGAAAACAAGGACAATTCCTTGTTTCTCCATTCCTACTATAGTTCCTAATAAACCAGTCTCCACTATAACTGCTTCAGGGAAAGTTAATACAGCCAGCTCTCAGGGACAATCAGCTCTATCGTGCACACTGAGGTAAAGATAAGGTTCATGTGTTCTCATCTATCTGGTGAATACTGCTACAATTCAACTGTAGAAAAACTACAATCAAATCATAGGAAATCATGTTTCCTGGGTGAATAAATGCAAAGACACAGGCTAAAAAAAGATATGTTACAATACCATATGATATCACTTATATGTGGAATCTAAAATATGATACAAATCAACATATCTACGAAACAGAAACAGACTGACAGATATAGAGAAGAGATTTGTGGTTGCCAAGGGGGAGGGAGGGTAGGAGAGGGAAGGACTGGGAGATTTGGATTAGCAGAGGCAAACTATTATATACAGGATGGATAAACAACAAGGTCCTGCTGTATAGCACAGGGAACTATATTCAATATCCTGTGACAAACCATAATGGAAAAGAATATGAAAAAGAACATATATATGTATAACTGAGTCACTTCGCTGTACAGAAGGAATTAACACAACCTTGTAAATCAACTATACTTCAATAAAATTTTTTTAAAAAGATACGTTACAATGATTGGGTTTTTTTCCCCTTTCATAAATAAAAGCCTGTAGGAAATCCCTCCTTGAGCATTTTTGCCCATTGTCATAGCATTCTTTTTTTGCTTTCACTCAAAAACAAAGGTAAATCTGAGTGTCATTCAGCAGACATAAGCAGTTCAGATTCCTTTTAGAGGAACAATCCACTGATTTCTCTCGCATAGCCTGAGACCAGAGGGTTGTGGTAACATTTTCAGCAGACCCAGAATACTGGGTCATCACTCCAAACTAGTCCTCTTTTCTAGCTCATTCCTAAGAATCAACATTCTATTTTATTTTATTTTATTTACAAATAAGAAAAAGAGTTTATTTAGAGTCCTAAGAATTGCATTTCCAGAGGCACCGATTCGAATGGCAACTCAAATGTGCTCCGGGGTAAGTAGAAAATAGTGGGGGCTTATAAAGTCAACAAAGATATTCCAGAGAAATTACATAGGTTATCTTTACAGAACTACCATTGCTGCTGGCAGGCATTTTCACCTGCTGGCAGCAGATTGGTTGCTAAGCCGTGGTCTCTAAGGAGTAAAAAAGACAAGTTCCAGGTGGTCTGAGGGTGGCTGCGTCCAAATTCTATGCTGTGTTCAGGGGTGGACATGTGTTAAGTTCTACTTCCTCCCAGCTCCATCTTAGATCACTTTGACAAAAGTGACCCCATTGTTAATTGATGTAAGGCACTGATACTTAAGAGATTTGTGTTACACCGCCTAGTACACTCAACTAACCCATCATTTATGGCCCCTCCCACAGCCACTGTTCTCGGCCTTGGAGGCCTCTCCCGCCTCCTTCAGCTCCTGCCTCCAGGACACAAAGAATCACAAATTCAGTCTTCCACAGGCTCTGCCTTTTTAAGCAGCAATCAATGTGACTGCTGATTAGGGCCTGAAAAGGGGGAAGGTACCCTTGGACCTAGCTATGTCCACCAATCTTCAGCCCAATTTGATTTCAAAGGCTATCCCAGGGGCACCCCTCAATGAAGGAGAGGAAAGGAAAGGGGGCCTGAAAACAGAACAAGTCTGAGACTGCCTCTCAACAGGGGACTCGGATTCAGATCATAGAGTCTTGGAGATTGTGGTAGTTGAGAGGGATCCTGAATTAGCTTCATCCACCAGATTAGGGCAAAAGCTGGTCCCTGTCTTTAGAACTTTAGAACTTGTTTAAGAGAGGTGAGTCACAGCAGCATCTAAAATTCACAGTAACATTGAGATTAAAGAGCTTCATAGGAACACATAGGCTGCTACAACCCTGGCATCCACAGGAAACAGTGTCACCTTCGTAGACCTTCCTGAGAAAGCGCTGCTGTCTGCCTGGAGTCTGGCAGAAGCTTTCTCCAGTCTCGCAAACCCCACTGGTGTTGACTCGACACTGGAAAGACTCACCGCCTGATGAACGTGCTGAAGGCTGGTGTGATTTTTGGTGCTTGGCTTACCCCTGGGAGGAGGCATATACGCCTCTAGGCGCAGGGTCTGCACTTGGGCACCGAGGGCTCTACCTGACCTCCCAGGGATGGACTGTGCTGCTGGAGGAAGAAAGTCAAGTCCGTCACTGCAGCTCCACTGACCCCACTTGCCAACCAATTATCACCCCAACACCAGGCGGACACCACTGAAAATGTCCTATGCGAATGGCATCTGCAGGAGCACAACAGGTAAACGGAGTTGTATAAGGAGTCAGCACTGCCCACTCCTGCTCTGTCCCGGCTGCCGCTTCACAAAGCCTCCCCTCGCCCTCCTTCTCACCCTCCACTCTCTCTTTTCATCTGAGGAGTCAGGCTCCGAGGAGAAGCCCAGGACTCAGCCTAAAGGGAGAGATGAAGGGGGCAGGGAGGGGACAGAAAGGATGGGTGGAAGGAAAGCGGACGGGAAGACAAAGAAAGAGAAGATCAGAAGAAAGAGAGTGAGGCAAGCCAGGGGAAGACTGAGGAAAGGAGAAGAGAGGGAGCTCTTTTTTAATTTTTAATATATTATGGTTTCAATATTTCAGGGAGTTTTCCTACAAGTCTCCAGCAGTGATGAAAGAAATCTGAGACAGAAGAAGAAGGAAACAACAAACACATAAAGATTAACTTTCAGCTAAAACAAGCTTCATTGAACGAACTTTGGGTTATAAATTGCTTTCATTCTCTGGGAGTACTTGTGACTGTTTGGATTTCGCTGATTTTTTTCCCTTCGATTCTCATCGGGGTGACCTGGATAGCGTATAAGATGTTCAGCAAGTTGTTCAGTAGGTAGGAGCAAGTCACTAATTTATCCTCCCTACTTTACTGACTACCAAGCAAATCCACTTAGAGGTGAAGCTGCAGAAATGCCTTCTACGTGACTGACCAGCAGTTAGACAATGTGGATTCTGGGACAGGATGATGTCAGCAGCCTGTCAGGGCTAAACTTTGCTAATGTTTCTCAACTTTGCATAAGTCATTTCAACCGTCTGTCTTGCTTTCTCTTAGTGTCCAGGGGAGGAAAAAGACAATGATTAAAATCTACTCCATGGGGCTTCCCTGGTGGCACAGTGGTTAAGAATCCGCCTACCAATGCAGGGGACACGGGTTTAAGCCCTAGTCCGGGAAGATCCCACATGCTGTGGAGCAACTAAGCCCATGCGCCACAACTACTGAACCTGCGCTCTAGAGCCCGTGAGCCACAACTACTGAGCCCGCGTGCCACAACTACTGAGCCCACCCGCGCTCCACAACAGGAGAAGCCACTGCAATGAGAAGCCCGCGCACCGCAATGAAGAGTAACCCCCGCTCGATGCAACTAAAGAAAGCCCACGTGCAGCAACGAAAACCCAGGGCAGTCAAAAATAAATAAATAAATAAATAAATAAATAAATAAATAAACCTATTTTTTAAAAAAATCTACTCCATGCATATTTATAAAACATTTTTGAGAGTCTCCTAATGGAATTTTTTCTACAAAGTACAAAATACTAAATTACATTAACCATCTTTAATGCTATGCCGAGGGGGAAAGTTTATATATATATATATATATATATATATATATATATATATATATATATATATATATATATATATATACACACACACACACACACACATAATTTATAATATAACAAATTTAATATAGTTAAAGAGGCTGTGTTGAGGGAGAAAATTTATATATAATATGCATGACATATTATTTGATGCCAATTGAGACTTCCCTTAAAAAAAACCATAGTGTCTTAAACTTATCTTTAAGAAAGTGAGTCTGCTTAGGGCATAAAGATTCATTGAGGTGGAGGATGTTTTGTAAATAAAATACGGTTCAGTGTGAAATTCCTAACAATTTGAACAAAAGTATAGGAAGGATCTCACAGACCTCAATTTCAACATCTTAAAGTGCATTTTTTTTTCAGTCAGTGCTTTCGGTTTTTCTTAAAGTGACTGTGAAGTGAAATGGAGGATAGTGTCTGCTGTCTGGCATAGGAATTTTACTTCTTTAAAGCTATGGTAGTTTTGCCAGGATTTAACTTCTATACAGAGTGGAAGGTTAGAATATATTTACATCTAGTTGGTCCCGTCCAACTGTAAGATTCTACTAATGGCTCTTTTCCTGGGTTTATTTGTATCTAACACCTCAGTTTAAGTCATGTGACTTTTCCCCAGGAAGTCACAGATTATCTGAAGATGAAGAGTTGTCTTTACAGTAAGAGTGTCTTTTAGATAGTGAAACCCACCCTTTAGAACTACTTTGCTGCTTCTCAGTATCTGTTGTTTTGTACCATCCCCCTCCCCTGCTGAAATGTATACATTCCCTTTAGCCCTTTCCAGATGAGCTAAGATATGATTTTATTTCATTATCAATTCTAAAGGGACCATCTACTGATCCTTAAAGGAGCTGTCAAACTAGATTGAGTTCTCCTGTTAAAATCCTAGACCTCGTGCATACCTTTAAAAATAAAAATAACACAGAGGTGACTGGAAGATTGATCACTCCTCCATAACAAGATTAAAGGTCCCAGTTTTCAGAGAATGGATTCTATTTACTAATAAAATTTTATAGTAAAAGCCAGTGATATTCAATTGCCCTGTTGTGTGTCCAGTCACTTCTCATGATGAAACTTTTGTTTTATCCTCCACATGAAAATGCAATTAGATCACAGTATAATCTCCTACGTAAAACATTTTAATGCTCTGAATGCCCTACAGAATAGAATCAGAACTCCTTAGCATATAATATAAAGATCAAAAACATAAATGCTGATGGGCTGGAGGTTGATGACTGTACTGAGGGAGGAGAGGCCTGAGGCAAACTGGGCAGTACACACATCATGTATGGTGCTGTGCTGGAACTTAAACAGCATTGCCAGACCCTCTAGATTTTCTAGAAAGCCTGGAATCCATATTTTTCCATGTAAAATATTCTAAATTTTAAATGTTGACACCTTATTTAAGAAAAATACTGAATGAGCCAAACAAAACCAATCTAATTTCCAAATTCAGGCCGCAGGGCCCTCTTTGCAAGGCTGGACTCTGATGTCTGCCACCTGTAGGGCTTCATCTCTCACCCCATCCCTTAAGCACATACCCTGTCCTCTGGTCATAGTCTGAGAAGGTGAGAAGGGCAGCTCTGTAAATGCACTGCCTTCAGTCCCATGTTCGCAAGCCTCTTCTTGCGCCCTTTTCTTGCCTGCGAACATGGAAGTCATATTTCATGATTCAGCTCATTGGCCTTTCCTCAAGACATCCCTCACCCCTACTTAGGCCATACTCACCACACTGTGCCTTATACCCCTCTCTCCAAACTCTATATAACTTCTCAATTACATCTGTAATTTACTGCTCTTTTTTATTTACCTGACTCGTCCTAAGAGACTCTAAGCTCCCCAAAGACAGGGACAGTATTGTATCAATCTCTGTATTCTCAGTACCTAATGCAGTGCCTGGTACATCACCATCATCACTAACACATATAGTACTTAACTGCATTCCTAATGCCTGACACGTATTAACGTGAACTCTCACACCGGACTGGTATTATCCTCCTCATTTAACACATGAGGAAACTGAAGCACAGAGTGTGACAAGATTCAACACCAAATAGTCTGGAGTTAAGAGGCCACACTTCTAGACCATATTTCCTCCCATATGGAGCAGTGTTATTTGCTGGAAATCAAATTAAATCTAAGTGTCATTTCCTAATAGTTGACCACTCTTTAGTATTTCTAATCCCTTTCTTATGTATCTTTCAGTTGCCAGTCAAATAGAAAAGCTGAGAGGCTATTTTGCCAAGAAGGCAAAGCTTAATTAAAATAATGGTGTTTAAGGAATCTAAACTCACCTAGACTTCTGAATTCATCTGCCCTTGCTTCAGCCTTGGTGAAAAACAGAGTGCAGCCTGACCTGGTGATAACCCCATTAGGGAGTTTCTTTTGGTGCAAACAGCAATTTAAGCAAATATGCCCTTCTGTTTTTTCTAGTGCTCTTTGTTATTGTAGTAAAATCCAAGTTGAGTTTCATGTGGGAAATCAAAAAACCAAAGAAGGCGACTTTTCATTATACGCAGAAATGCAATGAAATGCTTTTTATTCCCATTCAAGCACTTATTATTTACCTGCACAGCTAAGGAGTGGAAGATCTAAAAAGAAACTAAGTGCTAGACTGGCCTCTGCTCTTTTACCCAGATGGAAATTTCACAGGCCTGTCTGAAGTTTCAGGGTAAGTGCTGTCACTCTCAAAAACCAGTAGGTCTGCATTTTCCTTTGCAGTTCAAGTACTCAAACTACAGACATTGTTACTGTTTTTAATCTGATTATAAATATTCCAACTAAAGTAGTTAAATGTTTAGAAAAGGTGAAGACCTGGTAAAACTAAGAGACTGAGGTACTCTGTTGACACTTAAATAATGTAGCCAAGGACAACGTAGGAAGTCATTTAGTGCTATTAATCAGTAATCTAAAAGCATTGTGTCTAGGTGCATGTGTCTTTCTCTTGGCTAACATCTGTGAAATTATCATTGAAAAATCTCATAAAGGAACATTGTAAAAGTACCCAGTAAAATCCAAATGATTGCCATCAATTACAGCTCACCTTTTGTAAGGCTCAAACTTGACATTTTAAAACATTTTAGTTATCACCTTGCTTCAAAATGAACAATGTACCCATGGTTAAAATTCTACCTTCCTTTCATCAAGATATTTGTGACCTAGAAAGTTCAGTCCTCTAGTTAGTATTGATTTTACTTCTGTAATTTTTAAAATAAAGATTTCATGCCCTGTATATCTTTTTTTCCCCCAAAAAATGTTGTTCTATATTCCTGACCCATGAAAAGTGCTGCCATCTGCTGGCCATTGATATATAACTCTATATAAGCAGTTTGGGGTCCTTGAGGAAAGAACTCCGAAAAACTCCGTGCGTTGTTCTACCAGCAACTGAAGCTGAGTACACTTGTCACTTTAGAATTGCCCTTTAAATTATAACACCTCTCTCACTCTCTCACTCTCTTTCTCGTATGTTGACTTGCAGGTTAAAAACAAACAAAAGGTAATGTTTGCTGCCCCCTGCTGTTCAAATTCCTTAGCATTTCCGAGCTTTTCTCTCTTGCTGAAACTAAAAACATAATAATTAATGCATTTGTTCCTCCATTCATTCACTCATATAGCCGTTCACTCAGTTATTCATTCAATGAATGAATATAAGCCATCCTATGCACCTACAAACCATGACGTATGCAGATGACTGGGACACAAAACTGACCAATGTGACAAAGAACAAAGAAGAATTTCAAGGCAAAATTACATGAAGTCTGTTTTTAAATGTCCCTAGAATCCATCAATTCAGTTGTACAAAATCTGTGATGCCTGGGCTTAATAACAGTCTGAGGCATAGAGAATGGACTTGAGGACACGGGGAGGGGGAAGGGGAAGCTGGGACGAAGTGAGAGAGTGGCATGGACATACATACACTCCCAAATGTAAAACAGATAGCTAGTGGGAAGCAGCCGCATAGCACAGGGAGATCAGCTCGGTGCTCTGTGACCACCTAGAGGGGTGGGATAGGGAGGGTGGGAGGGAGACTCGAGAGGGAGGGGATACGGGGATATACGTATGCATACAGCTGATTCACTTTGTTATACAGCAGAAACTAACACAACACTGTAAAGCAATTATACTCCAATAAAGATGTTAAAAAAAAAAAAAAAGTCTGAGGAAGAGAGGGAGAGAGAATGGAAGGGGAGGACAGGTAAGAAGTGGGAGAGGGAAAAGGAGGGTGTAAGTAGGCACAGTGAACATGATGTAATCCAGTCATGACAACTTGCTGCTTCCTCTTTAAGTCCATTATAAGCATAAAACTTTTTAATAAGGAGCTAGATGAGTTTAACGGGAGTACATTCCTTCTGGAGCAAGATCTGTGTCTAACGTTTTAACTTTCTCCAGGAAGACCAGGAAATGTGCTCTGCTCTGTCCTTTCACAGAACCTAGTGGCAGTCTCCACCCTCACCCTAACCACACTGTTTCATAATATCTGACTTTTCTTTCTGACTCCTCTTACCAGACAGGGAGTTCCTTAAGGGCTGAGAAGTTGTACATCTTTCTCTCTTCAGCTCTTGGCTTAAGGCCCAGCACATGGTGGGAAGAATAATATAGTAGTTAAGCATTCAGACTTTGCAGGTAAGACAGATCGAGGACTGAATCCCAAATACCCTAGTTATATAAATTTGAGAAGACTTCTTAAACGTACTGAACCTCATGTGATAACTGTGATAATAACACCTACGCGTGTGCTTTCTCAAACATCACATTCCACCTAGACTTTTATTATCTTAGTTTGTTTTAATCTCTGTAAAAGTCCCAGACCCCAAGAAAAGGTAGTATTTTAAACTGCGATTGGGCATTTAAAACTTAACAGGGGGGGCTTCCCTGGTGGCACAGTGGTTGAGAGTCTGCCTGCCAATGCGGGGAACACAGGTTCGGGCCCTGGTCTGGGAAGATCCCACATGCCGCGGAGCAACTAGGCCCGTGAGCCACAACTACTGAGCCTGTGCGTCTGGAGCCTGTGCTCCCAACAAGAGAGCCCACGATAGTGAGAGGCCCGCGCACCGCGATGAAGAGTGGCCCCCGCTTGCCACAACTAGAGAAAGCCCTCGCACAGAAACGAAGACCCAACACAACCAAAAATAAATAAATTAATTAATTTAAAAAAAAAAACTTAACAGGGGGTTTCCCCGGTGGCACAGTGGTTAAGAATCCGTCTGCCAGTGCAGGGGACACGGGTTCGAGCCCTGGTCTGGGACGATCCCACATGCCACGGAGCAACTAACCCCGCGAGCCACAACTACTGAGCCCACGCACCATAACTACTGAAGCCCACGCGCCTAGAGCCCATGCTCCACAGCAAGAGAAGCCATCGCAATGAGAAGCCCACGCACTGCAACGAAGAGTAGCCCCCACTTGCCGCAACTAGAGAAAGGTCGCACACAGCAACGAAGACCGAACGCAGCCAAAAATAAATAAATAAATAAATAAATTTATAAAAAAAAAAAAAACTTAACATGAATGATAGATTTGATGGACTTTTTGATGGGGTGTGGGGATGGGGGAGGGAAGACTGAAGGCTCCAAAGAGACAAGGAAGCATTTGAAAAGGGCAAATCAGCAAAAAAAGAGGGGAGAGGGTGAGTCAACTTCTCTCAGTCTCATCTGTAAAATGGGGATTATAACAGCATCCAGGTCAAAGGGTGGCTGTAAGGATTAAATGAAGAATATATGGTTTTCAAGAAATATTAGCTATTTTTACGGTTGCTCTTGAAGATTCTCAGAAGACAAACATGACCCCATTCCCAATTTATTTTTAAGAATTTATTTCCAGACAACACATGGATTTAGCAGGGAAAGAAATGAATGCTATTAGAGTTATTTCCTATATTTTAATTTTTTTTCACTGCCCACAGGTGTGCCTCAAGTTTTAAAAGCAGAATGAAGAGCAGAAGCCACACAAGGACCCCCCATATGAGTTTCTCGTTGTCTTAGTTCAGGTTGCTATACCAAAAATACCATAGACTGGATGGCTTAAACAGCAAACATTTTGTACAGTTCTGGAGGCTGGCAAGTCTAAGATCAAAGTGCCTACAGACTCGGTGTCTAGTAAGGGCCTGTTTCCTAGTTCATAGGTGGCCATCCTCTCACTTTGTCCTCACAGGGCAGAAAGGGTAAGGGAGCTCTTTGGGGTCTCTTTTATAACAGCATTAATCCCATTCATGAGGGCTCCACGCTCATGACCTAATCACCTCCCAAAGGCCACACCTCTTAATACCATCACATTGGGGGTTAGATAGCATATAGATGGGTCTTGTTTTTGTATCCATTCAGCAAGCCTGTGTCTTTTCGTTGGAGCATTTAATCCATTCACGTTTAAGGTGATTATTGATATGTATGTTCCTATGACCATTTTCTTAATTGTTTTGGGTTTGTTTTTGTAGGTCCTTTTCTTCTCTTGTGTTTCCCACTTAGAGAAGTTCCTTTAGCATTTGTTGTAGAGCTGGTTTGGTGGTGCTGAATTCTCTTAGCTTTTGCTTGTCTGTAAAGCTTTTGATTTCTCCATCAAATCTAAATGAGATCCTTGCTGGGTACAGTAATCTTGGTTGTAGTTTCTTCCCTTTCATCACTTTAAGTATATCATGCCACTCCCTTCTGGCTTGTAGAGTTTCTGCTGAGAAATCAGCTGTTAACCTTCTGGGAGTTCCCTTGTATGTTATTTGTCATTTTTCCCTTGCTGCTTTCATTAATTTGTCTTTAATTTTTGCCAATTTGATTACTATGTGTCTCGGCGTGTTTCTCCTTGGATTTATCCTGTATGGGACTCGCTGCGCTTCCTGGACTTGGGTGGCTATTTCCTTTCCCATGTTAGGGAAGTTTTCGACTATACTCTCTTCAAATATTTTCTCGGGTCCTTTCTCTCTCTCTTCTCCTTCTGGGACCCCTATAATGCGAATGTTGTTGCGTTTAATGTTGTCCCAGAGGTCTCTTAGGGTGTCTTCATTTCTTTTCATTCTTTTTTCTTTAGTCTGTTCCACAGCAGTGAATTCCACCATTCTGTCTTCCAGGTCACTTATCCGTTCTTCTGCCTCAGTTATTCTTCTGTTGATTCCTTCTAGTGTTGTTTTCATTTCAGTTATTGTATTGTTCATCTCTGTTTGTTTCTTCTTTAATTCTTCTAGGTCTTTGTTAAACATTTCTTGCATCTTCTCCACCTTTGCCTCCATTCTTATTCCGAGGTCCTGGATCATCTTCACTATCATTATTCTGAATTCTTTTTCTGGAAGGTTGCCTATCTCCACTTCATTTAGTTGTTTTTCTGGGGTTTTATCTTGTTCCTTCATCTGGTATATAGCCCTCTGCCTTTTCATCTTGTCTGTCTCTCTGTGAATGTGGTTTTTCTTCCACAGGCTGCAGGATTATAGTTTTTCTCGCTTCTGCTGTCTGCCCTCTGGTGGTTGAGGCTATCTAAGAGGCTTGATGGGAGGCTCTGGTGGTGGGTAGAGCTGGCTGTTGCTGTGGTGGTCAGAGCTCAGTAAAACTTTAATCAACTTAACTGTTGATGGGTGGGGCTGGGTTCCCTCCCTGTTGGTTGTTTTGCCTGAGGCAACCCAACACTGGAGCCTACCTGGGCTCTTTGGTGGGGCTAATGACAGACTCTGGGAGGGCTCACGCCAAGGAGCACTTCCCAGAACTTCTGCCGCCAGTGTTCTTGTCCCCATGGTGAAACAGAGCCACCGCCCGCCTCTGCAGGAGACCCTCCAACAGTATCAGGTAGGTCTGGTTCAGTCTCCCCCGGGGTCACTGCTCCTTCCCCTGGGTCCCGATGCGCACACTATTTTGTGTGTGCCCTCCAAGAGTGGGGTCTCTGTTTCCTCCAGTCCTGTCGAAGTCCTGCAATCAATTCCCACTAGGCTTCAAAGTCTGATTCTCTGTGAATTCCTCCTCCCGTTGCCAGAACCCCAGCTTGGGAAGCCTGATGTGGGGCTCAGAACCTTCACTCCAGTGGGTGGACTTCTGTGGTATAAGTGTTTGCCAGTCTGTGAGTCACCCACCCACCAGTTATGGGATTTGATTTTACTCTGATTGCGCCCCTCCTACCGTCTCATTGTGGCTTCTCCTTTGTCTTTGGATGTGGGGTATCTTTTTTTGGTGAGTTCCAGTGTCTTCCTATCGATGATTGTCCAGCAGCTAGTTGTGATTCTGGTGTTCTCGCAAGAGGGAGTCCACATTGGGGGTTAGGATTTCAAAATACGAATTTTGGAGGGACACAAACATTCAGCACATTTGTCAGAGCTCAGATACTGACATACTGAACAGAGCAGATTACGTCACAACTGTATATTAAAATATAGCTGAGCACCTATAACATCCTGGTCCTTTTATACCCAGAGCACAGAAATGCCCATGTCTCTTTTTCTTTTCTGAGAATTCATGATGTCTTTATGTTTCACAATAAGGAGGAGATACAGAGAACAATTTAATTACATGGATACTCTGTGGCACATATTTTTTTAATTAACCTTTATTGGAGTATAGTTGCTTCACAACGTTGAGTTAGTTTCTACTCTACAGAAAAATGAATCAGCCATACATATACATATATCCCCTCCCTTTTGGGTTTCCTTCCCATTCATGTCACCACAGTGCATTAAGTAGAGTTCCCTGTGCTATACAGCAGGTTCTTATTAGTTATCTATTTTATACATAGTATCAATAGTGTATATATGTCAATCCCAATCTCCTAATTCTTCCCACCCCTCCCCCTTTACCCCTTGTTATCCATACATTTGTTCTCTACTTCTGTGTCTCTATTTCTGCTTTGCAAATAGGATCATCTATACCATTTTTCTAGATTCCACATATGTGTATTAATATACGATATTTGTTTTTCTCCGCCTTACTTCACTCTGTATGACACTCTCTAGGTCCATCCACGTCTCTACAAATGACCCAATTTCATTCCTTTTTAAGGCTGAGTAATATTCCATTGTACATATGTACCACATGTTCTTTATCCATTCCTCTATTGATGGTTTTCTCTGGGTATATCCCCAGTAGTGGGATTGTTGGGTCATATGGTAGTTCTATTTTTAGTTTTTTAAGGAACCTCCATACTGTTCTCTATAGTGGCTGTATCAATTCACACTCCGACCAACAGGGCAGGAGGGTTCCCTTTTCTCCACACCCTCTCCAGCATTTATTGTTTGTAGATTTTTTTTGATGATGACCATTCTGACCGGTGTGAGGTGATACCTCATTGTAGTTTTGATTTGCATTTCTCTAACAATTAGTTAGGTTGAGCATCTTTTCATGTGTTTGTGGCCATCTGTATGCCTTCTTTGGAAAAATGTCTTTTTAGGCCTTCCACCCATTTTTTGATTGGGTTGTTTGTTTTTTTGATATTGAGCTGCAAGAGCTGCTTGTATATCCTGGAGATTAATCCTTTGTCAGTTGCTTCGTTTGCAAATATTTTCTCCCATTCTGAGGGTTGTCTTTTCATCTTGTTTATGGTTTCCTTTGCTCTGCAAAAGCTTTTAAGTTTCATTAGGTCCCATTTGTTTATTTTTGTTTTTATTTTCATTACTCTAGGAGGTGAGTCAAAAAAGATCTTGCTGTGATTTATGTCAAAGAGTGTTCTGCCTATGTTTTCCTCTAAGTTTTATAGTGTCCGGTCTTACATTTAGGTCTTTAATCCATTGAGTTTATTTTTGTGTATGGTGTTAGGGAGTGTTCTAATTTCATTCTTTTACATGTAGCTGTCCAGTTTTTTCAGCACCACTTATTGAAGAGACTATCTTTTCTCCATCGTATATTCTTGCCTCCTTTGTCATAGATTAGGTGACCATAGGTTCATGGGTTTATCCCTGGGCTTTCTATCCTGTTCCATTGGTCTATATTTCTGTTTTTGTGCCAGTGCCATACTGTCTTAATTACTGTAGCTTTGTAGAGTATAGTCTGAAGTCAGGGAGCCTAACTCCTCCAGCTCTGTTTTTCTTTCTCAAGACTGCTTTGGCTATTCGGGGTCTTTTGTGTTTTCATAGAAATTGTAAAATATTTTGTTCTAGTTCTGTGAAAAATGCCGTTGGTAATTTGATAGGGATTGCATTGAATCTGTAGATTACTTTGGGTAGTAAAATCATTTTGACAATATTGATTCTTCCAATCCAAGAACATGGAATATCTCTCCATCTGTTAGTGTGTCTTTGATTTCTTTCAACAGTGTTTTATAGTTTTCTGTGTACAGGTCTTTTGGATAGGTTTATTTCTAGGCTCCTTAGGTAGGTTTATTTCTAGGTATTTTATTATTTTTGTTGCAGTGGTAACTGGGATTGTTTCCTTAATTTCTCTTTCTGATCTTTCGTTGTTAGTGCATAGGAATGCAAGAGATTTCTGTGCATTAATTTTCTATCCTGCAACTTTACTAAATTCATTGATTAGCTCTAGTAGTTTTCTGAGGGCATCTTTAGGATTTTCTATGTGTAGTATCATGTCATCTGCAAACAGTGACAGTTTTACTTCTTTTCCAATTTGGATTCCTTTTATTTCTTTTTCTTCTCTGACTGGTGTGGCTAGGACTTCCAAGACTATGTTGAATAACAGTGGCAAGAGCGGACAACCTGGTCTTGTTCCTGATCTTAGAGGAAATGCTTTCAGTTTTTCACCATTGAGAATGATGTTTGCTGTGGGTTTGTCATATATGGCCTTTATTATGTGGAGGTAGGTTCCCTCTATGCTCACTTTCTGGAGGGTTTTTATCATAAATGGGTGTTGAATTTTGTCAAAACCTTTTTCTGCATCTACTGAGATAATCATATGGTTTTTATTCTTCAATTTATTCATACAGTGTATCACATTGATTTGCATTTATTGAAGAATCTTTCCATCCCTGGATAAATCCCACTTGATCACGGTGTATGATCCTTTTAATGTGCTCTTGGTTTTGGTTTGCTAGTATTTTGTTGAGGATTTTTGCATCTATGTTCATCAGAGATATTGGCCTGTAATTTTCTTTTTTGCTTGATATCATTGTCTGGGTTTGGTATCAGGGTAATGGTAGCCTTGTAGAATGAGTTTGGGAGTGTTCTACCCTCTGCAATTTTTGGGAAGAGTTTGAGAAAGATAGGTGTTAGCTCTTCTCTAAATGTTTGATAGAATTCACCTGTGAAGCCATCTGGTCCTGGGCTTTTGTTTGTTGGAAGATTTTTAATCACAGTTTCAATTTCAGTGCTTGTGATTGGTCTGTTCATATTACCTATTTCTTCCTGGTTCAGTCTTGGAAGGTTGTACTTTTCTAAGAATTTGTCCATTTCTTCCAGGTTGTCCATTTCATTGGCATATAGTTGCTTGTAGTAGTCTTTTATGATACTTTGTATTTCTGCGGTGTTCGTTGTAATTTCTCCTTTCTCATTTCTAATTTTACTGATTTAAGTCCTCTCCCTTTTTTTCGTGATGAGTCTGGCTAAAGGTTTATCAATTTTGTTTATCTCCTCAAAGAACCAGCTTTTAGTTTTATTGATCTTTGCTCTTGTTTTCTTCACCTCTATTTCATTTATTTCTGATCTGATCTTTATGATTTCTTTCCTTCTACTAACGTTGGGTTTTCTTTGTTCTTTCTCTAGCTGCTTTAGGTGTAAGGGTAGATTTTTATTTGAGATATTTCTTGTTTCTTGAGGTAGAATTGTATTGCTACAAACTTCCCTCTTAGAACTGCTTTTGCTGCATCCCATAGGTTTTGGGTCATAGTGTTTTCATTGTCATCTGTTTCTATGTATTTTTTTGATATCCTCTTTGATTTCTTCAGTGATCTCTTGGTTAGTTAGTAGCGTATTGTGTAGCCTCCATGTGTTTGTGTTTTTTAGTTTTTTTTCCTGTAATTGATTTCTAATCTCATAGCATTGTGGTCAGAAAAGATGCTTGATACAATTTCAATTTTCTTAAACTTATCGAGGCGTGATTTGTGACCCAAGATGTGATCTATCCTGGAGAATGTTCCATGAGTACTTGAGAAGAAAGTGTATTCTGCTGCTTTCGGGTGGAATGTCTTACAAATATCAATTAAGTCTATTTGGTCTATTGTGTCATTTAAAGCTCGTGTTTCCTTATTTATTTTCTGACTGCATGATCTGTCCATTGGTGTAAGTGGGGTGTTAAAGTCCCCAACTATGATTGTGTTACCATTGATTTCCCACTTTATGGCTGTTAGTATTTGCCTTATGTATTGAGGTGCTCCTATTTTGGGTGCATAAATATTTACCATTGTTGTATCTTCTTCTTGGATTGACCCCTTGATCATTATGTAGTGTCCTTCCTTGTCTCTTGTAATAGACCTTATTTTAAGGTGTATCTTGTCTGATATGAGTATTGCTACTCCAGCTTTCTTTTGATTTTCATTTGCATGGAATATCTTTTTCCATCCCCTCACTTTCAGTCTGTATGTGCCCCTATGGCTGAAGTGGGTCTCTTATAGACAGCATATATACGGGTCTTGTCTTCATATGTGTCTTTTGGTTGGAGCATTTAATCTATTTACATTTAAGGTAATTATCAATATGTATGTTCCTATTACCATTTTCTTAATTGTTTTGGATTTGTTTTTGTAGGTCTTTCTCTTCTCTTGTGTTTCCTGCCTAGAGAAGTTCCTTTAGCATTTGTTGAAAAGCTGGTTTGGTGGTGCTGAATTCTCTTAGCTTTTGCTTCTCTGTAAAGCTTTTGATTTCTCCATCAAATCCGAATGAGATCCTTGCTGGGTAAGGTAATCTGGTTGTAGGTTTTTCCCTTTCATCACTTTAAATATGTCCTGCCACTCCCTTCTGTTTTGCAGAGTTTCTGCTGAAAAATCAGCTGTTAACCTTATGGGGGTTCCCTTGTAGGTTATTTGTTGATTTTCCCTTGCTGCTTTTAATATTTTTTCTTTGTATTTAATTTTTGTTAATATGATTAATATGTGTCTCAACATGTTTCTCCTTGGGTTTATCCTCTATGGAACTCTCTGTGCTTCCTGGACTTGATTGACTATTTCCTTTCCCATGTTAGGGAAGTTTTCTACTATAATCTCTTCAAATGTTTTCTCAGGCCCTTTCCCTTTCTCTTCTTCTTCTGGGACCCCTATAATTCGAATGTTGGTGTGTTTAATATTGTCCCAGAGGTCTCTGAGACTGTCCTCATTTCTTTCCATTCTTTTTTCGTTATTCTGCTCCTCAGCAGTTATTTCCACCATTCTATCTTCCAGCTCACATATCCATTCTTCTGCCTCAGTTATTCTGCTATTGATTCCTTCTAGCATATTCTTCATTTCAGTTATTGTGTTGTTCATCACTGATTGTTTGTTCTTTAGTTCTTCTAGGTCCTTGTTAAATATTTCTTTTATCTTCTCGATCCATGTCTCCATTCTATTCCCGAGATCTTGGATCATCTTTATTATCATTACTCTGAATTCTTTTTCAGGTAGATTGCCTATGTCCTCTTCATTTATTTGGTCTTGTGGGATTTTACCTTGCCCCTTCATCTGCAACATATTTTTCTGTCATCTCATTTTGTCTAACCTGCTTTGTTTATGGTCTCCTTTCTGCAGGCTGTAGGGTAATCGTTCCTCTTACTTCTATTGTCTGCCTCCTGGTGAGTGAGGTTGGTCCTGGGGCTTGTGATGGTTTCCTGGTGGGAGGGGCTGGTGCCTGTGCTCTGGTGGGTGGAGCTGAGTCTTTCCTCTCTGCAGGGCGGGGCCACATCAGGTGGTGTGTTTTGGGGTGTCTGTGAGCTTAATACAACTTTAGGCAGCCTATCTGCTGATGGGTGGGGCTGTGTTCCTGTCTTGCTGGTTGTTTGGCATGAGGTGTCCAGCACTGGAGCCTGTGGTCAGTTGTGTGGGGCCAGGTCTTGGTGTTGATATGGATACCTCCGGGAGCGCACACGCTGATTAATATTCCCTAGGCCCAGGAATTCTCTGGCAGTCCAGTGTCCTGGACTCTGCGCTCCCACCCCAGAGGCCCAGGCCTCACCCCTTACTGGGGAACCAAGAGCCCACAAACCACACCGTGTGGCCAGAGAAAGAGAAAAGAAAAAGAGACAGATAAACAACACCCGGGATAAATAGCAAAAACAACAGCAAACAGCAGCAACAACAACACAACAAACACACAAAGAGAGGAAAAAAAACAAAAAACAAAACAGCAACAAGAACAAGCAAAGAATTCAAAAATGAGAACAGTCAATAAGCACTAAACTAACAAAAACAGAAAATGAAAACTAAAACAAAAACAGAAAGTAAACAAACAACAAAAGAAGCAAACATAAAATATACACATACAAACCAATCAAAAAAATACAAAAATAAAATAAAAAACAAAGAACAAAAACAAGAAAAAAACTTCCAAAACAACAAAAAATAAAGTAAAAATAGAAAAATAAAAAATAAATAAAAATAAAAATATATATTAAGAAAACTAAGAAAATAAAAGATAAAAAATAATAAAAGCAACAGCACCAACAATTGAACAAAACGAGACAAACAAAAAAAAGAATAATAGTAGTATGAATATTTTCCTGGGGCCTCCGCTGTCAGTGTCCTTGCTCCCACAGTGAGCCAGAGCCGATCCCGCCTCCCCGGGAGGCCTTCCAATACCTCTAGGTGGGTCTCTGGACCTGCTGTGAGCACTGTGGGGCCAGCTCATACCCTGACCTGGCCCAATTCTCACTTGTATTTGTCCCCTAAGTTCACTGCTGGGAAGGCTACACTGAACTCAGTTGTGGGAACACTTGCTGTCTATGCAGGTATTCCACAGATGCAGGATTTACCAAGCCAATCTCGGGGATTTAATCCAAGGCTTGTGCAGCTGCACAGAAAGAGTTCCGTTCCTCTTCCTTAGTCGCACCACCCCTGGGGCTCAGCTTTGGTTTTGACCCCACCTCTGCATGTGTGCCACCCTCAGGCATTTGTTCCCTGCCCAGGTGAGAGGAAGCGAAAGCAGCAGCTGCTTGGGGCACACTTGCTCACTCAGACCTGGGTGTGCACGAGTGGCCTGCAGTGGCGGGGGCCGGCAGGCAGTTGTAACCAACTGTGGCGGTTCGCTCTGGTGGGAGTCCCTCCCAGTGGCCATGGAGGCAGGAGCTGGAGTGTAGGGGTGGTGTGTGTGTGGGGGGGGGGGCGGCGGCCCTGCCTCCCTGCGTGCCTCTCAACAGTGGCACCTCCGTTTTCAGGCAGACCACGCTTCCTCTAGGGGCACTCCCAGCTTCGCATCCCCTCTCTCCCGTCACCTCTGCTGTATCCACACAGCCAACAGCGTTCCTCTCCCTGGATCAGTTCTCCCAACCCCACACTTTAGCATTCAGCCCCCTCCAGCATCGGTGGACTCTCATCCCAGGCAGGGGCGTCTAGGGCTGATTCCCAAGGAGGCTTTGGGGTGGGCAGCGCTCAGACCCCCGGAGCCGTCACAGGCGGGCGGGAAGGCTCAGAAGGGAGCCCCTCCCAGTGCCAGTGGATGCCAAAGAAGCCGGCCGGTGGGGGAAGGGGTTGTAATGGCGGCTGCGCCCCTTGCACGCCACTCAACAATGATGCCTTGCTTCTGTGGTGTCCCTGGCTTTTTCTGCAGACTTTCCCCTTTGTGGAGCTCCTTACTCCTGTCCCTTCAGGCTGTCTTTTCACAGCCAATAGCTGTCCCCTCCCTGGGTCTGCACTCCAAACCCCACTTTCCAGCACCCAGCCCCCCTTCACAACAGGTGACTCACAACTCAGGCTGGAATGCACAGAGCTGAGATGTAGACCCTGCCTGCCATTCTTACTTTGTCCTGCCTTCCACAGACCTTCCCCTGCGTTCTCCATTGATCCCCTGAAGGTCCTTTTCTGTCCCAGTTGATTTCCCCACCGTGAGGGAGTTTTTCTGAGTGTGGGGACCTCCCTTCACCTTCAGCTTCCTGCCAGGTTGCTGGTCCCTTTTTTGATACTCATTTTTTTCTTTCTTTTGTCCTACTCGGTTGTGAGGGGATTTTTCTTGCCCTATTAGGTGTCCAAAAGTCTTCCGCTAATGTTCAGCATGTGCTCTATGAGAACTGTTCCATTTGTAGATGTCTTCTTGATGTACTTGTGAGGAGTGATGAATTCCGCATCCTCCTATTCCACCATCTTGACTGCTCCTCACGTATTTTTTTTAAAGCACTTTCAAGTAATGTCATTTTTTTATCTTTTATTTTTTAAAGTTATTGATTTTTACAGTAGGTCCTTGTTGGTTATCTTTTTAAATATAGCAGTGTTGTACACGTCAATCCCAAACTCCCAATCTATCCCTCCCTCCCACCCTTCCCCCACCGCATGACCATAAGTTCATTCTCTAAGTCTGTTCCACCTCTGCTTATAACAAGATTGAACATTCTTTTCTTCACCAAGGGAAGTATATAGGGTTTAGGGTTTCATCTTGCTATTTATTTTCTTACAATAGAAATAATAATATCTAACTCAGAGAATGTGAGGATTCTGGGATTCTGGAATTCCAGGATAGATGGTCATTCTGTCGACCAGAATATGTTTTTAGTGTGCAGCATTATTCTAGGTAGAGTGGAAGACTGGTCGAGATTTTCCTTTAATAGATCCATATGTAACTGACTTGTTTCATCTTCAGTGGAGTCTCCAGAAATGAAAGGATAGATACAATTTGAAGTGAAAACTGAAGAAGAGACAAGATGACTTGCAATGGAGGCTATTTCTAGGTATTTTAGGTTCAAATGGACTTAGGATAGAAGAAAGAAATGGAGAAAACTAAAGAAGTAGAA
Source organism: Eschrichtius robustus (assembly GCF_028021215.1). Lineage (NCBI taxonomy): Eukaryota > Metazoa > Chordata > Mammalia > Artiodactyla > Eschrichtiidae > Eschrichtius > Eschrichtius robustus. The sequence goes on from NC_090833.1 coordinate 70,897,876, forward strand.
CTTGATTGGATGAAATCAGACAATTAAAATAGGTGAATCTCCAACTATCTGGAGCACACCAAGTTCAGAACAGATGGTCACAACTGACCCTGCTTATCTCATCACAAAGCACGTGGTTCCTCCCTCAACCAAAGATACAAGTTATATATTATTGTTGGACACTCCATTTTTATTAAAGGCCAGTATAAAGGATTGCCACCTAAAATTTGCTGTAAATATTTTTTGAGGAAGTTAACTTCTAACTCCCTTTACAAAGTGCCCTGCAATAAATGTACTATAAAAATTAGACTTAAATAATATTTTCTTTTCATGTGACACTTCTTCACTCTGATAACAGGAGAATGGAGCTTTTTTTTTCTTCTTGTTTACTGTTCTTTTCTTTTTTTTTTCCCAGGGAAGTCCCATTAGAGACTTATTTTGTTTGTTTATTTATTTATTTATTTATTTGGCTGCACTGGGTCTTAGTTGTGGCCCATGGGATCTTCATGGCCTTGTGCAGGATCTTCATTAAGGCACGCAGGCTCATAGTAGTGGCATGCAAACTCTTAGTTGTGGCATGCATGTGGGATCTAGTTCCCTGACCAGGGATCAAACCTGGGGCCCCTGCATTGGGAGCACAGAGTCTTAACCACTGGACCACCAGGGAAGTCCCATTTTTCTTCTTGTTTTCTTAAAGTTTTAGTTTAAGTAATGATTACTTACTGGCCTATAAGACAAGTATAAGAAATTTAGAAAGGTCAGATTAATCAGGCTTTCTGTGACAAAATAAATTCAAGTCTCTAGTTACTAAAACGTTAATGTTATATGATATTATGGACTATACTGTATGGTGTCAGAGAGAAGATACATAGCTTTAGTTTTTAAAAACTAATAAAATAGTTTAATTCATTCAGTTATTTACCACAACCAGGAGTGTTAAAGAACTTGGGGGGCAGATAAATCTTTTATATACTTACCAAGCAATACTAATTTTTAAAAAATAGAATGTTACCTTAAGGCTGGCCTAGTACATATTTGCATATCTTTTACTTCTTATCCTAATAAATACCAGGCACTGTTTCCTTTTAAGAACTGTTTTTTCTTCTCGTGGCAGGGGAAAAAGAATTTAAGTATTTGGAGAACTGCCTATGGAAAAATTTCTCTGAACACAATTTTGTTAAGGTTTGTTGTGTCTATTTGAGATTTCTTTTTTTTTTCCAATGACTATACTGTATGCAATGATGACATTGCAGTCTTTGAATCTGAATTTATACCAGTTGAGACATCTCTGGGGTCTTCATGTCTGCATGGGCTTGTCTGACTGGGATTTGAAGGGGCAACAATTTTAAAAATTTATTATTATTACTATTGATTTTCTTATTGTCCTCTTAAGATATTTTGTTATCAATGTTCTGCTACATCCAAAGTGGCTGCTTGTTAATACAATTTCACCTTTTTCCCTAAGCTTCCAATGCCAAACTCTAATCCACTGACAAAAGTGGTGGCCAAAATGTCCCTACCCATAATATCTGTGACACAGGAACACTGTAAAAAGATCTGAGTCACACAGAATTGGGGATCTGCAAGGACACACTCAGGTTGTTCAGAATTTTTATTTCAGCAAATTTCTACAAGGTGGTGGGGAGTTATGTGAGTTGCTTCAGCCATGACAACTTGACAGCTTTAACATGCCCAGTTGAGGAAGGGTTACCACCAGCCTGGGTCTATTTTGTAGTACCCATCCAGCACTGACACACTGGTCAGTAGCAGAGATGTGACCTTCAGTGGGAAAGCTGATATGGTCGGCTGAGATGATATATTTCATGCATTTGTGTGAACATTTCTTCTTGAATATTTGATGCTCCTGGAATGATTTAGAGAAGTCTTTTAAATTAGCATGTAATTTAGTCATATTTAAAGACATAAATCATTGTAGGTTTTTCCCCAACAAGGGAACGTGGGACATGGAAGGACCATTGCTCAAGACCTGGTGTGGACAGCTACTGGCAACACCATCTCAGTACCTTGTTGGCTAGGTGATAGAAGCTGTCAAGGTATGTATGAGGGATTACAGGAAAAAAGAGAAAGCTATTGAAATATCCATGTAGTGCCATAATCAGAATTGTTGTTAAGGTGGCATGGGTACTTTTTTAGAATTGTCTTCAGAAAGACAAGGGTACAGGTAAACAGTAGGAATTTATAGGCAAGAAGAGTAGGGCAAGATGCTACTTTCATAGACAGACGCTTGAGACTCCTATTGTCTTGTTGAAGATTCTTTATACCAATCAAAAATGGAGACCACTGATTATTAGAAATTTTGTCCTACTTTGATTCTGGGGATTGTTAAGAAAAAATTATCTAAAACTTGGAAGTAAGCCAAAAGGATTACTGTCTGCCTTTTCAAAGACATATTAAAGCATTGTTCAACAAGTCTGCCCAAAGGTCATCTGCTTCTGGGAGGGGAATGGCAAACAATAGCCCCAGCCCTCCTCAGCCAAACTAGCTCTCCACCTGTTTTTGCATAGCTTCAAATGAAGAATGGTTTTTACAATCTTAAGTGATTGGGAAAATATCTAAAGAAGATTAATATTTTGTCACATGTGAAAAGTATATGAAATTCAAATTTAAGCGTCCATAAGGTTGTACTGGAATATAGCCAGGCTCATTCAATCAGATATTGTCTATGTTTTTGAGCTTCACACACTCCTCAGTTTTTGCCTCTTTGTAGGAAAGGTTTGCAGACCCTTTACCTAAGGGCTGTAACTTTGTTTTATTGTTTCTTATTGATAAGGGTTCAGACTCTGGTGGTAGATATCTTGCTTGTTAAGATCGATAAGTTACAATCTTTTTTCGAAGTTGAAGATGCAAGTGGTATCTGTTCACAGGCAAGATAACCCCGAAGGCTAGAGTTTTATTGCCTTGTAAAATATATACCAGTTTTGTATCTAATTTTTCCATCTTATTCTAACATTCTCTTTTCTGCTGTTGCAGCATCTTACATCCTCCTTTGAATCAGCTTTGTCATCCTGCTGGTTCCTTTATTAATGAGTTAAATACATCTCTGACTTGTGCCAACTACTTATTTGTTTGAATGTTTTTAACTTTCTGAAAACTTATTTTGACATGTTCTTCTAAAATCGATTCTTTTATTAAGAAAACTCTGCAGTGGTTGTTGTCAGTTCAAATTACCTATATAGCAGGCCAGTCCCATGCTTCTAATATTTGTATGCTCTTTTCTCATAATGCATAATGATGAGAACTGCTAGAGTCCCCTTGGAAGGGGTATCAATTTGTCTTGAACTCCATGCCCCATACACAAAGAACAAAATAGTGCCTTACAGTCAGCTGGTGGGTGGGTGTCTGGTTTCTGAGAAGTTAAAAAATTGTTTAAATTTTGTCTAGAAATGCTAATTTCTTCCCAGAAATGGCTTATAAATTACATCACTCAAAAAACCAGACCAGACTTGGGACAATGTTCCCTTCACAGACATCACAAGTTCAAGAGCAAATGCTTGAGCCCTGTCCTGAAATTTAAAGTAGGAAAGTCCAGAAGTCCAGTTTAGCCCTGTTAAAAAGAAAACCACAAGCCCAAAATGGCATCACTTGCTTGTGCTAAAAGCCCATGAAACCAAACTTAGACTCAATACCTAACCTAACCGCAGTTTCGACCTTCCTCAGAAATAGTTTGAAATTTTCTGATCAGCACCAATGAGATAATCTGTCACAAGGGTCCTCTCCATCCACCTCTCCCTTCTCCCCTCCCCCACTACAGAGGAAGAAGAGGCAATATGCATGATAAAACCCTTGCTGGTCCTTTCCATCCAAAAAGATGTCCTGGCCTAAAAATAATCATTTCTTTTCTTTTGTTAATAGCTCCCTGCCCCATCCTTCTTCCTATAAAAACCTTCCATTGTGTACAACACTTCTGAGAGCCCTCTAGTTCTAGCTAGGTGGATGCTGCCCTCATGAATTGCCTAATAAAGCCAATCAGACCTTCCAATTTACTCAGTTGAATTTTGTTTTTAACCCTTCCAGGTTTCCAACTCCTTCTTTGTCTAGGGGTCTTCTAATGCTTACAGGATTTAACTTGTTAACAGGGTCTAAGTTTCCGCAGGGAGGCAGTGCTGAGTAGAAACTGGACTTGCCGGTCACATTAAAGCACATAAGTTGGTCAAGATCCCCTAATTGTGAAGCAGCCATAAAACCCAAGTATCTGTGTCCCTGCAATGGTTCCCCTCTGAGTAGTGGGCTATCAACAATAGGACAAGCAGCAGACAGGCTCCTAGGAAACTACATTCGGGAGGAACTCCCAGCCTCCTGCTCTTTCAAAGGAGCACCCTAATCTTCTACTTTTATTCTTTGCTATTTCATTTTATGACTTAAAAGAAATAGAAGAAAAATTACATTGCAAGAAAATTTAAACCTAGAGCAAATAATGAGAGAGTGAAAGTCTTTACTGTTTAAGTGAACAGTATACAGGGAGCACCCAGACAGTGATGTTTTGAATGAAATTATGCTTCCGTCTTGTTTCAGTGTTTTACTGCTATAGGGAAAGAGGAAAGTCTACCCTTCCACAGCCATTCTCCCACCCACAGAGTAATCTGCAAAGTTTCTGTATATCAGAACATCACTGTCACCCAGCATTTTGTTGAAGAGAGTTTAATCCATCCAGGGAGTTTAAATTGGATTATCCCAGTAGGAAAGGGATGGGCATTTTGAGAGTAAGGGATTATCCCAGTGAAGGGCTGGTATAACGGGGGGGGGGGGGGGGGGGAGTGACCAGCCAGTGATGAGTGATGAAGACATGAGTCTGGATTCTGAATCTAGTTGTCTTGGACTTTGCCTGGTGTGCGTAAGGTTAAAGATGGCCCCGGCCCTGTGGACCCAGGCTGGGAGTTAGGTAATGTTTTATCCCCTTGAAAGCCTGCCCTCAAACAGCCAGAGTGTGTAGGTCAGAAAGGTTATCCACCACCACGTTACTCTGTTTATTTTCTTTTTGTCATCCCTGAGTCTTGGGTCAACCCCACCCCTGCTCTGTCCCCCACGAATTAACAGAAAGGAGCAAACCCCCGGTTGAGTCACGGTGATAAGAAGAGCCAGCCGCTCCCCGCCCCGCCCCGCCCCGCGTTAGCAGCTGGAGGTAACCTCAGCGAAGAGCCTGTTCCCTCCTCTCCACGATTTTCCCTCCCGCGAGAACTTCTGCACCGAGAATGGGCCTGGTTTTACAGATAAGGCCGAGCTTGCAGCTGAGACGAAGCGCTGTCGGGAGTGCTGCTCTTCCTTCTTTGTAGCGTTCTTGTGATGGTTAACGGAGCTGATTAAAGTGCAAGGCACAGAGTCTGGAACAACATAAGTACTCAATCAACGGTCTCCATTATTCTCACTATCATGAGCCCGTTAGTTATAACTGGGGGTCGAAAAAAAATCAACGGAGAACCGGAAAGGTCTGCAAACGGGGCGGGACACTGGAACCTCGAATTGAGGTGGGGGGTGGCGGGGGAGAGCCCACACCAGCAGCCAATCCAGCTGTCCCGGGGAGGAAGAGGAGGAGCCACAACCGCCCCCGGGACCTCGCTGCTCAGCCCCGGGCCGAGCGCCTGAAACCGCTCCGCTCCGCCGCTCCACGTCTCCACCCCGCCCGAGGCCGTCGCTCCTTCCTCGCGCAGCCATGGCCTCAGGTGCCACTCCCGCGGCCGTGAAGGTGAGATTAGTCGTCCCGGCTGCTGCGGTCCTCCGTGCCCTGTACGATCCCGCTCCCACCGGGGGAGACAGCGCCTCTGGGCCGTGCGCCCAGCCAGTGCGCCCCCGCTGCGGCGGGGAGGATCTGAGGCCGGTTAGCCCAGGGGCAGCGGGCGGGGGAGAGAGAACAATTGCAGCGTCGTCCCCCAGCCTTTGGTCTCAGCTGCATCCGCAGCGCGCAGTAGGTACGCAAGCCCTTCAGAGAGGGACAGCGGACTGGTGCTGCGCCCGCGCCCAACCCTTCCCGAGCACCTTTCTGGGCAGATGCGTCTGGCCGGGGCTAGCGGGTGTGCCAGGTGGGTGGGCACCTGCAGCCGTTGAGACGGGCTCCTTGAGCCCTGACCGACTTCAACGCTTCCGCTCTGACTTGGCTCTCTGCCCGCGGCCCACGTGGGAAAACTGCATGCTTGATCTTTTGCAAGCTTCCGGCTTTTTTGTGTGTTCTAAACTTAGGCCTTCTCTGCTTTGAGAACTCTTGAGAGTTTTTTAGAACACCGAAATGGAGTATGGGAATACTGGGCCACTCTCTGTTTGGAGGCCTCTGGCTTTAAACTGCTTTGTTGGCAACCTTGAAAGTTAGGGATCAGTTTCCTTGTGCCCTTGGTCCTCAGAGGTCTCGGTACAAGGCATCATTGTGCGGTGGGAGCTTTGGCCGGAGGAGGGCACGAGTTCCGAGGATTGCAACAAGTTTCCCTGGGGCTTTGACGCACTTCTTCCTGGTTGATGCATCGCAGGGAGAGACTGTAGAATTACAGTACACAGAAATAAACAGGATCAAAGTTAAGATCTCTTCCAGGCTGTTTATGATCAGCTAAAAACTCAGTTGACTTGTTTGGCTTTAGAAATTCTTGGCCGTGAGATAGGAAGGTCCGTCTCCTTCAAGTATCTCTCTTGACTCCGCGTTTTGTGTTCAGTTCCCCCTGGAGAAGGCAAATCTCTGAGATCAGTATGTAATCAACCAGAGTGATTAGCTTAGTAGGCCCTTGCAGCTTTCAGACACTTGATGTCAGGGGGTGGGTTGGGGAGAGTTGCAGTCACATTTAGATACTATATTCCCTTTGCCATTTTGAAAAGAATCTTGCATTAAACAAATATTGTAGAATGCCTCTTCCTTATCAGTCATGGAAAACAAAGCAGAATTTTTATGAAGCTCTTTTTCATTTCAGTAAAATGGGAACATTACTGCAGGGTTTGCTGAGACGTTAGAATTGTATTGTCTTTCTAGCACATGGCTGAAACTTATTAAATGGTAGTGCTTCTAAGTGAGGGAGCTGAGATTAATTTTGAACATCTTTTCTCCAAAAATTAAATTATGATAGGCCACAGCTTTCAGTGGACAAGCAGGAAACTATCGCCTTTCCCTTACAAGAATACACTTAGAGTGACATTAAAAATAGAGAGCAGTGGTATTTAAAACAGTCTCACTTTAACCTGGTTTCGCATTCTCCCTACCACACAGTTTCCCTGTAAAATTAGTGCAGTGCATTTAAGTGCAGAATGGGCGCTGTGATTACAGCCCTGATGTAAATATTGAATGATGTATATTTTTGTTCTTGGCCAGCTGCAGAATATAAAATTAATAGGTACAAATAGTGCTAGGCCTGCCTGCTGATTTTTCTCTTTGGGGTTAGAACAGGTGAAAATTTTGCTGTTGCAAATCCATGATTCCTACACCATTTCTGCCAGACTGCTGAGGCAACATCCTATATAGAAAACATGAAATGCTAGTGTCCAGCGCAAAATAAGCTAATGAAAACCGTATCCTATCCCCAGATCATAAAATATAGAGCTGGAGTGTTCCTTAAGACCATATAACCACACAAACCTCTTTTTGTGGACATAAAGCTGAGGCCCAGAAAGGTCACCTAAGGAGTCCAGAATTATAGTTGGACCTAGATAGTGATAGAATTGGCTTAGAGCCTGGCATTCCACCAACTAGATGTTGTGAGCCATTTCTGAAATCTGACACGTGGTCCCTGTGCCCTGTTTTATTCTGTTGACAAAGGTCATGCAGCCTTAAGGAAAAGGGAGTGTAGAGTGTTTGCATGAAGCAAGCTGCCTGCCAAGTGCCCAGTGGACACTCTCCCATAGTATTAGTAGCAGCCACTGTCTGGGAGGACCTCAGGGAGACAGTGTCCTCCCGCAACAGCCACGGGCAGTGGCATGCTTGGCCATGTAGAGGGCTGAACCGATCTCTGGCGTTCTGGAGGGCTCCTGTAATGGGCCATGGCTCCCCTAGGCAGCTGCCCAGCTTTTACTCTGAGGGATTAAAAATAAGTCTTGTTTACATGGTTGCTATGACAAGGAGGGGATATGGTCCCATCATAGTTGGGTAGTAGGCTATAAACAAAATGGTATCAATATTAAGGGGGACGGTCAAGTCTAGACTGGAGAACAGGCCTTTGAAGCTCTCTTTTTCGATGGCTGAGTGCGGCCAGCAAAGGCCTTCACACTGAAAGTCCTTGAGTGACCTTGAGAAACTGGTGGACAACCCACAGGCCCCAGTTAGAAACCAAATGACCAATGAGCCTTCATTTTTTGCCTAGAGACACAATGCCATTTGGGGCATGACAATTCCTCCCTTAGTATAACTGTCCTGAGCATTGTAGGACATAGAACACATCCTGGGTCCCCTCTCCCCAAAAAATGCTGGTAGCACTCCCTCCAGTCATTGTGGCAGCCAGAAATTTCCCCGTGGATTTCCAGGCACCTCCCAGGAGAGCCTCAGCACTTGGTTGAGGACCCCTGGGCTATAAATCCCTGAGACAGAGACCGCCTGGTGAGGAGATGAAGAAGCAGCCAGGTTGGTGTCCTGAGCAGCAGAGAAAAACAGAGATGGGGGCTTTTTTGCTGTTGCTTTGAGAAAGGTGTGTGTGTGTGTGTGCGTGCGTGCGTGCATGTGTGTGTGGCTGCTTTGGGTCTTCATTGCAGCGCGTGGGCTTCATCTTGAGGTGGCTCCTCTTGTGGAGCACGGGCTCTAGGCACACAGGTTTCAGTAGTTGTAGCACGTGGGCTCAGTAATTGTGGCTCACGGGCTCTAGAGCTCAGGCTCAGTAGTTGTGGCGCACAGGCTTAGTTGCCCCGCGGCATGTGGGATCTTCCGAGACCAGGGATTGAAGCTGTGTCCCCTGCATTGGCAGGCGGATTCCTATCCCCTGCACCACCAGGGAAATCCCTGAGGAAGGTTTTTTGATTGTGATTATAATCATGGTATTCTAGTCTGTGTCTCAAAAGCATCTAAAGCAGTAGTTCTCAAAGCCTGTGCTGCATCTGCACCCTCCTGGGAATTTGTTAGAAATGCAGATTCTTTGGCCCTTCCCCAATCCTGCTGAATCTGAAATGGGGAGGTGGGCAGCAAATTGGATTTTCAAGAGCCTCAGTATATTCAGGTGCCCGCTAAAATGTGATAACCATTGGCCGTGGAGCTTTGAAAAGGCTGGGCATCTGCATTTTTAACAAGCTCCTCAGGTGTTTCTTAGTGAACTAGTTTCCTTGGCTGCTGTCACAACCACCACAAACTGGATGGCATAGAACAACACAGGTGTAGTCACTTAACAATTCTAGCAGTCAGAAGTCCAGAATGAGTCCTATGGAGCTAAAATCAAGATGTCAGTAGGGCAGGTCCTCTTGGAGGATCTAAGGGAGTATCTGTTTCCTTGCTTTTTCCGGCTTCTAGAGATCACCAGCGTTCCTTGGCTCTGGGCCCTACATTACATCGCCTTTTCTCTCCCTGCTTCCATCATCACATCGCCTTCTTCCTCATTTGACCTTCTTCAAAGGACCCTTGTGATTACATTTAGGGTCCACCCAGATAATCCAGAATCATCTCCCCATCTCAAAATCATTAATCACACAGGTAACATGCACAGGTTCTCATAATTAGAATGCTGAGAGGCTCTCTTGCAGGAGCCCTTATTCAGCCTATGATGCTCAGCTAGCCCAGATTTTAGAAATTATGATCTGGGCCCTAGCGCAAGGGTGCTCAATTATGGCTACACGTTAGAACCACCTGAGGAGCTTTAAGAAAAATAACAACTCTGTCTTGCTCAATTACAATATCTGGAATCTGGGACCTGGGCTTTGGTACTGAAAGCTCCCCTGGGGATTCTAGTATCCAGCAGCTGACCCAGGAGGAGCACCAGGAAGAATCCTATGTCCTTCCACAAGTGAAGGAGAGTGCTACAGAGTACAGTAAGCTTGGAGGAAAATCCTCCTCAAAAAGTCACTGACCACTTCAGGAGGTGAATTGTATCTTCAAAGAGGGTGTCTACCCATTAGAATAATATCTTGACTTTGCAAGGAGAGGTTGGTTAAATAAAAACCACGGATGTTCTGAACCTGAAGTTATTTTGGATTAGCACTCCCCCCAACAAGACCTCATTTAACTTTAATTACCTCTTCAAAGACCCTATTTCCAAACATAGTCAAATCCTGCTCTTTGATGATCGCTAATCATCAAAGAAAGGCAAATCAAAACCACAATGAGATCATCTCACACCTGTCAAAATGGCTATCATCAAAAAGTCTACAAATAACAAATGTTGATGGAAGCAACCTAAGTGCCCATGAGCAGATGAAAGGATAAAGGTGTGGTATATATATACACAATGGAATATTAGCCATAAGAAAAGAATGAAATTCTCCACTTCATGGAGTGCTAGGTTCCTCCATGTAGTATAAAGTGATGGTGAGCGGCTGTTTAAACCAAGTGGGGTATGTGAAATCTCCTGTGGCTGGTACCAGGGGAAGTGGACACAGGGTAGGGGTTGGTGTGAACCCTTTTGGTATCGTTGGAAGTAACCATTCTGGCCGGGTAAGACAACATTTAGATAAAATGCTTACACAGTCTCAGAGAGGAAGTCAAACCATCTCTTCTTTTTGAGGAGTTTGGCTTTGTGGTCTGCAAGTGGAAAAGTGTGGGATGAATCAACTTGCTGTTAAAATCTAGCAATGGCCTTGATGGACCAGGGGGTCCTTATTTCAGAACTTTATCTTGTGTAGTGAAGAAGTCCTGGCTGGGCAGAATTGGCCCAGAAATTCCATCTCAGACCTTGAACACTTTTCCTAAGCATTTCTAGGACTGCTTGGACTGAGGGCGATGCCTCTGGCCTAGAAAGCCTGGTAAGTACGCATGAGGTCTTGCATGGACAGCCCCCTCCCTTACAAGGTGGGTCACTCAGCTGCCGAGTTGCTGTTTCCATGCTTGCTCTGTGACCTTCGTCCAGAACTTGAACTCTGAGGATCAGTTTCTTCATAACATGGAGACAAATTTCTAATAGGTTGTGGTGTTTATCAAGGATTCCAGGGGATACTGGGAGGTAGTACATCATAGTGGTTGAGTATGAAAGACCTGGGTTCCAATCCCAGCTTTGCTCTTTATAATTTGCTCTTTGGACAAATTTCTTTTAAGTTTTGTGTTTCTCTTTCCTCTTTTATAAAATGGGTGTTACACTATAGGGCCCATCTTACAGGGTGGATGTGAAAATTAAATGAGGTAAGGCCCCTGGAGAACTTGGCCACAGTGCCTGTGACATGTAAATGCGAAGACACAGTTACTTTATCAAGGCAGGTACTGAGCTGACCATTTGAATTTAGACGCTGGAGGGGAATGACAGTTAGGCCACTAGTGCTTGGGAGTTTCGTCCCATAGTTATACTTTACCATGGAGCCAGCAGGTGGCGACATTGCCACATCTTGGCACTGCTGGCCTCCGTCTGCAGCAAGAAAAAGGTTAGCGATGGAGTTCCCTAGTGTGGCTGTACTCAGTTGCTACACTTGTCCTGTGTCCCTTCCAAGATATGGGTTTTGAGAAACAACTTGAGCCAGTTTGACTGGACGGGCTCTCCTGCAGATAATTCCAGTGCCAGAGAACACATCCTGGCCTTTCTGACGAGCTGTAATGGCTCTTGTTTTCACACCCAGTACTAAATATTCCTCACTGAGGGCTGAGTTAACAGCTACCCAGTGCATGGTCATCATGCAGCCAGCGTGGTTTGGGCTGAAGCTTGGGGCTGCTGAGGGTGGGCTCCAGGGCACTGAACTTCAGAAAGACCCCAACTGGCATTTCTTATTCACTGCCGTGAGGCTGGGCTGGCTTGCCTAAACAGAGGGTGGTTTCAAAACCAAGTCTGGTTTGTTTTGTATATACGAGTGTGAATCCAGTGTTAAATCCAGAATGCGAGATGCCGTGGCCCAGGGGAACGGCCAGAAACAGCCAAGTCAGAGTGGTAGTATTTAAAAAAAAAAAAGGAAGCAAAAAAACACCAAACATTTCCATGAGTAGAAGAGTCCCCAGAGGGTAGGCTGAGAGTAATTTCAAAGTCAGCAGCTCAGTTCGGTGGTCTGAGGTGATGACATGGGCTGGACAGTTCATTACACCCCCTACCCCATCCCAACTATGATCTGTGGTGCTTCGGCCTTACATGAAATGATAAAGACACCAGCTACAGGAAGGGTTAGGATTTCATAAAATAGTGTGATTTTAAAAATTTCTACTGAACTGAAATGAATTTAAACCCACTGACTTAAGTGAACACTTCTGTTGATTTGAAAACTGCAGTCCTGTATTGGTTAGTCTCTACCTACGATGTTAAGTTGTAACAAAGAAAAATGTTGACTTGCTGTAGAATATGTAACCTGCTGTGGTTTCAACAATGTACCACAAGGTGGCAGCAACTTCAAAAACTGGTTTAGCCACTTGAGGAAGTCGTGGGATGCTTTCCAAGTACTAAATCATGTACCTGCAGTTCTTTGTACAAATCTTACTCAGTCGCCCTTTTTCTTATTTTGTTGATTTATTTTTCTAGGAAATAGGGCCAGAGAGGTAACTATTTTCCCACATACTAGTATAAATCAACTGTGTAACCTGATCTCAAAATTATTTAATTCAGATGTTCAGTTAATTTTTAACATTGGAGTTTTGTTCTCAAGGAGCTACTTTCTTTGAGTAGAAATTTTACTCAAGTGACAATAGATTTAAAGCTGTTCATTGAAAAAAACATGCTCACGTGACTTTTTATTAGGTTTCTAGTAAAGAGTCATCTCTGTAGCCTGTTGCTGACAATTTAAATAGTATTTTTCCTTTAGGAAGTATCAACCCAGGGAAACCTTCCTAATGATTTCAGTTATTTCATTTTTAGTTAACAGTTTATTAATATATTTAGTTATCTCTGTAATTGTTTTTGTTCAGGTGTCTTAATCATCAAATTAGATTAACTCTATAGGGTAATATCAGGGTTTTTAAACTCAAATTACTTCCTGAAGATGAGGACAATTAAGTTAATGTCTAGAAAATGCAATATGACACTTAAAAATAATTTGGAACTACAGGCCTTTGAATTACTTACTTACATTTACATGTATATGAATGACAGTTGGATTTCATAAATATAAATGAGGCTAAATTTCACGCTATTCCAGATTCCTCTATCTGTGATCCCTTACAGCTCTGATTTTAGTGGCATAGGAAAGAAAATCTCTCGTTTCTTTATCAAGTACGGTAATGAGGAGAAATCCTTACCAAATGGAAATGCTGAATATTTTCTATCCTAGTTGTTTTTTGAACATTTATTCCATCACGCATTTAGTAGAGATAATAAAATTGGTTAGAAAGTACTTTCTCCAACCATATTTACCTATTTTTAGGTTTGGCTTTATGATTTAAACTAGTTGAAGTACGTTTCCATGCTAATTTGTTATTCAAATAGTCAGCAAAAATGTGATTTAGTCCAAAAAGATGACTCATGCTTTGGTTATTTCTGGAATATAGAAGGCTTTCGAATGTTTGCTGAATAAATGACTGCTTTTCAGGAATGTTCAGATTTTTAAAACAACTAGGGCTTAGCAGGAATGGAGAAGAGCATATGAGTATGGATAAACGAATTTGCTTAAAATAATCATTTTGTTTCTACTGCAAACTGATCAAATGTGATATCTTTTTATTGTCTCCTTCAGATTGGAATAATTGGTGGGACAGGCCTGGATGATCCAGAAATCTTAGAAGGAAGAACCGAAAAATATGTGGACACTCCATTTGGCAAGGTTAATATCCAGTTAGTGGAGACATACTAGCTTTTTTCTTTCTCCCTGCTGCCTTGATTTTTAAGTTAAAAAAATTTTTTTAATTGCTTTTGTCTTGGCAGCACAGGGCTGCCTGCCCCAGGCTGAGAGAGGCCAGGAGTTCTGTTATTGGGTTCTGCCAACTGAGACAGTATCCCTGAGATTGCCTTGGACTTGACTACTGAGAACATGGCTTTTAAATGTGTACAAATAATTTCTTAATTATACCCCTAGAAGCCAGATGCTCATTTCAAACACAGGAACTGTACTCTCCAGATCACTGCATTCAAATCAGCTTCTAATTTGGGGCCTATCGGTCATACCACAGTCTTTAACAAATGGGAGGAAATATCTAATGGCCTTTTCTTAGTACACCCTGGCCCAAAGGGGGATTTTGGGGGGACTGAGAACACAACTGCATAACTGAATTGGAAATAAAACACTCCTTTTCTATTAAAAGGAGGCTGGGGCTTCCCTGGTGGCGCAGTGGTTGAGAATCCGCCTGCCAATGCAGGGGACACGAGTTCGAGCCCTGGTCTGGGAAGATCCCACATGCCGTGGAGCGACTAGGCCCATGAGCCACAATTGCTGAGCCTGCGCATCTGGAGCCTGTGCTCCGCAACAAGAGAGGCCGCGATAGTGAGAGGCCCGCGCACCGCGATGAAGAGTGGCCCCCACTTGCCGCAACTAGAGAAAGCCCTCGCACAGAAACGAAGACCCAACACAGCCATAAATAAATAAATAAATAAAATTTTAAAAAAATAAAAAATAAAAATAAAAGGAGGCTGTTTAGTTCTCCCAGCCCTTGTGTCATCCAGCCAGGGTGAGGGTGTCTGCCTTCTCCTAACTCCGTAGGGCTACTTCCAAATGCTGTGGTTCCTCTGATCCTCCTGCGAAGATCCCTGTATTTGGCAATCCCAACCAAACCCTCCTTTTCAGCCAAGTCCTTAGATTTGATCCCGTATCCTCCAAGTCCTGCCGTCAGCTTGCTCACTTCTTAGCCTCATGTTTTCTTAACCTCCTAGGTTCTCAGACCTTTTCCTCCATTACCTGAGGTCATCTTGTGGCCATCTTAGACCTGGTTAACACAGCAAATGGTTCCAGTGCTGAGTTCTTAAATTCCCTGATAGTGGCCTCCTATTCCTTTCGCATTTCACCCACACCTGTTCTTGAACCTGCCAAATAGCCTTGACACATCTGTGTATGATCAGTGTGGTGTCAGAGTCCCCAGGGGTGCTTGCTACAAATAGATCTTACTAAATGGTACCTACCCACGCATGCTTCTAAGTCTTACGAATCTCTGTACTGGTAGAGAGGGCTCAGTAAACATTGAGTGACTAAGTTGATCCATCAAATCTAGACTCTTTTACTTCTTTGAAATATACCCTCAGACCCCAAGTTCCTATGAATCCTACTACAAGTGAACAATTGAAATGGCAGCTTTTTGATTGTTTCTATATGTGTTTTTAAATCACTGACTTGTAACCATTTTTCACTATGTGCAGCCTTCTGATGCCTTAATTTTGGGGAAGATAAAGAATGTTGATTGCGTCCTCCTTGCAAGGTAACGTATTTCAAGCTTTTGAATGTTACTACCAAAGGACATTTTAAATTTAACTTAAATTCTGAAAAGAGTAATGATGCAGGTATGAGTTTTTAATGTGTTGGTGGAGCCATAGCATCTGAGTCATCTTTATCGCTTATGGTTTCGGGGTAGGTTTTACTGACTTTGGAGATTAAAGATCTTGCCCATCCCCCCTTAGGTTGGGAAAATGTTTAGAACAATCCAATGAGTGATGCAATGATTTGACTAAACTTGAAGCTCTGCTTTCAGTTCTAGCTGCAAGAGGAAATGTTTTCTTTTGTTCTTTTCTGTCTTTTATCTTCTAGTTAACAAGATCAAGAGAAACTGCTTCATTCATGACCCCTTGTGTAGTAATAGTTCTAGATTTGTGGGGAGTGGGTTTCAGGTCGCTGAAGTGGGTTCTCTGTGGTGTCTACACCCTTATTGCCTTGACAAGGCTCGTGCTGTTCCCTAAAGACAAGAGCAAGTCATTTTATCACACAGTTAGAAATTAGTCAGACTGCATGTATTAGCTTTCTATTGCTGCATAACAAATGACCACAAATTTAGCAGCCTGAAACAGCATACATTATCCCCCAGTTTCCAGGTAACCGGAGTGTGGGCACAGCTCATCTGGGTCCTCTTCAGGGTCACACAAGTATATATTGTGTCACATGGGTATATTTAAGTGCTTGTTCTTATCTGGAGCTCCAGGTCCTCGTTCAAGCTCACGTAGGAGTTGGCAGAACTCAGTTCCTCAGGGTTGAAGGACTGAGGCTGTCAGTTCCTAGAGGCTGTCCATGTTCCCTGCTTTGTGGCCCTCCCCGTGGGCAGTTCACGAGACAGCAGCTTGCTGCTGCAAGGCCAGCAGGAGGGCCAGGTAGCGCATGCTGGCAGGCTGGGGCCTGGTCATGGGAGTGACTCCCAGCACCTTCCGCTGTGTTCTGTTGGTTGGAAGCATCTCAGGTCCACCCACAGTCGAGAAGGAAGGAATTATTCAGAGCATGAAAATGAAGACCACCCTAGGGTCTGTCTGCCACACTGCATTTTTGAAACGGAAGTGGCTTTGCTGAGTCCAGTAAAACTAAATTTTAGTTCTAGATGGTCGCATAGGGTTGATTTCAGGCAACCTTCTTTGTTGGTCTGTGGTCATTGCTGGATAAACGCTTAATTTTTTCCAGACTGTAAGAGAAAATGGTTCGTGTTGTAGCCCCATGGTGAAGGTTTTATACTCTTGCCAGCTGAACTGAAGTGTGTCGGACTGTGAACCACTCTATGCAGTGGTTCTTAACTCCTTTTGATATGTGAATTTCTTTTGAAAATCTAATCAGAGATTTGGAGACCAGCCTTAGAAAAATGCATGTACAGGAGTCCCCTCTTATCCACGGTTTCAGTTACCCATAGTCAACTGTGGTCCAAAAGCATTAAATGGAAAAGTCTAGAAATAAACAATTCATAAGTTTTAAATCTTGTGCCGTCCCACCCCCTCTGCTCGGGTCAGGAGTCATCCCTTTGTCCAGCGTATCCACACTGTGTACACTACCCACCTGTTAGTATAGGAAAAAAACATAGCGTATATAGAGGTCAGTACTATACGCAGTTTTAAGCAGCCACAGAGGGGTCTTGTAACGCATTTCCTGTGGATAAGCGGGGACTACCATACTTTCTGGGCATTCATGGACTTCCACCTTCTGAGAGGTCGTTTATGACCTTGGGGTAAAAACCCTGATATGCTAATGCTTGTCTGCAATTACGTACAAATTATTTCCATATTCTTAATTCTGTTGTTGGTGATCAGAAGAGACATTAAAGTTTATTTCAAAATATCAGTATGGAATGATACAAGGGATATTGGATAGCAACCCTGTGGTGCAGGTTTTTATTATCCATTTTACAGATCAAAAAAAAAAACACTGGGGGCTGAGAGAGCTGAGTGATTTTGATGAGGTCACACAGCTGGTATGTGGCAGAGCTAGGATTTGAACCCAGGCAGTTTTACTTCAAAGCCCAAACTTTTAATCATTATCGTACAAAGTGAGATTTTTGTGTGTTGTTACTTCCTTGAAAGCCTGTTTCTGCATTATCACATGTGAAGACCACTGGTCTCTTGACACTTAGCCTTCCTGTGTCAGAACATTACCTGTGATGTTCGTACTTTTTCAAGCAGCTCAGGATAATTTTAACTCTCTGTGAAATACTGCTTTTATAAGTATACTCTCTAACGTGTGAATTTTTTAAAATAATTTTAGAAATCAAGTTCCCGTTACTGGCTGTTTACTGGCACACTGGGTGGGTGGGTGTGGGGGGGTATGTGTGAGAAAGATAGGGGGAAAGAGTGTGTGTGTAAGTACTCAGTTTTTCGTCCAACAGATTGAACTACTCATATAGCAAGTCCAGTTCTAGGTACCAGCAGGGAAGACAGATAAGGGCCTCACCGTCTCAGGGCAGATGCTAGTGGGAAAGATGGACACTGAGAAGGAAATATATAGTTTGAGTGGCCAACAGGTGCCAGAAAGAAAAATAAGGTCAGGGGGTAGTGATGTGATGGAGATGCAGTGGTCGTGGAAAGCACTCCTCTGGCGAGGTGATGTGCGAGCCAAGGCTGAGCAGGAATGAGTGTAGCTAAGCAGCGAGGCCAGTGAGGCTGAGCCCCAGTGGGAAGGGATAAAGGTAAGGACTGACGTTGCCGTTTGTAGGCTGGGCCCAGATGATACGAGCGCCATGGCAGAGTATTTGGATTTTGTTTGAAGCGTGACACGAAATCATCAGCGGTTGTGTTAAGTGTGGTGGGGCTGCCATAACAAGGTGCCACAGACTGAGTGGAAACAGAAATTTGTTTCCTCACAGTTCTGGAGGGTAGAGGTCGGAGATCAAGGGGTCAGCAGGGTTGGTTCCTTCTGAGGTTGGGAGGGAAGGATCTGTTCCGGGCCCCTCTCTTTGGCTTGTACCTGACTGTCTTCTCCCTATATCTTCACATGTTCTTCTCTGTGTATGTCTGTGTCCTTTTATAAGGACGCCATTCGTGTTGGATTAGGACTCACCCTAATGACTTCATTTTAACTTAATTACCTCATTAAAGACCCTGTCTCCAAATACGGTCACATTCTGATGTACTGGGAGTTAGGATTTCAGCCTAAGAATTTGGAGGGGACATAATTCAGCCCATAACAGTAATGATGCGTGAGGTGATCCATTCTTGGACCATAGCTGCTGATGTCAACATAAACAACTGGGAAATCTAATATTTTAAATGTTTCATTAATTTATTTGGGTGATCGGGCAGAAAAGAATAGAGAGATTAGACTGGAAACTTGAGTTTCTATTTTGGGTGTTTCTTCCTTGGCACCTCTTGTTTTCCGTGTCATGGCTTATGAGAGACCAGATGCCTCAGATTCTGGGGTGTTGGTGCCCCACAGGATAGACATGGCACATTTTACTGGAGAGTGAATTCTAAGTAAGCTGTTACCTACTCTTGATAGGAAAGTAAAATATGAAATGTAAATTGAGTCTGCACTTTATTTATTTTTATTTTCAGCTGCGTTGGGTCTCCATTGCCGTGTGCAGGCTTTCTCTAGTTGCGGCGAGCAGGGGCTACTCTTCTTTGCGGTGCACGGGCTTCTCATTGCGGTGGCTTCTCTTGTTGCGGAGCACGGGCTCTAGGCGCGTGGGCTTCAGTAGTTGTGGCACGTGGGCTCGGTAGTTTTGGCTCTCGGGCTCTAGAGCGCAGGCTCAGTAGTTGTGGCGCACGGGCTTAGGTGCTCCGTGGCATGTGGGGTCTTCCCGGACCAGGGCTCGAACCCGTGTCCCCTGCACTGGCAGGCAGATTCTTAACCACTGCACCACCAGGGAAGTCCCGAGTCTGCACTTGAAAACCAAATAGTTTATACTTAAAGTAGGCTGGTTATTGCCTGGCCTGTTCTCACTCTTCCTCTGCCAAGGAAAGCATTTTGGTGGGAAGGGCTGGAAGGCACTGCTGTAAATGAGTTTTCTTTTCCAAGAGTATTAAAAATGCCCTGCTCACTCCTCTACCATATTTAATATATTTACTCTCTTTCCTTAGGCATGGGAGGCAGCATACCATCATGCCTTCGAAAGTCAACTATCAGGCAAACATCTGGGCTCTGAAGGAGGAGGGCTGTACACATGTCATAGTGACCACAGCTTGCGGTTCCTTGAAGGAAGAGATTCAGCCTGGTGATATCGTCATTATTGATCAGTTCATTGACAGGTGAGCAGTCATCTAAAATGCTCAGGCTCCTCCTGTACGATCGTTCCCAGCTCAAGTGGACTATGTGTGGGGACTTGGGGGAAAGGGGACACAGGCCCACAGATACAAAATAGAAGAATCATCATGAACGCTCAAGTTCCTAATTCCCAGCTTCAACATTTATCAGTTTGTAACTTTAAAAGAACTCTTTAAAAAACAAATTACTTAATATTTCCTTAGTATTAGATGTCTAGGCAGTGTTCTCTTTTTCCCTATTGTCTCACAGACTTTTTTTTTTGTAGTTGGTTTGTTGAAATGAGGGTCCAGAGAAGCCTTTTTTTCTTTTTTGTCCTATAGTCTCCCCACATGCTGGATTTTACTGATTGCATCCTTAAGTCTCATTTAGTGTCTTCCCCTGTCCCCTGTGTTTACCGTAAACCAGTGCTTAACTCTAGAGGCCTGATCGGAACCAGGTTTGAATTCTTGGTGAGAATCTTTCTGCATCATATCAGGAGGCACGTAATGTCTGGTTGTCTTTTCGTGATGTTAAGATCAATAGTTGGTTCCTGAGCTAGGGATTTTCTGTTACTTAACTGCACAAGGAATCTATAATGTTCCTTTACCAAAATATTGGACTGCCAACAATAATGGACTGCCAAGATCCTGGGCTTTCTCTGCATTTAGAAGTAGTTGAAGAAGTCACAAGAAAATGGGTGGTCTCCTAGGGACCCCATCCTCATGCTGCTCCCACCTCCCATTCCTGGGGGAAGTAACCACTTCCCAGAATGCTCTGGATGGAGACAGGTAACTGCAGTCTGCTACTTGAGCCAGAGCGGTGGGGAGAAGTACCACAGAGAGTAAACCACTTGGTAGCTCCTATCAGCATTCCCCATCCATTCACCCAGACCATCACCTCAGTCCATCCTGCTCTTCCAGTCTGTTAACTCTGGGCTCGCTGTACCCAACGCCTCTCCTACCTCGTCTGTGTGTCTTCTGCTTTTCAGGTATTTAAATATTCCGTAGTCCATCAGAAGCACTGAATGTTTCCTGATGAAATGAAGCTATTAGCTTGAACCAAATGAAATTGCCTGTTCTAAGTTAGAAATGGTTGAATATCAGTAATTTCATGTGGTTCAACCTAATAAATAATGAGGGTAGACTAAAATCATTACATGCCCCTCCCCTTTCATTCTTCCTATCATTTTTCTGCACCTGACACTATATGTTTTTCATCTTCCCCTCTGGAATGTAAACCGTGTGAGGGCACAGACCCCATATGTCCTGTTTGCCACTTTATCCCCAACACCCACAATACTACCTGGCCCGTGGTTGCTCAGTCAGTATTTTTTGAGTGACTGAATGAACATGATTGTTCGAAGGGAGAGGGAGGCTGGCGTTTGTGTTTAGGGGACATCTTGATCAAAATCTCTATGGCCGTCAAAGACATGTGTTTGGAGGTAATGACCTAAGAAAATGGGTGCAATGTGGTTTTTTTAATAATGCAGTGCACAAAACTCTAGAATGATGTGGATTTATAAAGTATGATAGATGGTACTGGAAAGAAAAGTTAGGCTTGGATACTAAGCCTGGGATTAATTTGTTACTTACGTGGTGTAACTGTACACTGTTGCATTTCCCAGATCTTTTTCTCACATGTAGTAAATGTAGATGTTTCACATACTGGCTCTCAAGAAAGCAGGTGGGGCACAAAGAGAATAGAAAGAGAACAGGCGTTGCCATCAGATCTGGTTTCTTTCTGCCTTGGCACTTATTAGCTGTGTGACCTTAAAATCTTCTGGTATCTGTTTTTTTCTATGTGCCATGTCTATAACCTGCCTCCTTAGTCTCGCCTTGGGAGTTCTGAGTTCCTAGCGAGTGCCTTTTATGGATCTAGCATGTGGTACCTGTCCAATAAATGCCTTTAGTGTGAGTCTGGGCTGGAGTATGTCTGCTAGTTAACATCACTTGGTAAAAACAGAAAAAAAGGTCTGTTAAAAGGAGGATCCCCTAAGTAAATAACATTTAGAATGAAATCTCAAATTTTGTATCAGTTACATATTGCAACAATAACATTTTTGATATATTAAGTTACATAAGGTACTAAAGCTCATTTTACCTGTTTCTCTTATACTGTTTTGATGTGGCTGCTAGAACATTTTAAATTACGTATGTGCCTTGCATTATTTTGCTATTGGAGAGCATCTTCTAAGTGTTACTGCTGCTGTGTTGAGCTGTGTGGTTTCTGTTAACCAGGCTTGAGAATGTCTTACAGGAGAGGAGAATCAGAACTTTTTGCCTTGTGAGAAATGCCCTACATGTGTTGTACTGACAGCACTTTTTTATTTTAACAGAGTAAATCCTGGTGTGTTGAGGCAGGCATCTGAACCTCCACTTAGTGCTGTCATCAGACATGAATGGTGAGCTGCAGGCTATGCTGTTTGCAGCCTCAGTGCCCATAGCTGTAACCACAGCCCCAGAATGTTTGATAGGACTGCAGCATCCTGCAGAGGTGCACAGAGGATTAGAACTGTGGGAGCAGGAGCACTGAACTCTAGAAGGGTCATCTTGGCTCTGTTTGGCCTCAGGCAGATCACTTTACCTATGTGGGCCTTGGTCCTCTCTTCAAAATTACAGGTTGAACTCCATCACTTAAGCTCCTTTTCCTTGCACTGTCCATGGGTTCTTCTCCAGGGATTGATCTGGAAACACGTATTTGCTTACTACTGCTATAACTTTGCCAGCACATCATCGTAGAAAAAATATCCTATCCTAAAGTGTCTTCAAAGACTAGAGGGACTGTTTTAATCTCCCTGACATACATTTGTGATAAAGAATCAAAATGGAATAGTATGGCTATTCTTTTTTAACAGATGGCAGAACTAGAGCATCTTGCTTTCTCTGCCCTCAGTGCTCAGCATAGGGGAAAAAAACACCAACCTGGCTTGTCAACCATGCCGTGCATACCTTAGAAGTCATTAAGATTTAAGAGTGACAGGTAGCTTTGATTTTTATGGTTGTTTTAAAAATCATTAGATTTCTATAAGCTGAAAATGAAAAATACCCTTGAAGGTGTCTGACAGGCTGAAAGCTCTTTTAAGAAAATAAGATCATTCTCTTCTGAAAATCATTGGGTTTGCTCATGCTACATCCCAGCCTGTGAAAACTTGAAAGCCTCGGCGTGAGAAAAGGGGAATCCTGGGTGTGGCTGACCTGGAGAAATCAGGACAGCGGACAGGTGGGGAGAGGAGTTGGTTCCAGTATTTTTGGGTGTGTGTACTCAGTCCTTGCATCTGTTTCTCAAACATGCAAGGAAATAACCTTTGCTGATATTTAAAGTGAAAGTAATCTTTCATTTGTGATTAGGGCTGCTGTAGAAAGGAAAATGTATGTGGATCTAGAACTTAAATGCTGAAAGAATGTGTTCTCTGGTCATTTTCCCATGTGTATTGCACAGTGACAGGTTTCCTGACTCTTCCCTTATCCTGGATCCCATGTGCAATATTCTTCACAAACCAAACATTTAAAATAGTAATTCATACCAAGAACTTGTAAGAGGCTCGCCCACAGTAAGTGTCCTCAGTGCCTGCCTTGGGCCTCCTGATGTACTGGGTTTGATTAATCCCTTTCTTCTACTTGGTGGAGGTCCCCACCATCAGAGCCATAAGTCATTTGGCAATTCATGATAAAACATGGTTAAGAATGGGGCTTGTTCTGCTTCTTGACCATTATTAAACAGTCCATGTGAACTGGGGAGAGAATGTGTCTGACCTTTCATCTGTTTTAGGATTGTGAGGCTATTTCTACTTTAAAAGGATCTTATAAGGGAGACACTCCCAAGATTCATAATTTGGGGTAGTTCTCCTGTGGTACAAACCTCTGCCCGTGCAGGGTACATCTGGCTCTCACAGTGTCTCTGGTGGGGAAGCAAGACTGTCTGAGTGATGGAGAGAAAAGACCTCATAGGGAATCCAAGTTGATCCCCCTCCCCAGAATCTGGCTTTGCACATGAAACTGAGACAGAAATCTGAAAGCTTAGCTACTCTCAGGGTTCCACTAAGGCTTTTCAGATTGTTTCTCTACTGTGCTTTATACCTGCCTGCATCCTTGTGTCTTCTGATCTCCTGTATCTATTTGCCACTGTCCAGGAAGC
Source organism: Eschrichtius robustus (assembly GCF_028021215.1). Taxonomy (NCBI): domain Eukaryota; kingdom Metazoa; phylum Chordata; class Mammalia; order Artiodactyla; family Eschrichtiidae; genus Eschrichtius; species Eschrichtius robustus. The sequence continues at coordinate 70,921,573 of NC_090833.1, forward strand.
AGCTGGGACAGCCAGCGGCTTTACTTGCTCAGTGGTTCTGCTGTTACCTCCCTTCCTGCTGGTAGAAGCACCTCCCTCCTTTGAGCCCAGCAGGATCAGTGGTAGGTGTTTTATGAAGCTGGATCCTCCCTGCCTGTGGTTTGGTGAGGGCTCCATATAAGACTAACCAAATTCTGAGACAAGACTTAGAAATTTAGAGGCATAACTATGCATTTACTTGGCTTTTGTTTTGTTTTGTTTTTGCTTTTCAGCCTTGCAGGTAAAGACATAACCATCCCTCGCATCCCACCCCACTTTTAAAGCCTGACTTTGATGATACATTATAAAGTGGAGTATAGAAGTGATTTCTAGTGAGATTTTTGCTATTATAGAGCAGGCAACACTGTTTCCCCTAGATGCTTTTTTCAAAGCATGAGGCATTTTGTTGTCTCTTCCTGTTTTCCTTCTGTTGCACATACCGTCCATTGTTGACCCAGTTATTGTTAGATACTCCTAGAAATTCATTTGTCTGTGGGGGGTGGGGACTGATTATATGGCCTCTCTTCCACCCCAGACTAGTAACTTTCCATGCCATGGAAGGTACACATGGGCAGGGGATTCTAGCAACTTCCACATATGACCTTTCTCCTTTCACCATCAATCCTGATTATCATCATTGAAGGGAATTCAACTCACCTTATTTATCATTTGTTTGTTTATTTTTAAAGAATTTGTTTATCAAATCATTTGTTTATTTTTAAAGAATTAGTTTTATTTATATATTTATTTTTGGTTGCGTTGGGTCTTCGTTGCTGCGCACAGGCTTTCTCTAGTTGCGTCAAGCAGGGGCTATTCTCCGTTGCAGCGCGCGGGCTTCTCATCGTGGTGGCTTCTCTTGTTGTGGAGCACAGGCTCTAGGCGCACAGGCTTCAGTAGTTGTGGCACATGGGCTTAGCTGCTCCGCGGCGTGTGGGATCTTCCCAGACCAGGGGTCGAACTTGTGTCCCCTGCATTGGCAGGCAGATTCTTAACCACTGTGCCAACAGGGAAGTCCCTCACCATATTTATGAAAGGAACAATTAGATATGCAGAGTGTTTGGAAAGATGCCCACATTACATTAAGTTTAAAAAAAAAAAAAGATGCATACTAGTAGGGTCACTTAAACTGCTTCTGTCACTACCAGAAATATCTCAAGGTGAGGCTGGGTAACATCTGTAAGGATGAGAATAAGATTCTTTCTTTTTAATAGCGGCCTCTATTAGGAATGTTCAAGGTGTTTTTTGGTTTTTGTTTTTTTAACAATGAGAAAAGTATGACCAAAAAATTAAGATTAAAAAAAGGCAGGATGTAATTCCTAATGCCAGGTGTTTTCTGCAAAATGCTGTTAACACACTGGCCTGAGGCCCCTGGTTAGGTTCTACTAAAAGAATGTGGTGGAAGAAGCCCCAGCTTGGAAGTGAGGACATCCAAAATTGTATCCTGGCTCTGCCCCCAAATTCCTGTGTCACTTAATGTCCTCATCTGCTAAATGAGGGTGTTGGATTGATTCCTAAGAGTTCTGATGTCCACCCTCTTAAGAGAATTATTTTCTCGCTAGAATCAGGAGAGGCTGGGGGTTGGGATGAGCTTTGGCTGGTGATGCACACTTACTCATCAGGAAAGTCCCGCTGTAACCACAGGGGTAAGGGATGATGTCAGTTTATTTCCCTCTCCCAAAGACATAGCCCTGCCTTGGGCTTCCCCTGGGGTTTAACAGTGCAAAGTTCTTCTTACCCACCCTTGGAAGGTTGGCCTAGAGGTTGAGGTGTGTAATGATGTCAGTTTCTCAGTCTTTCAGCCTCTTGGGCACGGGGTTTGTTCTTACCAATAGAACAATAGAAATGGAGGTTTATGATAAAGAATTATACAGGAAGCCTTTGCTCAGCTCTTTCTCCCATTCCTGTCAGCAGCTATTTTGAACCCTTTCTGTTCTCTCACAGCTTCCTGCCCATATCCTTCGCTCTTGGTTGAGAACATTGCCTCTTTACAAGAAAACAGATGCTATTCGGCACAAACGCGCCATCTTCCTTCACCCTCCCTTTCACCAGTTACTTGCATCCCTGTTCTTGTCATCTTGCTGCTGTCCTTGAAGTGGGGGCAGCTGTTCCCTGTGTGAGGTTAACTCTCTGTTCTGCAAACTACCTTCTTACCTTATATCCTTACTGTTACTTAAAAAATGCTGTAAGCTCCCAATGTTTGAGTTCCTACCAAGTGCCACAAATCAATTAACCCTATTTACCACATACACGGGTCGTTTCCTCAGTTTAAATTGAGGGAACTTAAGCTCAGAAATATTGGTCATTTGCTAGTAAGTGGGACCTATGGGGTTTGAATTAGGTTCATCTGCAAACCCTATGACCTCAACCACTCCTGACACATGGACTTCCAGCTCTGCCCTCCCCCCTCGAGATCCACACTGGCTCCTAGATACAGGACTAGGTCCCAAAGACACCTCACACTTTGTAATTCACACTTCATTAATTTTCCCCCTTGGTTGTCTTCTAACCCCACACCTTCCCCCGTCTCGAGCTCCCTCTTCTCCACTTGGTAAGTTGCTAAGTTGGTAATACCGTCGCACTGCCATCTACCAGGTGACCGCTGCTGTGGATCTGTCACCCCTACATCCAGTCAGTCTCTAAGTCGTGCCCATGTGTGCCTTGAATCCACCCTGTCGTCTGTCACCACTGCCCTCATCTGGGTTAGTTCTTAACATTTTTACTTCTCCCAGCTTGACTCCCCTCAAAGCTGGTTGCCATACTACTCCCGGAAAATAAAACAGGAAGGAAGACACAGTCACAAGAGTGCTGGAAACCAAGCTCAAACAACTGCTACCCTCTGGGAGGCCTTGCCCCGGAATCTGTTACCGAGCATCAGCTCGTATGCAGACTTCTGAATAAGCAGCACAGTCTAGAGAAGGGCTGTCCCTGTGTAGAAGACCTCAGCTACTCAGCTCTTCCTGTAATTTGATGTAATTTTTTCCTAGTTCCTTTTGTCATTGATGGTAATGATCTTTGATGTGTACTTAAAACTATCTTGTCCCCTTTGTGGTGGTTTCTTCACTGCTTTTGTACTTTGCATCCTTGCTCATTTCCCTCTCCCCAATGAAGTATTACTGTTTATTATCTGGTCATCTCTGGCCTTTTGAACATGAAGTCAAGTTATTTCTGGATAATTATGAAGGGAAAGAAAATATTAAGTTCTTCCCACTTGTGAGATGCTGTTAGGCCCTGGATAATTAACGCACATACCTATTACTGGTAGAGATGGTTAGAATCGTAATAGAAGGCAATCTGACACATTACTAAAGTTTTCAATATGCATGCCTTTCCAACCAGCCTTTCCCTTTTGCAGCTTGCAGTGCTAAGAGTAAATGCACCAAACAATGCATTTTTCACTTAGGGGCACTCATGATATAGACTGTTTGGATAGACTTTAAGTGATGTGGGTAGAATCATTTCCCCGAAACCAAGCTGCATATGAGCAGCCCTTGGCCTCGCTTTGCCAGTAAATTAACCGCCTCGTGTTCCTGTGTGCTGAGGCTCGTGGACATGTGCTGTGCTCCAGAAGCACCTTGGAAATGTGCGGGTGTGTTTGCTTCTGCTGTGGGAAAAGTGTTTTCCCTCATCTTGTTTGCAACTCAGCATTTCCTCAAAGGAAAACTATTAACAGATGGCTGTCTTTGTGCCAATTCAAGGATCTTGATCCAGAAAGAACCTACTGGTCAGTCTTTCTCTGGGCTTTGTTCCCCCACTGTGTCTGAAAGTGCCCGGTATTCTCTCCCTGATGGCCTTGAACTCATTTCTCTTGCCAGTACACAACATCATTTTGTCTTCTTCACTCTTCCATACGCAGTTTGTTGTTTGTTTTGCTAACTTTTCTCATCACATATCCCCGTTTTGGGGGTACCCTTGACTTGAGACCCGAGTACGTCTGCTCTGAAGTTGGCAGACGAGAAGTACAGAAGCAGATTTTCTACCAGCAGTAGTTACTCGGACTGAGCACTTGCTTCATGTGTTCTCATTCAGTCTTCACACTGACTGTATTTACCCTTCATACTTCCCCATTTAAAATATGAGAAGACTGATAAGGTGAACACAGGTCAGAGTGACTCTCTCCTGGAGGCACAGAGACAGCCAGGGAGCAGTAAAGCCAGTCAGTTGGGCAGTCCCTGAAGTCTACTTCCAGTGGATATCCCAGGCTGATGGTGGAGAGGGGGGTGAAATTAGCAGTCCCTTTGCCTCGCTAGGAGGCTTCACCAATTGAAGCAAGAGTTAGGGGCAGAGTTGCATTGCGTTAACTATGTTAAACCACATGAGCACATGTATTAGCTTCCTACTGCTGCTGTAACAAATTACCACAAACTTAGTGGCTTAAACAACACAAATTTATTATCTAATTCTGCAGGTTAGGAGTCTAACATGGGTCTCAGTAGGCTAAAATCAAGGGCTGCATTCCTTTCTGGAGGCTCGGGAGAATCCCTTTCCTTGCTCTTTGCCACCTTCATTCCTTGGCTCCTGGCCCCCTTCCATCTTCAAAGCCAGCAATGGCGGGTCAAGTCCTTTTCATCACTAGTACTGACTCTTCTGCCTTCTTCCACATGTCAGGACTCCTGTGATTGTACTGGGCCTACCTGGTTAATCCAGGATAATCTTTCTAAGTCCAGCTGGTTATCAGTCTTAATTCCACCTGTAACCTCTGTTCCCCTCTGCCATGTAAGGTAACATATTCATATGTTCTGGGCATTAGGGTGTGGATATTCAGGGGTGCAGGGGGGCATTATTTTGTTTGCTACCACATGCCACTTTCACAGCGTGGTAGGACAGAGCCGCCACCCCCAAACTCTCATCCTTGGTCTAGGTTGCTTCTGGAAGGTGTGTGATCCTTCCTGTTCTTCTCACCCACAGCTTAAAACACAGCTTCCCAATGGATCCAGCCAGTCTGACGTTGTCTAGGCTAATTGTTTCCTGTGGCCCAGGAAGAGATTCCAATTCTCTCTTGATGGAAGGAAGAAGAGATCTCATTAAGGGCCCCCTTTATCAGGGAAAGGTGCTCACCTAGGCACGGCTGCACACCTAGTTTCTGCCCTCAAGAAAAATCTGCAAGTGTCTTCCACCGATGAGCTCCTCCATGTGCTTGCTTCTGCTGCACCTGTGTCCATTGGTAATGTGACTTGGGTGAATACTGTGGGCCGGATGCTGCGTCTGTTCCCTCACTGATCCTCAGGCAATAGTAGTAGCACTTTGCAACAATTACTATTTATCCCCAAACACACATTTGACATATAAATGGAGGAGTTACTGCATCAGCCTATTGGGATGTAGCTACCGGAGGTGTTTTGCGGCCCTGTTTTAAACAAGGGTGTAAGTGGATGTTGCTAATACGTTATGAAGAAAGAACTCAGGGAGGTTAAGTAATTTGCTCAAGGCCACACGAAAAATCAGTAACAAGATTGAAATCCAGGTACAAAACTACATTTCCTATATTTTCTCCATATCCGTCAGAAAACTCCACCTGAGGGTGAACTACTATTTCGTTTATAGAAGAGCTCTTTTGACTGGAAATTGGGAGTGAACAGGCAGGAACCCCCTTCAACACAGGCTCAATGAGGTAACAGTCCCCACCGTGTGGGACGTCCCTTGCTTCTTGCTGCGTTACGGAAGCTCTCACTTCTACTTAAAAACTCTCAGGGGGAGGACAGGAGATCTTAAAATCACATATATTTTCATTTTAGAATTTCACTTGCGTGGTGTCCTTCAGTCACTTCACTTGTGATTGCAAACCCCATTGCTCTTGGTCTGAATTTCAGTCAGCATAATCCTACCTCATTATTTTATGCAGCACAGGAGTATTTATAGTGATTTAAATTAGATCATTACTTTTCCTTGAATATGTCACTGTTTGAGTTATGCAGAACACCACAAGTAGGTGGGCAGTCTGCGTGAAGAGATGTTTCTTATCGGCACTTTCCCTCCTGGGATCTTAACAGCATAACCCTGAACCTATTAGAAATACTGGTATTAAAGTCCCCATTTCTTCCTCGGGGCTACCCCTCCTGAAAGGTTGGGTGCTCTGAGGCCCCATTCTCAGCTACAGCTTCTCCTTGGTGCTGACTCCCAATTCAGTCTCTAGCCCAGACCTCAGTTCTGAGCTGCCGTGGGATATCTGGGCATCAGGGCTGACTTAATCCTTATAACACTCTTATAAATGGGTGGATGAGCACTACATTTTGTAATTGGAAAATGAAGAATCAAGAAGATATGGTGGGGGCTTCCCTGGTGGCGCAGTGGTTGAGAATCTGCCTGCCAATGCAGGGGACACGGGTTCGAGCCCTGGTCTGGGAAGATCCCACATGCCGCGGAGTGGCTGGGTCCATGAGCCACAACTACTGAGCGTGCGCGTCTGGAGCCTGTGCTCCACAACAAGAGAGGCCGCAACAGTGAGAGGCCCACGCACCGCGATGAAGAGTGGCCCCCGCTTGCCACAACTAGAGAAAGCCCTCGCACAGAAACGAAGACCCAACACAGCCAAAATAAATAAACAAATAAATAAATAAATTTTTAAAAATTAAAAAAAAAAAAAAAGAAGAAGATATGGTGGTTTGCTATAAGCCTTAGAGGTGGGATTTAGGGAGCTTTGTTTAAAGAGAAAAATGTAAAATGTTCCAGTTGAGAGGGAATTAAAACTGTAGGCAGTTAGTATCACATGTATATAGCATAACATAAGGAATGACTAATACATATTATGTCTTAAGGTAAATGTTCAGAACAGAGAGGAGTAATTAGGCAAAGAAGGGACGGAGATAGATAAGATGGGGGTGTTACTGCATAGATGTCTATTGGGGTATAGCCACTGAAGGGTTTTGTGACCCTGTTTTCACACTTAATCATGGTTGTAAATAGGAATTTTGCTAATACTTGACTCATTGAAGGCTGAAACCAAGCCAAAGCTGGACTATGTGGCACCATTTTATTAGTTAGTTTTACAAAAAGAGAAAAGCCTCTGTTTATACAGGCTGGAAGAGTCGTTTGACCTGTTCTTCAATGCCATCTGAAATTGCTTTGGGGTTAACTTAGCCTTTCCCTTAAGACACGTATGATAAGGGGTTGAGAGGAGCACAGACTGGGTTTTCATTCCCCCCAATCTCTGAGGCCTAATCTCTGAGCAAGGTGGCTTTGGTGCCAGCTAGTGTCACTGTTTAATATGTGATGGGGAGGAAGTAACAGGTTAACTTTGATAAGTGGACACGCCAGCTGTGTAAACTGAACCAGAATATTTCTCCATGCCGTTCCCTACCCTCCCACCCCCGGAAGCAGAAATGAAGTGATTTGCCTTCACCTGTTGGTTTTCCCTTGCCCCGTCCCTCCCCTGCTCTCCCCTCTCTAGGAAAATGAGGACTTTCTTTTCTATATTACTCATGAGTTCAAGTTTAGAACAATATAATGGATATAGGAAGTGCTTTATTCTGAAAACTTTGAGAGAGAAGTTGCTGGGTGACTTGCCACTGGCTTAATTTTACCCTCTCTCCTACAGATTCAAAAATGTTTTATCAGAAAGTTAACTTTAGAACTTTCATGAGACTTTAGAATTAATTCTGGCGGGTAGACGCATAAGCTTAAGTAAGGGAGCTAAGAGACAGATGATTCTGAAATGTGGAGCTGGATGAATGGCTGCTTTCTTCAGTGGGTCAAAGGCATGAAAAAATAAGGTTGAGGGCAGAGGGCAGGAATTACTCTCAATTTAGTGACAGGGCAATCAAATGCAAAGTTTGGACCGTGTTTGGAACATGAAACTAATCAAGCAACGGTTTAAAAAAAGTTTTTTTGTTTTTTTTTTTTTTTGAGGACACCAGGGAAATTTGCACATGGTCTATGTATTAGGTGATACTGAGGAATTAATGTCATTTTTATCAGCTGTGATAATGACATTGCCGTGGAGAATAATCCACATATTTTGGTCCTTCTGAAGTAGGGGTGAAGTGACAAAGTCTGGGATTTGCAACAGATGAAGCAAGTTTGAGAAAATTTAGGAAATTGTTGAATCTAAGTGATAGATATATATGGGGTTCATTATACAATCCTCTACATCTAAGATGATGGAAAATTTTCATATTGACTTCTTAAGTGTTTTACCTGGCCTCCTGAGCCCACAGTTGAGTTGCATCTACAGTTCAGTGTGGTTATCCTATCACAGCCACCAGACCACAGACACTTTAATTCCTGTTGGGAAGCACGTTGCCACCAACCCAGAGCCAGAAAAGCCAAATACCATCCAGAAGCTCTTTTTCTTGTTGTTGTTGTTGTTTTTAAAAAACAAAAAACAGAACAAAAAAAACCAGTTTCCTTCAGCTTATCCAGAACTATTGATTCTGGAGTGAGGACCAAGATATCGACCTAGATACAACTGATTACCAGCCCCCAGAGGGAGGAAAGGTGGCTTTTTAAAAACTACCCTTTTTTATTTTATTTTGTAGGACTACCAGAAGGCTTCAGACCTTCTATGACGGAAGTCATTCCTGTGCCAGAGGAGTGTGTCATATTCCAATGGCTGAGCCGTTCTGCCCTAAAACGAGAGAGGTTCGTAATATTTCTGGAAGGTGCACCAGAATAAATCATGAGGGCTTGGGGTGGCATCTAGACGTAGATTAACTGGCCAAGCATGTGGTCTCTCTTCCCCTCTCTAGCTTGCTGCTTACTCAAGGTTTTATGAAGAGTTGTTTCCCTTTGCTAATAATGCCTCCACTACTCTCAGTCATTGGTAAGCTGAATCACTCAAAGTTGCAACCTATTTTTTTTTTTTTTTTCTTAAGTAAGTTTTGATTTTGCTGTCAGGATACCTTTTAAAATAATTTAGAGTAGCATAATATGTCCAGAGTATACAATCTGGAACCAGATTTCTTATGATCAGGTCTTTACGCTTCAGCTTAATTGTTGTGTGTCTTTGGACCAAAACCTCGGATTTGGTTTCCTCGTTTATAAAATAAGGTGATGATAACATGTACCTCATAGGACTGTGAGGGATAAAAGAGTTATTTACTTATAAAGTGCTTTGAGTGATGCCTGTTAGTTATAAGACATCCAGTGACTGTTAACTGCTTTTATGAATTAAGTTATTAATAATCTGTAAATTGTCAGATTGGCATCATTTGCCTTTGAGCTGAGTTTGGCTGTTACTCTCCAGCTGCCTCTCCAGGATTATAGTAAGATCTCAGGACTAAAGGGGCAGCCCTACAAAAGCCAATGGTGATATAAAGTGAGGAATCACAGCCTTAGCTTTCAGAGAATAAAAATGGCTACCACAATTCAAAAGTCCATCCATGGTACTTTTCTTATAACTCAAGATTTGAAAGTCAGGTGCAACCCAGTAGGTCAGAAGTTATTGTCAGAGACAAACTGCCTAGTAAAATCTACTTTATAAAATAACTTAGACAATACATATACCTAAACATGTTAATCATTCAGGTGATTCTAACACCTGAATGTGGAAAGTAGTACATGTTCAGCCTTGTATAATCATGTAAAACTAGCTTCCTTACAGTTAAGAGCTAGGGCACCTTAACCTCACTCTGGTCTCAGAAATCTAGAATCCAAAGCCAGGCGTTGGAGGGAGCCATTTCAGATATATCACTGCATTGTTGATTCTCTGTGACTTCTGTGAAAGCACCTTTTTTACTTCTTTAAAACAAAAAAAAGGCAGGTTAAGTTTTAAGTGTGAGTTTAGAATACATTTGACCCTTGAACAACGTGAGGGGTTGGGGCACTGACCTACCATGCAGTTGAAAATCTGAGTATAACTTTACAGTTGGCCCTCCTTATCTGCAGTTCTGCATCCAAGGATTCAGCCAACCACAGATTGTATAATATTGTAGTATGAATTTATTGGAAAAAATCCATGTATGAGTGGACTGCACAGTTCAAACCTGTGTTGTTCAAGGATCCACTGTGTATGTTCCTGGGTAGTTATCAGCAGAATATCAGAACAATGTATGTCTGAAACTCAGATCTGTCCACAGAATAAATCTGCTCTCCAGGGGAAGTTAGATGTGTGCAATAACATTTTTGTCCACTTCAAAATGGGGGCAGCTTGAGAAGAAATAGACTAGGGAGAGAATATGCATGATAGTAGGAAATCAGAGGTACTGCCCCAGTGATTTGGGTACTAGGAGTAGAGGTGGGTAAGGGAAGTGCTAATGATGTATGCAGAGCACATGTAAATGTGGTGGCTGGGTGATAGTTTCCAGTAATGCAGTTTGGCCTCCCTTGAGACCGAATTAATGCAGCTATTATTTTGTCTAGTCAAGCTAAGGACCCTCACATAAAGACTTTAAAAGAGTGCTGGGGAGGGCAGTTTAAGAACATGGGAAAATAAGGCCTTCAGAATATTACTTTATTCTTATATACCCTAAAAGAGATTTTAAAATATTGTCCAAAAAATGTAAAGAGTGGGTGGTGTTGCCCCTTCGTAATTATGACTTTAACTTTCAACATCATTGTGACCTTTCATGTACCGACGACAGATTGTCAAGTGGCAAGCAAGGTACACTATGGTTGTACTATATCTTACCATTTGTGTTGAAATATGTGTATGTAAAAGAGATAAATATGAAAATATTTATATGCAAATAAAGTGTTTCTGGAAAGTTGACCAAAGAACTGCTAACAGTGGTTTCCCATGGGGAAACTGGGTCGCTAGTACACAGGTAGAAGAAATACTTGTCACAGAATAATATCCTTTCGTACTGTTTACATTTTTGTACCATGTGCAAGTATTACCTATTCCAAAAATAGTACTTCTAGTCGAAAGGTAATCTGAAACAAATTCTTCTAAATCCTGACACAGTAAAGAGACCTCTAAGCCTGTAGTTTATATTTCTGGCACCTTACGGTGGCGTTGTCTGTTCGTGTGGGAGTGCAGAGTACTGGTCCAGGTGGCAAGGGCCCAGGATCTGTCACTGGCTGGCCCACCCAGGCCCATAAGCCTCTACTTCCTCCTCCCCAACGTGGCACCCACCGCCCAGGGTGATGGTGAAGACTTACAAGCCACATTGCCACTGGCCTGCGATAGTTGTGATCTTCCTTCACACATCTCTAGAAGCACTCTGAAGTTTGGCCGAGACATACAGCTCAGTTATTTGGGATTTTTAAAGACATTTAATGAAGACAGGACTGGGCTGTATATATCTTAATTTTGAAAGTAGGGGGGACAGCAGGGGAAAGAGTGATTTAATAAGCCCTTGTATTTATACCTATACTCCTTAAGGAAAAGTTTTGATTTAGCATAATCTTATTTTCAGCATGTATAGGATAAATAAACATGATGTAGCATCAGCTAATCATCTAGGGCTTGTCGTGGTTCTAAATTTGGAGTTGCCGAGGCTCTTGTTAAAATTCTTTCTCCTCTTGCCATAGCATAATGTGTTATTTTTAAGGAAATAGGTTAATTTGCTTATGTGGTTCAGACATGTGCAGGCAAGACCTTGGCCTAGATTGGAGCCTTCTATTGACCTTGAGTCACTCCATTTTATATATTGGTATCATAGGAAACTTGACAAATTATTTGGGAAATGTGTAGAGGCTGCCAGTGTTAATAATTAGAAGACCAGTTAAGCATTTAGATTCCTTGCTATATATATTCCTTAGCTCTTTTAATATTCACAGTATTGGGGCTTCCCTGGTGGCACAGTGGTTAAGAATCCGCCTGCCAGTGCAGGGGACACAGGTTCGAGCCCTGGTCTGGGAAGATCCCACATGCTGCGGAGCAACTAAGCCCGTGCGCCACAACTACTGAGCCTGCGAGCCACAACTACTGAAGCCCCCGCGCCTACAGCCCATGCTCCGCAACAGGAGAAGCCACTGCAATGAGAAGCCCATGCACCGTAGCAAAGATTAGCCCCCGCTCGCTGCAACTAGAGAAAGCCCACATGCAGCAACAAAGACCCAAAACAGCCAATAAATAAATAAATAAATAAATAAATAAATAAATTCTATAAAAAAAAAACAAACAAACACACAACTTCACAGTATCTCTGAGTTATATAATATTATTATTCCCATTTTACAGATGAAATAACTAGGACGTACATAAGGGTAAGTGAATTCTTGGCAGTGCTTTAACAGTTAAGTTTAAAAGACTAATTTTTTTTTTAATTAAAAAGGAATGTTTAAGCACAGGCTAAGAAAAAAATGAAATTAGATTAGATGTACATTATTAGACACTAGAAAAAGTGATCAAACTTTTAAATAATGTTTCTAAACTCATGTGTCACCTTGCCTCTAAAGGGATGCCAAGATAAGTTTCTCTCTGGATAGAAGAAATCAGCACAGCCCCATTCTGTTTTTTACTGTATGTCTTTAGAGAGGCAACAGGCAAAAGAGATTATGAAATAACTTTCTACCCCCAAAAAGCTTTCACAAAAGCCCTCAGGTTTTGTATAAAAGAGCAGTGAGAATGAGTTTCTCAGGAGCTGGAAAACAGTTCACTCTGCACATCTCTGAGATGTGAATGAGGAAGGCATCTTAGTGTAGCCTTGGAGGTTAAGAGCTCAGGCTCAAGCCCCCTTTCACAATCCATGATAGTCTCTTAAAGTTGTTAAGAAGTGAGATTAAAGCATGTAAACAAATGCCTGGTGTGTAGAAAAACCTCACTGTTTGCTCTTGTACCTGTGAGCTAGGGGCTGGGGCAGGACAGAGCACTATGTAAGTGGGTAAGGGTCTAGGAAACACCCTTCTGTGATCTCCTAGGTTCTCTTCGAGGGCCTACAGGTACTAGGTATTTATAGTAACAATCTTTTAAAGTATCAGAGGAAAAATAAATTAAGCTGAACTTCTGTTTGTATGTTTTGAGTTTGGTTCTTTGCATTCTAGGTCCTCATAGAGACCGCTAAGAAGCTAGGACTCCGGTGCCACTCAAAAGGGACAGTGATCACAATTGAGGGACCTCGTTTTAGCTCCCGGGCAGAAAGCGTCATGTTCCAAACCTGGGGGGCGGATGTTATCAACATGACCACAGTTCCAGAGGTGATTCTTGCTAAGGAGGCTGGAATTTGCTACGCAAGTATCGCCATGGCAACAGATTATGATTGCTGGAAGGAGCATGAGGAAGTGGTAGGTGAAATTCTCTTTGGAACATATATGGCCTGGGCTTCCACGTGCCGTGTGAGCCAGTAAGAGAGTGTCTTAACTCTTTGTTTATATTACATTAGTTCCAGAAAGTGCCATTCTACCAGGTTTTAAAGTCAGCTTTTCATACACTGTCATTAGGTATTAACAGATTTTTTCTGTAGTTCCCACTGGAAGAACAGAAATCTTCATAGAGAATAAAAAGACACTTTTATCCAAGGATCAACAGGGGAACAGTACACTGTAAACATGTAGGTGTGTTGGGAATTATATTGAGACTTGGCCCTTACTTTAAGGATAAAGACTTGGTTATAAGTTCTTTATGTTGTGCTACTGTTTATTATGTAGGGGGAAAACCCTACTATTATGTACCTCAACCTGGTAAGAGGACTCTGTATTCATGTCTGTCTGTATTCATGTCTGTCTCACCTACCATGGCTGGGTACTGTGCTTGGTATAATAATATGATAGCAGACAGACAAGTCCATAAGGAGCCAACATTCTGGGTTTTGTGGGGCTGGGTAGAGGCCAAGCAAACCAATGTGAGAAGGCGCAGGGTTATAAAGAAATAGTGTGATAAGGTACAGAAGTACATATCAAATTGGCCCAACCAAATACTTCAAATCCAGGAAGCCTTCCTGGTTTAAGTGTGATGGGAAAGATGGCCGTGCCTGAGTGGAGTGGAGAGGAGAGGAGGGAGAAGAGGCAGGCAGGGCCACGTAGGCTGTGTAAGGATTTCAGATGGGAGGTCAATGAGGGTTTTTGGCAGGAAAGACAGCAAGATCCAGCTGGTATTTGAGGACACTGGGCCACAGAGGTCAGGCTTCCAAAACAAATATTTTCTTTGTGGAAAACTCTGAACATCTACAAAAGTAGAGTCTAGTAAAATGAACCCCCAGTTACCCATCACCAAGCTTTCCAGAGTTATCAGCCATGTCAAGTCTTGTTTTATTTATATGCCCCTACCCACTTTTCTCTCCCCTACCCTAATTATTTTGAAGTAAATTTTTCTAAAAGGCCTCTCTTTTAAAATAATTTTTTAAAACCACAACACCATTGTTGTATGAAAAAATATTGATATTAATTCCTTAATATAATCAAATGCCCAGATTTGTCACATTTTCCCTCATTTCATAATTTTTAACTGTTCAAATCAGGATCCCTTATAATCCACACATTGCATTTTAACGATATGCCTCTTAAATCTTTTACTCTAATATTCTCCTCCCTTTTCATTCCTTGCATTTTACTTGAAAAAACCAGATCATTTGTCTTGTCATTTATCTCATTTTAAAAAGAGAAAGTGATAAAACTACAGCCAGCCAAGAAATTTTGAAGGAAGAAGTGCTGGAGTGGCGGTTCTGAACACACTTAGGGGAGGTGACATCTTCTCCAAAGGGACCTTACCACCATCTCAGGCTGCTTGTTTCACCATCCAATTTCATGTAAAATGGAGTAAGATATTCTAGCTGCCTGTCCATCCGTGGGTATGGAGTTTGGGTCGTAGATGAACCCAGATTCTTTGAATGAATGTCTTATCCTCACTCTGCAGTGTAATAAACTGTTGCTGACTACTAGGATGTTCATTATGTAAGAGATTTGCAAATCCTGACCCAAAAAAGTCCCTGACTTGGCAGCTTTGGTCATCTAAGGGACAGCTCAGCCTCATGATGTTGAGAAGCTGCTTCCAATTAATAGGAGACTCCAGCCTCTGCCACTCCCCAAGAGCAGATTGCTTCCTGCCTGTGGCTTTCTGCTCGGTCTAGTAACATTTGTCTCCCATGCAGAGCGAATGGTACTTTCGTTTAGTAGCCCACATGAGGTTTGGAAAACAGTCAGTTGGAGCTACTTCAGTTAAAAGAAAAAAAAAAAACAAAAAACCTAAGCTCTGTGTAAGTGGTAAGGCACAAAAGCAAATAATATTAAATGCCACCAGGAAAACATAGACAAAGATGGCATCATCTCAGTCAGCTATGTGTGTCATTGTGCTTTAAACCAGATGTGTAGCCTGGCATGGCAAAAAGGTTTTAGAGTTGCCTAAACACTTGCTCAAATTCCTGTTGTTCTTTTTACTTGTAATACTGGGTGAGTTATTTAACCCGTTCACGTGGGTGGGGGTTGTGTAGTTACATTTCTGACCTTGCAGGATTATTAGGAGGATTAAACCATATGATAAATGTAGAGCATCTAGTATAGTGCTGGCTCCTAAGAGGGTGGTCATCAGATGGTAGGTGTGATGGAATGGGGGAGAGGGATAGTTTCTGAAGAAAACTTCTGAGATTTAAGCTGGATGTTGAACAGGTTAGAATTTATTGTGAGGAAGTTAGTAGAAAGGACGTTTTGGGTGAAGCACAACAGCAGAAACAAAGAGAAAAAGGAGATCAGAATCTGTATTAGTCACAAAGTGTGAGGAAAAGAGTAAAATACAAGGTAAATCTCTTGGATGTTTCATGACCCTGCATTTGAAGATTCATAGCTGGCAGGCACCCAGCAAGCTGGTCACCACCTTGTGCTGTGATCCCCTCGCACAGTGATGGGACTCCCCTCTGCTACAGTGCTCATCATTTTGTTCTAAACACATCTCAGTGTTGTGGGAGGGGTCTGGACTTGATACTCCAGGAAATAGAAAGGTGTAATCATTGTGCCCCTGAATCTTGGGTTTCTTCTAAGCATAGTGAAACATGAAAATTACTCTGTCTGATCATCTGTTTTATACTCAACTTTCTTCAGCTTCCTTATGAAGCAACTTCAGTCATACACAGAAGCAGACAATGGTAATGAACGTCCAAGAATCCAACATCCAGCTTCAATCATAAACATAACAACTTAAGGCCAATCATATTTCATCTATACTCTGATCCATAATTTTATCCATAAACATTTTAGGAAACATTTAACATAACCACATTACCGTTATCGCATTCCAACAATAATTGCTTAATATATCCAGGCAAAGTTCAATTTTCTAGTTATCTCAAATAGCGTAAGTGATTTTTTTCTTCCAGGTGTTTTTAAAAGAAACCAGGTCATTTGTCCTGTAGTTTCCCACAGTCCGAATTGGTGAAATCATCTCCTTAGGGTGGTTTATCCAATTTCTCAGTGCTCTGTTATTTTCTGTAAATTGGCAGCAGGATCTAGAGATTTGATCATATTCGGTCATCATAATCCACAAGGAAGCTCATTAAAGTGGACTGTTTCTTTGTTTGGTTTGGGTTTTTTGGTTCTGTGATGTTAACAGCCCATCCATTAATTCACTGGGACTGTAAAATGGTTGATGCTTTGATCCCATCGTTTTTCTTTATTAGCTGGAAGACTTCTCTAAAGAGAAATGTGCTTATCTTCTGATTTATCCAGTATAGCAACAGTTTTTAAAACTGGAATCCATTCTGTGGACATGAGGAGAAGAGCCACAATCTTTCTAGGCCATGCTAACACATTATACATCTGAGAAACTTTCTCGGATGCCATACTGAAAACGAGCAGTGCTTTTCAGAGATGTCATTGGGTTTCTCCAAGAGCTCTCCCTGATACATGCAAAGCTTGGGTCCAGGGGATTGAAACTGGGGTAAACTGACTTTAACAGATCAGGTAGGAACTCAAGAAAATGTTCTGTGAAAAGCAGTGGAATTTTAAATTGCTGTTAACATCCCGTGCTATTGTTTCTCTAGGTTTCTGTGGACCGGGTCTTAAAGACCCTGAAAGAAAATGCCAATAAAGCCAAAAGTTTACTTCTCACTACCATACCTCAGATAGGATCCATGGAATGGTCAGAAACCCTCCATAACATTAGGGTAAGTATCCTCAGCCATCTGTAAGCAGACAATTCCATAGACCCTCAGCTGCCTTTTTCTCTAATTTGCATTTCACCCTTGGCCCATCTCCTTATGTATTTTATACTAGGCTAGATGTTTTCTACAAGTTTTCATGCCATTTACTACTACTAACCATAAATGGAATAGATATACATTTTGGCTGGTAATGCAAGAGCACTGGAAGTTAAGGTGGGGAGAGTTTTATTATCTAGTCTACCAGGTTCTTAACATTGTCCTGCTTTGCAGTATATCCCTAAGTTTTACTTCAGAAGATTGGTAATGTTTGCTCTGTACATGGATTATGCTGCAGACAAGGCTGTTTTCTCTTTGGCAGATCCATGCAAAGTGTTGGCAGCCTTTAAAGCCAAAACACTGACAACAGCAATACTGAAATGGTGCCAGGGAATGTCTACTTACAGTTAATGTTGCGTCAAACTAAGATAGTAATTAATGATAAACAAGTGATGGGTTGCAGATCGGTAGCTCTTCAACTCTAGTATTAATTCCCAGAATATAATTTGAACTGACTGCTGAGCTCAGAGATGTGTGGTTTTTATCTGGACATCTTGAGACTCTCTTGATTAACCACCTTGGATAAGGAGTTGCCTGAAATTGATCAGATGTTACATTCACCTAGTAGCCAGTATATCCTAAGGTCCTAAGTATATCCTAGAACACATCTGTACTCTTAGGTCTTAAGAAAAGTAGTTGAGAGAAGATTCGAAAAGTTGATAAAAGCCCTCTCTACCTGAATTACCACCGAGGAGCCCTGGAATGAGAGCCACTGTTTTAGTGTGACAAGGACACTATGTGGTAGTAAATGATTGCCAATTGCTGGGCATGGAGGTGCCATGATTTGTAGTGTTTGCTGATTGCTGTGGTATAAATGCTCTTGCACAGCCGACTTCAAGCTACTAACATGAAGCCACTGGTAAGCTGGGAAGTGATGTACATAATCAGGTTTTTATAAGCTGGTACAAGCAGGCTCCAGCACATCACTGTAATAATATGCCTCTCAGCCTTGAGGACTGGCGAAGTCAGGAATATTGGCATTTGTAATCTATCTTCCCTACTAGACTTTAAATCCATAAGGAGCAGGAAACACATCCATTGGTTTCAGCCTATATACCCAGGAGATAAATGTTCTTTAATGAGTAAATGTTAGGCCCTTCCCCCCATGAAGTATTTCATCATAATTGAAATACAGGCAGTCCTTATTATAAGGATAAAGAAAAGGGGAACAGAAAACAAATTCTAAGAATTGGAGAATGTCACTTTAAACTAGAAACAGTTACATTTAGCTAAACATAATGAGTGTAATGTGATAGAGCAGCATGACTTTGGCTTGTCTAAATAAACACACTGTTGATTGGCAGGAAATGTGACTCATACTTTTGCTGCTGCTGAGGGTATAACCTGCAAGATGGGATGGTGTGTTTTGGGTTTGTTTTTTTTGTTTTTGTTTTTTTTTTTAGGTTTCTGACCCCATTTTGACCATAGTCCCTTGAACTTAAAGATAATTTGTCAAGCAATAAATTTATTATTTCAGCTGCATTTTTAAGTAAAGATGTTTGGATAGTAGAAATCGGTATTCTCCTTTCTTTCTGTGAAGCTTCTGAAAGTGTGTGTAAAATTGTGTGTTTCTGTATGTATGCATTTTTTTTTAAATTTATTTGTTTATTTATTTTTGGCTGTGTTGGGTCTTCGTTTCTGTGCGAGGGCTTTCTCCAATTGCGGCGAGCAGGGGCCACTCTTCATCGCGGTGCGCGGGCCTCTCACTGTCGTGGCCTCTCCCGTTGCGGAGCACAGGCTCCAGACGCGCAGGCTCAGTAGTTGTGGCTCACGGGCTTAGTTGCTCCGCGGCATGTGGGATCTTCCCAGACCAGGGTTCGAACCCGTGTCTCCTGAATTGGGAGGCAGACTCTCAACCACTGCGCCACCAGGGAAGCCCATATGCATTTTTTAAGAGGGTTAATATGTGTAGAAAAGAGAAAATGAAGAATTGCTGCTCTAGACAAAATTGAGAATTATGGCCTCCATTCTATAGCATTAAGGAACACCATACTAATAATCCCTTATTCCAGGGCATTATTTTCAGCTCTCTCAGCACTGAAGTGTGCATCATTAATTCACTACACTTAGTGAGCACCCACTATATGTCAAGATATGTAAGACGCTGTAATGAAGAAGCTCCTATTCTATTTGGCAATACTAACGTTGAAATTTCAATGACGTTTTTCAGTGGAATAAGGCGAATGAGGGAGGTTGCATAAACAACAATCCAGGCTGGAGGATGGTGTATAAACTATGTCCTAGTGGATGTAAAGGCGGGTGGAGATAAGTGAGAATCAGAACAGTCCTCTGAGATAAACATTCTGAACCTCACCTTACATGAAAGGAGAATGAAGAACTAAAAGTTAGGAGTTACACTCAAAAAGTCCCATAATCTGTGCCTGCTTTCTTTCAGAAAATGGCCCAGTCTTCTGTTTTGTTACCAAGACATTAAAATAGCATGGCTGCTCAGAAGACAAGGTAACCTTCTAATTCCAATCATTTGGGGAATTCCTGCTTGAGAAAACACAGAAGAGACATGCAGCTTCTGTGTCCTTGCCCCCTAAGGAAGAACAAGTGATAAGACATTGCTCACATCAGAGATGCCTTCTAAAAGACTTGGACTGCTTCAAATAACAGAAGGAAAGCAAATAACCAGTAAACATGTGGGGAAATATTTACACATTAGAAAAAAAGAAGACACCTTTCACCATTCCCCCAAATTTGTAACAGTAAAGGTAAGCAGTAACATTCCTATGTTGCCAAGGAATGTGAAGAAATAGCTTTTAGACTATTTACTGATGTGACTGTAAATTGGGACAATCTTTTTGGAGGGCATTTTGGTAAAATGTATCAAAAGGCTTAAAAAATACCCTTTGTGCTGGTTACTTTACTCCTAGGAATTTATCTTTAAGAAATTATCAGAGATACATACAAATAATTATGTATAAAGAAGGATGTAGAACATAGTTTTAATAGCAAATATTCAAAACAATCTGAATATCCAACAACTGGAGGTAATCACGGTTAAGCTCTAATTAGATTGTGAAGCAGCCAACTGAACATCATGGTTTCACATAATATTTAATGTACTAAGGAAATTGTTGCTGTATAATATGAAATGGGGATATGTAAGCATTTTACAGTACTAATTTTGTTTTAAATATGTACAATGAATAGAAAGAAATATATATACTCTCTTGTTATTGTATTTGGGGGGAGGGACACTGGATAAATTTTTAATTTTCTTTATATTTTTCCTTATCTTCACATTTTTCTACAATGAATATAATCAAATAGTGAAGTTTTAAAAATAAAAATGGGCTTAGAAAGATCCAGTTCTTGAAAACACACTGTTTCTGGTAATGCAGCAAAAGTTAAAATGGCAATACTAAGAGGAGTTCTGTTTGAGTTAAATCTTTATTTTTGTTAAAAAAGATAATTAATGACTATAGTCAGAACAATACTTGGGTTTGCAACAATGTGAGAAAAGCTGGGTGTTTAATATGGAGCTAATCTTAAATTATTTAAGAGACTGTATACACACATTCTAGTGTGTCAGATATTCTTTAAATTGACATTTGACTTTTTGTTTCTACTCCTTTTTATGATCTGATGAATTATTTTACATGAGTTGGTGATTTTTGTTTTTTAATAAAGAAAATGGAAGCTTGCTTCTTACTGTTTTTTATTGTCAATTTTTTAGGAATGTGGTTTGTTTTCTTATCACAGGGAGATCATTCTTCCCTCAGAATTACTCCTTCTCACTATGGTCTGTTACTGGGTCCTTTAGTGATGTATCTCGTCTGTTTAAAGAGATTGTAGAATGAATGTGTTTGTGTCTAAGAAACTGTCTTCAAGATAATGAGCTGCTAATTGTAAACAATAAACTAGTTACCCTTCAGCATTAATACTAAGCTGTTTGGGTTACATGTGAGTATGGCTCTTGGATTCTCTGATGCAGTGGTTTCAACTCTGCATATGAGGGAGCCACAGAGGACCTGATGGGTCTGAACCTAAGGTTCTCTGGCTCTATACCCCATGATTGTTTTTACTACCCTGTAATATATGCTATGCCTTACTTTCCTTCATTTTTGGTAGGTGTCTGAGGATGTCAAGGCCAAAATGCAGGCATTTTTCTTGTTGCCTTCCCCAAGTACAGTGCTTCCCAAGTTAAAGAAGTTATTTTCTTGATCCAGTAGCCTTTTCTTGCAGCCTCATTTTTAGACTTCTCAAGTGGAGTACATGGTATTCTTGTTTTGTTACCCATCATTTACTCCTTAAACAAAGCCAATAATACAATTTTCCTTCTACCTCATTCTTGAGGACTTTGCTGACCATTTCTTCCCAGAACACTTCCCACTTCTATGATACTTCACTCCTTTTCTTAGCTACAAAAATAAGTGAACACTGTGATCAGTTTTGAGCATTTTGAAGTTTCCCCAGTGGATTATGGGCATAATGGAAAAGTTCTAGCTTAGTGACAGCCCCTTGGAAGAGCGCTGAGTTACTAATTAGTACATCTGCATCTACTTAGAAATGTGTATTGGCATTGTGAGCTGCTTATTTTTGTTCTGCATTGTTGTTCATGATTTTGACAATTAGATAACCAGAATAGTTCATATTCAGTGTTAACCAAAAAGAGTGGAGAAGGCTGGAACAGCAGGCTTACATTTGAGACCTGAAAATACTTCGCCAATTAGCTTCAGTGCATCCTGGACTTGTTCATAATAGGCCAAAGCTTAAGAATGGCTAAAATTCTCAGTGGTGCGGGGGGGGGGGGGTCTAAATAAAGTGCATTGATTCAAATAAATAACGTCTTTATGTGCCGGTATAAAACAATGTCAGTGATAAAAGTGGAAACCAGAGAAATACGTAAAGTAAAATAATGCAGTTTGTGTGGGTGTGTGGATAGCATATTTATGCTTTATGTCCACAGAGTTTCTGGAAAGAAGCTGAGTGATAACCTCTGAGGTACAAGCCAAGAGACCTGCTGTCTACCTCGTACCTTTCTGTACTCTTTGGACTTTTTACCATAAGCATCTACTCTTGGTTTATTCATTTTGAGGAATGGAGAATAGGGGAGGCCTTGCTCTATAGCAGTTTATATAAAATAACCTCTTTAACCTGACACTGAATTCTGTGAGGTCATGTCCGGGACAGTGTGTCTACTTCTGGGCACAACAGTTTCAGGGGAACTCTGACCACCTGAAAAGCACCGAAAGAAGCGTATGGGAACTGGGAAGACCATGCCATGTACGTAATGGTTAAAGGGACTGAATGTGTCTAACCGTTTAAGAGAAAATCTTATGTGAGCATTTCGAATATTTAAAGGGCTGTTCAGTTGTGGACTAACCTCTCTCACTACTGATAAGCCTCCATAAAAGCAGGAAACATCTTTTTTTACTTATTATGGGATCCTTTGTTCCTTGTACTTAGCACAAGATCAATGAATATCTGCGTTAAGTGAAAATCTGATCCTATTTTTCCTACATAAAACCTTCATCAGCTCTTCATACACCTCCTCCTCCGTCTTCACTTTCAGCAAGTGACTTCAGTTCCCTCTTCACTGACAAAACTGAAGCATCAGCAAACAACTTCCAGGCATACCCCCATTACCCTCCCCCAAGCTCTTTTCCCCTCTGTTGTCTTTTCTGACAATATACATATTAGCAGCACCTGGAGGGCTTCTTAAACCAGACTGCATGATCCCACCCTAGAGTTTCTTTTTTAGAAGTCATCAGTCTGGGACATCATAATCTGGGGTTTGCAGCCATCTTGAAATTGTGCACACATTTCAGTACTGGTGTCTCAGTCCCCCTTTCTGTGTCTTTGCATCTTCCAGCCTCTGCTGAGCTTGTTGATGGCTGCTCCCAACATAACCCATTCCACTGGTAGACAGGGGATGGTTAGAAAGAATTCTTTTTCTTAAATTTTGTGAATTGAAGTTAATCTACCTGTAACTTTCATTTGTCCCTCTCTGGAACTACTAGGGAGCCATCTAATCTCTTCCACACAACACAATTCTAATATTGGATGGCAGCCTGTCCTTCCAAGAGATCTTTTGCCTGAACATCTTTAGTCCTTTTTCTTTTCCAGTGTTATTGAGATATAACTGACATTCAATACTGTAAGTTTAAGATAGCATAATGACATATGTATATATTGCAAACTGATTAGTTAACATCCATCACTTCATACAATTACAGAAAAAAAGTGTTTTTCCTTGTGACAGGAACTTTTAGGATCTGCTCCCTTAGCATCTTTCAAATATACCATAAAGCATTATTAACTATAGTCATCATGTTGTACATTACATCCCCGGTACTAACTTATAACTGGAAGTTTGTACATTTAACCATCTCCACCTAATTCCCCTACCCTCCACCACCTGCCTCTGGCAACCACAAATCCGATATCTGTTTCTATGAGTTTAGTGTTCTGTTTTATTTTAGATTCCACATATAAATGAGATGAATAGTATTCGTCTTTCTCTATCTGACTTATTTCACTTACCATAATGCCCTCAAGGTCCATCAGTGTTGTTACAAATGGCAGGATTTCCTTCTTTTTATGGCTATACCATATTCCACTGTTTATATACATACCACATTTTCTTTATTCATCCATCAATGGGTACATAGTTTGTTTCCATGTCTTGGCTGTTATGAATAATACTGCAATGAACATGGGGGTGCATAGTAATTTTAATTTTAATAGTAATAGTAATTACTATTATTATTTAATAGTAATTTTAATTTTTTTGAGAACCTCCATACTGTTTTCCATAGTGGCTATATACCAAATTACATTCCCACCAACCTTGCACAAAGGTTCTCTTCTCTCCACATCCTTGCCAGCATTTCTTATCTCTCTCTTTTTTTTTTTTTTCTTTCTGATAGCCATTCTGACAAGCCTGATGTGTTATCTCATTGTGGTTTTGCACTGCCCTAATGTTGAGGACCTTTTCATGTACCTTTTGGTCATCTGAATATCTTGGGAAAACGTCTATTCAGGTCCGTTGCCAATTTTTCAGTTAGATGATTATTATTATTTGCTATTCAGTTGTACGGGTTTTTATATATTTTGAATGTTAACCCCTTATCAGATACATGATTTGCAAATATTTTCTGCCGTTCTGTAAGCTACCGTTTTATTTTGTTGATTGTCTCTTTTGACTTTCAGAAGCTTTTAACTTGGATGTGGTCCCACTTGTTTATTGTTCATTTTGTTGCTTGTGTTTTAACTGTCATATTGAAAAAATCATTGCCAAGACCCATGTCAACAAGTGTCTTTCCTATGTTTTCTTCTAGGAGTTTTATGGTTTCAGGTCTTACATTTAGGTCTTTAATTCATTTCAATTTAATTTTTGTGAGTGGTGTAGGTATAAAATAGGGCTTCAGAGTTTCTGATTCAAGAGGTCTGGGATAGGGCCTAATAATTTACATTTCTAATAAGTTCCAGGTGACCACACTTTGAAAACTGCTATCATAGATGTTTTTCCCTGCTCATCCACTTACTGGATCTTGTAACTCTCACCTAGTCAAAGACATCACTCTGGCACTTGCCCCTTTCTCCGTAATCAAACTGTCCCTCATTACTGGATCACTGCATCTCAATGCACAAATATGCTGTTATTTCTCCTATTAAAAAAATACTTCTTGACCACAATTCTCTTTACTGTTTGTCTTAATGCTTTGACTTTCATTGAAATATAACCTCTTGAAGAGCTATCTATTTGCACTGCCTCCAATTCATCGTCATTCTTTTTTTTTTAATAAATTTATTTATTATTTATTTTTGGCCGCATTATGTCTTCGTTGCTGCGCACAGTCTTTCTCTAGTTGCGGCGAGCGGGGGCTAGTCTTCATTGTGGTGCACTGGCTTCTCATTGCAGCGGCTTCTCTTGTTGCAGAGCATGGGCTCTAGGTGCACGGGCTTAGTTGATCCGTGGCATGTGGGATCTTCCCAGACCAGGGATCGAACCCATGTCCCCTGCATTGGCAGGTGGATTTTAACCACTGCGCCACCAGGGAAGTCCCATCTTCATTGTTTCTTCAGCCCACTCCAAATCAAATTTTGCCAGCATCTCACTTCCAATACCACAAAAATTATTCTCAAGGTCACTTGTATTAAAGCTATTGGTCAATTCTCAGACTTCACCCTTTTCCTATCAGCAGCATTTGATAGTTTATCCCTTCCTGCTCTTTAATAAACTTTCTTCATGTGGCTTCCAAAGACACCACACTCCGTTTTTCTTCTACCTCAACAGCTGCTATTCAGTCTCCTTTGCTGGTTCCTCCTCTTCTCCCTAATCTCAATCTTTGGATTTTCTATCTTCACTCATTCCTTGGTGACCATTTCTCATCTTCCCCCCACATCTGCTCTCCCAGCACAGTTGTTGGCAGTTCCATTCATCCAGTTCCTCAGACCAAAAACATGGAGTCATCCTGGCCTCTTCAAAACCCACATTCACACCAGGAAAACTTTATTCACTCTACCATCAAAACATATCCAGAAACTGACTATTCCTCACAATATCTACTACTTTTACTCTGGTCTGAGCTGCTCTCATTTCTCACCTGAATACTGAAATAACCTTCTGACTAGTCTTCCAGCTTCTACTCTTTTCCATGGGAGCAGCACCTGTCCTTTCTCTCTCTGACTTCCTCTCTTACTA
This sequence comes from Eschrichtius robustus, assembly GCF_028021215.1. Classification (NCBI taxonomy): domain Eukaryota; kingdom Metazoa; phylum Chordata; class Mammalia; order Artiodactyla; family Eschrichtiidae; genus Eschrichtius; species Eschrichtius robustus. The sequence continues at coordinate 70,947,250 of NC_090833.1, forward strand.
ACACCCTCTAACTCACTCTGCTCCATACCACCAAACTTGCTTTTCCTACAACACACCAGGCCTCCTCCTTGAGTACTTGCTTGGTGTCCCTTCTTCCTGGAAAACTCTTGCCCCAGATAACCACATGGCTCACACTAGCACCTTCTTCAAATCTCTGTTCAAAATAAGCCTCAGTGGGTCAACCCCAACCATCCTACTTTAAAGGAAAGCAAGAATCCTCACTCTACACCCCCAGCACTCCTGAGGACAATTACCTGGCTCAACTTTTTTTTTTTTTTTCCCCATAGCTCTTAACGTTCCCAGCATACTCTAGTATGTCATTTGTGTTTGCTTCTTTGTTGACCCTCCTGCTTTCTCTAAAATGTAAACTCTGCAGGAATTTTGTCATTCACTGATACACATCCCACATGGCCGGAACAGTGTCTGGCACTTAGTAGCCTTTCAGCCAATACTTTTTGAATGTACAGTTTCCCCTTCCTTATCACAAGCCTGGCATGTTCTAACATGTTATGGCTTACTCCAGCCTCTTCTCTCACTTCCCATATCTCATGGCACTCTAGATCAGAGCTATCCTATAGAAATGTAATGTGCACTGATATATAATTGTAAATCTTCTAGGAGTCACATATAAAAAGTAAAAAGAGATAACTGAGGAGCTGTTTGGCAGCAGCTGCTGCCTCCTGCCTTCCTTTGCCACTGCCACCCCACATCATAGCAGAAGAGACAGACCCTGGCACTGTAAGTGTGGACAGCCAGCCATCAGCCCCGGCAGCTAGTTCACTGCATCCAGCCCAACGATTCTGAAAACCATGCCTCACTGGAAAGAAAAATCCCTTTTGAGAGGAGACAAGAAGGTGGAGTAGAAGGAAGTGAGCTCACCTCTTCTTATGGAAACACCAAAATCACAACTAACTGCTGAACAACCACTGACCAAAAAAATGCTGGAACCCACCCAAAAAAATACTCTACATCCAAAGACAAAGAAGAAGCCACAACAAGATGGCAGACAGGGTGCAACTGCGATAAAATCAAATCCCTACACACTGGGTGGGTGACCCACAAACTGGAAAATAATTATACCACAGAAGTTCTTCCACAGGAGTGAGAGTTCTGAGCCCCCACATCAGCCTCCCCAGCCTGGGGCTCTAGCAATGGGAGGAGGAGCTCCCAGAGAATCTGGCTTTGAAGGCCAGTGAGGTTTAATCACAGGATTCCACAGGACTGGGGGAAACAGAAACTCCACTCTTGTAGGGTGCACACACAGTCACGTGCACACCAGGACCAAGGGAAAAAAGCGGTAACCTCATAAGAGAATGGGCCAGACTTACCTGCTAGTATTAGGGGGTCTCCTGTGTAGGTGGAGGGCAGCGGTGGCTCGCTGCAGGGACGAGGACACTGGCAGCAGTAGTTCTGGGGAGTACTCATTGGCGTGAGCCCTCTTGGAGGCCGCCATTTTCTCACCAAGACTGGGCCCCACCCAACAGCCTCTAGGCTCTAGTGCTGGGATGCCTCAGGCCAAAGAACCAACAGGATGGGAATACAGCCCAACCCATCAGCAGACAGGCTGCTTAAAGTCTTCCTGAGCACACAGCTTCCTGCTAAACACACTCCCTGACACAGCCCTGCTCCACCCACCAGTGAGCAGGAACCTGTGCCTCCCATTAGGAAGCCTGCACAAGCCTCTCAGACAGCCTCACCCACCAGGGAACAGCCAGCAAAAGAAAGAAGAACTACAACCCTGCAGCCTGTGGAACAGAATCTGCAATCACAGAAAGTTAGACAAAATGAGATGGCAGAGGAATATGTCCCAGATAAAGGAACAAGATAAAACCCCAAAAGGACAACTAAGTGAAATGGAGATACGCAATCTACCTGAAAAAGAATTCCGAGTAATGATAGTAAAGATGATCCAGGATCTCGGAAATAGAATGGAGGCACAGATCGAGAAGATACAAGAAATGTTTAACAAAGACCCAGAAGAACTAAAGAAGAAACAAATAGAGATGAATAATACAACAACTGAAATGAAAACTACACTAGAAGGAATCAATAGAATAACTGAGACAGAAGAACGGATAAGTGATCTGGGAGACAAAGTGGTGTCTTTATTCTGCTGTGGAACAGAGTAAAGAAAAAAGAATGAAAAGAAATGAAAACAGTCTAAGAGGCCTCTGGGACAACAATAAATGCACCAACGTTTGCATTATAGGCGTCCCAGAAGGAGAACAGATAAAGGACCTGAGAAAATATTTGAAGAAACAGTAGCTGAAAACTTCCCCAACACAGGAAAGGAAACACTCACCCAGTTTAGGAAGTGCAGAGAGTCCCAGGCAGGAGAAACCAGGAAGGAACATGTCGAAACACGTGGTAATCAAATTGACCAAGTTTAAAGACAAAAAAAATATTAAAATCAACAAATAACGTACAAGGGAACTCCCGTAAGGTTATTGGCTGATTTCTCAGCAGAAACTGCAGGCCAGAAGGGAATGGCACAATATATTTAAAGTGAAGAAAGCGAAGAAACTACAACCAAGAATACCCAGCAAGGCTCTCATTCAGATTCCACAGAAAAATCAAAAGCTTTACAGTCAAGCAAAACCTAAGAGAATTCAGCATACCAGACCAGCTTTGCAATAAATGCTAAAGGGACTTCTCTAGGCAGAAAAGAAAAGGCCAAAACTAGAAACAAAATTATGAATGGAAAAGCTCACCAGTAATGGCAAACTTACAGTACAGACAGGAAATCATCTGCAGACAAATATGATATCAAAATCAGCAATTGTGAGGGGAGCACAAATGCAATAAACTGGAAATGCATTTGAAATTAAAACACCAGCAACTTAAGACAATCTTGTTCATATGCAGACTGCTGTATCAAAACCTCATGGTAACTGCAAACCGAAAATCTACAGTAGATACACACACAGAAAAGAAAAAGGAATCCAAACACAACACTAAAGATAGTCAAATCATAAGAGAACAAAAGAGGATGGGAAGAAAAAAGACCTATAAAAACAAATCCAAAACAGTTAACAACATGACAGTAAGAACACACATATCAATAGTTACATTAAATGTAAATGAATTAAATGCTCCAACCAAAGGACACAGACTGGCTGAATGGATACAAAAACAAGACCCATATATAGTCTGTCTAAAAGAGACCCACTTCAGATCTAGGGACACATACAGACTGAAAGTGAGGGGATGCAAAAAGTTATTCCATGCAAATGGAAATCAAAAGAAAGCTGGAATAGCAATACTCATATCAGACAAATAGACTTTAAAATACTGTTACAAGAGACTGTTACAAGAGACAAAGAAGGACACTACATAATGATCAAGGGATTAATCCAAGAAGAAGATACAACAATTGTAAACATATATGTACCCAACATAGGAGCACCTCAATATATAAGGCAAAAACTAACAGCTAAAAAAGAAGAAATCGACAGTAACACAATAATAGTGGGGGACTTTTAACACCCCACTATTATCAGTGGACAAATATCCAGACAGAAAATCAATAAGGAAACACAGGCCTTAAATTACATATTAGACCAGATGGACTTAATTGATATTTATAGAGCTTTCCATCCAAAAGCAGCAGAATACACATTCTTCTCAAGTGCACATGGAATATTCTCCAGGATTGATCACATGCTGGGCCACGAAGTGAGCCTTGGTCAATTTAAGAAAACTGAAATCGTATCAAGCATCTTTTCCAACCACAATGATATGAGGTTAGAAATCAACTACAAGAAAAAAACTAAAATACACAAAACACGTGGAGGCTAAACAATACGCTACTAAACAACCAATGGATCACTGAAGAAATCAAAGAGGAAATCAAAAAATACCTAGAGACAAATGAAAATGAAAGCACAACAATCCAAAACCTATGGGATGCAGCAAAAGCAGTTCTAAGAGGAAAGTTTACAGCAGTATAATCTTACCTCAGGAAACAAGAAAAACCTAAAACAACCGAAACTTACACCTAAATCAACTAGAGAAAGAAGAACAAACAAAACCCAAAGTTAGCAGAAGGAAAAAAATCATAAAAATCAGCAGAAATAAATGAAATAGAGGCAAAGAAAACAATACAAAAGATGAACGAAACTAAAAGCTGGTTCTTTGAAAAGATAAACAAAATTGATAAACCTTTAGCCAGACTCATCAAGAAAAAGAGGGAGAGGGCTCAAATCAATAAAATTAGAACTGAAAAAGAAGTTACAACTGTCACCACAGAATACAAAGGACCATAAGAGACTACTACAAGCAACTAAATACCAATAAAATGAACCTAGAAGAAATGGACAAATTCTTAGACAGGTACAATCTCCTAAGACTGAACCAGGAATAAATAGAAAATATGAACAGACCAATCACAAGTACTGACATTGAAACTGTGATTTTAAAATTCTCAATAAACAGAAGTCCAGGACCAGATGGCTTCATAGGCAAATTCTATCAAACACTTAGAGAAGAGTTAACACCTATATTTCTGAAACTCTTCCAAAAATTTGCAGAGGAAGGAACACTCCCAAACCCATTCTATGAGGGAACCATCACCCTGATAACAAAGCCAGACAAAGATATCACAAAAAAAAGAAAATTACAGGCCAATATCACTGATGAAACATAGACACAAAAATCCTCAACAAAATGCTAGCAAACTGAATCCAACAATACATTAAAAGGATCACACACCATGATCAAGTAGGATTAAAATCAGGAACAAGACAAGGATGTCCACTCTTGCCACTTTTATTCAACATAGTTTGGAAGTCCTAGCCACGGCAATCAGAGAAGAAAAAGAGATAAAGGGAATCCACATTGGAAAAGAAGATGTAAAACTGTCACCGTTTGCAGATGACATGATACTATACATAGAAAATCCTAAAGATGCTACCAGAAAACTACTAGAGCTCATCAATGAATTTGGTAAAGCTGTAGGATACAAAATTGATACACAGAAATGTTGCATTTCTATACACTAACAACAAAAGATCAGAAAGGGAAATTAAAGAAACAATCCCATTTACCACTGCATCAAAAAGAATAAAACACCTAGGAATAAACCTACCTGAGGAGGTAAAAGACCTATACTCCAAAAACTATTACGATTCTGATGAAAGAAATCAAAGATGACACAAACAGATAGAAAAATATACCTTGTTCTTGGATTGGGAGAATCAATATTGTCTAAATGACTATACTACCCAAAGCAATCTACAGATTCAATGCAATCCCTATCAAATTACCAATGGCATTTTTCATAGAACTAGAACAAAAAATTTTTTAATTTGTACGGAGACACTCAAGACCCCAAAGAACCAAAGCAATCTTGAGAAAGAAAAACAGACCTGGAGGAATCAGGCTTGCTGACTGCAAACTATACTACAAAGCTACAGTCATCAAAACAGTATGGTCCTGGCACAAAAACAGAAATATAGATCAATGGAACAGATAGAAAGCCCAGAAATAAACCCACGCACCTATGGTCAATTAACGTACAACAAAGGAGGCAAGTCTAAACAATGGAGAAAAGACAGTTTCTTCAATAAATGGTGCTGGGAAAACTGGACAGCTACATATACAAAAATGAAATTTGAACATTCTTTAACACCATACCCAAAAATAAACTCAAAATGGATTAAAGACCTAAGTGTTAGACCTGATACTCTAAAACCCTTCGAGGAAAACGTAGGCAGAACACTCTTTGACATAAATCACAGCAATATCTTTTTTGATCCGTCTACTGGAGTAATAGAAATAAAAACAAAAATAAACAAATGGGACCTAATTAAACTCAAAAGCTTTTGCACAGCAAAGGAAACCATAAACAAAATGAAAAGACAACCCACAGAATGGGAGAAAATATTTACAAACAGTGCTACCAACAGGGGATTAATCTCCAAAATTTACAAACAACTCATTGGGCCCAATATCAAAAAAAGAAACCATGCAATCAAAAAATGGGCAGAAGACCTAAATAGACATTTCTCCAAAGAAGACATACAGATGGCCAAGAGGCACATGAAAAGCTGCTCAACATCACTAATTATTAGAGAAATGCAAATCAAAACTACAATGAGATGTCACCTCACACCAGTCAGAATGGCCATCATCATAAAGTCTAGAAACAACAAATGCTGGAGAGGGTGTGGAGAAAGGGAACCCCTCCTACACTGTTGGTGGGAAAGTAAATTGGTACAGCCACTATGAAGAACAGTATGGAGGCTCCTTAAGAAACTAAAAATAGAGCTACCATATGATACAGCAATCCCACTCCTGGGCATATATCCAGAGAAAAATACGGTTTGAAAGGATACATGCACCCCAGTGTTCATTGCAGCACTGTTTACAACAGCCAAGACATGGAAGCAACCTAAATGTCCATTGACAGATGAATGGATAAGGAAGAAGTGGTACATATATACAATGTATTATTACTCGGCCATTAAAAAGAAGGAAATAATGCCATTTGCAGCAACATGGATGCACGTGGAGACTATCATATTAAGTGAGAAAGACAAATAGTATATGATATCGCTTATATGCAGAATCTAAATAAAAATGACACAAATGAACTTATTACAAAACTGAAACAGACTCACAGGCTTAGTGATAGAACTTATGGTTACTGGGGTGGGGAGGGTGTGGAGGGAGGGATAGATTGGGAGTTTGCGATTGACATGTACACACTGCTATATTTAAAATAGATAACCAACAAGGACCTACTGTATAGTACAGGGAACTCTGCTCAATACTCTGTAATAACCTAAATGGGAGAATTTGAAAAAGAATAGATACCCGTATATGTATAACAATCACTTCGCTGTACACAAACTAACACAACATTGTTAATCAACTATACTCCAATATAAAATAAAATTTTTTTAAAAAGTAAAAAGAAACAGGTGAAATTAACTTACTTAACCTAATATATCCAAAATATTATGTCAACATATAATTAATATTAAAAAGTTATGATATTTTACACATTCTTTTACAAATACTAAACCTTTGGAATCTGGTTGTATTTTATACCAATTTTACACCTCAACTTGGATTCTAAACTGTCATCAGAAATATTTGATCTGTATTTAAATTTAATAAAATTTACTTTCAGAAAGTAGGTTCACGTTGTTAGTTGTTCCAAGTATACTGAAGCAGATGTTAATTTTTAAGCTTAAGTTAATTAAAATTAAATAAAACTAAAATTCAGTGTCTCAGTCGCATTTGCTATATTTCAAGTGTTCAACAGCTGCATGTGACAAAGGGCTACCATAGTGGACAGAGCAGTCTTCGGCTTGCAGCTCCCAAGCAGTCTGGGCCCCCTCTTGCCTCTGGCCCTTTTTAACTGCAGTCTCTCCACCTGGAAGAGGGTCCTCTTTGCTCCATCACCACCCCTCTTCATTTGGCTCATTTGCTGTCTCTCCTCTGTGTTCCACAAACACCCTGTTCTATTACAGTACGTTGTCACACAGTTAATATGGATTGGCCACAAAGTTCATTCGGGTTTTTCCTTAACATCTGATGGAAAAGCCCAAACGAACTTTGTGGCCAACCCAATATAACTGTCTGATTCATTGTCTATTTAGCATAGCGACTTACACATGAGAGTTACTATGTATAATTGTTAAATAAATGTATAAGCCCATGACATTTCTGCCTACTGAAATTTCAGTCATCCTTTCATTTCTAGTTCAAATCACTTCTCCCTAGGAACCCTAGGCAGACCAGCCCACAGTAAACAGTCTCTCCTTTGTACTCCCAAACTACTTGAAGTCCATATTACTCACAGACCATTTATTAGAATGATTTTACTTATGTACAAATTCTACTCCCCCAATTAGATAACGAACACTGGAAGAGCAGGAATCCTGGGAAAGAATATTACCTACATATTAGGTGTTCAAAAAATTATTAAATGTATTGCCTGGTTTGAATCTTGTGTCTGGTAATTGCATTTTCCTGGATAATCCAATGTAACTTTTTTTTCTTGTTTTAACTATGATGTTAAAACCTACTTTCTTTCAGGGACTTCCCTGGTGGTCCAGTGGCTAAGACTCTGCGTTCCCAATGCAGGGGGCCTGGGTTCAACCTCTGGTCAGGTAACTAGATCCCACATGCTGCAACTAAGAGTTTGCATGCTGCAACTAAAAGATCTCACATGCCGCAATGAAGATCGCAGATCCCGAGAGCCACAACTAAGACCTGACGCAGCCAAATTAATTAATTAATTAAAAAAAAAAAAACCTACTTTCTTTCAATCTTTTGACTGGATTTTAAAAGCAATATTTCATAAAGAAAAACTACTTTCTGAACGACTCCATCTATCTTCATGTATTTGTAGTAAATCATTCATGAAAATGTCACTTGTCTCCCAAACTTCTTCATTTATCTGGAATTGGTCAGATCTGATTCGTTGTCTAGTCTATCAGTACAGGGTATGTGTCCATTTCTCTGAAGATAAAAGTAATCAATCATTCATCAAAATGTTGTTATATAACAACCTTGTTCATTTCATTTATCAGTGATAAGCTAGATCCTAAATAATTAAGAACAAAGCTTATTTCTCCCTTTTGCAAAAAGGTATCCTTCAGTCATCAGGCTAAAGGGGAAAAGAGCAAACCAGACTGTAAAACTGCTGCCAAATGTGTTCTATGTGATTTACTGCAAGCATTAAAAATCTCTTCTGTTTCTCTACCAGATTGGAGGAGAGAAGAAAGATGAGTGGGTTCAGTTATCATAAATAAATCAGAGCTTCTCAGCGTCTCACATGTTTTATCAACATAGTCCTAATTAAGAACCCCCCAGGCAAAGCGGGACCTGCCTGTGGGTAGATATGAGCCTGGATACCCACTCCCTGTAATTGTTCCATTGATGATAACGATCATGGTGTTCTGGCATGACAGAAGCCAAAAGTCCACATTTTCCAGGAGAATGAATGAATGTACGTATCTTATTTTGGTGCCTTAATTAGTGTTAATAGAGCCCTTTTTCCCATTCTCTCCTATTTTCCCAACTAATGCCCCCTTGTTATCTTAGCAGAGGTGGGGATTAATCAGGGTATAATATAGTTGAAAAACAATTAGGGTGGAGGGAATTAGGAATTCTGGGTATTGAATTTTGAGTTGGCAAAAAAATTATATAACATTCTGTTGCCCTGACAATTATTTACATCTTTCAGGGGTTGTTCATCTTGTCATGTAATTTGTCTTCCCAAGGACATTGTAGGTTTCTATAAATTGTGGAGTGATTTAGGTGCCACTCCCAAAAGCCTGGCACATGCCTTACACTTAATGAGCAACCGATAAATTGTTATTGGTTTTACCTCAATCAGTAGTTTAAACTGAACAGACATGGAAATTGAACAACTAATCATATCAATAAGATCCTGAAAAAATGGTTTTTGAAAAAGAACAAACACTGAAACATATAAGTGTTTCAGAATTCAGCATATAACTGAAAAAAAGATATGCTTGATTTCACAGGTATTTTGTTGCAGAGCACATTTCTTCACAATAAAAAAAAAGCATTTGAATGCTTTCATATAAGGGAAAATGAACAGGAAATTGTCAGTGTTTTCAAACCATGCCCTCAGTTTCACAGATGATCCAAACTTAAAAAGTCTACACATCAGAAAGTGATGATGCACTCGTTAACTACTCTTTTTGGCCTCACTTTACAAATTCCCTCCTTGTAAGAATCAAAATTACAAAGCCAAAGCAGTAAGTAATAGGAAAGTCAATTCCAAATATATGCAAAAATACAAAAAACAGTAATTAACCTTATCCATCACCCATCTTCAAGAATTATCATCTCATAGACAATTTGTTTATTCTACACTCCTACCCACTATTCTCCTCCCATGTTCTTTTGAAGCATTTCACATATATAATTTCATCCCTGAATATTTCACTGTTACTTCTAAAGGATAAATATTTTGAAGATAGCCACAACACCACTAGTACACATTAAAATGAATAAAAATTCCTTAATGTCAACTATGCACAGAATACTCAAAAGTTCAAATGTTTCATAAATGCCATTTTTTTACACATTGTTTATTTGAATCAGGAGGCAGTTAAAGTCCACACATTGCAATCAGTTGATATGTAGTTTATGTTTCTTTTAATCGCTGTGTTCACTCTCCCTCTCTTCCTGGTCCTTTCACTCTTCCTTTCTCCCCTCTCCCAATCTTTCATATGCACTCTTTCTCCTTACAGTTTATTTGAAGAAACCCAGTTGTTTGTCCTTGAGAGATTTATATAATCCAGATTTTTGTAACTGCATCCCCATAGCATAATTTAATATAATCCTCTATCCTCTGTACTTCCTCTAAATTGCTACGTTGAATCTAGACAGATTTTTTTTCAAAGCTATTTCAGAGGAGGTGGCGTGCTTTTCCATCAAGGGCCACATAACGTCTCATCTGTCTTGGATTTAGCACCCTCAGCTTTTAATGCCTCTATCCATCAATTTAATATGAGTTTCTAAAAAAATGATATTCTAATTCAAAGTTACCTCCATTTAAATACATGAAAAGTCAGATGACAGCCTCCTTATTTTAAGACTAAAAACATCTTAATTTACACAGAAAGAGCATTTCATAAAATTTAACAGTCATTCATGCCAAACAAGCTTAGTAAGCAAGAAATCAAAATTCCTTAGAATTTAAGAATGGGTCAGATATACACTATAAAATATGCATTGGATAAATGATTAAGAACAAAGCCATAGGAAAAGAAAACAAGAAAAAAATGACTACCTTAACATACTAGGCAGATTTAATTAAAAAATACTAAATAGTACTGAAGGAAATTTGAAATATAATCAATAAAGTTAGAAACTCAAAAGAGAGTTATATAGACAGAGTTTTAGAGATAATTCGTGAGCTGGATTATGAACTAAAGGGGAAACCCAGGATGTACGGAGAAAGAGATGGAAAATATGACAGCGTGAAACATAAAGTGTAGCAGAAATTCTAACAAAGATCTTATTAAAGAGAATTCGTTTTCCAGAAAGAGGAAATAAAGAGAGTGGGTGGTGTGACTCTGATCTCCAGCTTTACAGCATGAGGAACTCTGTGGATTCACTCACCAGTGAAACTAGTCAAAATTATTTTAAAACAACCAGTTAAAATCTCTGGACATGGTTGAAGGACATATACAGCAAATAGAGAAACACATTCAAGAAAATTTTCTACAATTTAAGAATATTGAGAGTCTGTGGTATTTGAACTGAGATCTGCTTCCTCCTTCCTCCCTCCTAACTCAGCAAGATGGAAACTTTACTCCAGACTGGGTACAGCCAAGAACACAGGGATCCAGCTCCCAGTTTGAGGGCTACAATCCCAGGACAGGCAGTATGTTAGTATTTCTTATCCTACCCCCACCTATCTGTTACTGAGGCTAAGTTACAGGCAAGTGTAGGTGAGAGGTGGCTCTCTCTTCTTCTGCCCAGCCCCCAAGAAGGCTGTACCCTGGGTGTGGTGCTGATGAGAATATTGAGCCCCAGTCATCTTTCTCCTGGTTTGTAAGGCAGTGATTCTGTGCTACAAGAGTCGAACAAAAAGAGCTGAAGGTATTGTCCCCTCCCTACCACCACTGAGCACTCAGCTCCTAAATTGGGAGTGTCACTGACAGAGAAGCTTGCCATTGTCCCCTCTTCCAGCTCCACAGCCGTAACTCAGAGATTTTGCCTTGAGGGAGAGCAGGTCATAAACCAGGGAGCTATTCTCTTCCAAAAGGAACTGACTTCATTTGCAACAGAGTGTGGAGAAGTCCAAGCCTACTGGTGCTCTCAAATTTAGTAGAGGTTGTGGTAAGGGCAATTGGGGTATTGGTAGAATCATTGGACATATAAGCTAAACTGTAAGCTGGCTAGTTTGTGTGACAGAATCTGGGAAGGACACAGCTGGGCGGAGACTGCCTGAAGTCAGAAAAAAATCTCAACAGACTTCCAGAACTATCCCTTCAAAGGATTCCGAATTTCACTGGTTCAGCTGGTGAGCAATTTATGCACCAGGGCATTGTTGAAAGTAATTAAACAATCACCTAGCAATTAGTAGAGTTCAACATCTGGTTAAGGTCAGGGACAGAGTCAGCCAAAGAGAACCCCAAAAGAACCACTGTTAACCCAGGGTGACTGTAGACATAACCCAAGAATATGCTCCCTGAGGAGCAATATCAGAACTTACCAGTGCAAGAGAGAAATAGACTCTACTAAAAGAGTACAGCCAGTTACTTGACCAATAAACTAGCAAATAACAATAACAAGCACCAGAGGGAGGCACCAGTACCCAAAGTTGCTACAATATATTATCTAAAATATCTAATTTCCAACAAAAATTAGTCATGCAAGGAAACAGGAGAGTATAACCCATACACTGGGGAAAAAATCAGGCAACAGAAACTGCCTGTGAGAACAACTAGATATCAAATTTAACAAAATCTTCAAAGCAGCCATTATAAATATGTTCAAAGAACTAAAGGAAACCATGATTAAAGAGCAAAAAAGGCATTATGAAATGTGGCAGCAAGTAGAGACCATCAATAAAGAGACAGGAATTATAAAAAAGAACAGAATGGAAATTCTAGAGTTGAAAATTACAATAACTGAAGTGAAAAATTCACTAAAAGGGCCAATAGGAGATTTGAATTAGCAGAAGTAATAATAAGCAGATCTAAAGTAAGAGCAAAAAAGATTATGCAACCTGAAGAATAGAGAGAAAAAAGAATGAAGAAAAATGAACAAAACTTCAAAGAAATGTGGGACACTATTAAGTGCCTCAATATTTGAAGAAATAATGGCTGACAACTTCTCAAATCTATTGAAAAATAATAATCTACACATCCAGGAAGCTCAACCAACTCCAGGTAGGAAAACACAAAGAGATCCACAAACTGAAACATCATAGTAAAAACAGTGAAAGCCAAAGATAAGCAGAAAATCTTTACAGAAGAAAAAAAAAATGACTTATCACTACAAGGGAATCCCAATAGGATTAAAATCTGACTTCTCAGCAGAAACAATGGAGGCCAGAAGGCAGTGGAATAATATATTCAAAGTGTTCAAAGAAACTATTAACTAAGAATGCTGTATTCAGCAAATCTATCTTTAAAAAATAAAAGCAAATTAAAGATACTCCCAGATAAATAAAAACAGAGAACCTGTTACTAGCAGCAGACCCTCCTTACAAGAAATTTTAAAGGAAATTAATCAGACTGAAAGTAAGTGACCCCAAATGGTCATAATTCAATTCTTATGAAAAAGCAAAGAGCACCAGTAAAGGTAATTATGAAATTATAAAAACAGCATAAATGCATATTTTACTCCTTTCTTCTCCTACCCAATTTAAAAAGCAATTGTATAAAACATTATGTATATAATGTATTCTTGGGCCTATAACATATAAAATTGTAATATATTTGCTGATAACAGCACAAAGGAAGTACATGGTAGCAAAGCTGTATTGGGCTAAATAAGGAAATAACTCCAGATGATACCCTGAATCTGCAAGAATAAATGAAAAGAACCAGAAATGATAAATAAAGAGGTTAATATAACAAAAATTATAAATATATACTTTCTCTCCTTCTCTCAGCTAGTCTAAAAGACATAAAATTATATAAAGTAATAATTTTAATGATGTATTATTGGGTTTGTAACATTTATAGATGTAATATGTATAGCAATATTAACAGAAAACATAGGAAAGGGAATAGAGCTAGGTAAGAGTAACTTTTCTAAATCTCACCAGAATTAAGTTAATATAAATGTGAAGTGGATTCTGATAAGTTAAGATGTATATTGTAAGCCGTAGAGCAACCATTAAGAAAGTTACTTTAAAAACATATAGTGCAAAAACAATGGGTTTTGAAATTAAAATGCTAGATTAGATAATATTAATTCAATGTAAAAGAAAGCAGTAAAGGAGGAACAGAAGAACAAAAAAGACACAAGACACACAGAAAACACAAAGTAAAATGGCAAATATAAATCCAAGTACAGGCATACCTAGAAGATATTGCAGGTTTGGTTCTAGACCACCATAATAAAACAAACATCACAACAAAGCAAGTCACAAGGATTTTTTGGTTTCCCATTGTATATAAAAGTTATATTTACACTATAATGTACTCTATTAAGTGTGCAATAGCATTATGTCTGAAAAAACAATGCACAACCTTAATCTTAAAATAATTTATTGCACACAACATTGTAAGTCAACTATACTCCAATAAATTTTTAAAAAATAAGTAGGGACTTCCCTGGTGGCACAGTGGATAAGACTCCGCGCTCCCAATGCAAGGGGCCCGGGTTCGATCCCTGGTCAGGGAACTAGATCCCACGTGCATGCTGCAACTAACAGTTCACATGCCGCCAACTAAGGAGCTGGCAAGCTGCAACTAAGGAGCCTGCCTGCCGCAACTAAGACCCCACACAACCAAATAAGTAAATACATAAATAAATAATAAAGCGAATGTGTGTTTTCTTAATAAATAAATAAATAAAAATAAAAATACTTTGTTGCTAAAAAATGCTAACCATCACCTGAGCCTTCAGCAAGTTGTAGTAACATCAAAGGTCACTCACCATAGCTCACCATAAGAAATATAATAATAATGAAAAAGTTAGAAATATTACAAAAATAACCAAAATGTGACACAGAGACATGAAGTGAGCAAATGCCGTTGGAAAAACGGCGCCAAGAGATTTGCTCAATGCCACAAACCTTCCTTTGTAAAAAAACACAATATCTGCAAAGTGCAATAAAGTGAAGCACAATAAAACCAATTATGCCTATATCAATAATCACATTAAATGTAACTACATTAAACAATTCAAAGGCAGACATAGTCAGACTGGATTAAAAACAACAAGATCCAACTACATGCTATCTACAGAAGAGACATATTAGATTCAAAATACAAATAGATTCTAAGTAAAGGGATGGAAAAAGATATATTATGCAAATAGTAACCACAAGAAACCTGGAGTGGCTATACTAATGTCAGAAAAAATACACATTAAAAAAATGCTGCCAGACATAGAGTGACATTTTATAATGATTAAAGAGTCAATCCATGAGGAAGACATAACAATTATAAGCAAATGTGCACCTAACAGAACATAAAAACATATGAAGCAAAACTGAAAAATAAAGGGAGAAATAGATAAGTCAATAATAATTGTTTGGGACTTCCCTGGTGGTCCAGGGGTTAAAAATCCACCTCCCAATGCAGGGGACGTAGGCTCGATCCCTGGTGGGGGAGCTAAGATCCCAAATGCTGCGGGGCAACTAAACCAGTGCACCGCAACTACTGAGCACACGGGCCACAACTAGAGAGCCTGTGTGCCACAACTACAGAGCCCACGCACTGCAGCGAGGATCCCGCGCACCACAGTGGAGGATCCCACATGCCACAACAAAGATCCGCATACAACAACTAAGACCTGACACAGCCAAAATTAAAAAATAAATAAATATTTTTTAAAAAGCAACAATAGTTTAAGATTTCACCACTATACTTTCAATAAAAGATAGGACAATGAGCTAGAAGATCAACAAGGAAATAGAAGATTTGGACAACACTGTAAACCAACCATTTATAGAACATTCATACAACACTCCACAAAACAGGAACAGAATATACATTCTTTCCAAGTGTACATGGGACATTCTCTAGGACAGACCATAGACCATAAAACAAACCTCAATGAATTTAAAGTGCAGAAGACAGAAATAATTAAAAGATTGTCTTAATGAAGAATACAGGATACAAATAATTAAAAGATTAAAAGGATAGACATGATACTAAAATATGCTTTCCAACACTAGAAATCAATAGCAACAAGAACTGGAAAATTCAGAAACATATGGGAATTAAACAATATACTCCTAAATAATCAATGCATCAAAGAAGAAATCAAAAAGGAACTCTAAAAGTACTCTGAAATGAATAAAAATGAAGACACATACCAAAACTTAAGGGATGCAGCAACAGCAGTGCTCATAAAGACATTTATAGCTGTAAATACTTATTTTGTGAAAAAAATAACATTTCAAATCAATAACCTAACCTTCTACTTTAAGATACTGGAAAAAGAAGAGCGAAATAAACCTAAAGCAAGAAGAAAAGAAATAGCAGCTTAGAGTGGAAATTAATGAAATAGAGGATAGAAAAATAATAAAGAAAATCACTTAGAAGGCTGATTCTCTAAAAAAACTGACAAAACTTTAGCTTCATTAATCAACACAAAAGAGATGAGTCTCAAATTACCAGAATTAGAAATGAAATGAAAGAAGGGACACTCCTAATGATCTTACAGAAATAATAAGGACTGTTAAAAAAACACTAAAAACAACAGTATGCTAACAAATTTGATAACCTAGCTAAAACAGGCGAAGTACTAGAAACATACAAACTACGAAAATGAACTCAAAAAGAAAAAGACAATCTGAATACACCTATAACAAATGAAGATATTAAATTACAAATCAAAACACTACCCAAAATGATCATTTCAACAGATGCAGAAGAAGCTTTGAAAATATTCAATAACATTTTATGATAAAATTCTCAACAAATTAGGAATAGACAGAAAATACATTAACATAATAAAGACCATACACAAAAAGCCCACATTTAACATCATACTGAACAGTGAAAACCGGACAGCTTTCCCTGAAACTAAAAGATCAGGAAAAAGGCAAGATACCCATTTTTCTTACTTCTACACAACATTGTACTATGAGTCCTAGCCACAGCAATTACACAAATAGAGAGAGAGAGAGAGAAAGGGAGGGCATCCAAATTGGACAGAAAGAGGTAAAATTATTTCTGTTTGCAGATGAGACTATCTGATATGTAGAAAACCTTAGACTAAAAAATACACACACAAACACACACACACACACACACACACACACAAAACCAAAAAGAAAAAAAAATCTGCTAGAATAAATTAATTCAGAAAAGTTGGAGATTGGTTCAAGATGGTGGAGTAGAAGGATAAGCGCTCACTCCCTCTTGCACGAGGACCGGAATCACAACTAACTGCTGAACAGCCATCGACAGGAAGACACTGGAACTCACCAAAAAAGATACCCCACATCCAAGGACAAAGGAGAAGCCACAATGAAATGGTAGGAGGGGCAAAAACACAATAAAATCAAATCCCATCATTGCTAGGTGGGTGACTCACAAACTGGAGAACACTTATACCACAGAAGTCCACCCACTGGAGTGAAGGTTCTGAGCCCCACGTCAGGCTTCCCAACCTGGGGATCTGGCAACAGGAGGAGGAAGTCCCAGAGAATCAGACTTTGAAGGCTAGCGGGATTTGATTGCAGGACTTTGACAGGACTGGGGGAAACAGAGACTCCACTCTTGGTGGGCACACACAAAGTAGTGTGCGCATCAGGACCCAGGGGAAGGAGCAGTGACCCCACAGGAGACTGAACCAGACCTACCTGCTAGAGTTGGAAGGTCTCCTGCAGGGGCGAGGGATGGCTGTGGCTCAATATGGGGACAAGGACACTGGCAGCAGAAGTTCTGGGAAGTACTCTTTGGCATGACCCCTCCCGGAGTCTGACATTAGCACCACCAAAGAGCAGGGTAGGCTCCAGAGCTGGGTCGCCTCAGGCCAAACAACCAACAGGGAGAGAACTCAGCCCCACCCATCAGCAGACAAGCAGATTAAAGTTTTACTGAGCTCTGTCCACCAGAGCAACAGCCAGCTCTACCCACCACCAGTCCCTCCCATCAGGAAACTTGCACAAGCCTCTTAGACAGCCTCATCCACCAGAGGGCAGACAGCAGAAGCAAGAAGAACTACAATCCTGCAGGCTGTGGAAGGAAAACCACATTCACAGAAACACGGACAAAATGAAAAGGCAAAGGACTATGTACCAGATGAAGGAACAAGATAAAACCCCAGAAAAACAACTAAATGAAGTGAAGATAGGCAACCTTCCAGAAAAAGAATTCAGAATAATGATAGTGAAGATGATCCAGGACCTCGGAAAAAGAATGGAGGCCAAGATCGAGAAGATGCAAGAAATGTTTATTAAGGATCTAGAAGAATTAAAGAACAAACAAACAGATATGAACAATACAATAACTGAAATAAAAAATACACTAGAAGGAACCAATAGCAGAATAACTGAGGCAGAAGAATGGATAAGTGACCTGGAAGACAGAATGGTGGAATTCACTGCCATGGAACAGAATAAACAAAAGAGAATAAAAAGAAATGAAGACAGCCTAAGAGACCTCTGGGACAACATTAAACACACCAATATTCGCATTATTGGGGACCCAGAAGGAGAAGAGAGAGAGAAAGGACCCAAGAAAATATTTGAAGAGATTATAGTCAAAAACTTTGGGAAAAGTTTTATTTCCTTTGGGAAAGGAAATAGCCACCCAAGTCCAGGAAGCGCAGAGAGTCCCACAAAGGATAAAGGCAAGGAGAAACATGCCAAGACACATAGTAATCAAATTGACAAAAATTAAATACAAAGAAAAAAAAATTAAAAGCAACAAAGGAAAAATGACAAATAACATACAAGGGAACTCCCATAAGGTTAACAGCTGATTTCTCAGTGGAAACTCTACAAGCCAGAAGGGAGTGGCACAATATATTTAAACTGATGAAAGGGAAGAAGCTACAACCAAGATTATTCTACCCAGCATGGATCTCATTCCAATTCAACAAGAGAAATCAGAAGCTTTACAGACAAGGAAAAGCTAAGAGAATTCAGCACCACCAAACCAGCTCTACAGTAAATGGTAAAGGAAATTCTCTAAGGTGGAAACACAAGAGAAGAAAAGGACCTACAAAAACAAACCCAAAATAATTAAGAAAATGGTAATAGGAACATACATATCTATAATCACCTTAAATGTGAATGGATTAAATGCTCCAACCGAAAGACAAAGACTGGCTGCATGGATATAAAAACAAGACCCGTATATATATGCTGTCTACAAGAGACACACTTCAGACCTAGGGACACATACAGACTGAAAGTGAGGGGATGGAAAAAGATATTCCATGCAAATGGAAATCAAAAGAAAGCTGGAGTAGCAATACTCATATCAGATAAAATAGACTTTAAAATAAAGACTGTTAGAAGAGACAAGGAAGGACACTATATAATGATCAAGGGATCAATCCAAGAAGATATAACAATTATAAATATATATGCACCCAATATAGGAGCACCTCAATACATAAGGCAACTGCTAACAGCTATAAAAGAGGAAATTGAAAGTAACACAATAGTGGAGGACATTAACACCTCACTTACACCAATGGACAGATCATCCAGAAAGAAATTAATAAGGAAAAACAAGCTTTAAATGACACAGTAGACCAGATAGATTTAATTGATATATATAGGATAGTCCATCCGAAAAGAGCAGATTACACTTTCTTCTCAAGTGCACACAGAACATTCTCTAGGACAGATCACATCTTGGGTCACAAATCACGCCTCAGTAAATTTAAGAAAATTGAAATCATATCAAGTATCTTTTCCGACCACAACGCTATGAGATTAGAAATCAATTACAGGGAGAAAACGTAAAAAACACAAACACATGGAGGCTAAACAATATGTTACTAAATAACCAAGAGATCACTGAAGAAAACAAAGTGGAAATCAGAAATTATCTAGAGGCAAATGACAATGAAAACACAAAAATCCAAAACCTATGGGATGCAGCATAAGCAGTTCTAAGAGGGAAGGTTATTGCAATACAATCCCAGCACAAAAAAAGAAGAAAAATCTCAAATAAACAATCTAACCTTACACCTAAAGGAACTACAGAAATAAGAACAAACAAAACCCAAAGTTAGTAGAAGGAAAGAAATCATAAAGATCAGAGCAGAAGTAAATGAAATGGAAACAAAGAAAACAATAGCAAAGATCAATAAAACTAAAAGCTGGTTCTTTGAGAAGATAAACAAAATTGATAAACCTTTAGCCAGACTCATCAAGAAAAAGAGGGAGAGGACTCAAATCAATAAAATTAGAAATGAAAAAGGAGAAGTTACAACAGACACCACAGAAATATAAAGCACCATAAAAGACTCCTACAAGCAACTCTATGCCAAAAAAATGGAAAACCTGCAAGAAATGGACAAATTCTTAGAAAGGTATAACCTTCCAAGACTGAACCAGGAAGAAACAGAAAATATGAACAGACCAATCACAAGTAATGAAATTGAAACTGTGATTAAAAATCTTCCAACAAACATAAGTCCAGGACCAGATGGCTTCACAGGTGAATTCTATCAAACATTTAGAGAAGAGCTAACACCCATCCTTCTTAAACTCTCCCAAAAAACTGCAGAGGAAGGAACACTCCCGAACTCATTTTATGAGGCCACCATCACCCTGATACCAAAACCTGACAAAGACACGACAAAAAAAGAAAATTACAGACCAATATCATGATGAATATAGATGCAAAAATCCTCAACAAAATACTAGCAAACAGACTCCAACAACACATTAAAAGGATCAAACACCATGATCAAGTGGGATTTATCCCAGGGATGCAAGGATTCTTCAACATACACAAATCAATCAATGTGATACACCATATTAACAAATTGATGAATAAAAACCATATGATCATCTCAACAGATGCAGAAAAAGCTTTTGACAAAATTCAACACCCATTTAAGATAAAAACTCTCCAGAAAGTGGGCATAGAGGGAACCTACCTCAACATAATAAAGGCGATATATGACAAACCCACAGCAAACATCATTCTCAATGGTGAAAAACCGTAAGCATTTCCTCTAAGATCAGGAACAAGACAAGGATGTCCACTCTCACCTCTATTATTCAACATAGTTTTGGAAGTCCTAGCCATGGCAATCAGAGAAGGGAAAGAAATAAAAGGAATACAAATTGGAAAAGAAGAAGTAAAGCTGTCACTCTTTGCAGATGACATGATACTATATATAGATAATCCTAAAGATGCCACCAGAAAACTAGAGCTAATCAATGAATTTGGTAAAGTTACAGAATACAAAATTAATGCACAGAAATTTCCTTTATTCCTATACACTAAGAACGAAAGATCAGAAAGAGAAATTAAGGAAACAATCCCATTCACCATTGCAACAAAAAGAATAAAACACCTAGGAATAAACCTACCTAAGGAAGTAAAAGACCTGTACTCAGAAAACTACAAGACACTGATGAAAGAAATCAAAGATGACACAAACAGATGGAGAGATATACTGTGTTCTTGGATTGGAAAAATCAATATTGTGAAAATGACTATACTACCCAAAGCAATCTACAGATTCAATGCAATCCTTATCAAATTACCAGTGGCATTTTTTCACAGAACTAGAACAAAAAATCTTAAAATCTGTATGGAGACACAAAAGACCCCAAATAGCCAAAGCTATCTTGAGAAAGAAAAATGGAGCTGGAGGAATCAGGCTCCTGGACTTCAGAATATACTACAAAGCTACAGTAACCAAGACAGAATGGTACTGGCACAAAAACAGAAATATAGATCAATGGAACAGGATAGAAAGCCCAGAGATAAACCCATGCACCTATGGTCAACTAATCTATGAAAAAGGAGGCAAGGATATTCACTGGAGAAAAGAGAGTCTCTTCAATAAGTGGTGCTGGGAAAACTGGACAGCTACGTGTAAAAGAATGAAATTAGAACACTCCCTAACACCATACACAAAAATAAACTCAAAATGGATTAAAGACCTAAGTGTAAGACCAGACACTATAAAACTCTTAGAGGAAAACATAGGAAGAACACTCTTTGACATAAATCACAGCAAGATCTTTTTTGACCCACATCCTAGAGTAATGGAAATAAAAACAAAAATAGACAAATGGGACCTAATGAAACTTAAAACCTTTTGCACAGCAAAGGAAACTATAAATAAGACAAAAAGACAGCGCTCAGAATGGGAGAAAATATTTTCAAAGGAATCAATGGACAAAGGATTAATCTCCAAAATATATAAACAGCTCATGAAGCTCAATATTAAAAAAACAAAGAACCCAATCGAAAAATGGGCAGAAGACTTAAATAGACATCTCTCCAAAGAAGACATACAGATGGCCAAGAGGCACATGAAAAGCTGCTCAACATCACTAATTATTAGAGAAATGCAAATCAAAACTACAATGAGGTATCACCTCACATCGGTTAGAATGAGCATCATCAGAAAATCTACAAACAACGAATGCTGGAGAGGGTGTGGAGAAAAGGGAACCCTCTTGCACTGTTTGTGGGAATGTATATTGATACAGCCAATATACAGATATATTGGAGAACAGTATGGAGGTTCCTTAAAAAACTAAATATAGAATTACCATATGACCCAGCAATCCCACTATTGGGCACATACCCAGAGAAAACCATAATTCAAAAAGACACATGCGACTGATGTCCTCGAGCCCCACCCCCACGGGGTCGCCTGCCGGTTGGAACAGCAGCCCCCCAGCACGCAGGGCGACGAGGCCGGCGCCAAAGTGAGCGCAGCATGGAGGGGCCTGCCTAACTGGGGCCCATGGCCCTGTGTCTTCTGGCTGCGACGCGGGTCCTGCACACGCTGGGAGGCGAGCCGGGGCCCCCAGGCGGGTGTGGGCACCGTGTCCACAGCCAGCGTCCCCGAGGCCGCACTCGGGCCATGATGACCAGTGAAGCTGCGCTGCGACAGTGCAGCCGACTTCTTCCCTGTGTCCAGTAGTGGTCTGGAGTGTTATTTGTCGAGGTGTAAAGAACTCTACCACTCTTAAGACAGTAAACTTCACGGGGTGTAATCTGACATGGCAGGGAGCAGATCACATGGCCAAGATCTTAAAGTATCAGGCTACCGGAAGGCATGAAGAAACCTGGGCTGAGAGTCTTCATTCCAGGAGACCTGATCTTGACTGTACGGCTGGTTTGAGGCGCATCACTCTGAACTGCAACACGTTCATTGGTGACCTGGGTGCAAGTGCTTTGGCAGAATCTCTTAGTGAGGATTTATGGCTTAGAGCACTTGACCTGCAGCAGTGTGGCCTCACCAGTGAAGGAGCAAAGGCTTTACTAAAGGCCCTTGAAAGCAACAGAACTCTGGTCGTTTTGGATATAAGAAAAAAATCCACTTGTTGATCATTCTGTGATGAAAGCAGTTATCCAAAAAGTTCTCCAGGTGTAAGGAGTGCTAAGTCAGAGGCTCAAAGATTTGGAAAGAGATAGTTTAACAGAAAAGGAATGCGTGAAGGAGAAATGGAATCTCTTGCCTGAATTTCTGCAGACAGAAATAAAGAATCAGTTATGTGACTTGGAAACCAAATGGCATAAAGAAGAATTA
Source organism: Eschrichtius robustus (assembly GCF_028021215.1). NCBI lineage: Eukaryota > Metazoa > Chordata > Mammalia > Artiodactyla > Eschrichtiidae > Eschrichtius > Eschrichtius robustus. The sequence continues at coordinate 70,970,626 of NC_090833.1, forward strand.
TCAGAGGTTAAGTCATCAGCATCCTGGCAGCTAGAAAACGTTTCCTCCCGTGTAACTTGTCTGTGACCAGGGAGGCAGGATCATCCCACCTCTCCCTGTTACCTGATAGTTATAAAGGAAGCGCATGTGTTTCCTTATTCTCTCATGGCCACTTGTTGACATTCACTGCTACTTAAATTATCCTTTCCTGCTGTAGGAGGGCTACCTGGCTAAAGTCAAATCCCTTTTAAATACAGATTTGTCCTTGGGAAAAAAAAAAAAAAAAAGACACATGCACCCCAGTGTTCACTGCATCACTATTTACAATAACCAGGTCATGGAAGCAACCTAAGTACCCATCAACAGACAAATGGATAAAGAAGTTGTGGTACATATATACAACGGAATATTACTCAGCCACAGAAAGGAACAAAATTGGGTCATTTGTAGAGACCTGGATGGACCTAGAGACTGTCATACAGAGTGAAGTAAGTCAGAAAGGGAAAAACAAATATCGTGTATTAATGCATATATGTGGAATCTAGAAAAATGGTACAGATGAACCAGTTTGCAAAGCAGAAATAGAGACACAGATGTAGAGAACAAACGTATGGACACCAAGGGGGGAAGGTGAGGAGGGGTGGTGGTGGTGGGACGAATTGGGAGATTGGGATTGACATATATACACTAATATGTATAAAACAGATAACTAATAAGTACCTGCTGTATAAAAAATAAATAAATAAAGATGTTCAAAAAAATGCATATTATATAAAATAATGACAAATGGAATGGTTCTGTTCAATAAACAAGGAATATGAGGAGATTTTAAAAAAATGAAAAGTTGCAGGATACAAAATAAATATTAAAAAATCAGTTGTATCTCTATACACTAACAGTGAACTACCCTAAAAATAAAATCCCACTTGCAATAGCACTAAAAAGAATAAACTGCTTAGGAGTAAACTCAACTAATGAGGTGAAAGACTTGTATACTGGAAACTTCAAAACATTTATGAATGAAATTAAAGAAGACACGAATTAATGGAAAGACATCCATTCATAGATTCAACCATTCATAGTGTTCATAGATTGGAAGAATTAATACGGTTAAGATATCCCTACTACTCAAAGTGATCTACCAATTCTGAGCAATCCTTATCAAAATCCCAATGGCATATTTTCAGACTTAGAAAAAATGTCCTAAAATTCATATGGAACCACAAAGGACACAGAATAGCCAAAAAAATCTTGAGGAAGAAGAACAAAGCTGGAGCTATCACACTTCCTGAATTTAAATATATTACAAAGCTACAGTAATTAAAACAGTGTGGTGCTGGCATGAAGACAAACCAACCGAACAAAATAGAGAGCCCAGAAATAAACCCACACACATACAGTCAACTCATCTTCAATAAAGGTGTCAAGAATATACAATGGGAAAAAGACAGTCTCTTAAATAAGTGGTGATGGGAAAACTGGATATCCACATGGAAAAGAATAAAGTTCGACCCTTATCTTACACAATATATGAAAATTATCTCTAAATGGATTAAAGACCTAAACATAAGACCTAAAACTATAATACTTAAAGAAAATATAGGGGAAAATCTTCTTGACATTGAATTTGGCAATTATTCCTTGAATATGACACTAAAAGCACAGGCAACAAAAGTAAAAATAGACAAATGAGACCACATCAAACTTTTAAACTTATGTAACATATGAATGGGAGAACGTATTTCCAAACCACATATGTAATAAGGGGTTAATATCCAGCATATATAAAGAACCCCTAAAATTCAACAACAAATAAACAAATAACCCAATTAAAATATGAACAAAGACTTGAATAGACATTTCTTCAAAGATGATATATAAAATGGCCAGCAAACATAATAAAAAGTGCTCAATGTTACTAATCATTAGAAATGCAAAACAAAACCACAACTGAGAAATCATCTCACACCCATTAGTTGGCTACTATTAAAAAAGAAAGAAAGAAAGAAAGAAAATAACCAATGTTGCCCTACTGTTCAGCAAACCACTTCTGGGTATATAACCAAAGGAACTGAAAGCCGGATCTTGGAAGAGATATTCACATACCCATGGTCATAGCATCTTTATTCACAAGAGCCAAAAGGTGGATACAACCCAAATGTCTATCAAAGGATGAACAGATAAAATATGGAACAATTTTATCTGTTAATCAAGGCATGAACAGATAAAATTGTATATATATACAATGAAATATTATTCAGCCTTAAAAAGGAAGGAAATCTTGTCACAGGCTACAACATGGAAGAACCTTGAGGACATCATGCTAAGTGAAATAAGCCCATCACAGCAAGACAAATAGTATATGATTCCACTTATATGAACTTCCTAAGGTAGTCAAATTTATAGAAACAGAAAGTAGAATAGTGGTTGCCAGGGGCTGGGGAAAGGGGAATGGAAGAGCTGTTGTTTAATGGGTACAAGCTTTAGCTTTGCAAGATGAAAAAATTATAGAGATCTATGGCATAATAATTTGAACATGCTTAACTCTACTAAAAGTGTACACTTAACAATGGTTGAGATGGTAAATTTTATGTAATGTGTTTTTACCACAACCAAAAAAAAAAAACACTTATACTCTCAAAACTACAAAATACTGTTGAAAAGAACTAAAGATATAAATAAATGGAAAAACATCCTATGCTTATAGATCAAAAGACTTAATATTATAAGATGGCAATACTCCCCAAAATGATCTACAGATTCAACACAGAATTATATGGAGAAATTTACAAATCCACCAGAGTAAGAGATTTTTATTTTTCTCTCCCAGTAATTGATGCATCAAGCAGATTAAAAAAAAAAAAGCTTTAATTTAAATATAGAAGTTTTGAACATAATTATCAAACTTGATTAAGTATATTCTATATGACAGAAAATATGCATTGTTTTCAAAAGCACATTACATTGATGACATTTTAGTACACAAATCATATCTCAACAGATTTTTAAGTACCTGTATCAGAGGCATAACCCTCTGATCACAATACAAAAGTAAAGTTTAATAAAAATTAAAAATCTTAAGTAAATATTATCATTTGTAAGTTTAAAAACACATTTCTAAATAATAATATGTGAAAGAATAAAGTGTACTTGGAAAACTCAATTACCTGTCAAATTGTGAGTTACCTATCAAACTGTGAGGTGTAGCTAAATCTTATGTTTAGAGGAATTTTATAACCTTTAAATGATTATACTCAGAAATAAAAAAAATTGTAAGTGCAGTCAATCAATCAATGGTGTAAAGATTGAAAAAAGAATCAAAATTATTATTAACAGAAGTAATGACTATGTAAGTAGAAAATCCATGATTTAAGGACAAATTATTAGAACTATTATGTGAGTTCAGCAAGTTTACTGGATATAAGATTGATGTTTAATGGAATAAGTGCATACCTATCAATAATTACTTTAAATGTCAATGGAGTAAATGCTCCAGTCAGAAGACACAGGCTGGCTGACTGCATAAAAGAACAAGACCCTTCAACATGCTGCCTATAAAAGACTCACTTCAGTGCAAAAGGCACACACATACTGAAAATGAGGGGACAGAAAAAGATATGTCATGCAAGCGGAAATGACAAGAAATCAGGGGTAGCAATTCTCATATCAGGAAAAGCAGACTTTAAAACAAAGCCTTTAACGAAAGACAAAGAAGGGCATTATATAATGATAAAGGGATCAATACAAAAACAGGGCATTATACTTGTTAACAAATACACCCAAAACAGGAGCACCTAAACAGATAAAGCAAACACTAACGGACATAAAGGGAGAGACTGACAATAGTACAATAATAGTAGAAGACTTTAACACTACACTGACATCAATGAACAGATCATCCAGACAGAAAACCAATAAGGCAACAGAAGTCTCTAATGACACAATAAACCAGCTGGACTTAATTAATATCTATAGGACATTACATCTTAAAAAACCAGAATACACCTTCTTTTCAAGCGCATATAAAATGTTCTCCAGGATAGATCACATACTAGGTCATAAAACAAGCCTCAACAAAGTTAAGAGGATAGAAATTATATCAAGCATTTTTTTCCCAACCACAAAGTATAAAACTAGAAGTCAACTACAGAAAGAAAAAGGGGAAAAGAACAAACACATAGAGTCTCAAAAACATGACCAGCTGCTATTAAAAAGCCAATGGGTCAATGATAAAATCAAGGAGGAAATCAGAAAATACCTCAAGACAAATGAAAATGAAAATGAAAACACAACTTTATAAAATCTATAGGAGGCAGCAAAAGCAGTTCTAAGAGGAAAGTTCATAAAGATACAGGCCCTCCTCAAGAAACAAGAAAAATGGCAAATAAACAACCTAACCTACTACCCAAAAGAATTAGGAAAAGAACAAACAAAGTCCAAAGTCAGCAGAAGGAAGGAAATAATAAGGATCAAAGAGGAAATAAATAAAATAGAGATCAAAAAAAATAGAAAAGATCAATGAAACCAAGAGGTAGTTTTCTGAAAACATAAAGCAAATTGACAAATCTTTAGCTAGGCTCACCAAGAAGAAACGAAAGAGGAACCAAATAAAACAAGAAATGAAAGAGGAGAAATAACAATTGATAGGACAACACATTACATAAAATAGACATACAAAAAAAGTAAGAGAATACTATGAAGAGTTATATGCCAACAAATTGGACAACCTAGAAGAAATGAACAAATTTCCAGAAACATATAGCCTACCAAGACTTAGTCAAGAAGAAACAGAAAACTTGAATAGACCAATTGCTGAATATGATATAGAATCTGTAATTTAAAAATAATTCCTGCAAACAAAAGTCCAGAACCAGATAAACTGACTGGGGAATACCAAACATATGAAGAACTTACACCTGTTCTTTTCAAATTATTCCAAAAACCTAAAGAGGAAGGAACACTCCAAATTCATTCGATGAGGCCACCATTACCCTGATACCAAAAGCAGACCAAGATACTACCAAAAAATGAGAAAGTTGCAGGCCAACATTTTTTTTTAACATCTTTATTGGAGTATAACTGCTTTACAATGGTGTGTTAGTTTCTGCTTTATAACAAAGTGAATCAGTTATACATATACATATATCCCCAAATCTCTTCCCTCTTGCGTCTCCCTCCCTCCCACCCTCCCTATCCCACCCCTCTAGGTGGTCACAAAGCACCTAGCTTATCTCCCTGTGCTATGCGGCTGTTTCCCACTAGCTATCTATTTTACATTTGGCCAACATTTTTGATGAATATATTTATATGAATATAAATCCTCAACAAAATATTAGCAAGCTCAATCCAACAATACATAAAAAGGATCATACACTATGATTAAGTTGGATTTATCCCAGGGTCACAGGATGGTTCAACACACACAAATGAATCAATGTGATACAACACATTAACAGAAGGAAAAACAAAAACCACATGATCATCTCATAGACACTGAAAAAGCATTTGACAAAATTCAACATCCATTCATGATAAAAAAAACCTCTCATCAAAGTGGCTATAGAGGGAACATACCTCAACATAATAAAGGCCATTTACGACAAACTCACAGCCAACATAATACTCAATGGTGAAAATCTGAAAGCCTTCCTGGTAAATTTAGGAACAAGACGAGGATACCAACTCTTGCTGCTTTTATTTAATATAGTATTGGAAGTCCTAGCCACAGCAATCAGACAAAAAAGAGAAATAAAAGGTATCCAAATTGGAAGGGAAGAGGTAAAAATGTCACTATTTCCAGATGACATGATACTCTATATAGAGAACCTTAAAAGTCTCCACCGAAAAACTATTAGAACTGATAAAAGAATTCAGCAAGGCTGCAGGATATAAGATTAATATACAGAAATCTGTTGTGTTTCTACACACTAATAATGAAATATCAGAAAGTTTTAAAACAATCCCATTTAAAACTGCATCCAAAAAAAATAACTAAGAATAAACTTAACCAAGGAGGTGAAAGACCTATACTCTGAAAACTATAAAGCACCGATGAAGGAAATTGACAATGATACAAAGAAATGTAAAGATACTCCATGCTCTTGGATTGGAAGAATTAATATTATTAAAATGGCAATACTACTCAAAGCAATCTACAGATTTAATGCAATCCCTATCAAAACACCCATGACATTTTTCACAGAATTAGAATAAATAATCCTAAAATTTATATGGAACCACAAAAGACCCAGAATTGTCAAAGCAATCCTGAGAACAAAGAACAAAGCTGGAGGTATAACCCTCCCAGACTTCAGACAATACTACAAAGTTAGAGTAATCAAAACAGTGTGGTACTGGCACAAAAACAGACACATAGTTCAATGGAACAGAAGAGAGAGCCCAGAAATAAACCCATACACCTACAGTCAATTAATCTTCGACAAAGGAGGCAAGAATATATAATGGAGAAAAGACAGTCTCTTCAACAAGTGATGTTGGGGAAACTGGACAGCCAATTGCAAAACAATGAGATTAGAATGTTCCCTCACACCATACACAAAAATAAATTCAAAGTGATTTAAAGACCTAAATATAATAAGACATGACACCATAAAACTCCTAGAAAAAAACATATGCAAAACACCCTTTGACATAAATCATAGCAATATTTGGCAGATCAGTCTCCTGAGGCAAAAGAAATAAACACAAAAATAAACAAATGAGACCTAATTAAACTTAAAAGCTTTTGCACAACAAGGAAACCATCAACAAAGAGGAAAGCAACCTACCAAATGGGAGAAAATATTTGCAAATAAAGTGACTGACAAGGGGTTACCATTTGAAATATACAAACCGCTCATACAATGCAATATCAAAAAAACCCAACCCAATCAAAGAGCTGACAGAAAACCTGAATGAAATTTTTTCCAAAGAAGAAATACAGATGACTAACATGAAAAGATGCTCAACATCACTACTTATTAGAAAAATGCAAATCAAAACCGCAATGAGGTATCACCTCACACCTGTCAGAATGGCTATCATCAAAAAATCTATAAATAACAAATGTTGGGAAGGGTGTGGAGAAAAGGGAACCCTCGTACACTGCTGGTGGGAATGTAAATTGGTGCAGCCACTATGGAAAACAGTATAGAGGATGCTTAAAAAACTAAAAATAGACCTACCATATGATCCAGCAATTCCACTCCTGGGTATTTATCTGAAAAAGAACAAAAACACCAAGTCAAGAAGATACCTGCACCCCAATGTTCATAGCGCCACTATTTAAAATAGCCAAGACATGGAAGCAACTCAAATGTCCATTACCAGACACTGGATTAAGAAGATATGCGAAATACGTGTGTGTGTGTGTGTGTGTGTGTGTGTGTGTGTATTCCCACACACAATGGAACATAACTCAGCCATAAAAAAGAATGAAGTATTGCATTCTGCAGCAAAATGAATGAACCTAGAGAATATTGTGGTTAGTGAAATAAGTCAGAAAGAGAAAGACAAATACTGTATGATATCACTTATATGTGGAATCTAAAAAATAATACAAATGAATGTATATGCAAAACAGAAACAGACTCACGGATATCGAAAACAAACTTGTGGCCACCAAAGGGGAGAGGGAAAGGGGGAGCAAAAAGTTAGGGGTATGGGATTAACGGATACAAACTACTAGATATTAAAAAAGGAACAAGGATATACTGTATAGCACAGAGAATTATACTCAGTATCTTGTAATACCGTATAGTGGCGTATAATCTGCAAAAGTACTGAATACCTGAAACTAACACAATATTATAAACCAACTTTACTTCAATAAAAAAGGTTAATATTTAAAAATCTATTGTATCTCTATATACAATCAATAACATTTAGAAATATACTTTTTAAAGATCATATTTATAATAGCAACAAAAATAAGGTTGCTCAGAAAAAATCTAAGAAAGCATGTATAATAGATTTATGGAGAAAATATAAAAGTTTATTGAAATACACTAAAGAAAACCTAAATAAATAGAGAGGTCCTCATGGATGGAATGACTGTTAGTAAAACAGTTTTCCTCAAGGTAAACTATCCAATGCAATTCCAATTTTAAAAATAATGGACAGAGTTGAGTTTCAAAAAATTTTTGCACGATTTCATAACAAAACAATTTTAAGTTTAATAGAGTAGGAGGGCGTTTAGTGAAGCTTGAAAATTAAAAGGGAGGCAGAGTCCTAATAGCACTTTTACTAACCATCTCAGAAAGAATCATACATCACACAAAATTGCCAGATTTTAGAATCCTGGATGTTCATATTTTGCTATAATTTTTTCTATTGTTATTAACTATGAAATCCTTAAATGAGCTTTTATTAGGAGTCAGGGAGAAGAGAGTGAGGGGCTGGAGAGACTACATCACCCTCCTTTGCCAGCTGTGTGAAGGGGGAAAAGAAGGGTTATTACAGCTACAAGGGGAAGGAAAGAAAACCAGGACATAGAGGCCTGCCACCAGGAAGAAATGAGAATTTGGGGAACCCATGTGGGCCTGAAAAGACCTGTGGAGTTTTCTGGTAGGCTGCTTACAACCAGTGACACCACAATACAAACTGAATTAATTTGAAAAACTGCGGAGGGTGGGTGGGAAGCAAAGGAAAATGAGCCAATTGTACTAATTGTAAGAGTTGAATTACTCTCTGTACTATAGTCAAGTTCCAAATTTGATTCCGCGATTTATAGCTGCCAGGAATAATAAAAACAAAAGTATGACAAGTGTTACAGTGATCATTACTAGAAATGAGGCAACACGTTAAGTTCACAATAAATCCCTAAGTAAAGTGTATAAGAAATCACTGTCAGTCTGGATTCTTACATGCAAGAAACAGATGCCATCTCCAGCTAAGTCACTAAACAGATAGTGGGATAGCTCACAGAATCTACTAAAAGGGACTTATATACAGCCTCAAAACCAAACCACAAAACAAAAAATACATGGAAGCATGTTTCAGAATTGATGTGGAGATAAAATCACTCCCTTCAGTGTCACTGGATACTGCCACTTCCAGCTACTAGTGCAGCTGTGCAGTGCATCTGGCAGCATCTGATTGGTAGAGCCTAGGTCACATGTCTGTGCCCCAGCTGCAAAAGAGGAAGGGAAAGTAAGTATCTGGCACTTTTAGCTCCTATAGTATACCCTACCATACGAACCAAATAATTTTGGGGTTAGGAATTCCACAAACATAAAAAGTGGTTCTGCTGCGGGCAGCCAAAACAGATGATAAATTTCCTGACAATAACCATAACTGTCTTCTGAGTTTGCTCTATAATAAATGAAGTCCATCCTGGGAGGGGCTTAACTAAGATAGCAACTTGTTCCTTGTTCCATACTGACTTACTGACCTAACTCTTCTCAATCCAATGATGTATTATAATCCTGCATTTATTTACTGTTTTCAGTAGAGGCTCTTAATACATCCATGTATGTAGTTTTATTGGATCAATTTAACTTGATCCAAGAGTAGAACCCGGAATGCCTGAAGGAGTGGCTAGACTAGCAAATCCTTCTTATTATCTCAAAGGGCTCTTAATAAAACTGAATCCATCAGTTAAAAAAGCAAATGATTAGGTTAAGAGCAGAAATATCAACATGTAATAAACATTTGTTTACTTTAAAATGAAATTAGCCACTATTTGAACAGAAACTGAAATTCCCACCAAACGATAAATTTCAAAAGTGACAGAGGTGCATACGAAGAATTGAAAACTAAAATAATAAAAAAGCTACTGGGGAGAAGATTAAATCAACTACATGCACAACCATCTCAAAAGACAAAGTGTGCTCTGTTGTAGTGACTGAGTAGTGACTGCAGATGAGAAGGAAGATTCCATAACTGCTTGCTTCTCTCTGTGGCACTGAGTGGAGCCTGCTTTGCTAGATGACTTCAATTGCAGGCTATTTCAAAAGGTGGATACAGGGACAGTATATTATTTAGAGTATGGCTGCCAGTGAGGATGGGTGAGGCATGCTTAGGCTTGCTGCAAGATGATGATCCTTGGATTATATGGACAAATCAGCCTGAAACATGTAACCTAAGACTACCCCTCAGAAATCTCCAGGTCCAACGCTTAACCAGTATCTAAAATGTCCTCTACTGATAACATAATATGTGGAATTAGAAGGAAATGCTCCTGGAAAGGGAAGAGATGGAAAATATGAATCTGAGTTGCTGAGAGAAGAAAGCCCTTTTCAGCTGCTCACAGAGATGCTGTCTGTCCCAGGGGCAGTCTGGGCTTCTCTCCATACCTTCATCAAAACCGCTTCTCTACTGCTCTTGCTTAACAAACCCAAGCGCTGTATGTGAGTCACTTTTACCAGCAATACAGACAGGCCTCGGTAACTGTTGAACATCATGAACAAACAATCCTGACTCACTAAAAAGAAAAAAATATACATTAAACATAATAGCCAGATTGAAGCAGAGAAAAAAATTCAGGGCAGAAAGAGAGTTATCTGATAATGCATGAGATTGTTTTGGTTGATATTGCTGCTGATTAATAAGGATTTATTTTTAATACCAGATTTTCAACATATAATTTTCTCAACCCATTTAGAACAACACTGGGGTTAACACTATTCAGAGGTTGTCATTTTACTGTGAAAAATGGAAAACTGCTTAGAGCTAACATTACGAGATTTTGATCTACTTATTATTTCTTAGTTAATAGAAGCCAATAAAGTCAACATACCTTCAAAAAAAGGTATCGGTTTAGGCTGGTGATATTTTTTCCCCCAATTTTCTGTTAGTATTCCTAATTACAACACACACACACACTCTCTCTCTTTTCCAAGAATATGGAAGACTAAAAGATGTGAAAATCTTTTACCACAGAAAGTTAAAAATGCTGACAAATACAGCACTCTGTTAAGTGTATAGGCGAGATGTCAATAAAGTGAATTTCCAAGGGCCCCAAAACAAGAGGGAACAGAAAAACAAAGCAGTAATAGGATGGGAAGGGGAGCTTCTGATATCAGGAATCAAGATTTGGGTTGTAATAGCCACTCACTGACGGAGATAAAACTTTGAAACCAAGAAAGCAAGACATCGGAATCAAAATTCCCACACAGAATTGGATCTCTTAAAGAGCTATAAACCAATGGCCAGGAGGTCCTAGAAAATATTACAGGGGGATATGAGAATGCATAAGATGGTGCCATTTGCTGCCATAAGTGGCTTTGGGTCAGGAGAAACATCTTGTGAGAAAGTCTGCCTTCAGGTTGGTTTGGTATTTATTTTAGTTGCATGGTCTGGGTACTCCAAGTCAAGAAATTAACAAATTACAGACTGGTAATATTTTTGTGAGGCCTGATAGAAACAGACAGAAGTTGGGAATTCCCTGGCAGCCCAGTGGTTGGGACTCCCACACTTCCACTGCAGGGGGCATGGGTTCGATCCCTGGTTGGGTAACTAGGATCCCACAGGCCACACAGCGTGGCCAAAAAAATTTTTTTAATAAAATAAATAAATAAAAAGAAACAGAAGCAAAATGCTTTGGAAGGATTCACCTAAAACCCAGGCTACATAGGATTTTTATGGATAAAGCCCCACTTAAAATGAACTCATTTTCCAAAATACAAAACTCAAAAGGGAACAATCTTCCATAAAGAAATGCCAGCAAAGATAAAGAGAGAGCCAGATTATATTCATAAGAATGTGAGATAATGGAGAACTTAATTACATAAATCCTATTACACAAGTAATTTTGAGCATAATGGAAAATATGCTAACATATATAGAGAGAGAAATTTTTTCTGGAGCTATATTGTAAAGAAACTAATTATGTAGGTCTAATAAATAGCATAAGGGACTTTGAATACCAAAACGAGTTGTATAACCAACAGTGATTGGGCAGAAAATAAAAGACTGTAGTGATGGAAAACAGATCAGTGGGTTGCCATGGGTTAGAGGTAAGGGGAGGGTATAACTACAAAGAGAGTTTTTTGGAGTGATGGAACTGTTCTGTTTCCTGATTGTGGTTGTGGATACATGAATCTGTATAGGTGTTTGAATTCATGGCACTGTGCACCCACAAAAAATCAATTTTGCTGTATGACAATTTAAAAATAAAAATAAAGAAGTGTTTTTAAATATACTTTAGAAAACAAAGTAGAATTATAGAAATGAAAGATATAAAAATATAGTCATTAAAAATAAAACTCATTGGAAGGGTTAAACAGCAGGTGAACACAACTGAGGAGAAAGAGTTGGTCAACTGTATAATAGACCTGAAGAAATTACCCAAAATGAGAGAGAGAGAGAGAGAGCGCGAAAGAGCAAGAGACAGCAAGAGAATGAATATGCAAGAGATGTTAAGAGACACAGAGTAAAGGAAGACTAACATAAAATCTAATAGAAGTGCCAGGTGGAAAGAACAGAGAAAATGAGAGACTAGAGGACTGACAGGCAATGTTTGAGAAAAATACAAAGACTGAAATGTTTACCAAAATTACAGAGAAATATAAATATTTAGATTCAGGAAACAAAATAAGTTCCAAGATAGAGAAATTAAATTCATACCTAGACAAATACTGTTGAAAATGCAGAAAATTCTTAAAAACAACTAAAGATAAAAGATTACCTACAAAAGAACACTCATCAGTATACTAGCAGATTTGTAATCATCAGCAATAGAAGTCATAAATCAGTGGAAAGAATTACCAGAATATACACTGAACTATGCCCTATGATTTTAAAAGTGAATTCTTTTTGAGAAGAAAAAAAGAAGTTGAGTCATCTCTTTTCCTGTCAAAGATTGCTTGGCAGTAATTCTGTAAATCAGAAGAATAGCCTGGCAACTGAAAACTGAACCCAGCAATTGAAACAAATGTTAAATCACAGGTATTTTCCACTAATTAAGGCTATGTGATTCTATGAAGGAATGTGCCTGGGTTAATGGTCAAGTGAAAAAAGCTTATTGAAGAAACAGCATGTGATATCTAAGTACAATGCCAGATGTTGGGGTCAACTAACCTAGATTTTGGCTATTTAGACAAGAGAGACACAATGGTGGTCAGCAGTGTTTAATTTACATAAAGTTCTAATGCACTGACCTGTAAAGCCTGTCACATAATATTCTTAATGCTTAATAGTTTATATGTAATAAAATAAAGCTATCAATGTATTTCAAATGGTTTGATTAGATTTTCAGGGCTATTCTTTCTCATAAATGATACTTTTTTTTTTTTTTTACTACAAAAGTAATTCCTGTGTGTTGTAGAAAATTTTTAAAATATACACAAGTCACGAGAAAAAATATTTGTATTTCCTCTAATCTCATCACCCAAAGAAAACATTTATCAGCTTTTTAGAATATTCCAAGTATACCCTATTTTATTATTTTTTAATTAAAATTTTTATTTTGAGAGACTTACAGATTCACATGCAATTCTAGGAAATAATACAGACAGATACTGGGAAGCCTCCATCCAGTTTCCCCCAACAGTAACATCTTGTAAAACTATAGTACAATATCATAGCCAGGATATTAACATTAATACAGTCAAAACACAACATTTCCTTCACCACAAGAATTTTTCACATTGCCCTTTTAAAACAAACCTGAGAATTCCAAGTTTTATACTTAATAGCAAACCATCATAGAATACTCCATTATAACATAAAGTTAATTCTACTGTGGATTATTTTCATTCTCTTGCACTCTCTCTGAACTTTGGACATCCTCATTATTCACCAACATCAGCAATATAAATGGCTTCTTCTATATTTGTGAGTAACTGATCAGTCACCTTCCCCCTTACAACGGGGAGAAGGATCTATGATAAGCATAAAAATACTATGTGATAAGCGTAACAATAGCTAACATTCATTCTACACTTTCCGTGTGCCAGACAGTATGCTATTCATTTAACAAGTATTAAATATTTTGATTCTCACAACACATCCATGAGGCAGATACTATTAAACTCCCCATTATGTAGATGAGGAAACTAAGGCTCAAGAATGTTAGGTAACTTGCCCAAGTCACACACAGTTAACAGTGGCATAACCAGGATCAAATCCATAAGGTTTTAGGGAAAGTGGAGGTGTTAGGGAAAAAGAAAAACTAGTGTAGGTAAGAAGGATCAGCAGAGGAGTGTGCAGGCTGTAAGCAACACTAAATAGAACAGTCAGCATAAGAAAATGACACCTGATGATGAGAGAATTAGTTTTGGGGGAAGAGGAGTCCAGGTAGAAAGGACAGTTCTAAGACCCAAAGTTGGGGAGGGCCTGGCATGTTTGAAGAATGGCCAGGAGGCTGGTGTGGCTAAAGCAAAATGATCTAGTGGAAGAGTAGCAGTAGATGAGGTAAAGAGACATATATAGGCATGAAAGTCACTGAAAAGTTTTGGGATTTTTTTTGAGGGACAGTGGTGTCTTTGTGGGTTTTTCCTTTGTTTTTAATAACAGCTTTATTGTATTACAATTCACATACCATAAAGTTCACACTAATGAAGTGTACAATTCAGTAGTTTATAGTATATTCAGAGCTGTGATACCATTATCACAATCCAACTCCAGAGTATTTTCATCACCCACTAAAGAATCCCCATACTTAGCAGCTTTTCCTCATTTTACCCTTCCCCTAACCCCTGGAAACCACTAATTTACTTCCTGTCTCTATGGAATTGCCTATTCTGGACATTTCATATAAAAAGAATCACACAATACGTGGCCTTCTGTGTCTGGATTCTTCTGCTTGGCGTAACACTTTCAAGGTTCAGCCACACTGTAGCATGTATCAGTACTTTGTTACTTTTTAGGGCTGAATGATACCACATTTTGTATATCAATTTGGCACTGGGCTACACAACTGACAAATATGTTTGCTGGTATATTATAAAGGATACAACTCAGGAATAGACAAATGGAAGCGATGCATAGGGAAAGGTACTGGCAGGTGCTGGTGGTGAATGAGGAGTATTTGTTGAGGTGCTGCATAAAGCTTCCATGCCCTCTCCAGGCACACCTCCCAGGACCTCAACATATTCACCAACTGAGTTCTCTAAACCCCACTGATCAGGAGTTTGTACGCACATTTCATTGCACAGACATGATTCATTAAATTATTGGCCATTGGTGACTGAACTCAATCTACAGCTCCCCTCTCCTCCTCTGAGGTGGGGATGGGGGACTGAAAGATCAAACCCTCTTATTCTGGCTTGATCTTTTCTAGCCCCGAATCTGAAGCTATGTAGGAGTCCCAGTCAGGAGTCATCTCATTAGCATATAAAAAACGCTCTTATCTCTCAGGAGATTCCTAGGGTTTTAGCAGCTCTGTGCCGAGAAGGAGGTGGGGCCAGCAAAGACCAAATATATTTCTTATTATGCCACAATACCATGTAGTAATATTTGATTTTTGAACCCCAGAAGTAGAATAGGTACTAAAATTTTAGAATGTACCAGTTATGCAGCTGAATTCTGATATTCTCCCCTCTGATTTTGTCTAGTATTTTGTCTAGTATTTTAATCCACCATCATTTCTGAAACACCTGAACAACATCTGCCATCCCAGCTCCAATTGGGAAGAGACACCTATTTAAAAAAATCCAAGAAACACCTCATGGGTTGTCATTCTCTTGCATTCACACTTATCACCAAGGCATTGTCTGCCCCAAGTTGTATACTGGTGCATCCTTGGCTAATTTCAAGACAGCACTAGCTATTTGTTACTACCATTTGAAAAAGAGCAAGTTTCCTACATCTGGGGCTAAAAATAACGGTAGGCCATCTACCTCTTTAATGTTCTAAAATCTTGACGAGAAGACAAACATGGCCAAATCTAGGAGTACGGCCAAGATGCCATGTAATGGCTACAACAAATTAAAATGTCACAACAGCTGCCAAGAAATCCCCCAAAAGTACCTGAGGCAACTGATGCTAAAAGATGATAAAGAAGATTCTGGAGACCATGGGATTGTCAACAAAAAATTCAAAGAAGCCAGAAAAAAAAAGTCAGTGAAATAGTTGTCAAAGTAGACAAGAGCAAGAGATAGGACTCAAAAAGAAGCCAAGTGTCATTTAGGAAGCAATTATCTGATAACATAAAACTCAGAGCCCTCTTGGACTTAACCTTCATGTACATATTAAATATCAGTTAACTGATAAGGCTTGGTGGATTATATTTGCCAAAGGTTATTTGTATTTCAAAAAGAAATTAACTTCTGAAACAATGGAATGCTTTAATTCATTCAACAAATATTTGCTAAGCACCTACTGGGGATATGATGGTGAGCACAAGGGAAACTTTTGCTGGGGTCATGGAGTTTAGGAGCTAGAGGTAAAGTCAAATATCAATCAAACAACACTAACATCTGTGCAATTACAAGCTGAGGTAAATAAGTGTTCCAAAAAGAAGGAAAATCATTTTGTGAGAGTTTATACCAAAGAATCTAAATCAAGGAAGTATCCTGGAAGAAATAACCATTAAACTGAGATCTGAAGGATGAGTTGGGTTGAATGGTCTGAGCCTTAAAGTGAAACAGGATTTTTACCGAAGAGCTGGTGTATTACTTTGTTAGGGCTGCCATAACAAAGTATCACAAACTAGGTGGCTTAAACAACAGAAATTTATTGTCTCAGTTCTAAAAGCTAGAAGTCAAGGTGTCAGGAAAATTGGTTCCTTCTGAGAGTGGTGAGGGAGAATCTGTTCCATTCCTCTCTCCCAGATTCTGGCAGTTTGCTGGCAATCTTCGGTGCTCCTTGGCTTGTAGATTTTCTGCTTCATCTTCATATGGCATTCGCCCTGTGCGCATATCTGTGCCTAAATTTCCCCTTTTTATAAGGACGCCAGTCATATTAAATTAGGGGTTCACCTTAATCCTCATCTTAATTGACTATATCTGCAATGACCCTATTTCCAAACAAGGTCACATTTTGAGGGTAGGACTTCAACATATGTATTTTGCAGGTATAAAATTCAATCCGTAACAGCTGGGGAAGTTACAGTGGAAAGTAAAAAGGGTCTCAAATTCACCTCTTGACTTCAGATGGGTTGCTAATGAGAATAAAAATTTTCACTTCAGAGACCTTCAGGAAATTCCGTGTCCTCAAGGGAGAGTTGGACTGCATTTATACTAAGAAGGAGGCAGAAACTAAGAAGAAATTGAGGCTACAGGGCATTAGCTGATTATGGAGTAGGAATACGAGGGAACACAGTGGAAAGTTTGGGAGGTGGGAGAGGTTTGGGTTAAGGACAAGGGACTATAGACAATTATGAGCATGAAGGGCAGGTAGAGGAAATTGGTCAGGAGTACTTACTTATACTGAGGTCTCTGTGTGATGAAAACAGGAATAAGAAGCAAGATAGCTTTAATCTCAAATGCCTTTTTGAGAAAGGCCAAAAGACCTCCCAGTCTAGAGCAATATCAGGCTCAAGGGTCATAGTCCATGGTCTCCTGGACAGAACTGGGATCAAATACTGGCTCTCCCATTCACTAGACGTATGTGGTTGGGCCAGGTACAGCACCTCTCTAAGCCTCAGCTTCCTCATTTACAAGATGGGTATCGCAATAACTCTTAGTTGAGGAAGCTTGTGCAGTAAATCTCAATATCACTACTGAAGGCCTGGAGGATTCTCATGCCCTCAGCGAATTGTATGATCTCTCAGATTCTCTATTTCCTGATTTTAAAGTTGGAATAGCAATGCCTTATAAGGGGTTGCAAAAATTTGTGGAAATCTTGTTTATTAAAGTGATTTGAAAACAGAAAAATAATGTCAATTTTCCTAGTTATACTGAGCCAAGATTGTGTCCTGTGACTGCGTCTGAATGCACCACAGGAGGGTGCATAAAGAAGGCAGCCTCCACTCTGCATAAGGAAAGCAGCTCCACTCCATTCTACTTTTCTCCTCTTACCCAGTATAAGTTAAACCTGTGTGCCAATTTATCTTCCTTAATCTACCTGGTCCTATTAAGAGATCATTCCTAGTGTCCTCACTCTAGTTCATGGAGGAGGGGAAATCCTTATCCTCTTTGGGCTTACTCTAAAAATGCATATCCAGTCAGAGCCCCAATTTTATTCCCCAGAGATCCTGGATGTCTTAAACTGATCTTGTAAGAGTTTTCATCTTTGGGTTTAGTCTCTGAAAAAATCTCTTTCTGGTCCTGTATGCCTCTTTTCTTCTCTAGAGTCTAGAATAATTAGACAGTATAGTAAGTTGAATAGCATCTTCCCCAAAGGTATGTCCAAGTCCTACCCCCTATTGATTTGGAAATAGGGTGTTGCAGATGTAATTAAATTAAGGATCTCAGCATGAGATTATGCTGGATTTAGAGAGGCACTAAATCCAATAACCAACGTCCTTATAAGAGAAAGGAGAGGAATATTTGACAACACAGAGAGACCCAGAGGAAAAGGCCATGTGAATATTCAGTCAGAGACTGGAGTGATTCAGCTACAAGCCAAGGAATACCAAGGATTTCTGACAACCACTAGAACCAGGAGACAGGCCATGGAAGAGATTCTCCCTCAGAGACTCCAGGAGGAACCAATCCTGCCAACACCTTGATTTTCGACTTCTGGCCTCCAGAACTGTGGGAGAATATATTTCTATTGTTTCAAGCCACTCAATTTGTGGTAATTTTTATGGAAGACTCAGGAAACTAATATAGGCATGTTTCAAACTCAAGAAAAGTTTTCTAAACACTTGTTTTGTGCCATACATGGTGCTAGCCCTTTCATGCAATTTATTCTTCTTAACACCTGAGTCTGTTCTGCACCTAACTCTTTGATGTCCTAGTTGTGTGCAAATGTACAAGACACTTATCAGTCTTGCTGTGGAGCTGGGGGTGGGGTATCAATTTTATTAATTTTTTCAAGATTTAACTTTTATATTGATTTTTTTCTCTTTTGGCTATTTGATTTTTTTACTGATTTCTCCTCTTCAATTTTTCCTTCCTTCTACTTTCTTTACAATTAATTTACTGCTCTTTTTCTAGCCATTTGAGATAATGTTTAGATCAGTGATTTTCAGTCTGCCTTCTTTTCCTTTTTTTTTTATACATTTATTTATTTATTTTTGGCTGTGTTGGGTCCTCGTGGCTGCGCGCGGGCTTTCTCTAGTTGCTGCGCGCGGGCTTTCTCTAGTTGCTGCGTGTGGGCTTTCTCTAGTTGCAGTGAGAGGGGGTTACTCTTCAGTTGTGGTGTGCGGGCCTCTCACCATGGTGGCTTCTCTTGTTGTGCAGCACGGGCTCTAGGTGTGTGGGCTTCAGTAGTTGTGACACGTGGGCTCAGCAGCTGCGGCATGCGGGCCCAGTTGCTCCGCGGCATGTGGGATCCTCCCGGATCAGGGCTCGAACCCGTGTCCCCTGCACTGGCAGGAGGATTCCCAACCACTGCACCACCAGGGAAGCCCTTCTTTTCTAATATTTACATTTAAAGCTAAAAAAAAATTATTCTCTAAGAGTTTTTTCTTTTTCCTCTAAGTTTTTTCTTTTTCTCTTTTTTTCTTGTATTTAATGAGATGCTGATGATAACTAAACTTACTGTGGTAATCATTTCAGATATATGTAAGTCAAATCACTATCCTGTATACCTTTAACTTATATAGTGCTGTATGTCGATTGTATCTCAATAAAACTGGGGAAAAATTATCCTCGAAGCACTGCTTTAATTGCAAACCACAGGTTTTGATATGTTGTATTTACATTATCATTCAAACAAAAATATTTTAAAATTTCTGTTGTCAGACTTCCCTGGCGGTCCAGTTGGTTAAGACTTTGCCTTCCAATGCAGGGGGTGTGGGTTCAATCCCTGGTTGGGGAGCATGTAGTTTTTTGGCTACGTGCCTCATGGCCAAAAACCCAAAAAACATAAAACAGAAGCAATACTGTAACAAATTCAATAAAGACTTTGAAAACGGTCCACATCAAACAAATCTTAATAAAATTTCTGTTGTGATTTCTCTTTTGACCCATAGATTGTTTCAAAATAAACAACTTAAATACCAAATGATGATTTTTCTAGTTATCTTACTGTAAATATCCTTAGCTTAATTCCACTGTGATCAGGAAACATACTCCATGATTTAAATTATTTGAAATTTTTTTAGACTTATATGATTCAATATAAGACCTATTTTGGTAAATGTTCCATATGGACTTGAAAGAATGTATATCACAGAATACCTTATGCCTATAAAGTTTGTTATTCATGATATTCAAATCTTTTATGTTCTCACTAATTTTTGTCTGCTTTTTCTATTAGTTACTAAGAGAGCTATGTTAAAATCTCCAAATATGATTATAAATTATCTATATACTTTATAAGTTCTGACATTTTTTATTTTATATATTTTGAGTCCATATTTTAATATTTTTAAATGCCATTTTTATCATTATAGAATATTCCTTAAGATTTTTAGAAATACTTCTTTGCCTAAAATCCTTCTTTATTGCCACTTCAAATCACTTCTCCTTGGAAGAAACACTGTTGAAAGTTTGATGTATAGCCTTTTAGATCCTTCTCTATAAGTTTATAAACACATATACAATGTATAATTTTGTTGTATGTATGTTTAAAGATGAACGGAATATTATGTACTATTATGCAATTTCCTTTTTCCTCTCTCAATAAGTCTTGAGAATCTTTCTATATTCCTATATTTATAGACCCAAAATCCATCCTCACCAGAATGGATGCCTGTGCCTATTTTTAAAATATTAGCTCCAGAGGCAATTCAATGGAAAAAGGACAGTCTCTTCAACACATGTCGCTGGGACAGTTGGACATCCACATGCAAAAAAATAATCCTAGACAGAGACTTAATACCTTCCACAAAAATTAATTCAAAGTTTATCATAGACCCAAATGTAAAATGCAAAACTATAAAACTTCTAAAAGATAATACAGGAGAAAACCTAGTTGACCTTGGGTCTTGTGAGTTTTTACACAGAACCTCAAAAGCTTGATCCATGAAAGGAAAAATAAGGTAAGCTGGACTTCACTGAAATTAAAAGCTTCTGCTCTGAAAAAGACACTGGTAAGATAATAAAAACACAAGCTACAGACCAGGCGAAAATATATGCAAAACACATAACAATGAAAGACTGGTATCCAAAATACACAAAGGACTCTTAAAACTTAGCAATAAGGGCTTCCCTGGTGGCGCAGTGGTTGAGAATCTGCCTGCCAATGCAGGGGACACGGGTTCGAGCCCTGGTCTGGGAAGATCCCACATGCCGCGGAGTGGCTGGGTCCATGAGCCACAACTACTGAGCCTGCGCATCTGGAGCCTGTGCTCCGCAACAAGAGAGGCCGCAATAGTGAGAGGCCCGCGCACCGCGATGAAGAGTGGCCCCCGCTTGCCGCAACTAGAGAAAAGCCCTTGCACAGAAACAAAGACCCAACACAGCCAAAAATAAATAAAAATAAAATAATTAAAAAGCACAGATTTAAAAAAAACCAAAAACAACTTCGCAATAAGAAAACAACCCAATAAAAAATGTGCAAAAACAAAAATGTGCGGAAGATCTGAAGAGACACCTCTCTAAAGGATATATACATATGGTAAATAAACATATGAAAAGATTCTCAACATAATTTATCATTAAGAATTGAAAATTAAAACAACAGTGAGATGTTACTACATATCAGAACGGCTAATATACCAAAAAACAAAACAAAACCCAAAAAACCTGAGAATACCAACTGCTAGCAAGGATGTGGAGAACAGGATTTATTCATGCTGGTGGGACTCCAAAATGGTACAACCACTTTGGAAGACTGCTGGGCAATTCTTCTGATAAAGCTAAACACAGTATTACCATACAATCCAGTAATCATTCTCCTAAGTATTTACTCAACTGATCTGAAAACATACAAATATTTATAGCAGATTTATTCATATTCAGCAAAACTGGAAGCAACCAAGATGTCCTACAATAGGTGAATAGATAAACTGTGGTACATCCAGACAATAGAATATCACTCAGTGATTAAAAAAAAGAAGTGAGCTATCAAGCCTCAAAAAGACATGCATGAATCTTAAATGTAAGTTGCTAAGTGAAGTAAGTTACTTTGAAAAGCCTACATACTGTGTGATTCCAGGCATATGACATCCTGGTAAAGGAAAAACTATAGTGATGGTAAAAAGATCAGTGCCTGCCAGGGATTCAAGAAAAGGAGAGAAGGGTGGAATAGGTGAAGCACAGGGGATTTTTTTCGAGCAGTAAAATTATTCTGTATGATACTGTAATTGTGTATGCATGACACTGCATTTTTTAAAACCACAGAATTTTACGATACAAAGAGTGAACCTTAATGTATGCAGTTAAAAAAAATCATTTAGGAGATCAGGAAACTCCAGGAAAAAGTGCAGAACGTGACAAAATAATCTAACTGATTTACAAATATATGAAATTACCTTACCGTAGGGAATGGGGGAATTGCTGACCTAATTAACTTCCAGAAATGAGTGGAGTCTGTAAGACAAAAGGCAAAAGAAACTGTCCATAAGGGCCAGACTCTTGTTTTCCACAGAGATTCAGGCTAACAACTCTAATACTCTATACAGATTACCAGACTTGAACAATTAAGTAAATTACAGTAAATTAGGGATGGTGCAAGGCAGATTTCTCACTGTTGGAGTGGGAGTTTACAGATAAGGGAAGGAAGCTAGAATGCTCTTTCTGATAACAGGTTACATTTGGAGACATTAATATGAAATTGCTTTAAGTTTAATGTAGATACAAATGATTACATATAAAAAGACTTATAGATATGTACATATACATGGATTAGTATACACATATATTTCCTTGCACTGTCAGCTGAGAAGGTCTAGAAGCAACAATACCCCAGGAACAATGAGCACATCTGCATCCAATTCTTGGTTTATAATACCATTCTCCAATAAAAGGAACTATTGCTCTTTAGGAAAAAATGCTAGTTCTGGAACTAGAGCAGGAAATATGCAGGATGAGCCTGGAGTATCTTGTAGTGTCAGAAAGTAAAGATATGCTGACAACAACAAACCCAAAAGATGGAGTTATGTCAAAGGGACTTACACTGAAAGAGCCAACTGAAAAAGCTCCCAATGGTCAAATATGGAACCATTTGAGCAATAAAATAAAGTAACATTGGCTTACAATCCAAGCTCTAAAATAAATACCCATGAGTTTATATTAATCCGAATAAACGATGGAATAAACAAAAAAATGGGGGAGAAGAGACAATTTTCCATGCAGAAGAATTCCAAATAATGTATGCAGCTTTTCCACCCTAAAGGGGATGAAGCATGACTCCCCACTCTTTAAGTGTGGGCCGTGCATGGTGACTCTTTTCCGAAAAGCACAGTGTGGAAAGGGGAAATAAAAGAGTGGTGGAAAAATACCTGACAAGCACTACCTCAGCAAGGTGATCAGGGTCATCATCAACACTGATAAGTCATGCTGATAGTATGTACTCTTTTTATGATACGGTGAACATGGCACTTTACCTCTGTAGTCTTCCTCCCCAGCCCTATATGTTTCTACTACACAATGAAAAACTGTAAAGTAACTGGTAACAGGCCATATTGATCTCTAGAATTTTTCAAGAACAACTAGATGTTTTTAAGTTTTAAGAGAACTGAGAGAAAGCAAAGATGTCTGTATGCAAACTAAAGAATGAGAAATTGCCTCACCAGGCACTGTCTTCATACAGAAATAGTCCAAATTTTCTGTTATTAAAATGAAGGATGATCATAAATATGCTAGAGAGCCAGAAAACACTAATATTTAACAGATTAAAAACCAAGAAAAAGATGGTTAAAGACACAGACATTTGTGTAGCATGGTTTTGGTCTCTGGCCCAGTCTAAAGTCTGGCTTTTTAGAAAAGAATGAAGAGAATTAAGATGTAATGGCAACTCTGAGAGAAAGAAATACAGAACATACTGTTAGAGGTCAAGACAATGCTTTTCCAGCTAGAAGGATTTGGGGTATGTCTGTAGACCAATATGGGCAGAATAAGACCAGAATCTAACAAAAGGCAAGAACATTGGCTAGTAAAGTTGTGTACTACATGCCAAGATTGCAGAAAGCCAAATCCAGTTTTACCCTATCCTCTGTAGCAGGCTCTAGAATTACCTCATAATGACTTAGCCTGGAACTTTTGTTTCCAGAGAGTGTGAGCTGGGTAACTTGAAGTAATGCTCCTACAAAAAAGCAGCTAAGAAGTCTGAATTAAAAGATTTAAAACCATTTAAAACGCATTGGAGAGCTAACAAGCTAGTAGGGAATTACCGGACAAAGACTAACGGGAAAGTAGGAACCCAGAGAGATAAGCCACCACAAAAGCTTCTTTTTTCCTGAGGACACTTGCTGATCAGAGAAAATTCACTGTTGTCTTAATGCCCCTGCAAAATTAGGGGACTAGAAATAAAAGCCAAGACCTCCTCAAGTTCCAGTGTCTAACAGGAGACTTTCTCCATGTTTCTCCAGTTTTAGAGTACTCAAGAGGTTACACTTTCAAGGTACAGAGGAACTAGAAATAAACTGACCTGTCCAGAGATTTGCAACCTAGGGTCACATTGCCTGAACTGGCCATGGAACTCAAGCCAGAAATTTGGTTTAAGTTAGTTCTGTACTAAACTGTCCAATGTTGCCTGGAAAAGTAAATACAAGCCTTCCCTGGAGGCAAGCACCTTAATACCAGAACTCAAATTATTTTTACAAATGATTTTCAAGGAGGATAATCAGTTTACAAAGATAAGTAAGTACAGAGATAAAGAAAGATTCTATGTAAGAGTCAGAAACTAGAGACACAGAAAGAGAATCACAAAGACTTCAGATATTATAAGCTTGGGTACTCGTGTTCCAGGATATATTCACAAGAATGTCTTCTAGCAACAATGGGTGTAAAGTCCAAAACTGAAGAAAAACGCAAATGCACATCAAAATGCAAAAGGATAAATTTTTGTTTAAATATTTATTTATTTTTTTTAACATCTTTATTGGAGTATAATTGCTTTACAATGGTGTGTTAGTTTCTGCTGTATAACAAAGTGAATCAGCTATATGCATACGTATATCCCCATATCCCCTCCCTCTTGCATCTCCCTCCCACCCCCCTTATTCCACCCCTCTAGGTGGTCACAAAGCACCAAGCTCATCTCCCTGTGCTATGCAGCTGCTTCCCACTAGCTATCTATTTTACATTTGGTAGTGTATATATGTCAATGTTACTCTCTCATTTTGTCCCAGCTTACACTTCCCCCTCCCCGTGTCCTCAAGTCTATTTTCTACGTCTGTGTCTTTATTCCTGTCCTGCCCCTAGGTTCATCAGAACCTTTTTTTTTTTAGATTCCATATATATGTGTTAGCATACTGTATTTGTTTTTCTCTTTCTGACTTACTTCACTCTGTATGACAGACTCTAGGTCCATCCACCTCACTACAAATAACTCAACTTCGCTTCTTTTTATGGCTGAGTAATATTCCAATGCATATATGTGCCACATCTTCTTTATCCATTCATCTGTCGATGGACACTTAGGTTGCTTCCATGTCTTGGCTATTGTAAATAGAGTTGCAGTGAACATTGTGGTACACGACTCTTTTTGAATTATGGTTTTCTCAAGGTATATGCCCAGTAGTGGGACAGCTGGGTCGTATGGTAGTTCTATTTTTAGTTTTTTAAGGAACCTCCATACTGTTCTCCACAGTAGCTGTATCAATTTACATTCCCACCAACAGTGCAAGAGGGTTCCCTTTTCTCCACACCCTCTCCAGCATTTATTGTTTGTAGATTTTTTGATGATGGCCATTCTGACCAGTGTGAGGTGACACCTCATTGAAGTTTTGATTTGCATTCATCTTTTCATGTGTTTGTTGGCAATGTGTATATCTTCTTTGGAGAAATGTCTATTTAGGTCTTCTGCCCATTTTTACATTGTGTTGTTTGTTTTTTTGATATTGAGCTGCATGAGCTGCTTCTATATTTTGGAGATTAATCCTTTGTCACTTGCTTTGTTTGCAAATATCTTCTCTCATTCTGAAGGTTGTCTCTCCATCTTGTTTATGGTTTCATTTGCAGTGCAAAAGCTTTTAAGTTTCATTAGGTCCCATTTGTTTATTTTTGTTTTTATTTCCATTTCTCTAGGAGGTGGGTCAGAAAGGATCTTGCTGTGATTTATGTCATAGAGTGCTCTGCCTACGTTTTCCTCTAAAGAGTTTTACAGTGTCTGGCCTTACATTTAGATCTTTAATCCATTTTGAGTTTATTTTTGTGTATGGTGTTAGGGAGTGTTCTAATTTCATTCTTTTACATGTAGCTGTCCAGTTTTCCCAGCACCACTTATTGAAGAGAGTCTCTTTTCTCCAGTGTATATCCTTGCTTCCTTTGTCATAGATTAGTTGACCATAGGTGCGTGGGTTTACCTCTGGGCTTTCTATCCTGTTCCATTGATCTATCCTGTTCCATTGATTTCTGTTTTTGTGCCAGTACCATACTGTCTTGATTACTGTAGCTTTTGTAGTATAGTCTGAAGTCCAGGAGCCTGATTCCTCCAGCTCCGTTCTTCTTTCTGAAGATTGCTTTGGCTATTCAGGGTCTTTTGTGTCTCCATACAAATTGTGCAATTTTTTGTTCTAGTTGTGTGAAAAATGCCATTGGTAGTTTGATAGGGATTGCACTGAATCTGTAGATTGCCTTAGTTAGTATCGTCATTTTCACAATGTTGATTCTTCCAATCCAAGAACACGGTATATCTCTCCATCTGTTTGTATCATCTTTAATGTCTTTCATCAGTGTCTTATAGTTTTCTGCAGACAGGTCTTTTGTCTCCTTAGGTAGGTTTATTCCTAGGTATTTTACTCGTTTTGTTGCAATGGTAAATGGGAGTGTTTCCTTAATTTCTCTTTCAGATTTTTCATCATTAGTGTATAGGAATGCAAGAGATTTCAGTGCATTAATTTTGTATCCTGCTACTTTACCAAATTCATTGATTAGCTCTAGTAGTTTTCTGGTAGCATCTTTAGGATTCTCTATGTATAGTATCATGTCATCTGCAAACAGTGACAGTTTTACTTCTTCTTTTCTGATTTGGATTCCTTTTATTTCTTTTTATTGTGATTGCTGTGGCTAAAATTTCCAAAACTATGTTGAATAGTGGTGAGAGTGAGAAACCTTGTCTTGTTCCTGATCTTAGTGGAAATGGTTTTTGTTTTTCACCATTGAGAACAATGTTGGCTGTGGGTGTGTCATATATGGCCTTTATTATGTTGAGGTAGGTTCCCTCTATGCCTACCTTCTGGAGAGTTTTTATCATAAATGGGTACTGAATTTTGTCAAAAGATTTTTCTGCATCTATTGAGATTATCACATGGTTTTTATCCTTCAACTTGTTAATATGATGTATCACATTGATTGATTTGCATATATTGAAGAATCCTTGCATTCCTGGGATAAACCCCACTTGATCAGAGTGTATGACCCTTTTAATGTGCTGCTGGCTTCTGTTTGCTAGTATTTTGTTGAGGATTTTTGCATCTATGTTCATCAGTGATATTGGCCTGTAGTTTTCTTTCTTTGTGCCATCTTTGTCTGGTTTTGGTATCAGGGTGATGGTGGCCTCGTAGAATGAGTTTGGGAGTGTTCCTCTGCTATATTTTGGAAGAGTATGAGAAGGATAGGTGTTAGCTCTTCTCTAAATGTTTGATAGAATTCACCTGTGAAGCCATCTGGTCCTGGGCTTTTGTTTGTTGGAAGGTTTTTAATCACAGTTTCAATTTCAGTGCTTGTGATTGGTCTGTTTATATTTTCTATTTCTTTCTGGTTCAGTCTTGGAAGGTTGTGCTTTTCTAAGAATTTGTCCATTTCTTCCAGGTTGTCCATTTTATTGGCATATGGTTGCCTGTAGTAATCACTCATGATCCTTTGTATTTCTGCAGTGTCAGTTGTTACTTCTCCTTTTTCATTTCTAATTCTGTTGATTTGAGTCTTCTCCTTTTTTTTCTTGATGAGTCTGGCTAATGGTTTATCAATTTTGTTTATCTTCTCAAAGAACCAGCTTTTAGTTTTATTGATCTTTGCTATTGTTTTCTTCATTTTTTTTTTTCATTTATTTCTGATCTAATCTATATGATTTCTTTCCTTCTTTCAACTTTGGAGTTTTTTTATTCTTTTTTCTCTAATTGCTTTAGGTGTAAGGTTAGGTTGTTTATTTGAGATTTTTCTTGTTTCCTGAGGTAGGATTGCATTGCTATAAACTTCCCTCTTAGAACTGCTTTTGCTGCATCCCATAGGATTTGGGTCATCAGGTTTTCATTGCCATTTGCTTCTAGGTATTTTCTGATTTACTCTTTGATTTCTTCAGTGATCTCTTGGTTATTTAGTAGTGTATTGTTTAGCTTCCATGTGTTTGTATTTTTTACAGTTTTTTTCCTGTAACTAATATCTAGTCTCATAGCATTGTGGTCGGAAAAGATACTTGATATGATTTCAAGTTTCTTACATTTACCAAGGCTTGATTTGTGACCCAAGATATGGTCTATCCTGGAGAATGTTCCATGAGCACTTGAGAAAAATGTGTATTCTGTTGTTTTTGGGTAGAATGTCCTATAAATATCAATTAAGTCCATCTTGTTTAATGTATCATTTAAAGCTTGTGTTTCCTTATTTATTTTCATTTCGGATGATCTGTCCATTGGTGAAAGTGGGGTGTTAAAGTCCCCTACTATGATTGTGTTACTGTCGATTTCCCCTTTCATGGCTGTTAGCATTTGCCTTATGTATTGAGGTGCTCCTATGTTGGGTGCATAAATATTTATAATTGTTATATCTTCTTCTTGGATTGATCCCTCGATCATTATGTAGTGTCCTTCTCTGTCTCTTGTAATAGTCTTTAAAGTCTATTTTGTCTGATATGAGAATTGCTACTCCAGCTTTCTTCTGATTTCCGTTTGCATGGAATATCTTTTTCCATCCCCTCACTTTCAGTCTGTATGTGTCCCTAGGTCTGAAGTGGGTCTCTTCTAGACAGCATATATATATGGGTCTTGTTTTTGTATCCATTCAGCCCCTCTATGTCTTTTAGTTGGAGCATTTAATCCATTTATATTTAAGGTAATTATTGATATGTATGTTCCTATTACCATTTTCTTAATTGTTTTGGGTTTTTGTAGGTCTTTTCCTTCTCTTGTGTTTCCTGCCTAGATAAGTTCCTTTAGTATTTGTTGAAAAGCTGGTTTGGTGGTGCTAAATTCTCTTAACTTTGGCTTATCTGTAAAGGTTTTATTTTCTCCATCGAATGTGAATGAGATCCTTGCTTGGTAATCTTGGTTGTAAGTTTTTCCCTTTCATCACTTTAAATATGTCCTGCCACTCCCTTCTGGCTTGCAGAGTTTCTGCTGAAAGATCAGCTGTTAACCTTATGGGGATTCCCTTGC
Organism: Eschrichtius robustus; assembly: GCF_028021215.1. Lineage (NCBI taxonomy): Eukaryota > Metazoa > Chordata > Mammalia > Artiodactyla > Eschrichtiidae > Eschrichtius > Eschrichtius robustus. The sequence continues at coordinate 71,000,021 of NC_090833.1, forward strand.
ATGTTATTTGTTGCTTTTCCCATGGTGCTTTTAATATTTTTTCTTTGTATTTAATTTTTATTAATTTGATTAATATGTGTCTTGGTGTGTTTCTCTTTGGGTTTATCCTGTATGGTACTCTCTGTGCTTCTTGGACTTGACTATTTCCTTTCCCATATTAGGGAAGTTTTCGACTATAATCTCTTCAAATATTTTCTCAGACCCTTTCTTTTTCTCTTCTTCTTCTGCAACCCCTATAATTTGAATATTGGTGCATTTAACATTGTCCCAGATGTCTCTGAGACTGTCCTCAATTCTTTTCATTCTTTTTTCTTTATTCTGCTCTGCGGTAGTTATTTCCACTATTTTATCTTCCAGGTCACTTGTCTGTTCTTCTGCCTCAGTTATTCTGCTATTGCTTCCTTCTAGAGTATTTTTAACTTCAGTAACTGTGTTGGTCATCACTGTTTGTTTGCTCTTTAGTTCTTCTAGATCCTTGTTAAATGTTTGTTGTATTTTCTCCATTCTGTTTCTGAGATTTTGTATCATCCTTACTATCATTACTCTGAATTCTTTTTCAGGTAGGTTGCCTATTTTGTCTTCATTTATTTGGTCTTGTAGGTTTTTACCTTGCTCCTTCGTCTGTAACATTTTTTTTGTCATTTTTTTTTTTTTGGTGACTGGTGTTGCTGTATTCCTGTCTTACTGGTTGTTTGGCCTGAGACACCCAGCACTGGAGTTTGCAGGCAGTTGGATAGAGTCGGGTCTTGGTACTGAGATGAGAACCTCCGGGATGCCTCACTCTGATTAATATTCCCTGGGGTCTGAGTTTCTCTGTTATTCCAGCACTTTGGACTCGGAGTTCCCACCACAGGAGCTTGGGCCCAACCTCCAGCCTGCGAACCAAGATCCTGCAAGCCAGTAACTGGGGGTTCCTCCTGTCCCCTTAGGTGTCCGTGGTCCCCCACTGGTGCCTGGCATGTGCCCTAGTTGTGTGGAGACGTGAATTCTGCATCCTCCTATTACGCTATCTTGACTCTGCAAGGATAAATTTTAGTATATCCATACAATGGAACACTATTGAAGAGTGAAAACAGCATGATGCATCTCAAAAAAACCATAATGTTGGGCAAAAGGGAAAACAAAAAATACATATAGCATGATTCTGTATATATATAAAGATAAAAATCGGAAAAATAAAACAACATTTTTAGGGATCAATATATAGATGGAAAACTATAAAGAAAAACAAGGAAGTAACTATTACAAAGGTCAATACAGAGGTTACATTTTGGGAAAAGGGAGAGCTTGTGATCAAGAAAAGACATTCTGGAGACTTGTGGAACTTAAAATAGCCTATCTCTTGACCTAGTTGGTTGGAATACAGGTGTTTGCTCTGTAATTATTTGTGAAACTGAATGTTTATATTTTATGCATTTTGCTGTATGTATGTTAGACTTCAGAATTAAAAAAAATAAAAAGAACAAGAACTTAGTGAACATGTTAAAATACCTAAGTTACTTGTAGACAGATTGATGTTGGTTTCAGTTTCTCACTAAGAATTAATTAAAACAATAATCGACAAATGCAGTGGATGTTTCTGTGTAGTTTGCTGCGTAGAATCATTTACTCATAACTTAAATTTAGTTTTAGTGATTACAGCTCTCCCTCATATTCAGTACTGTCACCATGACTCAAAACTGAGTGCTATTTCCTTCCTCGAAGTATGTAGCACTGTCATCTATATCAGTTACTCAGCATGTAGTACACAGCTGTCAGTTGGTTATAGATGGTGACTTGTTGCCTGCATAGACTTCTCAAGAATTCATGCGTTGTCTCCCCTACCAGATTGTAGTTGCCTTAAAGACAGGGCACGCTTCCTCATTTTTACTATAGATCAACTTCAGCGGGAGCGGATCCCACAGCTATTTACGTGATGGTGGAGTTTTATTACAATGACTGCGTATATAAAGCTCATGCCTCCATTTTACAGATGCTGGGGATGACTAAGCTGGCTTTCTTGTCCCTTTGGGAAGATTCTCAAAAAAAGACATTTTCAGGGGCAGGGTGATGCTTTAGAGATTAGGCAAAAAGTAAAGTTAATTAAAAGGATACTAAAACTAGGAAAAAGAAAGCCATCAGAACAAAAGCAGCCATTCTCTCAGGCTCTCTCTCTTTCTCTGAGCCACATGGCCATTCGCCTTTGATTACTAAACATAAATGATGTAGTCTCTCTCTCCGGAAACTGGCATTTCTTAGTTCCCTGCGTACATGACTAAAGGTGGTGTCCCAGAGCTCCCTATTTACGCATTCCTAAATTCCAAACACACATAATACTGACTCTTTCAAAAAAACAGTACGTATTCTTTTCTTGCTGATTCTTTGCTGATTACAAAAGTAGCAGATGCTCATAATTTAAAATATTTTTTAAATTATAGACTATTTTTTAGAACCGTTTTAAGTTCATGGGAAAAAAAGCAAAAATTACCAAGTTCTCATATACTTCCTCCTATTTCCTGCCACACACACACAGTTCCCCCTATTATTAACAACTTGCATTGCTCTAATACATTTTCTGTAATTGATGGACTGATATATTTTAAAATTTATTTTATTGGGGTAACACTGATTTATAACATTATATAAGTTTCACGTGTACAACATTATATTTCTAATTCTGTATACACTACAGCATGCATACTACCAAAAATTTAGTTTCCCTCCATCACCATTCAGTTAATCCCCTTTACCTATTTCACCCTCCCCAGCTTTTCTGATGGGGCTCCTGAAAGGACTGGCTTCTCTCTTGCTCATGTTGGAGCTCTGGCAGGTCCAACACTATCTAGCCACGTGGAGGAGAGTCAAGATGGTGCCTTCGGCTGGTAATATGAAATTTGTTGTTTAAAGGTAAACATGTAGACAAATACTGAATACTGTAATATTTTAATCATGATGAGTAAGTCACTTTTAATTCCAGTATAAAAGTTAAAGGAAAAAAGTATTAAAAAAACTATAATTTTAAAATGTTAAAAGGTACAAATATGAACAGATGTAAAATGTGACAACAATAATATAAAGTGTGTGGGGGACTTAAAATGTAGAGGTTTTGTAGGTGACTGAACTTAAGTTATTATCAGTCTGAAAATAGACTGTTACAGCTCTAAGATATTGTATGTAAGCCTCAACGTAACCATGTAAAAAAATACCTACAGCCTTATACCCATTAGGATTGCTACTATCAAAACACAGAAAACAAGTGTCAGTGAGGATGTGGAAAAATTGGAACCCTTATGCACTACCAATAAGAATGTAAATTGGCACAGTGGCTGTGGAAAATTGCATGGCAGTTCCTAAAAAAATTAAAAATAGAAATACCATATGCTCCAACAATTTCACTTCTGAGTATATACCCAAAAGAATGGAAAGTAGGGTCTCAAAGAGGTATCTGTACACCCATGTTCATAGCACCATTATTCACAATAGCTAAAATGTGAAAGCAACCCACGTGTCCATGGATAGATGAGTAAGCAAAATGTGGTATATACATACAATGGAACATTATTCAGTCTTGAAGGAAATTCTACAATATACTGTAATATGGATGAACCTTGAGGACATTACGCTAAGTGAAATAAGCCAGTCACAAAAAGACAAATACTGTATGATTCCATTTATATGAGGTACTTAGAGCAGTCAATATTATACAGACAGAAAGTAGAAAGGTGGTTGCCAGGGGCTGAGGGGAGGGGAGAATGGGGAGTCATTGTTTAAAGGGTACAGAAGTTCAGTTTTACATGATGAAAAAGTTATGTGAATGTCTTTAACACCACTGAACTGTACTAAAAAATGGTTAAGATGGTAAATATCACGTTATGTATATTTTACCACAATAAAAAAGAAAAACACAGACTTCCCTGGTGGCGGAGTGGTTAAGAATCTTCATGCCAATGCAGGGGACACGGGTTTGAGCCCTGGTCTGAGAAAATCTCACATGCCGCAGAGCAACTAAGCCCCTGTGCCTCAACTACTGAGCCTGTGCTCTAGAGCCTGCGAGCCACAACTACTGAAGCCCGCGCACCTAGACCCCATGTTCTGCAACAGGAGAAGCCACCTCAATGAGAAGCCCACGCACCACAATGAAGAGTAGCCACTGCTCGCCACAACTAGAGGAAGCCCGCACGCAGCAAAGAAGACCCAATGAAAGAAGGAAGGAAGGAAGGAAGGAAGGACCTACAGAAACTACACAGAAGAAAGAGAGGAATCAAAGCACAGCTATACAAAAAAACAACAAAACACAAAGGAAGACATCAAGAGAGGAAAAGGAAGACAAACTAATTAAAAGACTAGCAAAAAGGGGGGAGTGGGGGGTTTAAAAACTGTGCAACATTGACAAAAGGACCAAGATAGTCAAGGCCCAGGAAGGGATAGCCCCAAGGACCTGGGGTGTCTCCTCTCCCGAGGCCAGGAGCAGCAGCAGGGTGGAAACTGGGGGTCCCCCTAGCCCCTGCATGGCCCAGTGCATGGGCCTCTCCAGGTGGGGTGGTAACCCAAGGAAGAGGCCTCAGTAGTGTGTGCTCATCATGCAGCCTGGATGCCCCTACCACTCACTCTGCCGCAGAAGGAGATAGAGTGATAGCAACTCAGGAGCATCCTCCCCCATTGCTGAGGCTGTAACCCACTTGCTAAGAATGGCCAATTGCCACAGTGCCCTTGGTCTCGCTCCAGCGTGCTCTGGATCTCCTTCAGGACCCTCTCGTCACTGAGCAGAGCATGCTCCATCTCGGGCCGACCTCCTCTCCTCTCCTCTCCATCACTTTGGCTTAGTTCCTGGCTCCGCCCAAGGCCTTCTCAGGGCCCGATCCATTGCGGGGGCGGCTGTAGTTCTTCGTTTCTGCTGAATCCACCAGACACTGGGGCTCAACCAGCCACTTGGTGGAGAGAGAGAAGTGCTCAAATTCGGAGGGTGAGATCAGGTAGAAACCTTGGCCATATTTGGTGAAGATGCAGAAAGCAATGCTGCTGACATCCACCCAGCAGAAGTAGTTATAGTGAACCTGGGGCTTGAGCAGGGGCAGTGAGACCACCTGGACATCACCCACGTTGGTGAGGACAGCCAGGTGATGTTCCCTATAGTCCTCAGCTCGACAGCTGCGGAAGCAGGCCGCAGTGACTCACTGCACCCGCAAGCCCTCTAGGGTGGTTAGCTTCAGCTTCAGCCTGGCACTGATCTTGGGCAGCGTGAAACACCTTGAACTGCTCTTCTGACACAGTGAGTAGCTGGTGGCTTCCCTGAATGTCCAGGCTCTTTGACAGGTCATGGGCCACTTCCAGGGACTTGAGAAGGGGCACACTGTGTCCGTCCAGCACCAGGATGCCCACCAGGCAACAGCTGGATCTCCCTGGCCTGCTCCGCTCGCACCGGCTCATCTATTCTCTGCTCCTCAGGTGTCATGCACAAGGCAAAGGCATAGACGGTACTACCATTGGTGCCAGCCCACAGCAAGGGGCAGAGGCGAGAGTTGTTCCTCAGGTAGATGTCAGTGAAGTAGAGGGTCTGGACTAAGCCCATGAAGGTGTCTGCTGCCAAATGGGCCTCCATCTTGCACTGCACGGGTGCCAGCTCCATGTTCTGCATGTGGGTCTGCTCTGCCCTGGTGCTCCCCTCCTGCACATCTCCTGGAGGGCCAGTGGGCCACTGCTACCTTTTGGACACCCGGCTGCGACGTGTCCAGCGGAAGGACTGGCACAGAGATGTCTTTAGGAACTTCACGTGGGACAGCGGGCCCTCCAAGGCTAGCTGATCATTGAGGCGTGTGCACTTGACAAAGACCTGCTGCTACTGCTGGTGGTCAAAGAGGCTGAAGCCATGGCTGGTGCCGAAGGCCACGAGGTGCCACTGGGAGTGCAGGGCCAAGAAGGTGACCACAGCCAGGGGCTGGCACTGCACCAATACGAAGGGCTGAAAGCCAGGCTCAAAGCGCACAGGCCCCGGGCAGGCACACAGGCATTCCTGCCCCTTCCAGAGGTAGCCTTCCTGGTCCTGCAGCAGGTCAGCCTCCACCTGCTCCACGGAGTGCTCCACCTCCTCGTCATTTAGCTCCAGCAACCTCACCTGCCCTGCCGTGGTGGCCACAACCAGGTAGCCACTGTATTTGCAGAGGAAAATCTTTTGGATGCCCAGCTGAGGATCGTCACTGTGGGGGTCGAAGGAGCCCACCTTGCAGAGCAGGGACCACTCATCCTGGCCCTGGGCAGTGAGGCTCTCACTGGGGTCTGTGTTGGTGAGGAACACCTGTACAGTGCTGAGTTTGTAGAGCAGCAGCAAGCACATGCCAGAGGCATCCCAGAACCTCACCATGCTGTCCTCATGCCCTATGAGTTATGGGCCACTCCACGGTGGAGAAGTGTGTGTTCTGCCAGCTGCCAGCAGCGATGATGTGCTCCCACAGCTTCAGGGGGATGTTGGAGACTTGGTGGGAGCAGGTGATGGCAGAGAAATTCAGGGAGGCCAGGTAGGGAGGCTAAATCTGCAGCCAACCGGCCGTCTGCAGGTCAATCACCACCAGCTCCTCCTCAGCCAGCACCACCTGAGCGTAGGGGTCATCAAAGGCAGCCGCACGGTCCATCTCAACGAGAAGAGTAAAGTCGATGACTCGGGAGGTGAAGTCAGAGGCTGTCTGCTGGCTGTTGTGGGCCACCGAGATGCAGTGGCAGTCCCCATAGCCGGCCCACAGCATGCCACCCTTAAAGATGGTGAAGGGCAACCCCTGCTTGGTGGTCAGCCAGAAGATGTTGGTAATAGCTTTGCAAGGAAAAGGACCATAAGGCACACAGCTGTGCAGGGGCTCTGGTTGCTGGGTATCACCGGACACGGGCCACTGGCAGTAGCTGCTGTCAGAATGGCAGCTATCAGATGACCATCCCGCTGCCAGCAGATATTCTCCAGTTGCTAGCTGCCGAGGAAATGACAGAGCACGCGGCTGCCCTGCAGGTCCCAGAAGACGATGAGGCCCAAGCTGCAGCCAATGAGGATCTGGTCAGGGTCCCAAGGATGTTCCTGCAGAGCCTCCACCACCTCAAACACCCACCGGTGGAGGGCCTCCTCTGGAAACTATGTTCATAGCAGCACTATGTACAATAGCCAAGACATGGAAACAACCTAAATGTCCATCGACAGATGAATGGATAAAGAAGATGTGATATGTGTGTATATATGTATATATACACACAATGGAATATTACTCAACCATTAAAAAAAATGAAATAATGCCATCTGCAGCAACATGGATGGACCTAGAGATTATCATACTAAGTGAAGTAAGTCAGAAAGAGAAAGACAAATACCGTATTATATCACTTATATGTGGAATCTAAAACAGGACACAAATGAACATATCTATGGAACAAAAAGAGACTCAGACATAGAGAACAGACTTGTGGTTGGCAAGAGGGAGTGGGGATGTGGGAGGGAAGTACTGGGAGTTTGGGATTAGCAGATGCAAACTATTATATACAGGATGGATAAACAACAAGGTCCTACTGTATAGCACAGGGAACTATATTCAATATCCTGTGATTAAACCATAATGGAAAAAAATATGAAAAATATTATATATATTTATAACTGAGTCACAATGCTGTATAGCAGAAATTAACACTGTAAATCAACTATACTTCAATAAAAAGTTTTTAAAAAGAAAAAAAGTAGAACAGAAAATATCAAAGTATATCTCCCATAATACCAATAAGTGTTATTTCATGAGACTTGTTTCAGTTATGAGTATAGGTGCACACAAATGACATGGTGGGTTACAATGTTAACCATATTGATACTTGTTACTGTGAGTCATGGTATAAAATGTTGTTTTTCATGGTATAAAATGTTTGAAAGCTACTGCTCTCTGGTACCTAAACTAGAGGGATGCCTAATGCTCTATGAATGCTTACTGAATTGAACAAACTGAGTAGTATGATACAATCCATTTATTACAACTTCAAAGTTTCCACTTTAAAAGAATATAAAGTATAATGGTTATTGGAACAAAAGTAAATGGAGGGCTTCCCTGGTGGCGCAGTGGTTAAGAATCTGTCTGCCAATGCAGGGGACACGAGTTCGAGCCCTGGTCCGGGAAGATCCCACATGCCGCGGAGCAACTAAGCCTGTGCACAACTACTGAAGCCCGCGCCTAGAGCCCGTACTCTGAAACAAGAGAAGCCACCGCAATGAGAAGCCCGCGCACTGCAGTGAAGAGTAGCCCCCGCTCATCGCAACTAGAGAAAGCCCGTGCACAGCAACAAAGACCCAACGCAGCCAAAAATAAAATAAATAAATTTATTAAAAAAAAAAAAAAGTAAATGGATTCTGGGCTATGTGAAGCTACAGGGGGCAGGGCGGAGGAGTAGTAGAGAGGGATCCGAATACTTCCTGTTATATTTCAACAGACTTTCTCCCCAATAACTAAAATGTGTCTATATTTAAGGAAGATTAAATACAATTTTGGCTAAGTTCACTTTGGAAAGCTTTTCTTGTTCACTGAAATCACCTCATGATTATAAAGTTCTGCATATTTAAAATATCTGGTACAGGTAATTCCACCATGATTCATAAAAGGATCTTTCAGAGAAAAAAGCAAACAAACAAAACAAACAAAAACAAAAAACAAAAAACCTAACAGAAGACAGTGAACTCAATGGTAACAGTAAATCTTTTTCTGTCAGTAATTAACATTAAATGAAAAAATATTAAACTCTTTAGTTAAAAGACAAAGAGTGGCTGAACAAATTAAAAAAACAAGACTCAACTATATGCTGTCTAAAAAGGACACACAGGTTGAAAGTGAAGGGATGGAAAAAGACATTCCACAGAAATAGTAACCAAAATAGAGCAGGGTTGGCTATACTTATATCACACAAAATAGATTATAAGTCAAAAATTGTCATAAGAGACAGAAGGACATTATACTGATAAAAGTGCCAATCTACCAACAAGATATAAGAATTATATATATTACACACATCAGAGCACCTAAATATATAGAGCAAACATTGACAGTTTGAAGGGAGAAATAAACAATATAAGACAAGACAAGACAATAATAGTAAGAGACTCCACTCTCAGTAATGGATAGAACATCCAGACAGAAGATCAAAAAGGAAACAGAGGACTTGAACAAAACTATAGACTAAATGGACCTAACAGACATACAGAGTAAGTCCCCTACATACGAACCTTCAAGTTGCAAACTTTCAAAGATAGGAACGTGTGTTCGCATGTCCAATCACGTAAGTTAGTTCACTTGTCTGGCGTATATTGTCACTTGCATGCATCCTCTACAAGTAGTTGTGCTTCTGTGTACTTTACTGTACAGTACTGTACAGAGTACAGTAGTATAGTATCTTTATTTCAGCTAGATCTGCAAGAGGACGACTTCATTGAACTCCTTGCTGTGCAACATGAGGAGATTATTAATGAAGACCTGATGGAATTGGAGGCCCAGAGCAAGGACGAAGAGAGACAAGAGAAAGAAGAAGTAACTGAAGAACCGAAGAGATTCACGATGCAGGAAATGGCAAGGGGATTTTCTTTATTTGAGGAGGCACTGTTAGTTTTTGAGGCATAGGACCAGAATGTAGAACAGTACACGAAGGTTGCAGCAGCCGTTCAGAATGCAATCCAGTGCTACCATGTCATCTATGATGAGAAAAAAAGAGCTACTACCCAGACATCACTGGTTCGTTTTTTCAAGAGGGTAGACAGAATTAAATCCAGCAAGGAACCAGAACCTGTGCCATCGTCAGGTGTGAGTGAAAATTGCAGCTTGCCCTCTGTCTCCTATTGTTGTTGATCCTTCAGCTCTACCATCTCCCACCTCCTCTCCCTCCTCCAGTCAGTAACTTTTCTTGCCTGTTCACTCAACGCCAGCCCCTGTATGCCAGCTGTTGTACTGTGCACTGTACTTTTCAAGGTACTGTACTGTAAGATTAAAAATGTTTTCTTTATTTTTTGTTTATGAATTATATGTGTGAAAAGTATTATAAACCTATTACAGTACAGTACTATATAGCCGATTGTATTAGCTGGGTGCCTAGGCTAACTTTGTTGGACTTACGAACAAACTGGACTTATGAATGTGCTCTCAGAACGGAACTCGTTTGTATGTAGGGGACTTACTGTATAGAACATTCCACCCAACAGCAGCAGAACACATTCTTCTCAAGTGCACATGGAACATTCTCCAGGATAGCTCACATTTAGGTCACAAAACAAAGTCTTAACAAATTTAAGAAGATTGAAATTATACCAAATATCTTTTCTGACCACAATGGAATGAAACTAGCACTCAATAGTAGACAAAAAACTGGAAAAATTAACAAGTGTGGAAATTAAACAACAATAATCTTGAACAACAATTGGATTTAAAAGGAAATTTGAAAATACCTTGAGATAAATAAAAACACAACATATCAAAACATATGAGATCCAACAAAAGCAGTACTAAGAGGGAAGTTTATTGTCATAAATGCTTAATTAAAAAAGAAAAAAAAATCTCAAACAACCTAACTTTACACCCCAAGAAGCGAGAAAAAGAATAAATTAAGCCTACAGTTATCAAAAAGATGGGAATAAGAAAGATTAGAACATAAGTAAGTGAAATCGAAAATAGAAAAACAAGTGAAAAAAACCAATGAAACTAAGAGCTGATATTTTGAAAAGGTAAATAAAATTGACAAACTCTTAGAAAGACTAAGAAAAAAAAGAGATGACAAAATAAAATGAAAGAGAAGACATTTAAAAAGATGCCATAGGGGCTTCCCTAGTGGTGCAGTGGTTAAGAATCCGCCTGCCAATGCAGGGGACGTGGGTTCGAGCCCTGGTCCGGGAAGATCCCACATGCCGCAGAGCAACTAATCCCGTGTGCCACAACTACCGAGCCTGAGCTCTAGAGCCCATGAGCCACAACTACTGAGCCCACGTGCCACAACTACTGAAGCCTCTGTGCCTAGAGCCATGCTCCGCAACAAGAGAAGCCACCACAATGAGAAGCCCACGCACCGCAACTAGAGAAAGCCCGCGTGCAGCAACAAGACCCAACACAGCAAAAAATTAATTAATTAATTTAAAAAAGAATTAAAAAAAAAAGATGCCATAGAAATTAAAAAGATCATAAGTGACCAGTATGAACAATTATACACCAACGAACTGGATAACCTAGAAATAATGGATAAATTCCTAGAAACATACAACCTACCAAGACCCAATCATAAAGAAAAACAAAGTCTAGGGAGTTCCCTGGTGGCCTAGTGGTTAGGATTCCTGGCTTTCACTGCTGTGGCCTGGGATCAATCCCTGGTCAGGGAACTGAGATCCCACAAGCTGCATGGCACAGCCCCCCCAAAAAAAAAAAGTCTCAACTATAGTCTAACAAGACCTATAACTTGTATGAAGGTTGAATCAATAATCAAAAATCTCCCAAGGAAAGCCCAGGACCAGATGGCTTCACTAATGAATTCTACCAAACATTTTAAAAGAATTAATGCCAATCTGTCTCAAGCTCTTCCAAAAACTTGAAGAGAAGTATATACATTTCCAAACTCATTTATGAAGTCAGCATTATCCTGATACCAAAGCCAGAAAAAGACACTACAAGAAAAGAAAACTTCAGACCAATATCCCAGATGAATACAAATGCAAAATCCTAAACAAAATACTAGCAAACCAAATTCAACAGCTTTTTAAAAGGACTGTAGATCATGACTAAGTGGGATTTATCCCTGGGATGCAAGGATGTTGGTTCAACATATACAAATCAGTAAATGTGATACACCACAATACCAGAATATAGAATAAAAATTACACAATCATCTCAACAGATGAACAAAAAGCATTTGACAAAATTCAAATACCCTTTTATGATAAAAACTCTAAAAAAACAAGGAATATAAGGAAATTACCTCAAAATAATAAAGGCCATATATGACAAGCCCACAGCTAACCTCACACTAAATGGTAAAAAATTGAAAGCTTTTCCTTTAATATTAGTAACAGACAAGGATAACTGCTCTTGCTACTTCTATTTAACATAGTACTAGAAATTATAGCTAGAACACTTAGGCAAGAAAAAAAAATAAAAGGCATCCAAATTGGAAAGAAAGAAGTAAAACTGTCCATGTTTGCAAATGACAATATCTTATATATAGAAAATCTTAAAGACTCCACCAAGAAACTGTTAGAACTAATAAATTCAGTAAATTTGCAGGATACAAAATCAACATACAAAAATCAGTTGTATTTCTCTATACTAACACTGAACTATCTGAAAATTAAAGAAATATCATTCATAACAGCATAAAAAACAATAGCATATTTAGGAATAAATATAAACAAGGATGTGAAAGACCCGTGCACTGAAAACTATAAGACGTTGATAAAGACACAAACAAATGGAAAGATATCCCATATTCATGGATTGAAGAGTTAATATTGTTAAAATGTCCATACTACCCAAAGTGATCTACAGATCCTATGTAACCCCTATCCAAATTCCAACAGCATTTTTCACAAAAGTAGAAAAAGCAATCCTAAAACTCATATGGAAACACCAAAGAACCCGAATAGATAAAGCAATCTTGCAAAACTGGAGGTACTCCACTTCCTGATTTCAAAATATATTACAGAGCTACAATAGTCAAAACAGTACTGTACTGGCATAAAGACAGAGATTTGGACCAACGGAACAGACTAGAGAGCCCAGAAATAAACATATGCATACATGGTCAACTGATCTTTGACAAAAGTGCCAAGAATACACAATGGGGAAAGGATAATCTCTTCAACAACTGGTGTTGGGAAAACTGAATATCTATATGCTAAAGAATGAAATAGTACCCTTATCTTATACCATACACGGAAATCAACTCAAAATGGATTAACTTTTAAAGAAGAGATATGAAAGTGTAAAACTCCTAGAAGAAAATGTTGGGGAAAAGCTTCATTGGTCTTGAATATGATTTTTTTGTATATGACAACAGTAGCCCAGGCAACAAAAGCAAAACAGTCAATTGGGACTACATCAAACTAAAAAGCTCCTTTATAGCAACAGAAACAACAGAGTGAAAAGGCAATTTATGGACTCAGAGAAAATAGTTGCAAACTATATAACTTATAAGGGGTTAATATCCAAAATATGTAAGGAACTCCTACAACTCAACAGCCAAAAACCAAAACCTGATTTTAAAATGAGCTAAGGACTTGAATAGGCATCTCTCCAAAGTAGACATATAAATGGCTATCAGGTATATGAAAAAATGCTCCACAGTCTATAACCATCATGGAAATACAAATCAAATCAAAGCCACAATGAAATATCACCTCACTCCTGTAAGGATGGTTATTATTTAAAAAAAAAAAAAAAAAAAAAGACCACAAGTGTTGGTTAGGATGTGGAGAAACTGGAACCCTTGTCCACTGTTGGTGGGAAAGCAAAATAGTGTAGCCACTATGGTTAACAGTATAGAGGTTCCTCAAAAAATTAAAAACAGAACTACTGGGACTTCCCTGGTGGTCTGGTGGTTAAGAATCTGCGCTTCTAATGCAGGAGGCACGGGTTTGATCCCTGGTCGAGGAACTAAGATCCCGCATGCTGTGCAGTGTGGCCAAAAAATAAAAATAAAAATAGAACTACCATATGACCAAGCAATCCCAGTTCTAGGTATTTATCCAAAAGAACTGAAACTAGGATCTCAAAGAAATCTCCCATGTTCATTACACTCCATTACAGCACCAGTCACGATAGCCAAGATGTGAAAAAACATGAATGTCTATCAACAGATGAATAGAGTCATAGTGGTATACAATGGATTATTAGCCTTTAAAAAGAAGGAAACTCTGCAATATGCAACGTGGATGAACCTTGAAGATATTATACTAAGTGAAATAAACCAGTCACAGAAAGACAAATATTGCACGATTTCAGTTATACCAGCTACCTAAAATAGTCCAATTCATAGAATCAAAATGTGTAATGGTGGTTGCCAGGAGCCAGAGAGAGGGGATGTGTGAATTATTAATCAATAGGCATAAAGTTTCAGTTAAGCAAGATGAATAAGTTCTAGAGATCTGCTCTACAACACTGTATCTACCCTATAGTCAACAATACTGTATTGTATACTTAAAAAACTACTAAGAGGATAAATCTCAAGTGTTCTTACTAAAATTAAACTCCGAAATGGGTCTCACTGAGTTAAAATCAATGTGTTAACAGGACTGTGTTCCTTTCTGAAGCTCTGTAGGATAATTTGTTTCTTGCCTTTTCCACTCTCTAGAGGCCTTCCACATTCCTTGGCTTACTGCCCTCTTTTTTCATCTTCAGAGCCATCACCATCGGACTAAGTCTTTCTCACACTGCCAGCTCTCTGGTTCTTTGTTATGCCTCTCTCTTCCATTTATATTAATTATAATTACATTGGGACCATCTGGATACTCTAGGATAATCTCTATACACATGGCAGAGTGAATAATGTCCTCCAAAGATATCCAAGCCTGAGTTCCTGGAACCTATGATTGCTACCATATATGGAAAAAGGGACTTTTGCATATGTAATTAAATTAAGGGTTTTGAAAAGGGGAGATTATCCTAGATTATGTGGGTGAACTCTAAATTAATTGCAAGTGTTCTTATAAGAGAGAGATTGAGGGAGATTTCATGAAAGAGAGGTGAAGGAGATATGACAGAAGCAGAGATTAGAGGGATGTGCTTCAAAGATAGAGGAAGGGGCCCCAAACCAAGGAATACAAGTGGCCACTAGAAGATGAAAAAAACAAGAAAAGGGACTTTCCATTCAGAGACTCCAGAAGAAAATCGGCCCTGAAAACATTTTGACTTTAGCCCAGTGAAAACTGATGTTGGCTTTCTGACATCCAGAACTGTAAGAGAATAAATGTGTGTTGTTTTAAGCCACAGAACTTGTAGCAACAATAGGAAACTAATATACCATCATCTCAAGGTCTGCTGATTACCAACCTTAATTCCATCTGAAATCTTCATTCCATTTTTCCATTCCATTTTGAATTTAATATAGTCACAGTTTCCAGGAATTAGGACATGGACATCTTGGGCATAAGGGCATTATACTGCCTACCACAACTTCACACACAGTGAAAGTCCAGGTGAACAAAATATGTCAATGTCAAACATTAACAGAAAATGTAGGAGAATGTGTTCATAATCTTGGGTGTGTAAAAGGCCTTAAGACAACAAAGTTGTTAAGACATCTTTTTAAAAAACTGATACATTTGCTTCCATCAAAGTTTTAAAATTCTGTAGGCTAAATAATACCATATATAAAGTAATAATACAAGCAACAAGCCGGCAGAGAACATTTGTAACATATATAACCAAACATTAATAGCCCATTTTATACTAGTAAAAAATAGAAAATGACTTAAGTGACTTAAATGACTTATCATTAGGGGAATGATTAACTAAATCGTACAGTTATCCATACAATAGGCTACCTACAGCAGTTTAAAAGAATGAGGGAGAATCTTTCTGATTCTTTGCAAAAATCTCCAAGACATATTGATATTCTAGACAGTTATAGAACAGTGTGTATTGTGTGATGCTATTGTAAGGGGGGAAACAACATGCACCAAACAAAGTCATAAAGTATTTCCCCCAACTTTATGAGGATATCAGCAATTACCTCTGGGGAAAACAGCAGCACAAAGGGGAACATTAATTTTGTTTTACATCATTTGAATGCAGACACATTCATGTATAAACTGCATAATATTTTTTAAAGCACAGTTTTGTCTTGCTCATCACTATATCCAAGCAGCCAGCACAGTACTTGATAGGTAATGTTTGTTTAGTGAATGAAATCCAAAGGGATGGGACTTACTGCTAATGCTAAATCCTGTGCTGGTGAGAAAATGCCCTGGTTGTACCTAAATTCTTCCTGCTTCAAGCCCCGCTTGGTCTTCCTTTGGGAACTGCTTTGGGGAAACTGGAAGCCTGAGCCAGAAGTGTGTGTGTGTGTGTGTGTGTGCGTGCGTGCGTGCGCGCGCGCGCATGCACGTGCTAGCATGTATGATAATTTATATTCTTTATGTTTAATCCAGACAACAAGCCTGCAAAGTAGTCACCCTCATACCCATTTTACAAATGAGGAAACTAAGGCTTAGATAAGGGACTAACTGAATGACTTACCCTGGAGTTTTCTTTTTTCTCTTCCTGTAAATGCAATTTTGACAGTTGCAGAATTCTTACAAAACAGAATGTGGTCAGTTCAAGAAACAACTTCCTTCTACCAGTACTTGACTTGCTTTATTAGTTATTTGTTTTACTTGTATTAGATAGTTCATACACTTGTTTTTAAAACTGGCAGTAAATTGTATTCAGTACATCTACTTCCCTCCCTTGAGACAATAGTCAACAACTTTTTGTGTGTCTTTCCAGAAATATTCTACGTACATACAAGCACACATACAAATATTTCTAAAGTTTAATTTGAAGCATTTTACATACATTGTCCGGTACCTCTCTTATTTCACTCAACAATGTATCTTGGAAATCATTACATATTTGCTAGATCTGCTACATTCTGGACCATAGCTGTACATGATTAATTTTAGAGAAGCCTCATAATTTAATTAATCCCTCCTCATTTATGGCCACTGAAATTGTCTCATATCTTGTTATTACAAAGCTACAGTGGCTATTGTTATACACGGGCCATTTTGCACATGTGCAAATGTATCTGCAGAATAATTTCTAGAGGAGCAATTGCTGAATAAAATAGATGTCCCTTAAAATTTTTCATGGATATTGATAATTTTCCTCTGTAGATGTTATATAATTTCACTCTCCCCAAGCAATGTTTATTCGTACCCCACGTCCAACACTTGGTAACATTTTCTTATACAAGAGGGAAAAGACAGAAAAAAGAAAAGAAAAAATCTATTTCATTTGCATTTGGCACCCAAAGGTAGTTTCTTCAACCTTGCCCAGGGGCAAGTTGCAGTTCCATTAACCCCCCACTTCCTGCAACTGTACTACTTTTCAACTGAAACTGTGAAAACTATTCCCCTCTCTTTTACTTTATACGTGATTGATCTACTTCATGTAGGACTGGGCATGGAAATTATTAATTCTGCTCTTCTATTTAAAAGATATCACTCCTTTCAAGCTGATCGACCCCTCACAATCCTAGGTCACTTTCTGAGGGCACTTTCCAGAAATTTCCACCTTTGGTTCTGTGGTGTAGCTACTGCCTCCTCCTGAGAACTATTTACTTGAGGTACTTTTCCTGGCAAAAAATAAACACACTGTCCCCATTTCTTTCTTCTCTCTTTTCTTCTTTCATCAATCTCACCTCAAGTGTTTTCCTTAGGAAAACACTTTATTTCATTACTATTTAGCTTTGTGCAAACTAGTTTCCCCAGTTCCCCAACTACAAAGATAGACTCCTTGATTTCTAAGGCCAAATCTATTTTTTCTTACTATTCCTATACAAAGCTTGAAAATATGGCAACTGATAAAAAAAACTTTTTACATGTTAAAATAGCTTTAAAATTATATAGCAACTAATAGTGACTTAGAGGTTAGCAGGTAGAAGGATCCTGAGATGTACTTCGTGGATTGCTAACTTCAAATTTCATCTGTGACAACAGTTTTCTCACCTGAGTTATTATCAACAACAACAACAAAAATCATTTCATTATATGATTTATAGTGAGGGGAGCACTATTTCTCTCTCTCTCCTCCAATTAGGAAAAAATACTGGGCTTCCCTGGTGGCGCAGTGGTTAAGAATCTGCCTGCCAATGCAGGGGACACGGGTTCGAGCCCTGGTCCGGGAAGATCCCACATGCCACGGAGCAACTAAGCCTGTGCGCCACAACTACTGAGCAAGCACGTCTGGAGCCTGTGCTCCGCAACAAGAGAGGCCACGATAGTGAGAGGCCCGCGCACTGTGATGAAGAGTAGCCCCCGCTCACTGCAACTAAAGAAAGCCCGCGCACAGCAACGAAGACCCAACGCAGCCAAAAATAAATAAAATAAATTTATATTTAAAAAAAAAAAAGAAAAAATACTATCACTAGCTTCTTCTGGGTAGAGATAACATGTTGATTTGTTCTCTTATTCATCACAAAAATCTTTCTGGCAATCTTTACCAAATCAAAGCTATTTGGCTTGGTTGGAAAATAGATGTGATTTCAGTCCATTAAGAAATTTGTCTTTGTATGAGGGGAAAGATTTTCTCAGAAGGTAACTAGAAGAGAACATTGGTAGATTCATGAACAATACCAGTACTTTCTGTTTTGTTTTTATCTTTCCTTAGAGATGGTGAGTCCTGTAGTCCTTCTGCCTGGCACAGTGCCTGGCATACAAGATGTGCTCAATAATTATCTCTTGAGTCAATTAATGAACAAGATTACTTACGGAGAAAGAACTCCTCACATTCTTCCCCCTCAGCTCTCACATATCTTTTCCTAGTAAACTGGAGTGCAAACAGGGTCGGGGGGAGCTCCATTATCCACCTGAATGGAGACAGAGGTTAGGGAATGATTATTCTGTTTGCTCATAAATACCTTAAAGATATTAATAAACAGAGGAGATAACTTAAATAATTTCAGGTAGCAGTCCATAGGCAGAAAATGTAAATGCAGACTTGCTCCTTGGCTGCGATCCCTCAAGAGAAACAATTCTCTAAGAGCAAGCCGTCTACAGACAGAACTGGGGCAACACCCGATGATTTACTCAGCTATTTAAAGGAAAAGACAATTGAGATTTCAGAAAACAGACTAAATTATTGTAAGACAGTTCACTCAAAGAAAAGTTCAAATAGGAAAAAAATGGAATAATAATATTCACTTTAAAATAGGTATGTTTGCTTATTGCGCGAACGTTATTGCTTCAATCCGGTATGTGAGTTCTGGGAGGAGGTGCTTCCTTTCCCGCCGGCCGCCCGGCCTACGCGGGCACCTGGGAGACGCGGCCAAATCCCGGGCTACTCTCTGGGGCCTCGGGCTCCCAGGTCGCTGCACCCGGCGCGCTCCCCACTGAAGCTAGAAAAATGCCTCAGTCCGGCAGTACCTTTTTTTCTTTCCTCCACGGCTGATTGGCTCCGAAGTTTCGTCCGTTATTACGGGAAAGCCCCGGCCTCCGGCCTCCGAGCCGAGCTGCGGTCCCGCAGCCTCCTCTCCGGCCTCAGGGCCCCAGCCGTCTAGCTTAGAACCGCTCCCTCTTTCCTCTTTCTCGCTCCCTTTCTCTCACCCTCCTCGCTCTCTCTTTTCTTTGTTTGTTTGTTTTTTAAACCAGAGAAAGCCGCCGAGTTTCTCGGCCCGCTCTCGGGTGGCCCCGGCCCAACCCCGCGCGTTTCACTTCCATGTCGCTCCGGCGGCCGGCCGGGCCGGCGCTTTGCGTGCTCGGGAGACGCGCACGTGCACGCTCTGCTCTGCGAGCGCAGGTTCGGGAGGAGCTCTGGTTGGCCGGAGGCCCTTGGGGCTTACAAGTGAGCGTCCGTGCTGCCCCTGAGGCGCTCCAGCCTGCTGGTAAGCGGCTGGGGAATTACTACGTGTGAGGAATCTCCAAAGGAGAAAAGCAGGGTGTGCGTGCGTGCGTGCAAGAAAGTTGAGGAAAGAAGGGCCAGCTCTTAACAGTGCAAAAAAGAGAAAGGGGGGCGGTGGAGAAAATTTGGAGGGGAGTAGCTGACAGAGTTAGAGGGGGCTTCAGAGAAGTGGTGGGGGACAGGTAACCCAGAGGGTGGGAAGGCGGGGCATGGAAGACTTGCGTCCCAGTCACAGAGCATGTATGGAGGAAGGAACTTGGCACATCAGAGGCATTTTGCCATTCTGCTCGAAAGCAAAACAAAACAAAAATTAGAAGGGACGTCAATGGAAATGGCAGAATAGGAAGCTGCACGGACCCGTCCCTACACAGAAACCCCAAAAAGATAAGTGTCAGAATTGACTTTGTGGGAATTCTGGGAAATAGCTGAACGTTTGTAGCATCCAAGTGAATCCTCAATCAAGAAAAAGATGACTTAAACACAACATAATGGGGACATTACTAGCGAATTTAAGGGAATAAAAAGGATTATGAGAGAAAACTCTGAACAGTGTACACTAACAAGTTAGGTAACCTAGATAAAATGGGCAAATTCCTAGAAACACACAGACCACCAAAACTGATTCAAGAAAAAAAAAAAAAAAGGAAATCTGAACAGGCTTATAACAAGAGATTGAATCAGTAGTTTAAAAAACAAAACAAACAAACAAAAACCCTTCTGACAAAGAAAAGTCCAGGACCAGATAAGATGGCTTCACTAGTGAACTGCATCAAACTTTTAAGGAACAATTAACACTAATCCTTTTCAAACTCTTCTAAGAATAGAAAAGCACTGAACACTTCTTAACTTATTTGATGGGGCCAACATTACCTGATGCCAAAACCAGAGACATCACAAGAAAAGAAATTTTCAGACCAATATCCCTTATGAATATAGATGCAAAAAATCCTCAATAAAATCCTTGCAAACCGAATCCAGCAAAATGTTAAAAGAATTACACACCATGACTAAATGATATTTACCTCAAGAGGGATTCAACATATAAAAATCAATCAAAGTAATATACAATATCAATAGAATGAAGGAAAAACGTGATCATCTCAACTGATGCAGAAGAATAATTTGACAAAATCCAACACTTTTTCATGATAAAAGCATTCAACAAACTGGGAATAAAGAGAACTCCCTCAATCTGATTAAGGGCATTTATGAAAAAAAAAAAAACTACAACTAACATCAATAGTGAAAGACTGAAAGATTTCCCCCTAAGATCAGGAACAACAACAACAAAAAGAATGCCTGCTTTTGCTTCTTCTATTCAAAATTGTGTAAGCAGCATTGTCCTGAAAGTCTAACTTGAGCAATAAGGCAAGAAAAAAGAAATAAGAGGCACCCTGGTGGTCCAGTGAGTAAGACTCTGCACTCCCAATGCAGGGGGCCCGGGTTTGATCCCTGGTCAGGGAACTAGATCCCACATGCCACAACTAAGAAGTCCACATGCCACAAGTAAGAAGTCCACATGCCACAACTAAGGAGCCCACGTGCCACAACTGGGACCTGGTGCAGCCTAAATAAATAAATAAATAAATATTAAGAAAAAAAAAGAAACAAGAGGCATCCAAATTAGAAAGAAACAAGTAAAACCACCCCTCTTTGCAGATGACATGATCTTATATAGGAAATCATAAAGAATCCACAAAAAACTATTAGGGCTAATAAACAAATTCAGTGAAACTGCAGGATAAAAGATCAACACATGAAAATTAGTTGTATTTCTAAACACTAGCAATGAACAATCCAGATAGGAATCTGAGAAAATTCAATTTTCAGTAGCATCAAAAAGAGTAAAATACTTAGAAATAAATTTAACCAAATAGGTGCAATACTTGTACACTGAAAACTACAAAACATTGTTGAATTAAAGAAGACCTAAATGAATGGAAAGACATCCTGTGTTCATGAATTAGAAGACTTAATAGTGTCAAGATGGCAAAAGTACCTAAAGTAATCTACATATCCAGTGCAATCCTAATGAAAATCCCAATGGCCTTTTCTTTGGTACAAATGAAAAAGCTGATCCTGAAACTTACATGGAATTGCAAGGGAACCCAGATACAAACTTGAAACAGGTCAACATTATTTTGAAAAGAAGAACAGAAATGGAATACACTTCCCAATTTCAAAACATACTGCAAAGCTACAGTAATCAAAGCAGTGTGGAACAGACATTAAAAATACACATATATCTCAGTGGAATACGATTGAGAATCCAGAAATAAACCAATACATCTATACTCAATTGATTTTTGACAAGAATCCCAAACCATTCAATTGACAAAGAACAGTCTCATTAACAAATGGTGATAGGACAACTGGAGGTCCACTTGCAAGGGAAGGTACAACCCTACCTTACACCATATGCAAAAGAATACATCAAAATGCATCAAAGACTTAAGTGTGAGCTATAAAACTCTAAAAGTCATGGAAGAAAACATAGAGGTAAATCTTCAACAAGGACCTACTGTATAGCAAAGGGAACTCTGCTCAATATTATGTAACAACCTAAACAGGAAAAGAATTTGAAAAAGAATAGATACATGTATATGTATAACTGAATCACTTTGCTATACACCTGAAACTAACACAACATTGTTAATCAACTCTACTCCAATATAAAGTACAAAGTTAAAAAAAAGAAAACATAGGGAAAAGGGGGGGGGGGAGGGGAAGGGAAGGGAAGGGGGGAGGGGGGGGGGGGGGAAGGGGGGGGGGGAAAGGGGGAAGAAGGGAAAGAGGGGGAAAGGAGGAGGAAAAGAGAGAGATACGCGCTATCTCAGAGTCGGGACTTCCCTGGTGGTGCAGTGGATAAGACTCCGTGCTCCCAATGCCGGGGGCCTGGGTTCGATCACTGGTCAGGGAACTAGATCCCACATGCATGCCTCAACTAAGAGTTTGCATGACACAACTAAGGAGCCCATGTGCCGCAAGTAAGGAGCCTGCCTGCTGCAACTAAGGGGACTGCTACAACTAAGAAGCCCCCCTGCAGCAATTAAGACCTGGCACGACCAAATAAATAAATAAATAAATAAATAAATAAATATATATTTTTTAAAAAGACACTATCAGTAAAGTGAAATGACAGCAGATAGAATGAAAGAAAATATTTATAAATCATATATTTGATAACGATCTAGTATCTATAATATACAAAGATTTCATGCAACTTAACAGCAAAAAGAAAAGCAACCCAGTTTTAAAATGGGCAAAGGACTTGGAGAGACATTTCTCCTAAGAAAATATACAAATGACCAATAAACACATGAAAAGATACTCAACATCTGTAGTCATTAAGGAAATGTAAGTCAAACCCACAATGAGTTACCACTTCATACCCACTAGGATGGCTTCTTAAAAAAACCAAAAAAAACAAAAGAACAACGGGGGCTTCCCTGGTGGCGCAGTGGTTGAGAATCTGTCTGCCAATGCAGGGGACACGGGTTCAAGCCCTGGTCTGGGAAGATCCCACATGCCGCGGAGCAACTGGGCCCGTGAGCCACAACTGCTGAGCCTGCGCGTCTGGAGCCTGTGCCCTGCAACATGAGAGGCCGCGACAGTGAGAGGCCCGCGCACCGCAATGAAGAGTGGCCCCCACTTGCCGCAACTAGAGAAAGCCCTCGCACAGAAACGAAGACCCAACACAGCCAAAAATAAATAATAAAATAAATAAATAAATTTTAAAAAAACCCGGAAAATAACAAGTGTTATTGAGGATGTGGAGATATTGCAATTCTTGTACATTGCTGGTAGGAATGTTTAATAGTGCAGCTGCTGTGGAAAACAGTTTGGCAGTTCCACAAAAAGTTAAACATATTATTATATGACCTAGCAATTCAACTCCTAGGTATATACCCCCGAAATTGAAAACTATTCAAAAAAATACTGGTATACAAACGTTCACAGCACTATTCACAAAAGCCAAAAGGTGGAAACAACCCAAACGTTCATTACCAGATGACAAGATAAACAATGGAATATTATTCGGCCATAAGAAGGAGTGCTACATGCTACAACATGGATAAGCCTCAAAAAAAAGTATGCTAAGTGAAAGAAGACAGATACAAAAGGCAACATATTGTATGATTCCACTTACCATCAAGTGTCCAGAATAGGTAAATCCATAGAGACAATAGATTAGTGGTTGCCAGGGTCTGGGAACAGGGAGGATCTAATGAATATGCTTAATGGGTATGGGGTCGCCTTTGGGGATGATGAAAATGTTGGAACTAGATAAATGGCGATGGTTGCACAACATTGTGAGTGTACTAATGCCACTGAATTATACCCTTTAAAATTGTTAATCTTATGTGAATTTCACCTCAATAAGCAACGGAGACTGAGGCAGCCCCAGCTGAAGTTGGAGCTACGTTCCTGCAACATCCCTGCTCTGGCAAAGAAGCGCGGAGCTGCTTTTGGCTTGGGTGGCGGTCACAGCCACAACCTCACAGCCCGCCACTGGCGAATCCCGGAGCGCTGGGCCGGCCTGGAGGGCCAGCTCACGCAGGCCCCAGCGGGATGCAGAACTCTGCGCTTGGTTGTGGGTCACGTTCTGCAGGCTCCGCCACCTACTATTGACTGTGACGCTTTGTGCAAAATACCCAAAACCTTACTTACGGGGCTCGGATTCTGGAGCCAGGTAAGTAAGGGAAGTCTCAATCTGAGATCTCCCTGGAGTTTCCATTTATCACTTTTTACCCCTTTTCATCGATCTAAAGTCCCAGCTTTTGACATTTCATTATCTGAAATCCGAATGTGTCTTATTACTCTATGGTATGCACTCTTACCTGCAGCGTTTTTCTTTCTAAGAGGTATGTGAAACAATGGTGAGTCTCGGAAACAATGCTATATCTGCGATTCAATGAAATAGGCCTTAAAATTTCTAGTTATGTGTTGTGTGCTTATTAGTTGATGTCCCTGGCCCTGTCCAGGGACATCTGTTCCCCCCGCCCCCCCCCCCCACACACAACTATACCCCTGGTAAGGTGCCATAATAGGTGCTCAATAAATGTTGACTGAGTGAAAGGAAAGAACCCTATTTGTTTTAAACTTTTTTGCGCCTGGGCTCCGCCCCTTGCGGGCAGTTTGACACAAGAAGCGTCACGTAATCCATTTAAGCTTCGTTTTCCTAGTTCACAAAATGGCTGTAATAACCTCAGCGCCTGGCGGGTGCGAGGCTCGAAAGAGGAAGTGCCCGCTTAGATGTGTTCCCAGAGCCTGAGTACTCGCTCCCGAAAACTCTAACCCGATGGAAAGACAAGAACAGTGTCGGTTTTTGGTTTTTGTTTTTTTAATTTTATAGCAAAATTTAAGGGAAGGAAGGGGGAGGCAGTTCCAATTTTTAAAAAGCGTTATTTGATGAATTGGAACTAAGCAGGGAAGACTTAGATATGGTGGGGGTAGTTCTTGTATTCAAACTTCGACGACTGAAGATCAAAATACGTAGTCGAAGTGTCTCTAAATTTCAATGATTCTTTAGGGCGGGACTGTCTGTAGAAGGCAGAAAGAAAAACGACATTAGAAACCAGAAGTCAAAGACGTGCGACCCTCCCTCCTCTCTCGCAGCCCCCCACGGGCTGTGCAGACACCTCTTCTTAACATCCACCATCCTCAGCACAGGGTCTGTCTAGGGAGTCTGGACCCTCCCAGCCGCCGCCGCACTCCCGAGCCTCCCCGATCTCGCAGCGCGTCCGCTTGACCCGCTGGGCTTCTCCGGGCTCGCCAGGCCGCTCCCGCGCTCGGGACCCGCTCGACGAGGGCAGGGAGAGAGCAGCCGCGCAACCTGCGGGGTTGCGAGAACCAAGCAGGTCTATAACGAGTGCCAAGTTGTTTGCCACACAGAATGCCAGGCGACTGGAGGTGAAAGGGTCGCCTTGCCCTTCGAACGTCCCCAGGTAACAGCGATTCGGCGAACTCGCATAACCAGAGAGCACCTCAGGCTCAGGGGCGCTCCGCAGTGTGAGAACCTTCGATTCCAGTCCTATCTTCTTTCCCAGACCCTGTCTCCCAAACCTGCTAATGGTTTCCTAACGTTTCTAGAACAAAATCCATGTTTTGATCTAACATCCTTTTTTTTGGACTTACAGGGCCACTACGTTATCTGGCCTCTGCCCTCCTCTTTGCTCTCGTTGCGTACTCGCTCCAGCTGGCCTTTGGGTCCTCTTAAACTGCCAAGTTCTTTTTCACGTAAGTTTTTGCACTCGAGTTGCTCTGCCTCCCGTGGCTAATCTCTTCTCATGACTCAGGTTCTCTGACCACTCTTAAGACAGTCTCCCCGCCTATTCACACTTCATTCTTATCCACCACATCGGTTTTACAAACTCACTCTTCGAAATACACTGTTATATTGCTTAAAAATCTACTTCCCAGAATGTAAGCTCTATGAGGGCAGGATTCCTGTTTTGTCCTATTCACTTTTGTGTCTTATCTAGAACGGGGCTGATCACGCAAGTAGGAACTTAAAAAAAAAAATAGGAAGGAAGGAAGGAAGGAAGGGAGGGAGGGAGGGAGGGAGGGAGGGAAGGAGGGAGGGATCGTGTGTACCTGGGTTAAATATCTTAGGTTTGATTTTTCATTTGCCTGTGGACCAACTCGATCATCTAAATCCTCCTCCTCTTCAGCTCCTCCCAGTTCTTGCTCCGCCCAACAGCCCTGTGATTGGCCCCTAGTCCTACGCCGCATTCCATACGGAAGCTTCAGTTGGAGGAGAGAGAGGGTGGCAGGCTAAAGGAGGTATGGGTGCCTCTCACACCCAAGGCCTAGCACTCAAGACATCTCCCAAACGTCCAGAGCAAGCCTTTCCACTCCGTCCTCCTAGGCTCCCCTAAGGCACAGGGAGCCTAGTGCCCCAGTTCTGAGCCAAAATACGATAGATTTCAGTCTCTTCGAAGTCATGGTTTACCTTAAATTTTCGCGTAATCTCGTATATTGCTATAGATAGATAGGTAGGTAGGTAGGTAGGTAGATAGATAGGTAGATAAAATGATTCCCCCTTCAGAAAAAAGTCAGAGTAAAGTTGGTGCTTTAAGCAGGTAGGAGTGAGGTGGGGGAAATGGGCCAAGGGAAAAGAAGTCTTCGTGGTCGTAGGAAGAGGCAAGGAGGTCCGCATATCCATCATAACAGAATGCTTAAGAGAGGGAAAAGCTTAAGAGAGTGTCTCTGTTTCTCAGAGAGTGCAGCGAATCCCAGTGTGCAGACTGCGAGAGTTGGCGAGGTCTCCATCCCAGTCGCCCTCAGAACCCACTGGGGGAGCTCTGAAAAACTCCACCGCATAGAGCGGAAGGTCAGATTTAGTAGAGTTTTGCAATAAAGCCGGGAATGATAGATCTCTGCCAGATGATGCCACGCGCAGTTGGCTTTGGAAATTCCAGGGTTCGTTCAGCGGCCTTGTTAAACTAATGGGGAAACTGGGGGCCGTTGAAAGGTTGAAAGGATGCAGCTAGCCAGCTAATTTGCAGGAAGAGGGGCCACTAGACCTCTAGCCTCCGGAGTGCTCAATTTTCCACCGTCTGGTTCTCAAGTGTTTAGGGGATGGGAGGCACGGTTTATGGGATGGGCTTTAACGTGCGACAGTCCATCTTGGGCTATTTCCCGTCTGCAGTCCTAACGAGGCAGCGCGGTCGGGAGACGAGTTGTCCCACGGGTTGGCAGGGTGAGCTGAGGTAGGACCAAATACCCTAGTCTCCTGGGCCCAACTTTCTCTTCCGAAAAGTGAGTGCGCTGGGCTGCGGAAGCTGAGTTCAAACTCGTGGATCAGCCACCTCACCTGCGGGACCTTCCGCGGAGTCTGCGCGGGCGTGGCTCCCGCCTTCGGTGCCCCCTGCAGCCGCGCGCAGGTAGCGGGCGACGTCGCGGTGGCCCCGCTCCTCAGCCAGGTCCACGGGCAGGCGGCCCCAGGCGTCGCGCACGTCCAGCCGCGCCCCGGCTCGGTGCAGCGCCGCCAGCGTGTCCAGGAAGCCCTCCCGGGCCGCGTCGTGCACGGGTCGGGTGAGGGTGGCGGGGTCCGCGCAGTTGGGGTCCGCACCGTGGAGCAGCAGCAGCTCGGCCACGCGGGCGCTGCCCATCATCATGACCTGCCGGAGAGAGCAGAGCGGTCAGGACCGGGGTGGGGGCACGGGCAGGAATAAAGAAACTACTTGCGGAGCCCCCAGAACTTGCAGACGCCCTTACAAGCCATAGGTGTCTAGGTACTACTTTCTTTCAGTTACCAACTCGCTTAGCCAGTTCTCCTACCTATTCCATTTTCCTGTACACATTCTGTTATATTCTCCAACGTTTTGCAGGGTTCCAGCCACGCACAGAAAACTGCCAGAGTCACAGACAACAGCAAAAGGGTGAAGAACAAACTGGCTTTCACTACAGCCTAACCTCCTGTATTTTCTTCCTCATTTTGATATGAAATTATGTAAGGCTCGGAGATTTTGTATGGTTCACTGCTGTATATCCAAGCCCAGAACGTGGTAATTGTTTAAAAGCAAAAATGAAAAAGAAAAAAAAAACCGACAAAAACTTAATTCTTGCAAAACTTTAAGCTACCCTTGGTTTCCCTGAACGTTAAACTTCAATTTAAGAATAAAATGAGAAAGTTTGTCTAACCAGTCCTAAAGTTCCTTCTTCTGGTAAACTAAGTAATGCCCCCCGAAGATGTCCACTTCCTAACACTCAAAAGCTGTGAATATATTACCTTATATGGCAAAGGGGACTTTGCAGATGTGGTTAAATTAAGGATTTTGAGGGAGATTAACTTGTATTGTCAGGGTGGGCTCAACTTAATTACAAGTTTCCTTATAAAAAAGGACACAGTCAGAGAGAAGATATAAGAATGGAAGCAGAGGTCAGAGAGAAGAAGCAGGGGCCAAGAGCCAAGGAAAGTTGACTGTCACTAGACGTTGGAAAAGACAAGGAAATGGATTCTTCCTTAGAACTCCCAACAGGAGTGCAGCCCTGTGGATCCATTTTAGACTTCTGACTTCCAGAACCATAAAATAATAAATTTATGTTGATACTAAATTTGTGGTAATTTGTTATAGCAGACATAGGAAACTCAGACACTTTCCAAGATTACACTCTGAGAGTTCACTAAGTAGGGGGTGCTCATTTCATTTGGCTCCTAAATAATCTTTGATACAAAGCCATTACCAAAGAGGAATTTTGAAATGGTGTTCACAATCACAGCAACCTTACAATCTGAGTGTTACATGGTGGGTGGTGGTGGTAGACTATTCTTTTTTTAGGGTAACCATTATTTGGTTATATTAGCAAGACCATAGTGACTATAAAGAGGAATTACTTATTTTTAGTTACATTCTGTATTAAACATAAATGAATCTGTCCAAACCAAGGAATCATAACAAGTTACAGCACGTTTGTTGATTCCTGTCCTGGAGAAAGTGAAACTGATTTAATTTTCAAAAAGACAGAGAGAAAATATAAGTGAACCAACTTACAGCTACAAAAAGAAAGAAAAACTAATGCAGTGCATTAGAAGAAAGAATTGTTTTAAAAGAAAAACTGGTGAAACTGTCACAATATTATTAACTACTTATTTACACTATTAGATTTCTAATAGATTATGGGTTAATTTCCAAAACAAAGGGGCCACACCCAAGGATGATGTCATAATGTTTTGGAAGCTCTACTGCAAGTGCCAGAGCTAGTACATGTATGTACACTTCCATGCCTGTATATAATGCAGGTGAAAATATATTAGTTGGGTTGGATAAATAAAGTCCTTCATTTTAGTCATAAAACTGGTTTTGAATGTTTTATTATATGCCACAGTATTAAAGGTTGAAAAGTAACATAACATTTAAATATTTAAATAATAGCAATCCAAAGCAAAAAGAAACTTAATCAAACAAACTAATATTTATAGGGTGCCTAAGTCAACCTGATGACCTAAATTTAATTTAGTAATTAAAATTTTTCTATAAACTAAGTATTTTTCTATTAAGCACAAATTTGGTTAGGGTTCAAAACTAAAATCATACCCCCTTTTGTCTATGCTTTTATCTTATTTAAAAATGATTTAAAATTAATTATCCAACTTTCTTTTTGTATTTAAACAATAAGGTCTCATCTAACACCTTCTAGAACTCGAAGGCTGAACGCCCAGTCTGCAAGGTGCTGGCAAAATTTTAGAGATATCTAATTATGACTCAGGCATGCATTTTTTAAAAAGGACTCAATGCTTCTCTTCTACAACCATTCAACCTTTCTCTCCCCAAATCTCTCCACATTTCAAATCCCAAATAATCTCAAATTTGAAGGCATTTTAGTTTTATTTCTATATCTGTATCTAAAAGTGTGTAAAATTTATCCTATGTAGCATAGTTTCAGGAAAGGAAGATTCACTTGTGAAACCTGTTAAGTTCCAAGTGCAGTTACTTTTCCTTTGTCTTGTTAGACTGGAGTTTTTGCAATGCGCATTTGCTTCATATAACTTTTGTTTTTCAGAATCAGAAATCATTGTCGAAACTGGGCGTAAAACAAGGGTAGTGACTGCCAGGAAGATTGTGTCTTTAGCCTCAGATTTAGGAAGTTAGTGAAGGCGAAAAACAACAGAAAAACGAACTCAACACACCCTCACACACACAAAACTGGAGTGGGGAGGGGAGAAATGACATTTTTAAACTATGAGGAATTGAAAACTCTCAAATAAATTAACCTACATCAAGTAAGTTTAAAATACCCAAAATGATAGGAGATACTCCCCAAGTGGTTTACTAAATTGACAGCATTATTTCAGTCAAGGTTACATTAACGTTTTTCTTCAGATATGTCTGTTTCCTAACAAGCATATATTTTCCTTACTCGGTTAAAAAAAATAAACACGATGTGTAGTTACTTCTGAAAAATTTCAATCGACCTTTATTCCAACATACACAGCAGGAGATTTCCACTGAAATCCCTCCCCCCACTCCCAACAAAGAGGATGATCAGCTCCATTCCCCATTCAGTGAGTTCGGGGTTAAGTGGTCCAGCAAATCTTCCATTTCTTTAAACTCTTACCCCAAACGTTCGTCAATTTCGCATCTGATGAAGAACATACTTCGGTTTATATGAACACAAATAGGCTCTCCCCTCTAGATCTTCATACCAGTCTACAGATCTGAACCCCATGTGCCTTTCAGTCCTCCGGTGGCTTCCTGAGCCCCCTGGGCGTCGCTGAAAGGAGGTCTCCGACTCCGACCTCGGTCTGAAAACTCCCCAGGAAGTCTCCCCTTTACCAAGAATCGCTTACCTGGTTCCGATCCACTGGCCAACCTCGTCCTTCTAAGTCGTCCGCCATCCCCCCCCCCCCCCCCCGCCACCTTCCCGCGGCAGGCCTGCCGACCTACCTGAATCGGGCTCCGACCGTAACGGTTCGGCGCGTGGGCCGGCGCCCCCGCCTCGAGCAGCGCCCGCACCTCGTCAGCCCGGCCCCGGGCGGCGGCGGTGGCCAGCCAGTCAGCCGAGGTCTCCATGCTGCTCCCCAACGCTCACCCCTCGCTCCCTCGCTCCCCCCTCCCTGGAGTGCAGGCGGCCCGCCCCGGCCGCCCGGGAGCAGCCCGCCCCTCCTCTTTCCTCCTCCGGGGCCCGCGGAAGCGGCCCCCAGACTCGGCTCCTCGACTCCTCCCGCGGACTCTTTCCACTCCAGAGAGCGCCCTCCGCGCGTTCTTCCAGGAGGCGCCTTTTGCTCCCAACGCGCTGCAAATGAGACACCTCTGAAGGGGCCCCACTTCATGCCTCCGCAGTCACGAGTCCTCAGCCCGCCCGCCCGGGGGCACCGGCCGGAAGCGGCCCGCCCCTGGAGCGCGGCGGAGCCCCGGCTGGAGGGCGCCCAGGGCCCTCCCACCTGCCCCCTCCCCGCGTCCCCCGCGCCCTCCTCCCAGCGCTGCGCCCCCACCCCCAGCAGAGGCGCACGCGCAGCTCTGAGCGAGTTCGTTCCACCAAAGCGAAATTCCTCGCGTGTACACCCCGCCTGGCATTAGAGAGTTGCACGGGATTCCTAACCGCCAAGTTCGAACCAGTGTGTTTGGTGTCCTAGGCAAAGTATTGCTTCCTCTTTTAATCAGAAGAAACAGCCAGCCTGTCCTCGCGGTAAGAGCCGAGGATCGGTATCACCCATCCCACCATGAGGCTTCCCTTCTTTCAGACGACACACTCCCCCTCCAACACTCTGCACTTGGATTTCGCGCGCTGGCTCTGCTGTGCCAGAAATCCTAGCTCAAACGTTCATTTTGGAGAGTGCTCACCCGCCAGCCTGTGCCTCCCTCCCTCCACACACATGAAAACGGATGTCGGGAGAGAGCGTTTCCGAGGCTTACACAATGCCTGGTACTTAGTGCCTAGTATACGGGCTGGCTCCGAGAAGATGAGGTCTGTTTAACAGGGATGGTGGAGATTTCTGCGTATAAGCAGATAGGAAAGTGGCAAGGGAGTCACTGGGCTGATAGGCTCCGTTCTTAATAAATAATTCCTCCTAGATCAGAAAAAGTGCTCAGCGCTTTAGGGGCAGAGTTGCATTCAGAGTTGATTCAGAGACCAGGCTCACACACTGTCCTGGCGCCGCTTCTGTCTCGCCCCCTACACCTCTCCTTCCTACTGGAAAAACCTTAAAATTTTCTTAGTTATAAAATGGGGGGTCTTGAGTCGTCCCTACTTCATAGGACTGTTCTGAGTTTTAAATGAATTGATATACACATAAGTATTTAGAACAGTGTCACACATCCTAAGGTAATGCCTGTTAGCTCTTAAATTATCCATTTTGAGGATTCTTTTGCAATCCTGTTATGAGACACAAAGAAGAAAATGCTTTGGGTAGAATTATCAATATTATATAAAAGGGAAGGCAAGAAGACCTTAATCACCGAAACAATGATAGACATCCTCCAAAAACCGACATGTTTAATGAAAAGTTAAACAAAATGAAGAGGATAATAAGCAAAAGAAAATCCAACAAGGTTCTAATTTATCCTGTGGTTATTACATATATATATATACATATATATGTGTATATATATATATATATATATATATACACACACACACACACACCACACACACATATATACTTTTTTAAAAGACTGGGTTGCTCAGGCTTTGCAGATGCCTTAATCACATGCTTCATCTGTCTACTATATAACCCAGCTCTATTTTAAAAGTTATGTTTCAATACCTGCTTGACTCCTCTTTTTTTTTTTTAACATCTTTATTGGAGTATAATTGCTTTACAATGGTGTGTTAGTTTCTGCTTTATAACAAAGTGAATCAGCTATACATATACATATATCCCCATATCTCCTCCCTCTTGCTTCTCCCTCCCACCCTCCCTATCCCACCCCTCTAGGTGGTCAAAAAGCCCCGAGCTGATCTCCCTGTGCTATGTGGCTGCTTCCCACTAGCTATCTATTTTACATTTGGTAGTATATATAAGTCCATGCCATTCTCTCACTTCATCCCAGCTTCCCCTTCCCCCTCCCCGTGTCCTCAAGTCCAACCTCTACGTCTGTGTCTTTATTCCTGTCCTGCCCCTAGGTTCTTCAGAACCTTTTTCTTTTTTTTAGATTCCATATATATGCATTAGCATATGGTATTTGTTTTTCTCTTTCTGACTTACTTCACTCCGTATGACAGACTTGACTCCTCTTGAAGACCCAGAATACCTGACTGTACTTTCAGTTGCTGTTAGATTAGGCAACACATGAAGTTTTAAGTGATGCCAATTAAAACACGTATGGGATATCAAATCCATTATAAAAATCCATCACTGTGCCATTTATATTTTCCCCCAGGCACCTCTCAATTATTAGGGCAACAATGGTGTGGAAAATTCAAACTGTGGTAGAGAACATAAAATTCTTTTAATGTAGCTTAAGGTATTGTATCATGGGGGAGGGGAAAATAGCCGTTGTGGTGATGGGATGGAGGGAACAGATTTCCCTTGTAATATGTCCGGCTTTTTAGACTAATATCAAAATTAGTTCTCATCACTAAAAAGATGGTTCCTAATCTTAGGGCAGGGAGAGTAGGCCCTTTGGAGAACCTGTTGAAAGCTATATATCCTCTCCTCAAAAAATAAAGTATGCAATTTTATTTAAAAATTGTGTTCACTGGCACATATAACTTTTAGGGAATTCAGAAATTCCTCTAAAACTCAACTATCGATTCCTACATCAGGAACTCTTTAAACTCTCATGCAGTATATTGGACGGTTACTGGAGGAAATGGGTGATGGAATCATATAAAAACATCCCTTGGGGCTTCCTTGGTGGCGCAGTGGTTGAGAATCTGCCTGCCAATGCAGGGCACACGGGTTCGAGCCCTGGTCTGGGAAGATCCCACATGCCGCGGAGCAACTGGGCCCGTGAGCCACAATTACTGAGCCTGTGCGTCTGGAGCCTGTGCTCTGCAACAAGAGAGGCCGCGATGGTGAGAGGCCCGCGCACCGCGATGAAGAGTGGCCCCCGCTTGCCACAACTAGAGAAAGCCCTCGCACAGAAACGAAGACCCAACACAGCCATAAATTTTAAAAAAACAACAAACAAAAAAACCCAAAAAACATCCCTTGGATGCGTTATATACAGACATGGAGGTTGACTTTCTTCAAGAGCAGGTTTCAGACAGGTATGCATTAGCTCCAGCACTTACAGTAGAGTTCCCCAAAGATTATGGTATCCTTGAGTATGGCCCCTTTGTTCTGGAAGTTGATCCCATACTCCACTGGAAATCTTGTGTAAATAAGTAGTTAATAATAGTATGAAAGCTTTCCTAGTTTTTCTTTCAAAGAACTACCAAACTCCCAATTTACTCATGTATATCAGCTCAGACCTGAGGGGAAAACCCTCAGAAGAAATAAAATATAAAGCCCAGGATCCTGGTGCTGGTTATGCCAGTCTCAGATTCCCCATGTGTAAAATGGAGTCATAATATATTTCATGGATTGATAAAATAAGATGATGTATGTCAAAAAGCTTCAAAAATTCTAAAGTTTGTTGGTTATTTCCATTACCCTCCTCAAACTTTCTTTCTTCTCTTCTTCCCTGAGGATGTCATGGCCTTATTTAGGTTTGTGCTGTGTTCGCAGTTTTGAAAATCTATACTATGAAATAAAAATCTGTCTCAATTCTGATCAGTTTTTTAAGATTATTCATTTAAAAAAATGAATGTTCATTCAACAAGCTCACAGGTTAAGGGTAGAGTATTAAGTGCAGGGGGTGGGTAGAAGATGTTAAACATATGGGCTTGAGTTGGAATGCCTGGGTTCAGATTAGACTTTTCACTTAATTGCTCTACAACAAAGTAACTTAATGTACCTGGACCTCAGTTTTTTCATCTGTATAACTGGGATAATAGTACTCGCCTCAAACAGTTGTTGTAGGGATTAAATGAGGCATTATATGTAATGTGTGTAGAAGAGCAAAGGGAAGCAGAGGGTGACACAAGAAAATGCAAATGGAACCAAACTCATTCTGGTGGCTTAGGCAAAGTCTTCATGGATGCTGAAAGCTCACCTTAGTCTTGAAAAGTGTAGGAGTATAAAGATGGAAAAGAAGAAGAAAGATGTTCCAGGCAGAAGTGAGAG
Source organism: Eschrichtius robustus (assembly GCF_028021215.1). NCBI lineage: Eukaryota > Metazoa > Chordata > Mammalia > Artiodactyla > Eschrichtiidae > Eschrichtius > Eschrichtius robustus. Next base: position 71,035,190 of record NC_090833.1, read on the forward strand.
CAAAGAAGTTTGGGAAAACTGAAAGTAATTTACTGGGATGCATGGTGAGAAACTGGAAAAATAAACTTCTGGAAGAAAAGCCTGCAAAGGCATCTGCTAAGTGCTGCTCAGATTGTCAGGAGGAAAACCAGGAGTGAATGGGATGCCGAGGAAGTGGGGACGCTCTGTGCAGGCTACTCTTTCACAGGTTAGCTGTGACAGCTCAAGGCAGTGAGTGGTGAGGGGAGGCAGAGGGAAGGTGCAAGAGGCCTGAGCACACACGTACCCTAAAGGAAAAGTGCCAGGTGACAGGAAGAACAGTTAGGAGAGAAAAAAAAGAGAAACTGAGGACATAGGCAAGATAGGGTATTTCTGAGGACCTGAGGCACCTAAAAAGTAAGGAAGCAAAGGAATATAAGGCACAGGGAGTCATTACAAATTTGGATGCAGGAGATTCAGCTAGATTTGAGAAGGGAGAAAAGGTCAGGGCAGGGAGGAAGTTGAAACACTTCCTTCCATGAACAAAGAGGCTGGCTTGTTTTCAGTGATGATAAGATGGTGGGTTAGGAAGTGAGAGTGGTGAAGGTTTAGGATATCTGTTATGAGGAAAGAGGGATGGGCTAAGTCGGACTTAGAAGGCTTTTCATCAGCCTGGAGAACCCAGCTGAGGGTAGGTGACACTAGAGGAGCACCTGACTCTTTAAATTAAAGGAAGCCTTGCAATGATGGTGCTCCTGTGACCCTACAAATCCAAGAATAGTAATTCTAGATGTGAACATTAATTCAACACATCACCAGAAAGAGAAAGAAAGATATTTGAGAAGGTAGTATTCTGAAATTAGGTTCTGGTTCTTACAAGGCACTGCAGGATTGGCAAGGTATGATATGCATGATATGCAAATACATCATATGTAAACTAACATCATTTTATCAGGAAAATAAAGGGTATTGGATAAACAGCTCTGAATTGGGACCAAGTGACAGTCCTGATTTGACTATCTAACAACATGCTTTTTGATTGTGAAATCCTTTGAGGCTATTCTTAGCTTCAATGTCCATATCCTTAAAATGGACTCTATCTTGCTCTACCTTTATATCTCATGAGGTTATTGTATCAAGTGAGGCAATACACACAAAAGCATACATCTGTTTACCATATTTAATATTAGTATTGTTATAAAAGAATTGTTCAAAATATAGTTTGAGGTTAAAAATAAAATATATATAGAATACCTCTGGACAGATATAGAAAAGTCTGTTAACTGTGGGGAGAAGAAATGGGGAACTGGGATGGGCATGTGATTTTCTTGTCACACTCTACAACTTGTATTGTTTGGATTTTGTACTATATGCATATATTAGCCATATAATTAATTAAGTAAACGTAATACATTTTATTAGACAAATAAGCATTGAGCATTGCTTTTCTGAAAACCATCATTCATAACTTTATTTGAGAAAGAGTAACTGAGTTCATACTATATGTCAGGCACTTGGCTTTCAGTTGTGTATACAAAAAAAGAAGGGTCCTTAGCCAAGGGTAGGGTAAATTGGTAACAACCATCGACATGTTTGATTCTCTGGAGGAGGAAGTTGGTCTGGAATTGGAATGCATGCTTTAGAGGAGCCTACATTAACAGTATAGGAGAAGGAGGATGCACTCTGACAACTGACACTTCAGACCTGTGTTACTAGGAAAAAGATGTTGTATTTCAGGGTCTGGAGAGGATCCGATAATTAACAAGACCTCCTTATGAAATAGCTTATCAGAGCAGGTATGCTCTGTTAATGGAGCTTCTGGACATAGCTGGGTTAAGCCTGAATAGATGGGCTCTAGGGTGGAATGCTGGGTGCGGTAGAGGATTATTTGAAGACTAAAGCAACGGAAGAATAATTTCATGTACCCCTTTTAATATAGAAAGAGTTACCAAAGTAAAGACCACAGGCCTAGCTCCACCACCGGCTTTATTACCTTGAGAAAGTAATACTTTACTCTGGCTTTGAAATCTGCATCTACAAAGTGGGCATAATAGCAACTGTGCCTCAAGAGATTGTTGTTCAGCTAAGAAAAGTGCCCCTCAAAGTGCCCCTGGGTAAGAATTCTGAGGGCTCAGTGTCCAATCTGGGTATTTTAAATGGGAAAGAAGGACTTTCTTGGGTGAAAAATGGCAACGAATGCAAGGTTTTCCTTTAATTATTTATTTTTCCGCAAGGATAAAAGGTAACTTTAACAAAAAGGGAGACCTCTGAGAAAAAGAGCAGACCTCTGTCACAGGTTAGTTAAGACAAGGGAATGTGCCCCCAAGGATTAGATCTTTGGAAAATTCAAGGTGGAGGATATTTTCTTTTCCTTTTTACTATTCTCTAACTAAATTCAATACAGCACAATTATTGAGTATCTGCTATGAATAAGGCACTCTTTTAGGGACTCTATGATAGCTCTTTTCACTTTCACTCAGAATTATTGTAAAATTTATCTTCCTGCTCAAACAGGACTTGGGCAAAGAGCACAAAACTCAAAATCCCTTTAACTTATTATAAACCTGATACATAATTATAGGTAAGTCCTAATTTTTCAGTCTTATTTTCCAAAGTATTAACTGGGTATAGAATCTGTAGTATCTATCATCATCTTCCCAAGATCATTTTGAGGATAACTTGTTATATAGCAGATGTCTTTTCTAAATTGTGTGCAAAACAAATGTAATTTTAAATCTATGTAAGGAGTTTACTATTAAAAATGTCTCTAGAGTGGAGGCTTGTGAAATGAGGAAGCTTTGAAGCTCATGAAAACAATCACTCCCTAACTCAATTGTTTTGTAAATGTCTGTTTTTGTTTGTTGAGAAGTTTCTTTTGTTGAATTACTTATGCCTATCTGTGGCTACTTGGCCAGTTGAAAAAAACTAAAAGACTAGCACTGTGTGTGTGTGTGTGTGTGTGTGTGTGTCTCTCTTGCTTTATATATATATGGTATGTATATATATATCAATAGATACAGTATGTATTTGTGTGCATACGTGCATAATTTGTTTACATGCACAGATATGGAGAATTAGAATTAGCCTCATCCTGAGGGACAAAATAAGTAAAGCATATAATTAGAGGAGAGAGAGACAGACAGAAACAGAAACAACAGAAAATTCATTTAAAGTTGCCAGCAAAATCATAATGGCTACCATTTATTGAACCCCAATTATGTGATAAGCATTAAGCAGCTTTACATATGTCATTTGTAATCCCACGACTGTCCTGTGGAATAGAGAGTAGTATCCTTTCTTCATTAATTAGAAAAAAAGAAGCCCAGAGTGCTTAAGTCACAAGGTGCAAGGAGATGGAGTTCAAGCCCACGGTTCCCAGTTCTGTCTGAGAGGTGCACACTCTCCCCACTATGTTTCCCTGCTGATTGATTTGTACAGGACATGGTGGACAACTCAGCAATGCTTCCTTTTCTATGAGAACTGTGCCATCAGGCAGGTTGTAAATTCAGGACCAAGGTGACAGGATTTCCACCTTTGGGAATTACTGTGCTTCTGTGTGATTATTCTTGGATAATAATACACATAGTGATAGAAATTTGGATCTCGAAGTCCCTCAGAGTGACTTAATCCAGTCCCCTCATTTTTGAATGACTTTTTCCTGATTATAGTTCACATATGTAAAAAATGTAAGAAATGAGCTTCATAAAGAAAATGAAAAATTATACTACACAGAAACAGTAACAACATTTTGAAGTATTTCCTTCCTGTCTTCTATCCTTGCTCAGTTCTTGTGGATATAATACAATTTTGAAATGAGTTTTTCCTTTCACTCATCATTAGAGCATTTTCCCAAATTCTCCAAAATTGCTTTATAAACACTACTTTTAAAAGCTACAACATACTCCACGGGGGGACAAAAGCTCCAGTTTACCTACTGATGCTCCTGTTGTCAGATATTTAAGGTGCTTCTAACTGCTACAACAAATAGTACTGCAGGTTTTCAAAGAGTCTAAGTCTTGTGACACATATTGAAAAATTGCTTTTCAAAAAGCTACCCTTATGATTTATAGACAAGGAAATGGAGGGGTAGTGCATTGCCATGGTTACCCAGCAAATAAGTGTTTCCTGCAGGTCTTAAACCCAGTCCTCTCTTCACGTTCTTTCTATGGCCACAGCTACTTACACTGACTGCGACAAATGTGGTTGGTGAGGATGTCAACCACAGCCTTAAATAATAATCTTGGAGAAGACACAAATGCAGCATAGGTAATGGGACAATCTCAGTCTTCATACTCAGGTAGCCCTCATCCCTCATTTACCAGTTCTGCAGACTTGAATAAACTTTCTGAGCCTCCATATCCTCACCTCTCAAAGTGGGGAATAAAACATATTTCATAGGGTTATTATAAGGAATAAAGAATGTCAGATATAGAAAAATCTAGGCACACAGTGGGCTCTCAATAAATGGAACTTACTTTTTTTTTTTTTTTAAGGATATGACATTTACTATCTTCTTATTCATTTAGGCCATCAAAGTCAATTTCCTCTTGGGTATTTTTTTCTCATTACTATACATTCTGGCAGGTATCTGTGGTTTGAACAAGAAAACTCCCTTCCAGAAGGTGTGATTAACTCTGTCTTCTTTGAGTTCTAACCCCATGAAAACAGAGCTTCTTTGTAATAAAGTTGGCTGTGTTATAATAAAAGTACTTCCACAAAAACTTTCATTAAATCATGGGAAGTGACAATGGAGTGTGTCACTGTGTTCAATGTTTCCTCTGCATTCATTGCTACCCACAACCATTCCTTGGAGTGCAGTTCAAGTAGAAAGTACAATGGGGAAACTATAGGCAAAATTGAGAAATTATGAAGTTTACCTTCTCTAAACCTCTATTCCCAACCTCCCTCGTTTTCCTCCTTGATTGCACAGATTTTCTCCTTTCAAACACGTGTTGCTCTCTTAATTGCTAACCTTGAACACATACAGTATTCCATTTCTGCCTATCCTGCTGATGCTTGTATGTGCTATTATTGCCTTGAGAAAGTGAAACTCACAGAGCAGTAATATTGTGTTCAGTTTTCACTCTTGGTGGAAGTTGAGTGTTCATGGTTGATTGATTGGGTTTAACAATGATTTAGGATACTCTAATTTTGGGGAAACATCTATATTGAAGCTTTCCTCTTCAAAGGGAGACCTAGTTACCACCCTCCCCACAACTATCCCTTAAGAGTAGCCTGCCTTCTTTGGGCTCTAGAGTCTGTTATCTTCATGTTTTTTTTTTTTTTTTTTTTGCCTTTCCTGGACTTCTGAAAATTCTAAAGCCAAACTATCCTCTGATATTGTAAAAGATCATAAGAAAATTTTCTGTGTTGGTTCACTCTTCCTGGAGTCACATTCTTCACCCAATATGGGATTAAACTCCTCTGGAAGGAATCAACTTCATGATGATATACATCAATCCTGAATAAATCAGAAAATGCTTCCTATTCATGTTTTAGCATCTTTCACTTACAGATTTAACATTCCCACTCATGTTTTCCTTTGAGTCTCTGGGTTGAGGGTATAGTTTTATATTTCTCTTTCTTCTGGTTAAGATGATAACTCCCAGACTTCATTTTTTAAAGGCAATGATAACAGAGCATACTTTATGTTTCTCTGCACTAATTTTATATACCTAAGTCAATTTTGCCTAAGGAAGTATATTTAACATATTTTGTCTCTTTGATATCCTACTAAATGTGAATAAGAATAGTTGCAGGCCACCTTCCAAAGCAGACATTTTGGAGGTTTTGAGGATGACTTTAATGCTTCTTCCCCTCTTTCCTTCCACGACACACACACACACCCACACACACATACACACACACACGCACGCATGCACACTCTTCACACTAAAGAATTTTTAGAAAATTCTGTGCCGAAACTATTGATTCAGATATTCAGACTGCAGCAACTGTTCTGAAGGAATCGAGAGCCCATTATCTCAGTGTTCCCTCCAGAAATTATTATTTGGAGTTATTGAATTTTTTCATAAATTGAAGGCAAGTTAATAACTTTTTTCAGTTTTCTAAAACTAATTTAATTTCTTATCTTAGAAAACAGAAGTTCATGACTATCGTTTAATAGCTATTTAGTAATTATGAATACTAGAAAAGTTTAGAATCACACTGTAAAGGCCATCATATAGGGTTTCTGTACAAGTTTACACTGATTTTTTGTACAAATTTACCTGACACCTTGGAATATGCCAGGGATTTGAATAAATATATTTTTATTATGATATTCTTTAAAATGGAGTTGAGGAGTTTCTAGCTACTCTAAATAATTAAATTATAGTTAAGAAGGCATTTACTGTAAAAGTAAACTAATGTGCTTTTAAGGATTAGTTTAATTAGGCAATTTAACAATAATTGACAAATGTATGTGATGAATTGAAAGTTTACAACATATCTTTGCATATACTATTTTATCTAGTTCTTAATGAATGAGTACTATAGGGTACCACCTTAGGTTTACAGATAAGAAAGTGGAAGCATTGAGAGCTTTAAGTACTTAGTCCTAATACCACACAGCCAGTAAGTAAAGGAAATGGAATCTAATCACAGATCATATATTCCAAGAAAGTGACATTTCTACTTCGTGCTTCAAGTGATTCCTATGCTGGTGCATAGGTTTCCTATTTACTGCTCTTAAATCGAAGTGTAAGTAAGTAATTTATACTTAATTTATAAGGGAGTTTTCAATTACTTTTATTACTTTTATGAATTTCTGAAAGAAGTTAATTTTCTTGTTTTATTATGAGATTCAATGGCTTTTAGGACTTCCGTTATTAAACTGCCTTATTTTTCAGAACTTTTCATTCACCTAATCAATATTTGCTAGAACATATGTGGCTGATGCTGAGTAAAACAGAGATCCAAGGGAGTTAAGCAATTTACAAAACAACAACTAACTATAAGAGATGGAACTGAAACCATATATATATACACACACATATAGGTATATATATGTGTATGTATATATATATATATATATATACACACACACACGTGTGTGTGTATGTGTATATATATATACACATATGTGTGTGTGTGTGTATATATATATATATATATAAAACATGTATTCACTCAAGAGGCAGTTATAAAGGGCTAAGTTAGGGCATTTGGGGCAAGAAGCACACCTAGTTCAATTTGGCACGAGTTACTAGTCAATGACTTTTGACAGACCATGCAACCTATCAGAGCCTCAGTCTCCAGTCTATGAAATGAGAGAATAAAACCCCTAAAACATAAGGATAATGTGACAATTAAATAAGATAATGTAAGTTGATGTGCTCTATTACTGTTAAGCTCCTCATAATTATTTTGAGGGAAAAGAGAAAGCAAACTTGACCATATGCTTTTAGAAGAAAGTTTCAATAAACTTCTTTTAAAAATTGTGTTACATAAAATATATTCAGTTTCAATTATTCAGCATGCAAATTGAATGGAGTAAAATTCAAGTGTCCCATGTTGTATGTACATTTAACAATTATTTCAGAATTAAAATATACTGCTAGTTCTACAGGTTGGGAAAGATTTGCAACTGGGGGGATTCATTGTTTTTGGATAGTTGCTGTTTCTTTAAATTGGGTGAAAGAGTTGTACAATTGCTGAGTCAGATGGTCTGGCAGCCTGAGAGATTCAGAGCAAGAAAATGGTGGCACTCAAAAAAAGAAAGTAAAACGTAAGCTTTTCCCCCTAATACATCAGCAAAGTAATAGGTGTAACATTAGAAAAATGTAGTTTAAAAGCAGAAAAATTATAAGTTGGAAGGCATAATATTTTTGTTTTACTTAAACGGCAAATTATTCTTTAGCTTACATTATTCTATATATTTCCCCCTCATCAATGTGCTTTTATAGACACAAAGACCCCTCATTTTGTCTATAAGTGCCTTATTCTGTTATGGCTACATTCTACTGCAATTTTGCCTTGATCATAAATAAATATAATTTAAATCTGTGGAATACTTTTATGTTTTCTTTTTCTTCTCTTACATAATTTTACGTTGTTATGTTTACTGCCTGGTTTCTGGTTTGGAAGATAAAGTAAAATAAAAGAAATCCCTTATTACTTATTACTCTATCTATCTATCTATCTATCTATCGAGGACCCTCCATCCTATGTAAACAACAGTAAGTGTATGTAGTGTTTCAAAAAGGTGATGTCTTTTGTGGAAATTTTCTGGCTGGTGCTACAAGCTTTAATGCACAAGTGTATCCTGTTACATTCTTCGCGCCAAAATGTGTTCTGATTGTAGAGATCTGGCATCTAAGAGATAATCTTTTCCAATTCAGATGAAGGATCACATAATAATAATAAAGGGTCTCCTTCATTTGGTAAAATAGCTCCTCCAATGATTTATTCAGATTCTCAGTGTCCTTCCTGACACCCAAAGTGTGATTCTAAAATTTTAAATCTTATCTAAAAGCCTGAACCTCGATTCAAAAATAAGTGAGCAAAAATAAGGTTTAAAAAAGCAATGTTGGCCATATTTGTCCCAAGGAGCCACCTCCTAACAGAATCCCCCTTAAATGCTTTAAAATGCAGATTCTTGGGACCCACAGCAAATCTGCTGCATCAGATATTCTGAGGGTGAGCTCCAGAAATATGTATTTTAAACAGCAGTCCAGGTAAGGATGCTGCTGATAACCTTTGCCTTACTTCTTTGACGTCACATTATTCTCATGCTTAAATTAAGAAAGTGAGGGCATATTTATTAACACCACTCTGATTGCACAATTTTATTAGTTGCAATTTGTTTAAGAGATTACATGTCTTTGTTCATATAGTTCTGAACCTCTACAATCTACAAAACTTTTTTTCCCTGAGAAAAAACTCCTACTGGCTTCGCAACCATTTAAATAAATTCTGAGATTTTCTTTTTGAAGGTAAAGGGGGAAATTGAGAGCTAGTTGAAGAAGAATTAAAAAGTCATTTGTGATAAAAAATAAAAATCAACTTATTCTTTTTCAAAGGACCTCTGAGGCACTGTAATTTTAAATCTTGTAGTTGACATTTTAATTTTTTCTCCTTTATGACTTCTTTCTGATTATGTAGTTCTACCCAACTGCAACAATCATTCCAGGGTTTATGAAATATAAAACTGCACTGACAGGCAGAGATTTTCTTCAATCCTCCTTTCTTTAAAAAACAAATGTTATTGACATTTAGTAAATTCAACAATTGTCAATACACATGGGATTGCTGAACACACAGTGAAATACCATGAGTTAGGATATGGTGACTCTGCGGAGACCCCAGATTGGTGGGCATTTTCTAAGATGGAGCAGTCTTTTAAAGGACCTTCCTTCTCCTACTGAACAAAGCCTTTATTTATTCCTAAGGTTTTCTCCATCGGTTGGCTTACTGACATAGAAGTTGACCTTATTTTAATACTGACTGATGTTTTTTCATTCTAATAAATGATTTTATTTGAATGTCTTGACTAAAGGAGAAAGTTTTCAAACATGAGGAAAGCTTCAGTATAAGAAGAAAACTATTGAGAGACATCATCACTAGAAAAATATGACGGGCCATTCTTTACACCTTGCACCCCAGACAGAGAAACAAAGAAAACAAGGCCTTTCAATACTCTGGTCGCCACCTAGCCTGGGAGGTAATGGAATAGCCGCCTAGGCTTGGAAGTGCACCTCACGATCTCTCGTTCCGTCCCTCGGAGTGAACCTGTCCCATCCCGCTCCCTCCCTTCCAGAAAAAAAGGCCTAGTCAGTTTCACGCTGGGGGAGGTGACCCAGAGATGTCCCCTGTCATACCTTGCACCCCTCTGGAAGCCACGAAGCCCACTCAGACTCCGCCTGTCCCCACCCCTTCCTCACCCAGGGCAGCCCCCATCCTGCTCTGCGTTTAACCCCTGCTCTGCTCTGTTACTCTAATGAAATATTACCTGCGGAAATAGTTGGGGTGAGGGGCGAGGCCCAGAGGAGGCTAAAAATAGAAGGGGTGGGTGCGTTCGCGGAGTTCGGTGATAAGTGGGCCTGTGTCCTACCTCAGCGGCCAATAAAATCTCCGGCATCCGAAGCATCTCTAAGAATTGAGAGGGTGAGGGATGAGTCAAGGAGGGTGGTTGTAGTTGAGAGGTGAAGGAGGCGAGGTCCGAGCAACTTCGAGTCTCACTTCCTACTCTGGGGTCCTGGGGACACCCGCTGCGACCCCAGCCCAGCTCTGGGAAGTGGAGAGCCCCACCCTGAAGTCGTCCAGAGAGGACTTGGGAGAAGGGGATCCCGAGGAGGGGCAAGTGCTGGGACCAGAGAGGCCTAACACCCAGGTGCCTTGGAAACAGGTATAGCCACGCATTTATCATTTATTTTAAAACGAACTACGTTGTGAATAGGCACAGCGTGCCCTACAGTCTGAAGTCAGAACCCTCTCAGGCTTTCTCCAGACCTTAAAGCCACCTTCTTGTATAGGATACGTGTACAACTTATTTTCCTCACCCTTTCTCACTCCTTCCCCAACTAACGCTAAGTAAGCTCTTAGTTCATCTGTACTGTATGAAAATAACGGTTTTTTTCCTTTTTTTTTTTTTAACTGGTGATGGTCATAGCACTTTGGAAGACACAAAAGTGTAACGAAGAAATAAAGATCACCAACCATCCTGAGGAAGCCACTATAGATATTTTGATACATTGCTCTGTGTGTGTGTGTATGTATGTGTATGTGTAGAGAAAGAACAAGAGAAAGAGAGAGAGAGACGGATAGGAAAAGCAAGAATAAGAATTGTTTATTGCTTTAAATCTTGCTTTTTTTTTTAAAAAAAAGGAAATCACCTACCTTTATAATGTAATAATTTTACATTCTATTAAATATTCTTCAAAAACATGATGATTGTCTATTATATTCCAGATCTGAAATATTTCAGACCATAATTCCAGAATATAGGTATAATTGAACATAATTTAACAATGTGATTGCTAGAATTTTAGGCAATTTTCAATTTCCTGCTACTATTTATCTGTTTGTATTGCTCTTTGTCAGAATCTTTCTTTCCTTAAAATAATGCCTACATATAGAAAAACTGAATAAAAGTATATGGATATTTTACAAGTTCTTGATACATAATGTAAAAATGTTCTTACCAGTGAGGTGTTTAGGAAAGTGCGTTAATCTTCAGTCAATAAACAGACGCAATATTAGTCATCAGGTATGTGAAAATCAGAATTTAGAAAACTGTAGTTTTTTTTTAAAGCTATTCAATATTATAATTATATGTTTAGAAAATGGAACTATACCCATTGTTTATATTATTTAAACTGTAGAAATAAAGCACCACAAAAACTTTTTATGAGGTTGGATTTTGTAGCAGAGAGAAGGATTCTCTGGCCTAGGGTGTTTTAGGATGGACTGGGGCAAGTGAGATTGTCATGCTTCTCAAAAAGGACTAAAGGTTTTAAAAGAGCAAAAACACTGGGCCAAATGTTCAGCCTTCCTTTAAGAAGGTATTTTTGAGATGATGTAGATCACTTTACTATCAGGTGTCATTCACATGTTGGGAAAATGGTTTAGCTTAACCCTACCGTGTTAGTTACTTGTGATGAACTAACATGTAATTAGCAGACCTGTAAAATACTGTTGGACATAGACAGCAATAGGCTGTGTTGTTGTTACCTTAGGATGAGAATGGACTTTTTAAAATTCAAGAGTCCCCAAAGAAGTAAGTGAATATTAAGTCTTGATGTCTGAAAGAATTATTGTTCATTTAGAACATAATACAAGCTAGGGATCATGTACACATTGGGAATAATGGTTTATGCTAACCATATAGTGCTTACCTTGAGAGGACACTATGCTGTTAAAGGAGCGGAAAAACCCTAAGAGTTCCCACGTAACAGTAAACAAATAAATATTTAATTTCAGAAAAATATGACTAGTCTGTAAACACACCAAGGTAGAAGTAACGAGTCAATTAGTGTAATTCATCAGGCACGTGTGGATAAGAAACTAGTAATGTGGAATTTTATTATATACAGTTTCCAGTTATATAAAAAAAGTCATAATGAACATGTTTGCAAAACTCTAAAAATATGTTAAAATAATAACACCTTACAGGTCTGCGTTAGTATTAAATAATTCATACAAGTTAGTTTTTAGCACTGTTGCTCTCAAGGAATTGTATGAGTCCCAACATAATTACCACCCATATATATTCTTAAATCAGTATAACCATAGACATATATTAATGTGAAATATATAATTACATGTCACTTATAATTAATACTTCCAGATGTTTGTATATGTGTAAAATTTCATATATGAAGTTGGAGAATTGCACATATTTTCAAAACATATTCTATTCTATCTACGTCATGTGTTCTGTCTTCAGATATTTGCTGAAAATTGGGCTTTTCACATAGTCAATGCATGTAAAAATAACTTTCATTCCTGAAAATTGATTTATACCTAAATAACAAGAAATAAATGGCTATTTTCAATGAATCTATCATTTTTATATTTTTAACACTTATACAATAAATATATTATAAAATGAATATTTCTCTAACTTAAAATAAGCAAAATATTATATTATGTATTCCTAAAATAGAAAACACATAATTATAGTATTTACATATATTAAATTTTTCTACTTTGTTACTCTAGAGTTTTGGATGCAACTTAATAATTTAAATAAAATAACTTTATATAGGGAATAATATTAAAAACTAAGATATTCAAAAACATATCATAGTGGCTAAATGCTTGCTGGTACGGATAAAGCACCGTTTTAAAAAAAATGGATCCTGTTAATGTTTTAAAATGAACTGAAATCAAGACCAGCAACATGCCTTGAAATTCTTTACAAGCTCCTTCTACTAATTCCAAAAAAAACTCTGAACTTCAATAATAATATGAAAAAGAAAATGTGTATTTTCCCTATAAATTGTTTGTAGATTTTTGCCAATAGAAATTGAGGCACCTGATTAAACACTGATAGTGTTAACAGTTTTACATTTACATGTCAAAAAGTCTATTAACGTTACAATAAAAAATAATTCCCCCTCTGCTGACCTTTGCTTTTTCAAAACACATATTCATGGGGAAATAATGCCACGAGGAAGGTCACAAAAATGAAGCCTCATTAAATTGTTTTTGGATTCATTACCCAAGTTCTAACTGGGACTCTATATATTGTAACTATATATATATTTCAACTATCCTGGTCATAGGAAATTACATCGACTATGTAAAGATTTATCTTCTGTGGGGACAAAACTACCTAGAATTCTGTCTTTCAAGAAGTAGGCCTCATTTGGGGCCTGTTAATTGGGGCCTGAGATGACTAAAATATGATCGGTGTGATCCTTAGACTCCCCACTGTAGTTCTGTCTTCTGCTAAACATACGGGCATTGTCCCAAGTACTTAGATACACCAGGCCGCTAAAGAAGAAACCTCCATCTCACTGCGAAAGTCTGACTCTCCATTGACTGCAAAAGCAAGTGATTTGCTCCTCTTAGCAGTTACTGATCCTTCGATCAAGATCAATGTTACTATTTCGGGAAGTCAAACTCTGTGCGAGCCCGCACCCTCAAACGTCCTCCACTACTGGAAGGAGGGAGGGTTGACCAGGCAGGCAGACTGGGGAGAAAAAAGGCGGCCTCCAGAAAACTAAGACCGTTAGTGCTACTTTCCTCCAGGGCACAATAAAGTGCCTTAGAAATACACCTTGTGTGTGTGTGTGTGTTTACTGATTCCCACTCAGGAAATTCAGGAGTGACTGACTTCTAAAGTGGGTTTAGAATCTCCCGGTTTCCCCCAGAGTTTCACGGGATTTAGGAGGTGTGTGAAGGCGGCTCCGGGCTCCACATAATGGGAGAACAGCACCTCTAAGTAACTGTAACCCGTATGGAGAGAAAGTGGAAGGAGCCTCCACCCCCCCGAAACAACCTCCTCCAACCTCGTCCGGAGATGATTTATCTGTGTATTAGCTTACATCAAAGTCACCCAAGGGCCGATTGCGCCCGGGATTTTCGAGGCCTTTCCTACCTGGTCTAGGATGCGGTTGCTGCGCTCTGCGCTGGCTCCTCACTAGCATCAGCACGAGGTCCGCAGCGGCCCGCACAACCGGCGCTGCCCACTCACGCGCTGGCCGCGCGATCTGCACGACGAAAGCCCTGACTCGCGGCGGGCCGTACGCGCGCCGAATCCGCACTGTGATCAAGAGTCGGCGCACCATGTTCTTGCCGCCGCCGGGCTCGGCGGTCGCTGCGCCGCCTTTTGACTTCAGAGGTAGGCAGCTCGGCGCCCGCCCCCCGATAGCAAACTGAGACCCACGCGCCGCCCCCAGCCCATCCCCGCCCCGCACGCGCGCACCCGCCTTCCCTGCGCGCGCCCGCTAGCCCCCCACCTCCTCAGAGCCCAGAACCGTTCTGCGCCCAGCGCGCGCGGGAAAGGCGGGCTGAGGCGCCTGGAGGCGCGCGCGCGGGCAGCTAGCGTCCTAGGTTCCTCTCCCTCCCGCCCACCTCCTCTTTCCCGCCCTGTCCGCGTCCCCCCCGCCCGCGCCGCCACCTTCCCACCCTCCGCGCGGGCGCCCCACGCGGTGACAGCTCAAGGTCCTGACGCCACAACGCATCTCCAGGCAGCCCGCCCCCTCGCAACATCCGTCACCTGACCCTGCCATATCAGGAACCGCCGCGGTCCAGCTCGCGTCCCTGCTTCCCTGTCCCCCTTCCTTTATTCCGCGCTCCCCACGCTGGGGGTTCTTCCTTTCTCCAAACCGGATTATTTAAAAGAGAAAAAGAAAGAAAAAAAAAAAAAGCAAATTTATCTCATGGGTCTATCCGCCATTCAGGAGGCTGGATGTCAGTTTTAAAAGAAATGGCGCTATGCTCCACTTCTCGATTTGGGAAACGAGCGAAATTAAAGGAAACTGCTGCGACATCTGGACACTGCGTGGCGCTGGCGCCGCTGGGGCGGCGGGCCCCGCGCCGGACCAGGTAGGCGGAGCCGAACCCCAACCCCTGCTGGATCGGGGCGCCCCTTCCCCTGCCTGCTCCCCGCGTTGCGGAGGGCTCTGGGCTAGGCCAGCAGTCCATTCACCAGGCAATTTTTATTTTCGGTTTTAACATCCCGCTCAGCGAAGCATCTGAACGCTTCTTCCTCTTTCCTCCTGCCACGGTGCTCCCCTCCCCCACGGCTGCTCCCCGCTCTCCCGTTGTCCCCGCGTCCACTGGTCGTTCCTCCCGCAGCCTCCTCCTCCTCCTTCCGCCCGGCGCTCCGACACCCTTCCCTCTTGCTGCCTGACTCTTCAGCGTGGTCCCTCTCCTCTCTCCTCCCCTCCTCCCTCTTCCCCCTCTTTTCTTCCACATCACTGACCCTTTCTTTCTGGACACCCCCCGCCCCCCCGCGCTGCTGGGGTCCACTCGGCACAGGAAAAGCGGGGGAAGGAAAGGGAAGAGCCGCATAAAGGAGGGGTGAGTCGAGGACACGGAGGCGGCCTGAGGACACGCAGGAGCCGGGTTCCAGAGCGCAGACTGACGGGTCCCGGCTGTCGGGCTGGATGGAGCTTTGGCGCGGGTTCGCCGGCTCCCCCGAAGGCGAGTGGTCGAGCCCAGGACGCCTCTTTCAGGCGGGCGGTGCTGACCCGATGCCCCAACTTCCCGGGCCTGAAGTCAGTCTCGATGGGCCGAGAGCCTCGCGGGCTGGAGGCGCGGCCTGGCCGGCCCGGCGTGTAAGAGAGGATGTGGGACTAGGCCCAGCCTTCGGAGCCTGAAAGGTGGCCCGCCTCGAAGTGGCTTCTTTCACTTGTGGCCGAGCCTACTGGCCGAGCTGCAGGAGTGGATCCGTAGCGAGACAGACGACAGGTCCTATGAATCAGACGCCAAGCCTCTCGCTATCTGGAGGAGGCAAGTGAGGCTTGGATGGTGCAAGCCACCGAACTGTAACCGAGAGACTGGGTCCAGCGGCACGCAGGCTGCTTCCACTCCCCACCCCTCACCTCCGCACAGGACGTAGCCTCCTGACCCGCCGGCTGGAGTGAGACTTAGGGAGCAGGCTTAAATAGCCACTCTAAATAACATTTACAAATGCACCTCTCCCCTCTCCTGTAGGACTCCCTCAGAATTTACGGAACACCCAGGCGCCATGCTGAGGCTGCTTGCCGCTCCTCTGTGACAGAACGAATGCGCTTTCTGGCTCTTCACAAGGCTAGCTCCTACTCCTTCAGGTCGCTTCTCAGGTATTCCCCCCCCCCCGCCCCCCTCAGAGGCTCTTCCTCCAGGCACCGTATTTTTTTTTTCCCCTAAAGCACTTACCATATAGAAGTTATCATAAGTAATTGTTTACTTGTTTGTCTGTCAGTAGTTAGTATGTAAACTCCGTGGAAGGCGAGTCTTGCTCGGTCTTGCACCACACCTATGATTCCCCTCCCCCCCCCCCAAAAAAAACTTCATAGGAGAGAGATGGACTAGTAAAAACATACAATTATAATGAGGGGATTTCGTTTTATGGCAAACAGAAGAGGGGTACTTTAGGAGGTGGGGGATCAGAGAAAGCATCCTGGAGGGGAAATGCTGCCCAGTTTCAGCACAGTATCATTTAAGGACCCTGGAGAAGTGGAAGAGAGAAGGGTTTCCTGGACCCAGGCAGAGTTACTAGCTGTGGCAGTAAACCATGGTGCGTGAGGGTGAGAAAACCTGTATTACACATTTCTTGAAATTATTAGTCAGGGTTCTCTAGAGACAAAACCAATTGTGTGTGTGTGTGTGTGTGTGTGTGCGCTTGTATGATTTATTTTAAGGAATTGGCTTACCCAGTTGTGGGGCTGGCAAGTCTGAAGTCTGCAAGACAAGTAGGCAGGCTGGAGACCCGGGGAGGAGTTGATGTTGCAGTTTTGAGTCAGAAGGCAGCCTGGAGATAGAATTCTTTCTTCCTTGGGCAACCTCTTTTCACTTAAGGCCTTCAACTAATTGGATGAGGCCCACACAGATTATGGAGGATAATCTGCTTTATTTAAAGTCTATGGATTTAAATGTTAATTATATCTAAAAAAATACCTTTACAGCAATATCTTGACTGGTGTTTGACCAAACAATTGGGTACCACAGCCTAGCCAAGTTGACACATAAAATTAAACCTCACATTATCCTATTATGCCTGAAAGGTCTGCTGAGCCTCAGTTTCCCAACCAAGTTTAAATTCTGGGATCTGTCTGTATTGATAGGGCCTGTATAGCTTAACCTATAACCATTTCCTCTCCGCCCAAACTTGTTCTGGGGATAAGGGGAGTTACCCACTTCAGAGGAATGCCATTTGAGTAAGAGCACTGAGTAAGAGTACTATACAGTAATCTCTGTGTTCAATGAATATAAAATTTAAAACTTAAACTCCATCTTGGTTTTCCCCTGCTACCCAACACCTGTGCTTTGTTAGTTGTGGTATGCAGGGGAATTCTATCTAATTTTAATATTAGACTAAGCAAAATACAATTATGAAGATGAATCTTTAGCAACACAACTAATTTGTGGCATTCCAAACACGTTTGGAATTCCAGATGACTTTGGCTTTGTGTTCTTCAAGAACAGTATGATCAAGAGCTGAGCAGTGTTATTTGTGCACACTTTCGCTTGTATTACTTATCTTCACAGCGGCTCTTTGAATTTGGGATTACTACCCTATTTTACAGGTGAGAAGACTGAGGCCTAGAGGCACTCAAATCTTAGATACTTTATAGCCAGCAAGTGCCAGGGCTGGAATCATTAAGAAGGTCTTTGGACTAAAAGCCTTGTGCCCTTTCTGTTGTACTAAACAGAGTCAATAGGAAGTGAGCTATTGATGGGTCATTTTTGCAGAAAAAGGATCATTGAATGTCGGAGCTTTTCTTTGCTCTCTTCCTTTGGCCTAAAAACTGACTTGGCAGATCTGAGTTTTTGAATGGAGGAAAATTATTTCCTATATTTTAAAATGATTTTTTATTTTCGATCAGCAAATTCATCCCACAGGCAGAGATAGGAGAGGGCATTTTACTAATACCTTGTCTGTGCCACGCCACCCAACTACCCCCTAGCCGTGATGTCCTAGGACACTAGCTTTTTCCCTCAGGTATCTCTTTTTTTCTTTTTTTTAACATCTTTATTGGAGTATAATTGCTTTACAGTGGTGTTAGTTTCTGCTTTATAACAAAGTGAATCAGTTATACATATACATATGTTCCCATATCTCTTCCCTCTTGCATCTCCCTCCCTCCCACCCTCCCTCTCCCACCCCTCTAGGTGGTCACAAAGCACTGAGCTGATCTCCCTGTGCTATGCGGCTGCTTCCCACTAGCTATCTATTTTATGTTTGGTAGTGTATATATGTCCATGCCACTCTCTCACTTTGTCACCGCTTACCCTTCCGCCTCCCCATATCCTCAAGTCCATTCTCTGGTAGGTCTGTGTCTTTATTCCCGTCTTACCACCTCAGGTATCTCTTGATTATCAAAATTCTGTGAGAAACTTCCCTAATATTGCACATGCTCAAACTAAAAACCCCAAAGGTATAAGACATAAAACACTAGAAGATTTTAAAACTATTATTTGAACACATATAAAATATTAATTTATAGAATATATAAATACATAAATAAGTAAAAAAATAACCCAGTAGAAAAGTTAGCGAATAATATAATGGGCAGTTTAGAGGATATTCAAATAGTCAAATGGTCAAAAAATTATGAAAATATATTCAGTTTTACTGGTTAGTAAAGAAATGTAACAAAAACACTGACATATACCTACAGGTGTGGCAAAAATAAAAAGAGTGATAACATTGGCAAAGTTGTCAGAAAACAATCTTCTTACATACTATTGTAACTTGGTACATTCATTTTGGAAGGCAACTTTACAGTATTTATTAAAACTGTATGTGCATATACATACCCTTTGACTCAGCAATTCCACTGAGTTTATGTATGCAAATATACACATACATAAATAGATGTATGGAAATATGTATACTGTTTATGTAGTGTGTATATACGTATGGAAAGAAATACATATTACATATGCATGTATATATGTATTACCCTTTGACTCAGCAGTTCCACTCCTATAACTCATCTAAGTATGAAAAGTATATATGCATATATACATGTATATATATTATTGAAGATATACACATACACACATATATATACATGCATAAGTATGGAAAGATTTTACACACACACATATGTGCAGACATACATGGTATGTGTGTGTTTGTATGAGAGAAAAAGAGAGAGATGTACCTTTAGCCTCAGCAATATCACTTCTATAAATTGCTACAGATTGCTCATACAAGGATGAAAAAAAGGTTCTTTATAGCAGCACATGTAGTAGCAAAAAAAAAGAGAAATAATTTACATGTTTGTCAATAAGAGACTGGTTTTAAAAAATTTGGGTTTATCCATAAAATACAAAACTATGCAGCTATACAAAAAATGAAGTGCACCTTTATTTCCTAATGCAAGTTGTCAAAGATCTACTATCAAAAAAAACAAGTTGCAGAATGGTTTCCTAAATGTGTGTGTTGGGGCAGGGCTGTTTACAATTATGTGTACCTATATTTCTGGGAAGTTGATTAAAAGTTTTTAAAAATAGTGGTTACTCCTAGATAGTGAGAATGGTGGATAGGGAGGTTTCAGGAGATATTAATTCTGTTTACTTTCTGTACTGTTTGAAAGTTTACCATGAACAAGAATTTCAGAGTAACAACTATGGAAATTTTTGGCTCCAAAACTAGAGATTCTAATTTTGTAGTCCTGAAGTTGGTCAGTGAATTCAAAATTTAGAACATGAATGATTGAGAGCCAGGGTTGAGAACAACTTCCCTATATGTTGGTCTCAAATGACTGATGGGGACAGCACCATCATTGTACAGATATAATAAATACCTGGGGGTGAATGTAAAATGAAATGTCATGTAATTTTTCCCTAGAAAGGGGATGACATTAAATTCTTCTGTTCAAGGTGGGATTTAAACAGATCAAAAGGCTCCTGCAGCTCTGGAATGGATCCATATATGATATCTCTAACTGTCCAAGGCAGTCTAGACATTAGAGAGTAGTAGAGGATGACAAAATATTTTAGGCAAGTTTATAGCTTATAACTCTAAGGTGGCATATTGGGAGCAGATATAGGAGACTGTACAGGGTACTGCTGTGCCCTAGGAAAGGTGATAGAGCTTAGTACTCATAACCCACAGACAGAATGAGAAGCCATTGGATATAAATATTTCCAACATTCACCCTTCAGAAGAAAACTCTGTGTGTTGTCATAATCTGTTGACCTATCTGTGGCTTTGTGAACAGAAAAAATGTTTACTGTTTTATGTTTATATGTTATCTCTTATAAACATATTATAAAATACATAATGACACACACTGAAATTATTTACAACTTAATTTGATAAGGAAAACAAAATGCAATTATTTATACTATGAGATGAGTGAAAACTGAAGAACAATGAATAACCTTTACCTATCTGGTTTAGGACTATACTGAAAGCCACCCAAACAGCAGACACTCATGACTGGTTCTGACTCCCACTCTTATCCACAGCTCAGTACCTATTATTTGGTCAGAAGAAAGTGGAATTCTCAGGGAGACCCAGTTTTCAGCTAAGGCAAGGGGATGAAGAAATTTGTAAAGTGAGAAGAAGGTAGAGTGGCGTTTGGTTAAAATGAAATGGAGACCCTGAGGTCACACAAGAAAGGGTTCAAAGGAAGTAGCACCAATCCTTTCATAATGTAGAGTATTCCAAAGAGAAGATAGACAAATAGTTTATGCATTTTGGGAGAAGGCCAAATTTGAAAGGGAAATGAGCCATGGTTTAATTACTGTAATTGCTCTTAAAGTTTTCACTTTAACTCTGTTGTAAAACATTTTATGTGCCAGCACTGACTCTATAGATCTACTGGAGGTCTAATGTCAGGGGCTTCTGAATGAGAAGGGCATTAACAGGTGTTTGGGGTTCCTTTGTAAATTTCCAATAAAACGTAGATATCTGTGAGACAGTCTGTGTATCATCTTCATAGTTTTTTTTCCCCAGAAAAATCTTTGGTTTATATTGATTGCAAACTTCAAATTATAATACAAGTCGGCCATTTCAGGAGGGCAGAGAATGAGATGAAAAGAAAGTAACAAAAGGAATAGAAGGAGGAGAGGCATCGTGGTGTTTTGTGGAAGATGGATCAGTAGTTTAACAGAATTAATCAAATAAAACCAAAACAAACTGCTTATGGTCTACACGCTGGTGGGGTTTGTGAAATATTCCCAGGCCTGAAATAATGGGAATCTGCTCATTCCCTACTGTCTTGATTTTCTATAAAACTTTTCTCAGGATCAGCTTTTACAAATGGTAGGAGTCCTTTTTGGCCTCTTGAATTCCTCACTCAGACTTTAATAGCATTCCTTCCATAAAGGAAAAAAATACTTTATAGAAATGGTAACTTGTATATATCATCCCTTTGTTAATTATGTAATACAGGAAATTTTGCTTTGAAGCCAGTGCTACTAATGAAATAATATGTAACTGGCATGGATTACATATTAAGCACAGTAATATAAATCAACATGTATTGATATTGAGGTGATACAGAGCTCTTCCCTGACCAGCTGGTTCCTACTATCACCCAGACAACATTTAGGGACCTAAAACTTCATGGAATCCAATGGAAACAAACAAGAAAGAACGGACCTTTAGAAATGGGTCTGTAAACTCCACAGCAGCTATTTACAGAGAGTTATTCATCTTCTAATGACTTTTCTACATATTTTAGCATTCTCGTGCCTTTGCACTTTCTATTCCTTCCAATACCCCCAACATTTTTTCTTGGTTCCAACTCCTATACCAACCTCATTTAGGTCAGTATCACTTGTTATATGTTTACTTAAAAAACACTGTTTCTTTCAGAGCATTTACATTAGTTTGTAAACACCTACTTCAGCATTATTTTAATAAATTTATTGGGTCTACCTGCTTATCTCACTTAAAGAAGTGAATTCTTTTGGTGGCTATGAGTCACGTGAGAGAAATGCAAAATGCAACAGAAAAAAAAAATCAGAGGTAAGACGAAGTAAGAAAGAGCTTAAAATTAAACTACATATTTATTTTGCAAAGCATCTTTTCTGTGCTAGTTTCCACAAACTTGTTGGTAACTTCTCAACTAACTGGTGGAGGTGGTGCTTATGAAGATCCCCCACCCCCCAGGGCTCCAGAATTTAAAAATGCATCTCTTCTCTCTATTCCTTTATATAGCTTTTCTTGGCTCAGACAAGCAAAATGGCAAAATCATTACTAATAAAATATAAGGCCCCATTACAGTCATGTATGCAACAAACTTATAAAGCGATAAAACTTTAGTGATGGTAGGGAGCTTAGAAGTAATCTAGTCCAACTCCCATCTTTTATAGATGAGGAAATTGGGGCTAATCATGTCACATGATTTCATAGGTCATATATTGAATTAGTTGAAGAACTAATACCAGAACCCAGGTTTTCTACCTTCCAATCAAGTCCTAATTTCTCTCTGCTTCATTCCCTCTTTCTTCCCTGGGATTATAAATAGAACAGGAGAAGATATTGCAAGTATTGTGATTCAACTCTTGTTGCTCCTTCAAGTAATTTTTAAAATTAAAATGTTCTTATTTTCTTATGTATTTCTCCCCCTTCCCATATTTTTAAGCTTGGTAATTGAACACTGTGAAATTATGCCAACCTAAAATTTATTCTTCAAGTTTTCACAAGATAATGAAATAGTTTGTTGATAGTGAAAACTTAGTAGTCATGTCAGATTTTGGTTATGATTAGCTGCTGACATAAATAACAAAGCAGACTTCTTAGTCTGCTAAGAAGATGACTGTAAATGACACCAGCTTTTGCATTTGTTTCAGAAGGCAGTCCATAAGAGTGCTTCCAATATTATTTCTATCATTTTTGAAGATTACTAATTCTACTTGATCTTTTTTCTTTTCTTTTTTTTTGGTAGAGTGGCAACGTCTTGAACATTGGAAAAATTACACCCTATCATAAAAATAATCAGCCTCTGATAAAGCATAAAAGGAAAATAAGCATTTCTTTTGTTTTTTTAAAATAATTGATACTTGCAGACGTGGTAAAAAAAAATCCCTATTCATTATTACATATTAACACACAAGTAGTTTGTTTTTAACATTTCCCATAAAGGAAGGACAATATAGAATCTCAATGTGGTTGGTCTAAGTAAAATTAGTTTTATTTATTTGCTGAAGGTCAGTTACCTAGCTTCATAAAATGAACTAATTTGGTCCTGGACACCATATTCATATTGCTTTTGTCATAATATAGAAATAAAATATCATAAAGCATTCCTATGAACACACTTTCCCAAAGCCATTTGGAGCTGTATGGATCTTGAGCTCTCTGTTTGAATCTATTTCATTCCTTATATCTGAAATTACTAATTTTAGCCATTAGAACACAGGAAATTTTAAATAGATTTTGCTTTCACAGTAAATCATCCTTGTTTTCTCATCCATTCACTCGGCTGAAAAAAATATAAAAATGAGGTCAAATTAATACATTATTGAATTCTGAATTTATTTCACTTCCAGATCTTACAATGAAGGTCAGGTAGTAAGATGTGTACAAACCTTGATAATATTTTAGATTTAGATACAGAAATTAACATGTATATTTTTCTGTAATTGCAAGATAGAGCCAGAAGCAGGGCTCATGTATATAGAGCTATATTTGCTTGCATGTATCCTTCAAAGTGAAATCTTAAACAGATTTAACAGTATATACTTCTTGTGCTGCTGATAAAGCACATTGACCAAATCTGCCTACCAGGTGGATTTGAAATCTGAATTTACTTTTACATGTATTCATAAATTACTATTTCAGTGCAACCAGGTGGTACTTGATTTTCCAATAATGTGTGATGTTTTGGTTTTGCCATATATATATATATATTATATATATATATATATATAATATATATATATATACGGCTGTGGATCTCACAGAACCCTATACTACCCAACCACATTTTCTTGATTTAGTTTCCCTTAATATCAGGTTGTCATCAGATTCCACAACTTCTTTAAATTAGGAATGGAATCATGTTTTAAGCCAAAATCTTGGAGTCCAATCTCAATTTTTTTACATTAAACAGTGAAATATCAGTTATTCCAATGCTGTAATGTATCAAGCAACACTGGAAATTAAATCCCCAAACGGTACACCTTTAGTTTGTTCAGCAGATATTAAGACATTCCACGAGCCATCATCATATATTTTCAACAGTTTTATATTCAATCTACACTTTTAGCAAAGTCCTTTGGGAAATATCCCGAGATAATTTACTGGGTAAGTGCATGGATCTTCTGAAATACATTTGTAATATTTCATAGTTTGACCCCCTGAGACAGTAGTAAAGGAAACAGAAAATTTAACAAAGAAATAAATAGGTTAAGGATCAAAGTAATCTGGGCGTTGCCACTTTGCCATAGCTTCTCGTAAAAACTGTAGTTCTTCCTCACCTCTTTTCCAAGGGCCACGAGTTACTTTGTTATTTAAAGTCTCCGTAAGTAAGACTGCTACTGAAGAACCACCCAGAAGTACAAAATATCACGAAATCTTTTCAAGTGGCAACTTACAGGGGGCTCTCTGTATCCTACCGTTTATAGATTAAACAAATCGTTACAGTTAACGGCCTACCTACAGTTGCTCTCGCTACAATCCCCGACTTCACTCTGCGCGCGGACTCTGCTGGAACGCCGCAAGAATCTCGCCTTGATTTAACAACAGCAAACGAGCGCCCCTCTCGGAGAGCTGTTCAGAACCACCTTGCCCTGGGGACTTTAGAATAAGCGGGCAAGTTCGAGGTGGCTTCCGGGTCCTCTCTTCCCCGTCACTATCCGGTGGAGCTGGGCGCGAGTCCCCAAGGCTTCCAGTATGGAGCGTTTTGCACGTGACCTGCTCTGCTCCGTGCAGCTTGTAAAGAAAGAGCCCACGACGACCGTCATCATTGCTTGGTCCTCCGTCTTCAGCTTTGCCCTCATATCCCCAGGGCCTAACGCCTGAAGTGGGGGCTTACAGGGGGGTTCCTTCAAGGTCAGTGGGGCGAACGTTATCACCTGCCTCCCACCCGAATGCCAGTCACCGCCGCCTCCCACTCCGCCTCACCATCTTTTGTGTGAAGATTCGCAGCACTTGGGTTCCTTCGCGGATTTCTTCACGTGCCACTTTTCGCCAGAAAACCCTGAAAAATAAACCTGGGAATTCCACATTCGGCTCCAAAATCTCGCTGGAAATCCATTTGCCCCACCTCTCTGCGTTTCACTTCACGGTGAGTGTCGAGGGCTCCACCCAGAGAAAAAAAGAGAAAAAAAATGTCTTCCCGGTCTGCCCCTCCTTCCCTGCGGGGAATCAGGTCGCCCAGGAAGACTTCCGCCGCTCCATGTTTGCAGACCTCATTGAACTAAGTTGGGGTGGGGAACTGGAGAGAAAAGAAAAGTCGTTTGGGGCGGCTGTGTGCACGCGCCATCAGTCTCCCTCGGCCGCGCGCAGGTAGCGGGCGACGTCGCGGTGGCCCCGCTCCTCAGCCAGGTCCACGGGCAGGCGGCCCCAGGCGTCGCGCACGTCCAGCCGCGCCCCGGCTCGGTGCAGCGCCGCCAGCGTGTCCAGGAAGCCCTCCCGGGCCGCGTCGTGCACGGGTCGGGTGAGGGTGGCGGGGTCCGCGCAGTTGGGGTCCGCACCGTGGAGCAGCAGCAGCTCGGCCACGCGGGCGCTGCCCATCATCATGACCTGCCGGAGAGAGCAGAGCGGTCAGGACCGGGGTGGGGGCAGGTAGAGTCTTCTCAAAGAAATACCTATTCATGAACCAGAGGCTCTTACAAGCCTCAGGAGTCTAGTTAAGCTTCATTTGCTGACGCAATACCATCCCCCCCACCCCCCCGGCCCCAGCCCCAGCCCCAGCCCCAATTATACTCTACTCAGCCCTAATTAGTTCCATTTTATTCTCCAAACGTGGGAAGACAAGAAAGAGCTGATGATAAACTGCTTATCGCCGTTGTGGGAGATTTCTTTAAAATTTCCATTGAAACGGGAGTCTATTTTGTTAAATGATTTATGGGTGGAGTTAAAAGACTTTTAAAGTCTTAAATTGTTTTCCTTTTTCTTCCCTCTACCCCAGCCATAATCCCAGTCTAAAAAATTTACTAGGCAGTCAGCTGATATATTTATTTTAGAAGTTAAGAGCAGTGCTTTAGGAGAGAAAATAAGAAACAACTAAGTCTAAAACAAGGTTTACTTTGTTTAGTTCTTGCAGTAAATCCCCTGTGGAAGGCGTTTGCTTTTCACTGTTGTATATGTCTCTGCTCATAAAGGGAATACAGTCCCACAATTGGAGCCAAAATTGGAGATAGAAGGCAAAAAGTAAAGTCATGCATAGTTTTATAAGATGATGAAAACAAATTATTTGTTTTTAATGAATGGTTCACCACTTTTAATATTTAACATTATAGATAAAGGCTAAAGTTTAGAGGATAATATATTTGAGGTAATGTAAAATAAACACTATATTTACATTGTACAGGATTTTATAATGTTGAATAGTAAACATTTCGCTATCTAAAAAAGAGCTTGGATCTTAGCAGTCACATCAGAGCAATGCATAATTTAGAAAAAGGATGTTTTGGAGCAGTAATCCTATAGTATCCATTTGTGTACATGTACATTATGCAAGTATTTACTTTCTTATTTTAACAATAAAACAATTTTTAAAATGTTTATCCATTCAAGTTTCCAATTTCCTTTATTTTATTTTTTTAAACATCTTTATTGGAGTATAATTGCTTTACAATGGTGTGTTAGTTTCTGCTTTATAACAAAGTGAATCAGCTATACATTTACATATATCCCCATATCTCCTCCCTCTTGCGTCTCCCTCCCATCCTCCCTATCCCACCCCTCCAGGTGGTCACAAAGCACCAAAGCACTGAGCTGATCTCCCTGTGCTATGTGGCTGCTTCCCACTAGCTATCTATTTTACATTTGGTAGTGTATATATGTCCATGCCACTCTCTCACTTCGTCCCAGCTTCCCCTTCCCCCTCCCCGTGTCCTCAAGTCCATTCTCTACATCTGCGTCTTTATTCCTGTCCTGCCCCTAGGTTCTTCAGAACCATTTTTTTTTTAGATTCCATATATAATAAAATAATTTTTGATAATTAAATATACAAAATGTTGTTATATGTTCTTGTGAGTTTATGTTTTAAAATGTATCACGGAATCAAAAGATAGTACGCAAAATTTTTTTGTTTGTTTCATGGATATTAAAAACATCTATTTCCTCGCTTAGAAACCATGATATGATTTCTATTAGTGATGTAAAGGGCATTTCATACATAGAGAAGAGGGGGAAAAGTGGTTCTTAATATCTCAGAATATGGTGAATTAAAAACGACAAACCTCTTTCTACAATTAATATAATTTGAAGTCTTTAAGAGCTACTTTACATATTGTTGCTGCTTTAAACAATCCGTCATTTCTTCCAATATTTTCTATGAATTCAAAATGAATGAATACATATTTTCTTTAAAATCTACACAATTAACAAGATTCCTTAATAACGGCTTGGTTCTGGAAGGTGATTGTGAGGTGAATACGAAATATGACCATAATAGTCAACAGTAAAACACAAAACATTACTTTAGATTTTAAAGAAATTAAAAAATATATTTAGCACTAAAGTGGGATTAATAGTTAAACATATTGAATAAATGAATTTTAACAATGAAGAGGCTAATTATTTATGAAGACCCTTTGCCATTTAACAAAGCTGCAGCAAATGCTTATGTAATCCAAGCATTCAGTATAACTAAACAAAAATATATAGAAGCACATTTTTTTCTTATGTAACACTCAAGAGACACTGCTAACATAAAAAGAATTAAGTATTGTACTTGAGGAATCCTGTCTTTTTTCTTTGTATTCAATTCGTCTGTATGAGGAAAGAATACAAAATTTCACATCACAGCTTAAAGATTCAGGGTGATTTTTTTTTCACGTGCTGTGATTTTGTATGATTCCTTAAATTCAATCCAAAATGTGTACCTTGTAATTTAATTATCTCTATCGTTGAAAGTTGGCCGCTGTTTGTTGAAAGACAAACAGATAAGACAAAACAATTTTCCTTCCCAAATAACCTCTTTTCCCCCTTTCCTCTCCAGTTGAACCTATCCCTTGCATCTCTTATGAAATGGGAGAGGGGATATTGGTCTTTTTTCCCTCATTAAAAAGAAAACCAAACAAGTCGTGGGGTTTCCAATACCTTTCTTTAGATTTTTTTGTGGGTGAAAACCTGCTGTACAACTGAGCTCAATACTCCAGCAAGAGAGACAAAGGTCTAAGTCGGTGGAGATCTCAGTCCCCAGCCGCTGCCCACGGAGGCCGCGGGGCCGTGTTTGTGCGCCCCCTGCCGGCGAGGCCCGGGGCCCCCAGCTACCTGGATCGGGCGCCTCCCGAAGCGGTTGAGTCTGTTGGGATCCGCACCGGCTTCCAGGAGCTGCCGCACAGCCTCCACTTGCCCCCGCGCCGCGGCGTTGGAAAGGCCCGCATCACCGCCGCCACCACTGAGCATGCCCTTGTCCTCCTCGCTCACTTCGTAGCCCCCAGGCGCAAAGTGTCCCGGATAATCCACCGCTGGCCGTGAGCTTCGCAACACGCCCCACCCCCCCCTTCCCACCTCGCCCTAGCGGGCTCTCCCCACTAGGAAAGAGCTCAGTTCAGCTTCAGTCCCCTTTCGCCGTCCTTCTGCGGCTTGGAGGGTCCGTCCAATGGCCGAAAGGCCCGTAGTTAAGCCGGGCTTTTCCCGGATGGCTTCCAGGAAAAGGCCCCTCGCGCAGCCGCAACGTCGCGCGAATCCACTCTGGCCGCAGAGTGGGCGCGCGTTGCAGCGTCCTCACCGCCGAGCTACACTCTGGCGGAGTGGAGAGCCGGCAGGGACTGAGTTCGTTTCCAGCTGGGCAGTCGGGCTGGGTGCTTCCCACCTCCTTAGGCTCCGCCCCCTGTCCGTTCGGGCATGTCCCACTGTGTTGGCTTGGAGGCCTGGCAGGCAGCTGACGTTACAGCCGCGAGGCTAGGGGCCAGGAAGAGCAGCCCAGAAGGTGCCCAGCCGCACGCGCCAGACACCGCAGAGCGGAGCCCGCTGCGCAACTCGCTGCGGGGTGTCCAGCAATCCTAGGCTACGTTTTTTGGAAAGGTCGAATCAGTGCACTCAGCCCTTAATCACCTCCCTCCAGCAGGCGGAGCAGAGGATTTCTATTCCTTCCGTCCGGGCCAGCTGGTTTCACTAGGAGAAGTTAGTCGCTCCCTGTGTAATCAAAAGGCTGAGAAAAAGACATTTAAAATAACCTCGTCTCTCTTAAGATGTCTTAAAGTGACAGCTCTGCACCTGTCATGCTGGTTAAATTCATCCCCAGGCGGTACTTGAACTTCACTAGCTTCACGTCTTGCATCAACCTTAGCAATTTGTGTGTGTGTGTGTGTGTGTGTGGCGGGGGTATCTTCCTACTTGAATGAGCCAAAAATCAGTCTAAGTGAAAAATCCTGAGAATCCTGCTTTGAATGTGCTTTTTATTCTTTTCATCTTTGAATTATGGATACAATCCTAAAACAAAACAAAACAAGAAAAACGAAAAGACATCTCTCACACACAGCTAGTTTGAGATTGAGAGTTATAGCTTGGTACCTCACTTAAAAATATAAATATATATTTTAAGAATCTGAGATCCCAGTTTCATGATATTTGAACAGTCTATTTTTGTTTGCACTCTTACCTGTTTAAACCCACCTCAGCAAGTATTTGATTTCCATTTATCATGGGTAATAAAGGAAATTATGCAGTAATAATGAAACATAATAAAACAGGGATGTGGTTCTGGACCTGTCATTAAACAGGCTGAACCTGTAATTAAACCCACTTCTGAAGATTTAAAGGCCAAGTGCTTTGCTTTTCTTCCTAATCTTCCTCAGTGAGTTTGTATTAACATATGCGTTGCTTTTAAGGTTAAAAAAAATTACAGGTGGTGCTCTACTGAAATAGGAAGAGAACCACAAGTTAGGTATCTGTTGCCTGAAAACTTTGGTGAGGAGCTACATGAGAATGCTCCTAACATTTAACAGCTCTTATCTATAACATCATTTTTGGTTTAGAGTGCTGAGAAACACAATCTTAAAGGGAGGGCAATTGCTTGCTTACTCACAAATGAGAGACTCCACATGTTTCTTTTAGCATATCTTAGCTTGGATTCCCCTCCTCCCAATCCACTGTAGAATAAAGAAGAGTTCTTTACAGACAGGGTAGGGGGTGGCATGGAAGTGGTGGTTATGGCTAAAGATTTGCTGACTGAGCCTCAACAGAGTTGAAATTAACCTGGATGGGGAAGGGAAGGGGGCAGCATTAATAACAATTTTTCTCTCTCTCACCACACCACATTTCTTAGTTTTCAGGTTCTTAATTCCTCTACCTTTCACTCTTTTTTTTTTTTTAACATCTTTACTGGCGTATAATTGCTTTACAATGGTGTGTTAGTTTCTGCTTTATAACAAAGTGAATCAGTTATACATATGCATATGTCCCCATATCTCTTCCCTCTACCTTTCACTCTTATTTGAATCTCCACTCTTATCTAGGAAAAAAGTCTTTTTATTTGTTGATGATGATTCTATTCTGGTCTGGCCAGAAGTAGAAGTCTACTGCTGGGTGAAAAGCATGGATGAGCTGTTTTTGTCTAGTCTTAGAGGCCAGTTCCCATGCACAGTGTATTGGGGATTACAGGTGTGCCAGTTGAACGGGAGAAGGAAGAGAAAAGATGGACGGTAGAAAGCCAGAGTCTTTGAAATGAATGGCATTGCTTCTTTGCCAGTTACCTGGAGGGGCTGAGTCACTAGACTGATATCGGTGGGTGTGGTGGCAAATGGGCTTAGTCAAGAATATCTTCATCAGAACAGCCTGATTACTGTGAAATTTAGTGCACAGCCAAATGCAACAAGGCAGGTTGCCTTTTAAAGGAGTATTGTTGGATCTTCCCTCTAATGGATTCAGTAATTAAATTTAGTTCAACAAAACTTAGTTCAGCATATCCTATAACGCAGTTCACAGTTGGATAAGATATGGGTCCTAGATTTTAAGAAACTCTCCCTAGTGGCATTTAAACCAACAAATAGAGTTTCAGAATCAATGCACTCCCTATCAAAATTCCAGTGGCATTTTTCAAAGAAATAGAACAAATAGTACTAAAATTTCTATGGAACCACAAAAATCCCCAAATAGCCAAAGCAATCTTGAGAAAGAAAAACAAAGCTGGAGGCATCATACTTTCTGATTTCAAACTACATTACAAAACTACAGTTATTAAAACAGTATGGTATTGGCATAAAGACAGATACATAGATCAATGGAACAGAACTGGGAGCCCAGAAATAAACCCACACTTATGTGGCCAATTAATTTATGACCAAGGAGCCAAGAATATACAATGGGGAAAGGAGAGCCTCTTCAATAAATGGTATGGGGAAAACTGGACAGCCACATGCATAATAATGAACCTTGACAGCTATCTTACACCATACACAAAAATTAACTCAAGATGAATTAAATACATGAATGTAACCTTAAACCATAAAACTCCTAGAAGAAAACATAGGCAGTAAGCTCCTCAACATAGGACTTGGCAATGACTTTTTGACTCTTTTGACAACAAAAGCAAAAATAAGTAAGTGGGACTACATCATACTAAAAAGCTTCTTCACAGAAAAGGAAACCATCAACAAAATGAAAGGCAACCTATGAATGGGAGAAAATATTTCCAAACCATATATCTGATAAGGGACTAATATCCAAAACGTATAAAGAACTCATACAACTCAGTAGCAAAAAAACAAGCAATCCAATTAGAAAATGGGCAGAAGGTCTGAATAGACATTTTTACAAAGAACATACAGATGGCCAACAGGTACATGAAAAGATGCTTAACATCACTAATCACCAGGGACATGCAAATCAAAACCACAGTAAGATATCTCACACCTGTTAAAATATCTATTATCAAAAAGACAAGAAATAATAAGTGTTGGTGAGGATGTGGAGAAAAGGCAACCCCTGTGCACTGTTCGTGGGATGTAAATTGATGCAGCCACTGTGGAAAAAAGTTGGTGTTTCCTCAAAAAATTAAAAATAGAACTACTGTATGATCCAGCAATTCCACTTCTGTGTATTTATCTGAAGAAAATGAAAATACTAACTCAGAAAGACATATAAATTATTTACAATAGCCAAGATATGGAAACAACCTGTGTGTCCACTGATGGATGAATGGATAAAGAACTTGATATATATATATATATCAGCCGCAAAAGACTGAAATCTTCCCATTCATGACAATGTGAATGGACCTTGAGGGCACTATGCTAAGTGAAATAAGTCAGACAGAGAAAGACAAATACCATATGATCTCTTTTATATGTGGAATCTAAACAAAAACAATCCCCCACCCCCCAAGAAACAAAAGAAAAATAATCAAGCTCATTAATACAGAAAACAGATTGGTGGTACCAGAGGCAGGGGGTGGGGGTGTGTGAAAAATGTTTGAACTTTCTCTCTTTTTTAGTTTAAATAAATGTAGAAAACGTATTTCCCACTTTTATTGTAATAACAGTCTCCTCTTTCTCAGCTCTATAATTTCTCCTTTGGTATATTCTAATTTGAAGTCTAGTTCACCCCTACAGCAAGTCAGAATACTTGTGAAGGTTAGGGAGACAACTACAGCCCTTGCTACTGCAGCTGGTTACAAAGCCACTACTAATAATCCTTGTCTCCCTCTTCAACTCCCTTTCTAGATTCCCTCACTCTTAGCACATCTAGTTATCTAAGTGTCTAACTTAGTAGGTTAAGTAGACCCCCATTCCTGAGAGTTGTGAGCTAGTAACCATGCTCTTTTCAGACCATGGCTGGTATACTTGTCCATTTACTATCACAATTGGACAGATAAATATCGAGATATTCCAGTGGGTTACCTGGATATCAAATGCTTTTTTCCTGAATGCTTCTAGATTCAGAAGCCCTATCTTTTCCTGATAAACATGATCAATTATCCTCTTTAGGAGAGATGACTCCTTTACTTCCTAACTGGTCTCTTAGCATGAAGAGCCTGAAGTGATTGGGCAGCATCTAGAGCTTAAATGGGACTCTTCCAACAGCTCATGGTAAAATTGTTCCCTCTATATGAACCAAGATTTCCAGGCCACAGATATTAGAATTGTAAGGATGGAAAATATGAATTCCTCATGTGGATTACAAAATATGATAAATAGAGCCACTCCTGGCAATGGTCAGAGAGGTAGTGATGTCTGGGTTCCAGAGGAGGGCCATCCAGGATGAAACAGAATCCTAGTTCATGAACAGAACAACAGAGGAAACCTAGGTAAAGTTTCAGGTTTCCCAACCAAAATGAGTTCAGGATAGAATTTACTCTTATGAGAGTTCTATCCTATGACAAGACAGCATTAGGATTGAGGAACTGAAGGAAAGGCTACTAGCGATGGATAATCAAGGTACTCAAGAACTCAGATGTAAAACAACAGATTATATGCAGATTTGCTTTTTGAAAAGGTAGACGTAGGGATGGATGAAAACAGTGCTTGAATATACTACTACTACTATGACTATTGCTACTACTATATAAGTATACAACTCTAAAATGAATACTTGTATGACTGCATAAAAATATGGCTGCATGAATTACAAATCCAGTTGAGCATGAAAGCTAAGATCATAAATTTTCCTTAAACTGAAATGAATTTTCCTGGCCTAGTCTTCTGAAACTGCATGCTTCATCAGCATAGGTAGATATGACATGGTGGAGAAGAGAGGAAGAGTGGAGTGGGTACAAGCTGGCCAGTGCTTAAAAAATAAAAAAGGCTCCTAGGTTTTAAGAAACTCTTTCTAGTGACACTCAAAATTAACAAATAAAGAGTTTCAATTTAATGTGATAACTTTACTGAGAGATACATCTACAGGGTACCTTGGAAGTAAGAAAGAGGGGGAACTTAAAAAGTGCAGGGAATTTCCTTAGAGGGTTGCAGCTGAAGAGAGTCTTTAAAGAATGCATTGAAAATTAACTGTTTCCTATGTTCTTGCTTTGAGCCTTGGATTTCTCTAAAACGTAACAAAAAGGTTAGTAAAATATAGCTTGAGCCAATATTTGAGCCACCTTCTTAAGTGGTGGGTATGGGCAAAGTGTCTAAAAAATAATAACTATTTGAAGTTGATAAGATGGAAGAGAATGGTTGTTGTTGTTGAAGGAGACATAGCAAAGAATGTTAAGATAGGAAAAAACCCAAAGAGCAGAAATATTGATAATCTTCCCAGAGGCAGATATGTGAGCTGCACTAGACAAATTGACTGGAAAAGAACTTTGGGCAGGGAAAAACTTTACCAGGGGTATGCGTGGTTACTAGCACCACGGACAGCGCTTCTCTATTAAGCAAAATCTGGGTGGTCCTAACCCACTCCAAACTGAGAATTCCTGAAGAAGCTTCAAACTTGATTTTCCAAGGCCTTTTTCTCCGCTGAAATTTAAAGGAAACTACATGGAAGCTCAGTGGACTTCTTTACAAAACCAACCTGCTCAACCTGGTTTCCAAATATTATTGGATTTTCTAATATTCTCTATGTAAAGAGTATTAAATATCCTCTATGCTTAAAAGATGAGAGGAGAAATTACACTTGTCTACTCTGTTCCAAATGTTTTAAAGTATTATTTTATTTAATCCTCATAAAACTCTTATGCAACATGCACTCATATCTCACTTTTACAGGCAAGACAAAAGAGAAGTTAAGTCACTTGCATACTAGCTAATCATTGCTGGAGGTGTAGTCTAACCTGTGTGGCTTCAGAGCCTCTACCATTTACACTACATAGGGTTTTTAGCAGCTGTCATTGTAGGCTTAACTGGAAAGAAAACACAATAAACTAGTTTATAATTATTTTTCAGTCTACACTGTGTTTTCCAGATGGCTCACCTCACAACACATCCTTAATAGACTTCAAAGGTGACTTTTCACACATAATACAATAGCACATTTGTCTTGGACAATAGAGTGAGATAATGAAACGTTTTACCTCTTCCTGAAACCCAGCTGTCTCTAGGGTGAAACACAACCTGTTGTTAATGCTTTAAACACATTTAAGAGATGAAATGGTTGGGAACATAGTGGGCAATTGAAATTTGGAATAGTCACAGCTCTGCCTTTTAATAGGGCGGATTATTTACAAGTGAGAAGGGAGAGAAAGTAAACGGTAAATTGGCATAGAATTTAGGAGGTTAATAGAAGAGAAGGGATAGAATCAGTTTCAATATTATAAATAATTCAGATCCCTAGTGAAAATGTTTATATTCTAGTTGGTGAAACTATATATGAACTCACTATAAAAGTGTGAATAAAATCAGCTGAGTGACCAAGAGAAGTAGTTCCATAATCATGTCCTCACTTGTGTGTGTGTGTGTGTGTGTGTGTGTGTGTGTTTTGGTTGGATCTAAGACAGTGATTCTAAGTTGGGAGAGAAAGAAATTCAGAATCATTTTCGTGGCTTTTTCAAGCTATGTATGACCCCCATCTCACCAGGAGGCTTGATTCTCTCCGTTTCATCCTTTGAGATTTATTGCTCCAGGATCCACAGTATAGCTCCTTCTATATCTCCATAAATGGTTCTAAGTCTAATTGAATGATGGACATATACATCATCTTAGCATCTGTATTAGTTTTCTAGGGCTGCCATAACAAAATTCCACAGACTGGGTGGCTTTAACAACAGAATTTTATTTTTTCAGTTTTGGTTTTCTCTCCTTGGCTTGCAGATGGTCTCTCTCCTGCTGCCGCTTTACATAGTCGCCCTGTGAGCATGCAAGCTGCTGGTGTCTCTTTAGTGTGTCCAAATTTCCTCTCCTTATAAAGACACTAGTCAGATTGGATTAGGGCACCCCCCCCCCCAACAGCCTTATTTTAACATAATCACCTTAATGCCCTACCTTCAAATACAGTCATTCTGAGGTACTGGGGGTTAGAGATTTAACATATGAATCTTGGGGGACACAATTCAGTCCATATGGAGTCTCTTCTAATTTTTACACATATCACTTTTCATTGCTTTTTAAAAACTGTTGTTAATAATTTATTTATATGAATAAGGATGAAAATAAAATCAACACATTGAAATTGATTGAAATTTTTACCAGTCTCTTGTGTCTCTTCTAATCTATCAGTTCCCCTCTTTCTTTCTTTCTTCTCCTTCTCCTTCTCCTTCTTCTTCTTCCTCCTTCTTCTTCTCCTCCTCCTCCTTCTTCTTCTTCCTCTTCTTCTTCTCCTTCTCCTTCTTCTCCTTCTCCTTCTCCTTCTTCTTCTCCCTTTCAATTGATTTGTTGCAGGAATTGAGTTGTTAATTCTGTAGTTTTCTGAAGTCTGGACTTTACAGAACGCTTCTTCATGATGACATTTAACATTTTTCTCTGTCACTTGTATTTCTTATCATTTGTTATTTAGATCTAGAGTTTGGATGTGACTCAGGTTTGATATTTTGGCAAAAATACTTCATAAGGAGAATTATAAACTTCCACCAAGAGGCACATAATCGATTGTCTCTTTTTCTATGACTTCAGCAGCCACTGATAATTATTTCTTAGATCTAATATTTCCTTAGGGGTTGCAAAATGGTGATATTTTAATCCTATCAACACTTCTTCATCTACTAGCTGGAATACTTCTATAAAGAGAAAATTTTCTTTATTATCTACTTGGTTGCCCTCAGGTATATATAAGAGACAGAATGAATACTTTATTTTCAAGTTTTCAAAATGGTGAGTTGAGTCCCTAGCCTCTTCCAAAGGTGATTACTGATTTTTAAATTATTGTAAACATATGCATTTAAACATAATTGGTGTGTTTCAATTTACTATAATTATCATTCCTATTGATGCTCAAGCCCTATCTTTGGCCACTGGGAGCTCCTGCAAGTTGGCTCTTGAGTCTTTTTAACATGACTTCAGTAGTCTTTGACAGAATCGTGGATTTCTGGTATGACAATATATTCCACTCTTATCTGGTACATTTCCTGCACTACGCATGGTATCAACCATTTCTCAAAGGAGCACTAATTATTTTTTAGTGGGAAATGGTATTTAAAAAGCACAACCTGAGTGCTGGGGCCCTTATTGCTACCCAGTTGGTCATAGTATTTCTAAGCCTTTGTGTTTATAAATAAAACATAATTAGTTTCTTAGATCAGAATATTTACATACATTTTCACCTACATGAATGTCCAGAGAACTTACTGCTCAACTTAGACATGTTGAATAATACAGCAATATAGGAGTCAGTAATTACTTGTGACATGAAGTTCTATGTCTTTCTCTTATATTGGATGTCTAGTTTTAATGTTAGGATCTGGTGAATTTCACAACTCTTACTATTGTAGATGGAATATCAGGAGGGGGAATGAGAGGTTGAGTTACCTGAAAAACATTTTCTCAAAGTAGAGATAGTTACTTAATTTCTTGAAATATGTTAAAAAAGATCAGTGAATTGAGAATTTTACTTTATCTTAGTTTTCTTTTGAAGATTGTTATTTGGCATAAATTACATATTTAATTTGTGGTTTTTTTTCCTCAGAGATATGTTATTTCTGAGCTATGTTTAGTACAAATCTTTCATTAGGTATAATGCATACATTTCTTTTTCATTTTTATAAATTTATTTATTTATTTATTTATGGCTGTGTTGGGTCTTCATTGCTGTGCACGGGCGAGCAGGGGCTACTCTTCATTGCAGTGTGTGGGCTTCTCATTTCGGTGGCTTCTCTTTTTCCGGAGCATGGGCTCCAGGCTGGCAAGCTTCAGTAGTTGTGGCTCACGGGCTCTAGAGTGCAGGCTCAGTAGTTGTGGCACACGGGCTTAGCTGCTCCACGGCATGTGGGATCTTCCCGGACCAGGGCTTGAACCCGTGTCCCCTGCATTGGCAGGTGGATTCTTAACCACTGCGCCACCAGGGAAATCCATGATTCATACATTTCTATTGAAGTATATTTACCCCCCAGGGCTCTTGGCATAAAACCCTCGCTATAAAATGTAGTAATTTTTTAGAACGTTTTTAAAAATTTTACGAGGCTTCTTTGTTTAAAAAAATGCATGTGCCTATACAAGCACATATACAAATATCTCAGTAGGATGAATTGGCTTGAAGATTTGATTAATATGATATGTTGTGGAGCCAGCCCTACATTCAGGCCTCCATCTTCGTGAGTTAATGTGAAATGAAAAGTGGATTTTTTTTCTCATCTGAAATTGTTGCTCTTATAGATCTAATCACACAGCACAGACACAATCAAATAATTACCTTATGCATTGCTAGAGAAGCTACATATTCAGAATTTAAGCTCCTTGGAAAAGGAATGTTATCTCTATTTCCATTCACTCCTCCATCTTTTGTAATCTGGCTTTCATTCAGAATCTGGGTAACCACTTGGCAAGGTAATCAATGATTTTCTTGTTGCTAGATACAATAATCTCAGTCTTCATCTGACTGTAGTTTCTTTCTGCAGCTTTGTATCCCGATGGACTCTTTTTTTCTTGCTGCTTTTAACTTTCTTGCCTCTCATGAAGCTGTCCTCTCATATATTACCAATATGTCATGTGTGTGATGTAAATAATACCAACATGTTCATATCTTCCTAAAAATACATTCTTAATCCACATTTAATTCATCCATATTTTCAGTAACAATGCTAAAATAAAATCTTGAGCTATTAGCTATCTGTAAAATATTTTACTTATCCATTAAGAAATTTGATATTGAGTCCATACTAAATATCAGATACTATGCGCTAGGTGTAAGTGATGAGCAAATCAGAGAGTATTAACTACAAAACATGGTAACTGCCATTAGGTAAATGTCCTGGATGCTCTGTGAATGCATAATGAGGGAACTGACTTAGTCTGGTGGTCAAGGAAATTAAGGGGATATTTGAGGTGAGATCTGCAAGATTATGTTGGTATTAACTAATCAAAGGAATGGGGCAGTAGTTGCATTCCAGGCTGAAAGAACTGGCAACTGGCAAGCTCTGAGGTGGGAGAAAGCATGGACATATTGAAGGAGTTATGGTTAAGCATAGGGATGGAGGAGGAGAGTATGGCTACTGTGGTTGGAAAAAGAAGCACAGCAAGATCTTGCAGGGCAGTATAGGCCAAGTTAAGAATTTTTATCTCTATCTTAAGAAAAGGAGAAGCCATCGAAGTGATGTGATCAGATTTTCAGTTACATAAAAAAAGAAAAAATCACTTTAGATGCACGTTGGAAAATGGTTTGGAGAAGAAGCGAGAGTGGATACTAGCAGGCTGGGAGTTCAGAGGAGAGATTATGGTAGTTTGAACTAAAGTGTCTGTATGCAAGATGGAGAGAAGTAGAATGCTTTAAGATATATTTAACAATTAAGGAATAACTTCAACAGTGTTTAGCAATAATCTTGAGAGAGAAGATAAAGGAGAGGAAGATGTTATGCAGGTTTGTACAACTGAAGGGGTTGGTGATCATGGTTACCAAAACAGGGAACACTGGATGAGGATGCAGTTTGAGGTAAAGAGCACAAGTTTGAGTTCAGAGAGCTTGAACTTGAGACATGGTGATATATCCAGGGTGGAGATGTTCAATATTAGAAAGAGCTGAAAGATGTTCAATATTAGTCTAGAGCTCAGAGAGGAGTGCAAATTTTAAATATAGACTAATTTATACTGACAAATGTAGAAGTGAAATTTTATGTCACAATTTTAGCATGGAAGATTCATTTATTTTTCAGAAAAAAATAGTAGATGTTATAGTAATTCTGAAACTTGTCCAGCAAAAAAATTTGATAAAATATGTTGATACCACCTCTTCCATCCCTAAATTTGCTTAATCACTCTGAAGATCTTTTTACACTTCTTTACACTGTTAATTCTTTTTTATTTAAAAAATTGTAGTCTTAACATTTTCTTTGATTATTTGTATATAAGGACATGTTCCCAAGATATAAATATACAGGCAGACTTTGGAGATATTGTAGGTTTAGTTCCAGACCACTGTAATAAAGTAAATATCGCAATAAAGCAAGTTGCACAAAGTTTTTGGT
Organism: Eschrichtius robustus; assembly: GCF_028021215.1. Taxonomy (NCBI): domain Eukaryota; kingdom Metazoa; phylum Chordata; class Mammalia; order Artiodactyla; family Eschrichtiidae; genus Eschrichtius; species Eschrichtius robustus. The sequence continues at coordinate 71,075,371 of NC_090833.1, forward strand.
TTCCTAGTGCATATAAAAATTATGTTTACACTACACTGTAGTCTATTAAGTGCTAAATTGCATTATGTCTAAAAAAATAAAGTGCATACCTTAATTAAAAATACTTTATTACTAAAGGGACTTCCCTGGTGGCACAGTGGTTAAGAATCTGCCGGCCAATGCAGGGGACACGGGTTCGAGCCCTGGTCCGGGAAAATCCCACATGCCGTGGAGCAGCTAAGCCCGTGCGCCACAACTACTGAGCCTGCACTCTAGAGCCCGCGAGCCACAAATGCTGAGCCCGTGAGCCACAACTACTGAAGCCCACGCACCTAGAGCCCGTGCTCTGCAAGAAGAGAAACCACCATAATGAGAAGCCCGTGCACCACAACGAGGAGTAGCCTCCGCTCACCGCAACTAGAGAAAGCCCGTGTGCAGCAACAAAGACCCAACGCAGCCAAAAATAAATAAATAAATATATTAAAAAAATACTTTATTACTCAAAAATGCTAACCATCATCTGAGTCTTCAGCAAATCATGATCTTTTTGCTGGTGGAGGGTCTTACCTCCATATTGATGGCTGCTCACTGATCAGGGTGCTGGTTCCTGAAGATTGGAGTGGATGTGGCAATTCCTTAAAATAAGACGACAATGCAGTTTGCTGTGTCCATTGACTCTTCCTTTCACGAAAGATTTCTCTGTAGATGCAATGGAGTTTGCTACCATTTTACCCACAGTGGAATTCCTTTCAAGACTGGAGTCAGTCTTCTCAAACCCTGATGCTGCTTTATCAACTAAGTTTATGTAATAGTCTAAATTCTTTGCTGTCATTTCAACACTCTTCACAGCATCTTCACCAGGAATAGATTCCATCTCAAGAAACCACTTTCTTTGCTCATCCATAAAAAGCAACTCCTCATCTGTTAAAGTTATATCATGAGATTGCTGCAATTCAGTTACATCTTCAGGCTCCACTTCTAATTCTAGTTCTCTTGCTATTTCCACCAAATCTGCAGTTACTTCCTCCACTGAAGTCTTGAACCCCTCAAAGTCATCTATGAGGGTTGGAATCAATTTCTTCCAAACTCTTGTTAATGTTGATATTTGGACCTCTTCTCATAAATCATGAATGTTCTTAATGGCATCTAGAATGGTGAATCCTTTCCAGAAGGTTTTCAATTTACTTTACCCAGATCCATCAGAAGAATGACTGTCTATGGTAGCTGTAGCCTCATGAAATGTATTTCTTAAGTAATAAGACTTTAAAGTCAAAATTACTCCTTGATGCATGGGCTGCAGAATAAATGCTGTGTTAGAAGGCATGAAAACAACCTTAATCTCATTATACGTCTCTATCAGAGCTCTTGGATGACCAGGTGCATTGTCAATGAGAAGTAATATTTTGAAAAGAATCTTCTGAGCAGTAGGTCTCGGTAGCAGGCTTAAAATATTTATTTAGTAAACCACGTGTAAACAGATGTGCTGTCATACAGATTTTGTTGTTCCATTTATAGAGCAGAGGCAGAGTAGATTTAGCATAATTCTTAAGGGTCCTAGGATTTTTAGAATGGTAGATGAGCACTGGCTTCAATTTCAAGTCATCAGCTGCATTAGCCCCTAACAAGAGAGTCAGCCCATCCTTTGAATGTTTGAAGCCATCCATTGACTTCTATTCTCTAGCTATGAAAGTCCAAGATGGCATCTTCTTCTAATACAAGGTTGTTTTGTCTAAATTGAAAATCTGTTGTTTAATACAGCCACCTTTGTTAACTATCTTAGCCAGATCTCTGGGTATTTTGCTGCCGCTTCCACATCAGTACTTGATGCTTCACCTTGCACATTTATGTTATGGAGACATAAACCTCATGAACCAACCTCTGCTAGCTTCAAACTTTTCTTCTGCAGCTTCCTCACCTCTCTCAGCCTTCATAGAATTGAAGAGAGTTAGGGCTTTGCTCTAGGATAGGCTTCTTAAGGGAATGTTGTGGCTGGTTTGATCTTATGTTCAGACCACTAAAATTTTCTCCATATCAGCAATAAGGCTCTTTTACTTTCTTATCACTCATGTGTTCAATGGAGTAGCGCTTTTAATTTCCTTCAAGAACTTTTCCTTTTCATTCACAAATTGATTAACTGTTTGGTGCAGAGGCCTAGCTTTTGGCCTGTCTTGGCTTTTGACCTGCCTTCCTCACTAAGCTTAATCATTTCTAGCTTTTGATTTAAAGTGAGAGAACTGCAACTCTTCCTTCCACTTGAATACTATTGTAGGGTGATTAGTTGGCCTAAATTTAATATTGTCATGTCTCAGTGAATAGGGAGGCCTGAGGAGAGGGAGAGAGACAGGGAAGTGCAGGTTAGTGGAACAGTCAGAACACACACATTTATCCATTAAGTTTGCCTTCTTTCTGTGGGTACAGTTCATGGTGGCCTCAAACAATTACAACAGTAATATCAGAGAAACTGATCACAGATCACCATAACAAATATAATAATAATAAAAAAGCTTGAAATATTGTGAGAATTACCACAATATGACACACAGACACGAAGTGAACAAATGCTGTTGGAAAACTGGTGCCAATAGATTTGCTTGATGCAGGGTTGCCAAAAATCTTCAATCTATAAAAAACACAATATCTGTGAAGCACAATAAAGTGAAGTGCAATAAAATGAGGTATGCCTGTAATTCATATTAGAATAATCTATTGAATTCAAACTTGGAATAATCTATTTGAGAAAATTCAGAGAACTACATAAAAAACACTCAGAAACAATGCCAGGAGAAGGCATTTACCACATAATATCCCTGATACGAGTTTCTTCTACAGTTTCTCTTTATATATGCACTCTTACTAAGTGAAAAAAATAGTGAGCAAGGCAATATTATTAGAAAATTATCTAAAAATAATGCCTTTTCTGAATGAGGAATGCTTTTCTTCATGGTTGCTCATTTCTGTGTGCAAGTCTGTTTTGATTGTTGAATTCATCTAATAGTCACTCAACAAATATTTATTGAGTGTTATGTGCCAGGCACTCTTCTAGGCTCTTAAGATACATCACTGACAAAATAGTAAAAGATCCCCATCTTCATGGCTCTTATATTCTAGCAGGAGTAGCAATTTTTGTTGTAAAGTTAATCAAAGTATAGAAATAACACTTAAAAGAGGTTATTTTAAAATTGAATATACTTCATATTTTATACTCCACCCTCAAACATACAAGGTCTGGCTTATGAGAAATCAATACCCACATCATATAAAGACTTTAAAAAGAATTTTTGTTATATGAGTGAATCAATAATAAAACCATTTCCACAAAAATCATAAACTGAAGGCAAAATTATTATTCATCTTAGAGAAACCTTGGTAGAGTTAAAATAAAAGCTTCAAGAAACAGACCTAGGTACCAGAATAAGGCATGTTGGGTTTGGGTTTCTAATTTTGCTATTCCCATATTAAATGAGTACTCATAATTCGGTGTTGAAGAACTAGATACAGTTATAAACCAAGGCGTAGTTGAAATGAAAGTTTTAAAACAATTCTCATAAGCCAAAATTCAGTATCATTATGATGGCAGTTTTTGGATTTTAATTTTGACACTCTAGTCTCAAATTGTGTTTGATGTGGTTATAATCAAGGCAGTGTTGAAATGAAAGTTTCAAAACAAATTCAAGCAAAGAGATAGCAGAAACATAAGCAATATAAAGGCAATTTTAGGATTTTAAATTTGGCACCCTAATCTCAAATTAGCACTTGAAATTTAACAGTGAAGTATTAGATAATGTTTATAAAACAATGTTACTGATTTTGATGTATACTTTGTTAGTACAGTTTGAGGTTCATCTACATGGTGTTTTTGATGGAACGTTTGATGTGAATCCAATCACAGAGGAGACAGTCTAACCAATCCAGATTGTTGGATGTTCTGCAGGAATACTGGCCAGGACTCTTTAAAGGATTCAGAGAAGAGAGAATGTTGGTGGCCATGCTATGATGGCACCTCCCATCTGGTGTATACCCCAACCCACAAGACTCTGTGGTAGTCAGTATGGTATGTGCCACTGAGGCACACACCTACTGCTAGTGGTGGTCATCTTCCAGGGCTATGAGGGCAGAGAAGAGCAATGGGAAGACATCTCTTCTAAATTTAATCTGTATATTATTAGAGAACATTCCAATGGCCTGTTTTCAAATATTTACTTATAATTTTCCATTTTCATGTATTTACTTCTAACTTTGTCTTTTTACAAGTACATTTTACCTTGTATGTGATCACTAAGGTCTGAATATTGTGGTATTAATACACCATGATTCAAATAAGCAAAAACTTGCTTCCTATTACAAAATGGATAGTGGATAATCTGAGTATAGAAAGTAATATTTCTCATCTAGGACCTTCCACTCTATGCAATCTCCTGAATTCTAATTCCCACTGGTTCATGAGCTGTAACTTTAGTAATCAGTTTTCTCAAAGTAGATTTTCAAGTCTATTTTTCTTGATCTAAAGACATAAAGCTCAAAGCTTTTCTTGAAAAGAGAATTAAACATATTTTAGTTACCCTTATTACTTGGAAAATCTGGTTTTAGTCAGAACTTACATGTCATACTGAAAAAGCAAAAGGCAGATGCTGTCTTTTCTTGAGGAAAGACTTCTTTGCAGTTAAATAGCTCACCAGGTGTTTGGAGCCCATGGGTAATGTGCTTGTTCTTTGCTTGTAGACTTGTCCTTGGTTGGGAGGACATACAGAGGAAGTGGTGAGTACCAACATCCCTGCCTGGAAGGAGCCCTAGGAAGTGCCTGAACTTTATCTTTCTGTTTGCTCCTCTACCCTTTGGAGTGGGTTGGGTGAAAGAGTTTGGGCCAGGAAGCAACTGCTTCTTTTATTCTGTTTAATGTGTATGTCCTGTCTGGGTATCTGGCAAAAAAAAAAAAAAAAAAAAACTCGTTCTCTGACCTTGGTTTGAATGCCCTGGTGTTGATATATTTTCCCACATTCCAGAGGAAAAACAATTGGAATGCTGAAATGTAAAAGTGTAAGAAGTCAAAAAAAGATGAGGTGTGGGCATAATGAGTAGAAGTTCAGTCCTTTAAGACATTACTGGCAGAGTAGAATTAAAACAGGCTTTGGAGCTAGGTAGACCTGAGTTTAAATTCTAGCTTTGCTATTTTCTTCCTGAGTTATTTTGGCCAAGTTGTTTAATCTCTTTAAGCTTCAGTTTCCTCATTCAAAAGACATGATAATACAATCTTCCTCATAGGATACGTATTAATTGAAATTTTATACGCACGTTTTAGCATGCAGTAAGCTCCTAATAAATGGAAGTTATTATTAATACATTGCTAGGAAAAGAAAATGCACAGGGAACAAATGTTTTATTAATAAAAAAGGTGATGGATTATTTGTAGTCAAAAAATTTAGAATTGGATTTCCAAGCAGTCATCTCTTTAACCAGGTGTAGTTAGGTTTGCTCCATTAGTAACAAAGAATATATCTAGTTACCTTCTTAAACCAGAATCATGGGGCATAAATTAATGAATAAGATTTGATGCATTTATTGAGCATGTTAAAATTTATGCAGTCATTTGTATACCACTTTCACAATGTTTGCCCTATTCTTAGACTATCTATTATATTATTTTCTTAATATTTTTCTTCAAGTTGACTCACCTTTTCCCCAACTTCATTTGTCTTATTTAAGCAACATTAGCTGTAAAATCATGGGTTTGCTGTGCAAGTTATGTTTTTTCTAATGTACTCTAAAAACAAATACTTGAAAAAATTTCCTCCTATAGTCCATGTACCACCTATAATCATCTCAAGCACCTCCAGTGCTATGTTACTGTACTTTGGAAAACATTGACACACGTGATCTTCCTTGGTCCTCATAACAGTTATATGAGGCAAACAGAGAAGGTATAATTATTCCCATTTCAAAGATGAGAAAATCAGGTTCATGGATAAAATTTTATAGCCAGTAAATTTCCAGAACTGGGCCTGTACGCATGCTTTCTCTATATCAACCCAATGCTTCTAACGTACTACTACCTCTTCTAAGGAACACAAACTTAGAACCAAAGGTAAAGTTTTGTTTATTTAGCCATGACAATTTTGGAATTTTTGTGGTAATTTGAATAGCGATCAGACAGAAAAAAAAATTAGCAAACAAAAATACTGAGAGTAGATTGCCAAGTTGTGGTCGGCATTTTCTCAGATAGCTCTTGATTAGCTCAACCTCCTAGGATTCATGCCTGTGTAATTCCCTCCACTTGAGTAACTTAGTACTTCTAGCCAATAGAATGTGGCAACTTAGAGGAGGTATCACTTCCCTGATTAGTTTACAAAAGATTATCACTTCTATCTTGCTAGAAGACTCTCTCTCTTGCTGATTCTGATGAAGCAAAGCTGCCATAGGAGAGAGGAGCTGGGGGCAGTCTCCAGCCAAAGCTGGCAGGGAACTGAAGCCCTTAGTTCAACATCCCTCAAGGAAATGAACCCTGCCAACAATCATGTGTGTTAACTTGGAAGCAGCTCCTTCCCTAGGTGAGCCTTCAGATGAGACCCCAACCCTGATGGACACTTTCACTGCAGCCTGGTGAGAGACTGTGAAGCAGAGGACCCGGTTACACCATCCTCAGAATCCTGACCCACAGGCATTGTAAGTCATTCATTTTTAGGAGGGGGGGTGATTTAATTTGTTATTCAGCAACATATAACATAAGTCCACAGTGGTCATTTTAAGAAGTGATTCAGTGAGGTGGGATCAAGTGAACATGGCTGTGCATGGGCCCCAAGTGCTTGCAGTTCTAATGGACTGTGATATCTAACACTGGACACTTTTTCTTTCTCATTCTCCCATTCTTTCCTCCTTTCCCTCTCTCTTTCCCTCTTTCTCTTCATTTCTTCTACTCTTTCCTATGCTTTTAATTAATGGAGCAGTTAGAAACTTAAAGACAATAGCAACACAAAAGATAACTCCTCCACCTGCAAAACATTATCACGTATACTTTTCCACAATGTCTTGCCCTGGGCTTCATATATAAGCTTCATGTACATATGCAGGAGGTACTTAACGAAGGTTTGGCTGTTGGTATTATCTAGTCATCATGGAGTTGCTTCATTGCTGTCCATTCCATTTTGTTTTCATTTTTCTATTTGTGAGGGTGTCTTTATTCCTTGTGGGCTTTGTATAATCATGTTTTCTCTTTTCCTCTGTAGGCAGTTTATAGCACTGATCTATCAGTACCACTTGCTGACTTCGATGGGAAGATGGTTTTTTCTGCAGGTACTCTTTCTACAAAATTCACAACACTGAGCATGAAGAAATAACATGCATGCTTTACATCATCTTACTGAAAAGATTTTCAATTTTAAGCAGTGTTTGCTACTATCTCCCATGTACAAGTAGCTAAAGAGAATTAGGCAAGGACCATTCCAAGTGAGCCTATCTGTATACGACCTTGAAAATAATCTGAAACCAGCCCTTGATAAATGGGGGAGGGGTGGGGTGTGTGAAGGGATAGAGTGGGTTGTAGGGGAGGTGTATATATGGACGAATTTGAATCACAGATTCCTCACTATATGCCAGCAAAATTTAATAATAGCACTCCTAAACACACACACATACACACACACGTAAATGAATCACGTAAAAACTTCCAACAAGTGCTGGCAAGTCAGATGGCAGACTCACCCCAAAACCTGTCTCTCCAATAAAAACCTTGTAATTAAAAACAAGGTTGTCCATAAATTATACATATAATAACAATTATATGCAACTGGTACAAGTCTTGATTAGAAACGTAAAAGTTAGCTTTCTCAGGTGAATTCTTTACCTCTACCTTATGCAGCTAGCAGGTTATCATCTATACTTGAACAGTGAGATGCTACCTGGTCCAAATGCTAATACCTACTGACCTTGGTCCAAAAGGAGACTGAGGTGATGCAGTTTTACTCATCTTGTAAGAACAATACTAGTGTTTGCCATATATTGAGAAAGTTCCTACTATGTGCCAGAAACATTGTTAGGCATTGAATGTGCTATCTCAGTTTATCTTCTCTAAAGTTAGGGAACAATCAACTATGTTTTACTTATATAAAACTAAGGCTTAAAGTGGTTTACTGATTTTCCTAAATTTACACAAGTAGTAAGCGACCAAGTCAGGGCTTGGACCCAAGTCTGCCTAATTCCCCAAAGGTGCTCTTTCCATCGAAGTTGTGACCTTGATAAAGGACATGAAATTAGTGAATATATGGACACTGGTGAATAGGATTCAATAGATCCTATTGAATGTGTGGTAGAATGGATAAGAGAGGCCTTTTCTCTGTTGATATGTTTTTAATCTTGGACAAGTTACCCAGCTTTGCTGGGTTTTTGTTTTTCAAGTTGATAAACTCTATCATCTCAGTTGGTTATTAGCTAATGTTCCTTCCATATTAAAATTCTATTATCCTAGTCTATAAATTCATCCACCCAGGTGCACCAATCTGACAAGCCTAAGCTAAGTAAACCCTGCAATTTGGCATGCTGTTCCTTTGGAGTCCCCCTGTGGCAGGCAGTCAGGGTCTGAGAATGGAATGGAAGTTCCCTGAAACTATAGCACTATTTTTTCATTGTGTTATTTCCTCTCTTTCTCTCTTAGGTGCCTAGTTTGATGAGATGTCCTGTGAGAACTTAAAGTGAGAAGGAGCTGGAAGCAGGACTGGTATTACCTGATAAAATTCAGATTCTAACTTTTGAAACAAATATTCTTTCCCCAGCAGAGTTTTTAAGGAGTGGAAGAAAGACCTATGCACAGGCAGAATGCCCTAACAACGAAATTGATTGCAGTGTACTCCCATTTCTTAGAATTTCATAATTCTCTAAAAGTATTTATTGTACTCAACCTTTTAAAAATTCTTAATGGCATACTGCATTGCAGAAGGTGGCAAACTTTTTCTCTAAAGGGCCAGATAGTAAACTCTTTACCCTTTGTGGGCCATATGGTTTCTGTCACTCAATTCTGCTGTTATAGCACCAAAGCAACCATAGATGATACATAAATGAATGAGAATGTCTGCATTCCAGTACAACTTTATTTACAAAAACAGGCAGCAGGACAGATTGGACACAAGGGTCATAGTTTGCTGACCCCTGGTATAAGCGGAAACAGTTCAGGTGGAGTTTGAGTATGGCTCTTTAACTCTAGCTACTATTCTTGGGAAAGATATTTAATTTACATTTGATGTAGCTTCCTTATCTGTAAAATGAGAACAATAAAACCTACTTCACAGACTGTTATGAAGATTAAGCTACATAGCTAAATACAGCAAACTGGTGCCTAATAAGTGCTTAATAAATTGTAACTATAATTATTATCATCATCATCACAGTACTGTTATTTTAATTTCTCTCAGTCTTTTTCAGTTGTTTCAGCAGTCTAACTAATGTATTTACAGCAAACCAATAAGTGCTACTGAGGGCAGTTGGAACTGTGTTTTGCTGGCTCATCATTGAAAATTCTTCTACTGGAATTGGAAAGTTGCTTTAGAGAGGGTTGGTGCTTATTTCGTACTTACTGAGCTAATACCATTCTCTCTTAGTTCTAAGTTCTCTACCTCAAGTCCTTTGTAAACAATTTAATAGAAACGGGTACAGGTGTTGCTTTTCTTCATTTTCCTTGTTGGGTAATCATGCATATGTTGATTGGCATCAAATATAGCTCTCACCTCTCCCCATGCTATAAGCTTCTATTGACTGAATTCAGACCAGCCCTGGTGGCCCTGGGAGTGGGAGAGTCTGGGCGTGTCTGGCTTGGGCTCTGGCACCAGGAGAGGGTGGATGTACCTGTTTCACTTGTGTAACATGGGCATCAAGGTAGTGGCTGCTTCTCTGTGTATTTGCCTTTTTCTTCTTTGTGAAACCTCACTGGCTGATTTGAGCTGCTGGGCTGAGTCTCACCTACTGTGCATGCTGTACTGGCTTTCTCTCTGTGGCATGCAGCCTCATTTCTAGAGGTGAATTTGATTCATGAAAGTGAGATTCTAGTTCTATATCTTTATGAATTTCCCTAGAAGGAAAGAAGGCTATGATCACATCTGAAGGTCTTGAGTCATTGTAGACATGAACTTACTCAAAGAGAATGTTTTGTTAGAGGAGAGAATTGTACAGTAAGGCAGAAGCCACAGAATGGGGCCTGGGATGTTGACTTATCATAAATGTAGGGGCTACATTTAACAGATGACTTTCAATTCCCACTATCGAAAAGATGGTCAGTTCCTTTCTCTTTTTTCTTGAGCTTTTTTCCCTCCTCTCCTTTTCTTTTGCCTTTCTTATAATGAAGACTAAAGACAAATGATAACAAATGTGCTTTGGGCTGGTATGAAGGCAAGATATCCATTTAATAACAGAAACTGGGTCAAAGTTCACTTTTCTCTTTTTGACTTGAAATTATAGTGTGCACTGGCTAATTAGATTGAAGGCTTTAAACATTAATGAAGATAAAGCTTGCAAAAGTGGCTCCAGAGAAAGGGTCTAAAACAACCTAGTAATATTTAAGGATAATATTAAAAGCCTTTACACACTGCACTTTAAGACAATACTTTAAGACAAAATATTTTTTTTGGTAGTTAAAATAACTAATCCAAACACTCAAAAAATTTTTAATTAAAAATTCACTGTAGGGCTTCCCTGGTGGCACAGTGGTTGAGAATCTGCCTGCTAATGCAGGGGACACGGGTTCGAGCCCTGGTCTGGGAAGATCCCACATGCCACGCAGTAACTAGGCCCGTGAGCCACAATTACTGAGCCTGCGCGTCTGGAGCCTGTGCTCCGCAACAAGAGAGGCCGCGATAGTGTAAGGCCCGCGCACCGCGATGGAGTGGCCCCCGCTTGCTGCAACTAGAGAAAGCCCTCGCACAGAAACGAAGACCCAACACAGACAAAAATAAATAAATAAAATTAAATTAAATTAAAAATAAAAAAAAGATAGCATCATGTAATGGCAATTCTATAAATCTGGGTTTCTGGAAGTGATTTCAATGGAATACCTGTCTCAAAAGAAATTAAGAAATAAAAGTCTGGAATAAATCTAAAAAAAAAAAAAAAATTCACTGTAAATCATTATAACCCTGGAGATAAAACATGATAGTGACAAGTAAAGAATGCATAATACTTCATACGTTATTTACGTATTCGTGCCATTTTCTGCTTTTGCTTAACCTTTAGAAAAAGTATTTAAGTTGCATCAAATAACAAAGCAAGTTTTAGCCTAGATTGTTTCCTCCTGATTGTTTTCTTTCACTTCTATACATATGGACATGTCTCTATGCTAAGCTACCTCATTCTTTTAAAATCACTGTATGAGATATTCTATAATTTATTTATACTCCCCTATTAATGGATATTTAGCTTGTTTCTTATTTTACTTAGAAAGGTTTTACACTTGTGTGCTCATGACAAAGTTAGGAATTGTACGTTAATTTAATGGGTGGTGTTTTCTTCCATAACTCCTGGCTTCTTGTATGCCTTTAAGAATGATCTCATGAAACAAGCCCAAGATGCTTTTGGAAAGGTGTTTTATATATATTTATATCTACTTCAGGTCTATTTCCATGATTTAGCTGCATCAGAGACCCAGCAGTGTAGGTGTAATTGGAAATCCAGCAAAAACTAATACTATGGTTGGACTCTGGTCAGACAAGTTCCTGCTAACGCACCTGTGGGATGGGATTCAAACGTGACTCTTCCACATTCTCATATCAACATACCAATTTGGCCTTAGCTCCTTCCTTTCTCTTCCTTTCTCTTGATTGCTCTCATATAATTATTTGTGTACATGTCTGGCTTCTTCACTCCTCTAAGCGTAGGGACCATACCTTATTCATCTTTGTATTTTTGAAAGTTTCTACCACCACTAGAAATTCTCATTCATATTTCTGTATCTGAACAACTGGCTTTCAACTTTTTGGGTGGGATAAAGAAGAAACATGGGTTTTAGGTACCTACTTTACTATGTAGAATTTAAGAGCTGCCACACAAGTTCAGAGTCCTCTGTGGTTTTCCAATGTTAACCTCACTTCTATCACTAGCCGTGTCTCAGTGCTAGGTGATTCTTATGCTGGCATGTTTTGGCAGGAAAGAACTCTTTGCCTGGTTTGCCTAATCTACATTGGCTTCTAGTTTCAACAAGAACTGTTTACATGCATTTAATTTTAGCTTTTGGGCTATAACATGTCATTGTTCTTTTTACTCATCCCCTCCCGTCTTCAGTTCCTGCTGTTCCTGTTTGGTGTGCTCTCAGGTGGCTTTTAGCTTTGCCTTTTAGCTTTCACGGCACTCCAAGATATCTTCCAGTTGTATTTCTTGTGTAAGAAAATATAGACTATGTCATTATAAAGGGAAGTGGAAATTGGGGGACATTATTTAAATCATTCAGGAAGCTCATATCCTGGCTCAAAGGAAAATTAAAGCGAGGTATTTGGGTTAATTTATCTCATTTAGTTGTTCTTCTGTATTCAGTTTACAGGATAATGCATTCAGCTCTTAGTTTTATCTGTTCCTGTCACAATGAATCTAGAAGAAAAAATATATATTTGGGGCTTAGTTTTAAAAAATCGTTTTTAGTAGAATTGCTTTTTTTTTTTTTTTTTCTTATTTAGGGGAAAGTGAATTCCCTAGAAAAATAATAATGAACTTTGGACAAAACAATGTTTTCCTAAGAGTAAGTACTCCGTGAAAATTGAAAGTACCCAAAGTAATCTTGCACAAGTGCTTTGAAAAGTCTCTTGCACAATTCAATTTCTTTATAGTACTTACACAATCATATTTCTGAATGATTTTCTATAAACAATTTTTTGGACTAAAATCTTAAAGATGTACAAATAAAGAGATAACTTTGGAAGAAAATAGATTTATGACTGTACTTCTACACTAGGACAGAAATAAAGTTAGGGATTTTTAAAGTACAATTTTCAGGTCAGTTGTTGAGACAAGGAAATGCAATACACTATAGGAGGTATCATTTCGCCACCTAGAGGAGAGATGTGAAATGCAACATTTCTCCAAATTTACTTCAGAAGAATTCATTCATTCATTCATTTAATTATTTACTCATTTAATTATCAAAAAAAATTAAGTACCTACTAGGCTTAATTACTGTGCCAGTACAGATTTGATAACCTACTCAAGAGTTATGAGCTCAAAGAAACCACAAAGTGTATCTTACTCTAATTGCACAGCTGCTTCTCTCTAAAATCTTTTGTTTTTAAGACTATAACTCAAATATCTAGACAATTCCAAATACCCATATTTGTGATGTATGTTACTTTTAGCTCTTGGGCTATAATAAATCTTTATTGTTTTTTACTCATCCCACTGTAATATCTACAGTGTAGATATTAGTAGCTTCTCTGTACAAATTGGGAAATGTAGCCTCAGAGAAATTAAATAACAAGTTAAAGGTGTCACAGCTATTTCATTATAGTGCCAGTGTCTGAACTCAAGCCAATCTGACTCCAGAGCGACATCACCCTGCTCAATTCTAGTCCAATCCAGATGCTCACAAACAACCAGATTGCATCTGGGGGTGTGGGCAGTGCTTATGGGTTGAAAAGGAGATCATGGTCAGCATCAGACTGTCAATAAAGCAAGCTGGGAGAAGCTTTATGAAGTCAACCAACTAGAGAGAGTATACTAAAAATGGTAGGATTGCTCATATATATGGATTACTTGTACCCTGAAGAATGAACTCCTAAATATCCCTGAGTTAGTCCAGTCTAGGTAAGAGTAAACAGCAGGCTGGGGCAGCTGGTGTGCATGATTGCCCCCTTTGCAGCTGGGTATCTAATATCATTAACAACCACATCTCATGTAATACAGAGATATACAATTTCTAAATGAATGCAACATAAAACTCTTCTGCAGTCTGATTCAATTTCATTGTCATTTCTGTCAGGTAGACAGGGCCAGTGTGAGCATGCTGATCATGTAGGTGAGGGAACTGAAATACAAGAGGTTCCCTGAATTCGAAGTCCACCAGGCAATCCTTGGTGCCAGAACCAATCCCTAGGTTTTCTGAAGTCAATCCAGCATTCTTTCCATCATTTCTCACTGCCAGTAGAACTAGCTTTGCTTTCTTTGACTTTTCTTAGTCACTCCTGTGGTTTTACACCATTCCCTCCTTGTCATTAAATAACTCTCAGGCAAGGCAGAAATTCCCATGAAAACAGAAAACAAATGTACCAGAGAGTTAACGGTGTAAGAGAGAAAAGAGATAAGGAGAAGGCATGTTGCAAATTGGTGTCCATTATTGCAAAAGAGAAAAGGGATACATTGGGAGGAAAGGAAAAGAGAGAAAATGAAAACTTCGGAGTCAGTTCTGAAGTAGTGAGGAGAACAAATGTTACATGCGCACCTGAACCTCTTCAATAGGTATCATCCGGAGGAGTTGCATATAAGGCGAACGAAAGTGTAACTGTGGAAATTGTCTAGCCTTTGGGGTCCTACTGGGAACCATTTTTCAAAGTGAAGAAAACTCTGATCAACCTCTAGTTCGTTTCTGGAGAGGACTTTGCCCAGTTATACCCAAAAAGGTTGAGAATATCACATCAGCATAACCCTGAGACAAATTTTGTTTACCAGGAAAATTTGCTTAAAGAGAAACAGTAAAATTTGTTTAATTCTACTGCAGGGACATGTGGCATTCTCATGATGACCTTCTATTGTAAGTTGGAAAGACTTAACCTTTCTGCATCTATTGCCGGAGGAGGAAGGAGAGCATTTTCTTAGGGTTTTGAACTAGTTCAGTTGAAATCTGACTGAAAAAGGCAGCACCAGAGACTGTATTTTACTTACTTTGTTTCTTTCTCTGCACCTAACAAAGGTTTTTTTTTTTTTTTGATGATTAATAAAAGGTGCTGTATTTTATTTAGATATTTTTATTTAGCTATATCTGGATATTATTCAATAAATTTAAATTATTTTAATAAAGACATTTGAAGACACTTTACATTAAAAAATTGGATCAATTTGACTTACAATATATTTCCTTCTAGTTGAAAACTCACAGGCTCCAAAGCAACTGTTTTCTGTTTGAAAAAAATTCAAAAATCACACAGAAGCAGTGGCCCTGATCCCCATGCTTTTATTTATGTGTGGTTAAAGTTCAAATTTCTCAACATACCATAATCTCAGTGTAACTGGCCGAATTCCATGGTGGATAATTAGATCTAGCTTAGCAGGGCATATTTGGATGGAGAGAGCAGTCACACTGTACTTCTGGGAATCTATTAGCCAAGTTTACTGTGTTTGATGAGTGGTTGGACTCACCTCACTTGCTGACTGGACTAGCCCAGCAGGTTCTACAGGTGAGATCACTGCTTGGCTCTCTCATTGCTAGGCCTGGTAGGCGGAAGAGGAACTGAAATAAATGGCCTGACTTTGGATTTCAGAAATTCTCTTTCCTATTCCCTCTCCCAAATGCTTTCTTCTGCCAACTCTCTAGGGACTGAAGCATTCATTTCCAAACTCATGCATTCATTCATTCAACAAATATTTACTTAGTACCTATAATGTATCAGGCACTGACCTAGGCTCTAGAAATATAATAGTGAACCAGACATTTCCTGCCTTTGAGGATCTGTGATGAATAATTGTAGTACTCAGTGAAAAATATTACCATTTGCAGAGCTCAATAATCCAAGTCTCTTAAAAAACAAAGTGCTCAAATGCTCTTTGGAAAGGTATGGCATGGAAGAGTATCTATAGATTTGAACATATAAAATTCACAGATGTGTGAAGACTTGTTCATCTGTTTCACTGTGAGTCCAGAGTAAACCCCACCCTCCCTGCCATACCCCCCAACTTTGTCTTAGACAAGGCCACCACTGCAGCGCTGCTGGAAGCACCACTCTCAGGGGTCTCAATCCACATTGTCTTTGAGTGTCTTCAGCATGTTGTCTCACAAGTACTCAGACCCAGTAGTAAGATTAAAATATTCTACCAGAATATTCACCTTGGCCTTATCATGTTAAAGAAAGAAAAGCAGGTATGACTGAAACTACTTCTCAAAAAGCCCTTATGCTTCAGCAAGAGTCTCTGAAGTCTCTTTCGTTACATAATCGTACAAGAATGATTGATGCTAAATGATATTCTTAAACCCTCCTAATCAATTAAATTTATAATATTTATGATTAGGTAATGTGTTGCCTTGTTTATGAAATATATACATGCTTTGAAAATCTATTTACAATAGAGTTTTTATGACATTCCTATTAATAGGCTGTCATTGTAACACTATTATAACATTGTTTATATAGGAATTTTAATTCCATCTGTTTCTTTTAATTTTTAGCTCCCTCCCCAACCAATTGTAAAGGGCTATCAGGTCTGTACTTTATACGATTGTGAAGCTTTAGGTTATTTGTTGGTATAATATCCACATTAATCATTCATTTAACAAAACAGTATTGAATGCTACTATGTGCTTAGACTCTTCCAATGTTGTGAAGAGTGAGTGGTTAAAAGTTTCCCCACATATATTAGAAATCTAAAGGTTTTTTAATCCATGCATTTTAAACATTGGTAAAGATTGTCTCATATTCACAGGTTTTTCTCAATAGTAAGAAATCGTTGGTGTTGAATAAGGTATGAATTACAGTTTAAGCCTTGTCCATATTTGCTGCCTTTGTAAGATATTTTTCTCCAGTAAGAGCTCTCTGAATAAGGGGAATGTTCTGATTAAAGACACACACACACACATACACACACACAGTTTTAATTACCTTCAAATTTAGGTAGCTTTCAGTTGTTGAGCACATGTTAACATACTGACCCAGATGAAGATTGAATTTTCCCTTAAGAGATTTGTAATCTAGTAGGGGAGAGATTTGCCTCTTTCAAAATGTGGCACTCCTTCCCTACTTGTTAGATTGTGAAAGCAGTTGTTTATGCTTTATTTGTTTCCCAAACTTCAGTTGTTGCTGCACCATCTTCATAATTTTTGCTATATTCACATACCACCTGTACTATTGTGCTTCTGTAAATATACTGTTTTTAACTTAATTACATTTATTTAATAATAATAATATTTGTTAAAACACTAGGTTAATGTGCTAGCTGTAAAATTTTCAAATATACTTTAATATAAATATATGACTTCTAAATTAAATATTTTTGTGTGTGTCTGTGTGCATCCCCAAGTCTTCTCAAGTGCTCTTAGTACTACACATATCATACTTTGGGAAGCTTTACATGTAGGAGTTACCTTTGAAAGTGAGGAATGGCAGAAAAAAATAAAATGCATAAATAATGATAATAACCATAGCAACGGTAACAAGAGCTATTATTTATTAAAGGCTTTACATGTGTCATTTAATTTTATCTTATTTAATCTCTGCAACTCTCACAGGCATGCCTATCACAATGTGAAGCAAAAGGGCAGGAAAGAGGGAACAGTGGAAGTGAAACTTCATTTTGCCTAGAGCAGCTGTAACTAATACATGCCATAATATTTTAGTATTTATTCTTTAGTTAGCTAAGATTTCATACCTGATTATTTTACAAAAATTGGAGTGTGATGGTGGCAGATTAAAACACTTTTTATCAAATATATTTGCTGTTAGTCAAACAGAATAATAATCCCAGAAAAAGGATGTTAGTGTCAATTAAACCCATTCTAAGAATGCAGGATTAAGTGGAAGGAATCAGATTAAAATACTTTTTTTTTTTTTTTTTTGGCTAATTGTTTTTTGTTTCTCCAGTTGCTAATCAGTGAGAATATCTTTGTCCTACTGAACCAAGGCATTTGTTCAAAAGCCTCTGCATTCTCTGGTACAAGTGCCTAATTTATTAAAGGCAAAATTCTTCTAGCTCTCTGCTAAAAAGTAGTGAAATAAATATTTTTATAAATATATTGTCACAAAATATTAAAGCTGGAAGAGCCCTGAGGAGCCTAAGACAACTCCCTCACTTTACAGAGGAAAAAAAGTCCAAACCTGGCAATAATTAGAAAATATTTCCCTGTGTTTGCATAATTGGTATTTCCATCCTAAAGTTTATGACATGCACATGTTTTTATTTGCATACCTGAATTTTGCTTCTAATATATGGTAAACTCCCAGCACAAACCATGCCTTGTTTGTTTCTCACCTGCATTTTCAGCAGAATGCCTTGTACTTAGCTGGTGCTAAATAATTGTTTTTTGATTAAATGGGATAATATACCCCATAAACCTGTCTTTTAATTCTTCTTTGACATAAACTTTCTAGATACTTAAACCTCATTCCATTATTTATCTTTCCCATAAAAGGGTTAAAGACAGTGTATTTGAGAGATACTTTGGTGTGAAATGTACTTTAAGAAGTGTTGTATTTCCAGAGCTCTGCTTTCACCTGTGAAGGTCAATGCGTCTTCCTTTTTAATCCTCAAAAAATTTTTTTAATAGCTTGATGGAATATAACATGCTTCTCTTTTCTCCTCCTTCTTCCTGTGCTTTTTTCCCCACGAGTTTCTGTTTTTGTTTTCTATTCCTCTTGGCACTTGGACATATTTTTCTGCCAAATGAGTCAGTTAGAGTGGAAGTGTTTAACTCACATTTTCCATCTTGGCTGGGAAAAGAGGTTTGAAGGCAAAGATGCCTGAGTATTCTTCATTAGGGTCCTCACACAACCCTCCTGACCCTCTCCTGAGACACCACTTTGTATTCAAGTTAGAAAGCACCAAATGATCTGCCACTGTGCAAAAAAATCACAAGATCTTGAAATCACAAGATCAATACTCAGATTATAAAGTTTTTCTCTGAAGAAAGATAAAAATGTTATTGAGTTACTTGTGTGTATGCATTTTTCTTAATACCTAGTCTCCCTCCACAAAGGATTTAAGGAGGTTTTATAAACACAAATAATACTGTAGGATAAAGAGTGGAAAGGAAAAATATGTAGATTTTTCAAAAAGGGAAAAGGGAAATAGGGGTAGAATTATAATTTGAAAATGAATTGTTTGTATTCTAGCATAGAGTAGCTACTACCTGTTGAGTGTTTATTGTATATGGAACACTTAACACTATCTAATCAAAATATCTAGTCTAATCTAATGGAATAATCACTGTTTTGAATCTGTCTAGATTTTGTAGATGTAGAAATTGAGGCTTGGACAGGTTAATTTATTCAACTCCACACTGTTAATTAGTGTTGGAAATGGGCTTTGAACCCTCTGATCACCACTACAACGTCTATATCTTGCTTTTCGCACAGGTTTTTATGGTAATTCACAGTACTATCTCAGCAAACATACAAATAACTTAGCTTCACTAAATTAGTCAATTTTTTTCCAACCGTCAATGTTTAAGAAGTAGAATAGGTTGGAGGAGCAGTAATTGTTGGGTACTGGCGGTAGTTGTGGTTTTGATGGAGGAAGTAGTAAAATACATGGGCTGTCCCTGCTCTTTCCTACAATGCAGGTCAAAAGCAGATCATTTAAAGTCTAATGTTATCCTTGGAGGCTGTATTCTTCACCGAGATCTTGTTGTTAAATAAACCATATAGACTGAGCAATATGCTGTAAAGGTGAAGATATGACACTTAAAATTCTACTATGATGTAAATTGCTCAAAATTGTGGTTAAAGCTCTTTAGAATCCTCATAAATCACTATGCACATTCATTAAACAATATTATATGTATACAATAATACAATACCATACTGCAGTATCACAAACTGGACCTAAAATGAATTTATCAGCTATATTAAATACTAAATACTTAATAGGTTGCAATTTTGTTTGCACTAGACTTAGAACATAGGAAAAAAATTGGGACAACCTGAATAGCTCAGGTCTCTTGAGAAAGCTTTTTGAACAGCTTCTTTTCCTCCAGATAAACTTCACTGTAGCAAATGGAAGCCATCAGAATAATTCCCTAGACCTTAAAGCTAACTCAAAGTACTGTAATTTGTCTCCTCGACAGCTTATTGAGCTAGATCAGAGCAATAATTCAAGAAAAATGTGCTGACTTTCTATGTCTTAGGCACTGTGCTAGGAACATTATGCACATAATTTTACAAAAATTTAATAGCAACTCCGAGATGTTATTATCCCCATTTTAGAGATTGAGAAACCACAGAAAGAGAAGAGAAGTAAAATAATTTGCCCCAGGGCCACATCCATGATGGAGCCTGAATTTAAACCTAGATATGATGCCAAATCCCATGGACTTAACCACTGGACTGTCTGCCTACCCTCTCAAGGAACTGCTAAGGTTGTCATAAAGACTTGACTGTGTATAGACAGTTGCTTCAAGAGAGGAAAAAGGCAAGAGGATTTGGAGCACAGGTTTATTTGCTAAATTTGCTACAATTGGAAGACGGAACTATTGTATTCTAGTTACTGAGTAGAGGTATACCATATTCAATGTATTTCTCTACTCTACACACTGTCCAGGTGATAAAGGGGCCTAGGAAGAGGGATCAGGAAATATCGTCTGTGTTTAGGTCATAGCCAAATCACAGGATGAATATTTGCCTCCTCTTTCTCCTACATCCAGTCTCTCTTTTGATGAGAAGAATAACCTCATTCTGAATCAATGAAAAGACTTCCGTCTTCTTGCCACTGGATATATGTTATCTGCACTTACAGAATTGAAAGTGTGCATCAAAGGAGCATTCTCTTGGGAAGAAAGGTAATGAGATAAAATGAAAGAGAATGGGTAGTTTTAAAATCATGGAGACCTAGGATCAAATCCTGGGGTTGATGCTTTTTAGTAGCATAGCCTACTTTACTTCTTTAAGCACCGATTTCTCTTTCTGAAAAATGAGGGTGACCCAAATTACCTCCAGAGTTATAATACAGATATAATGCATGTAATACAGATAAACTCATGACATTAAGAAGCATAAAACAAATGAAGTCTTTTCACCTCTTGTATTTGCCCAGAACTCTTCCTTTCCCTTTCCTTCTCCTCTCCCCTCTTCTCTTCTCCTCTCCTTTCTCTCTCTCCTCCCCCTTCCCTCTCTCCTCCCCTCCCCTTCCCTCCCTCTTTTTCTATCTCCTCTCCTCTCTTTTCTTTTCTTTATCTTATTTTTTTCTGTACCAGCAGTTTTTCACAAGCCCTAGAGTTTTGTATATGTATACTGTTGCTGCAACTATGTATAAATGCAACTGATTCTTTGCATTCATTTATATGCTGATATAAGTGTTTCATCCTCACAAGTTTTATAGGGGAAGTCTGGATGCTGGTGGAGCAGTGAGAAAGAAGAACTTATTTTACCTCTGACTTGAGCACTGAAAAGATACACCTGCACCACTGTTGCAACTCCATACTTCTAAGAACGGGTGAGTTGAAGAACATTGTGTCTCCATTAAAGAAGATATATTGTAAAACATAGCTAATGATGACGACAGCAACAACAACAAAAATAGAAACAAGGATCTACTATGTAACTGCTTCCTAAGTATTCTCCCTTTATGGAGATTTTGAGATCCAGCTTTTCTGCGGTTAGACACTGTGAGAAAATATTAAGTTGGAAACTCCAAGGGTGATGTAAGTCATTGGGTGTATTTTAGAGCTGGATTTCATCATCAGCTAGCTTGTCACTGTCATCTTATAAATGTGTTTTTGTACTAACTCCGTTGCCCCAGGTAGTCACGTGCCTCTGTAAGAAATCTCTCAGCTGTGGCCTTCTCTTTGAGGGAGGGAGCTGGCCAAAGGGTGCATATCAACCAAAGCTCTTCATTATATTGGCCTAATTGATCCTACATTTCTCAGCAAATCTCTCTTTCTCCTTCTCTTTTGCATAACTCCAGTGGAATCATTTCCACTGAATTACATGGAAGAGTCTGTTCATGGGGCTAGCCTGGCAGTTAGGTTCTCTGTTGGATTTTTAGCTTTCACAATTTCATAATTTGCATATACTCTTTTCTTGGAGGCATATTTCATTCTTGGGTCCTTTAAAGAGTTAAATGTCTTTAATTGACTCTTTTAAGGTTTTACTGTGTTTTGTTTTTTTTTTTCCTGGATAATTTTCAGGGATATATCTAGTAACCAATCCACGTCAGGGAAGCAGTAGGACAAATAAATGAATTTTGAACCACCTTGGTTGATGGAATAAGATATTTGAGAGAACATTGGAGAAGTGAGGGGATTGGAGGGGGATATATTAAAAAATGTTCTATTACTCTTACCCTAACTCTGCCCCTTTGTCATTTTGGTGGACATTTTTTTCTGGCTGCGTTGGGTCTTTGTTGCTGGGCGCAGCTTTCTCTAGTTGCGGGGAGCGGGGGTTACTCTTCCCCTTGCGGTGCACGGGCTTCTCATTGCGGTGGCTTCTCTTGTTGTGGCTCACGGGCTCTAGAGAGCAGGCTCAGTAGTTGTGGCGCATGGGCTTAGTTGCTCTGCAGCATGTGGGATCTTCCTGGACCAGGGATCGAACCTGTGTCCCCTGCACTGGCAGGTGGATTCTTAACTATTGTGCCACCAGGGAAGTCCTTCGTGGCCACTTGACCTGAAGAAATATTAATGACAAATCTAGTCTTATTTGAAAATGAAAATCATAACAGTGTTTACCTCATAGGGATATTGTAAGATTCAAATGAAATAATTTGTATAAGAGGTGTGGCACTATGTTTTCCATTCTATAAGGGCTCAATAAATATCAGCTGTACAACGATTACTGCTCTCAATTCTGAACTCCTATTGTTCAAATCTTTCCCAGTTGGAGTTTTAAAATAAAATCTAATAACTAGGCTAATAAGCTATGTGGTTCTTCTAGGGTTCAAGCATTACTGTGAAGGATATTAGAAACCTTTCCTGAGTCAGTACTGCTTTTGAGGAAAAAATTGGGATACCTATTTGGAATGTATTTAACTCCAAAGAAATGGTCTGAGGTAACTGGTGGGAGATAGGACACAAAAACCTTTTAGACATCCTAATTGAATTAATCCTAATTGAATAAAATTCCTGAACAGCTCATTGCCACTTCTGAAGAACAGTTTGGGTCTAAATGAGAATGACCAGAGAATATAGGAAATGTTCCTTCCTGCTCTTTTAAAAAATATTTTATATGTTGAAATATAGATGATGTACAATATAATGTTAGTTTCAGGTGTACAACATAGTGATGTAACATTTACAAACGTTACGAAGTAATTGGCATAACGTCTAGTAACCATCTGTCCCCATACAAAGTTATCATAGTATTACTGACAATATTCCCTATGCTGTATATTACATCCCTGCTCATTTATAAGTCAAAATTTGTACCTCTTAATCCTCTTTGCCTGTGCCTATTTTGCCCAACCCCTACCCCCTCCCCTCTGGCAACCATCTGTTTGTTCTCTGTATCTATAAGCCTGTTTTCATTTTGCTTGTTTGTTTTATCGTTTTTGGTTTTGTTTTTGAATTTTTAAATTTTATTTTTTTTATAGATTTTTTAAAAATTAATTAATTTATTTATTTTTGGCTGTGTTGGGTCTTCGTTTCTGTGCGAGGGCTTTCTCCAGTTGCGGCAAGTGGGGGCCACTCTTCATCGCGGTGCGTGGGCCTCTCACTGTCGCGGCCTCTCCTGTTGCGGAGCACGGGCTCCAGACGCGCAGGCTCAGTAGCTGTGGCTCACAGGCTTAGTTGCTCCATGGCATGTGGGATCCTCCCAGACCAGGGCTCGAACCTGTGTCCCCTGCATTGGTAGGCAGTCTCTCAACCACTGCGCCACCAGGGAAGAATTTTATTTAATTTATTTTTTAAACAGCACGTACTTATTAGTTAACTATTTTATACATATTACTGTATATATGTCAATCCCAGTCTCCCAATTCATCCTACCACTACCACCCCCCCCGCCACTTTCCCCCGTTGGTGTCCATATGTTTGTTCTCTACATCTGTGTCTCTATTTCTGGCCTGCAAACCGGTTCATCTGTACCATTTTTCTAGGTTCCACGTATATGCGTTAATATACGATATTTGTTTTTCTCTTTCTGACTTACTTCACTCTGTATGACAGTCTCTAGATCCCACCATGTCTCTATAAATGACCCAATTTCGTTCCTTTTTATGACTGAGTAATATTCCATTGTATAAATGTACAACATCTTCTTTATCCATTCGTCTGTCGATGGGCATTTAGGTTGCTTCCATGACCTGGCTATTGTAAATAGTGCTGCAATGAACATTGTGGTACATGACTCTTTTTGAATTGTGGTTTTCTCAGGGTATATGCCCAGTAGTGGGATTGCTGGGTCATATGGTAATTCTATTTTTAGTTTTTTAAGGAACCTCCATACTCTTCTCCATAGTGGCTGTATCAATTTACATTCCCACCAACAGTGCAGGAGGGTTCCCTTTTCTCCACACCCTCTCCAGCATTTGTTGTTTCTAGATTTTCTGATGATGCCCATTCTAACTGGTGTGAGGTGATACCTCATTGTAGTTTTGATTTGCATTTCTCTAATAATTAGTGATGTTGAGCAGCTTTTCATGTGCTTCTTGGCCAACTGTATGTCTTCTTTGGAGAAATGTCTATTTAGGTCTTCTGCCCATTTTTCGATTGGGTTGTTTGTTTCTTTAATATTGTGCTGCATGAGCTGTTTATATATTTTGGAGATTAATCCTTTGTCCGTTGATTTGTTTGCAAATATTTTCTCCCATTCTGAGGGTCGTCTTTTCATCTTGTTTGTAGTTTCCTTTGCTTTGCAAAAGTTTTTAAGTTTCATTAGGTCCATTTTGTTTATTTTTGTTTTTATTTCCATTACTCTAGGAGGTGGATCAAAAAAGATCTTGCTGTGATTTATGTCAAAGAGTGTTCTTCCCATGTTTTCCTCTAAGAGTTTTAGAGTGTCCGGTCTTACATTTAGGTCTCTAATCCATTTTGAGTTCATTTTTGTGTATGGTGTTAGGGAGTGGTCTAATTTCATTCTTTTACATGTAGCTGTCCAGTTTTCCCAGCACCACTTATTGAAGAGAGTCTCTTTTCTCCAGTGTATATCCTTGCCTCCTTTGTCATAGATTAGTTGACCATAGGTTCATGGGTTTATCTTTGGGCGTTCTATCCTGTTCCATTGATCTATATTTCTGTTTTTGTGCGAGTACCATACTGTCTTGATTACTGTAGCTTTGTAGTATAGTCTGAAGTCAGCAAGTCTGATTCCTCCAGCTCCGTTTTTCCCCCTCAAGAATGCTTTGGCTATTCTGGGTCTTCTGTGTCTCCATACAAATTTTAAGATTTTTTTGTTCTAGTTCTGTAAAAAATGCCATTGGTAGTTTGATAGGGATTGCATTGAATCTGTAGATTGCTTTGGGTAGTATAGTTATTTTCACAATGTTGATTCTTCCAATCCAAGAACATGGTATATCTCTCCATCTGTTTGTGTCATCTTTGATTTCTTTCAACAGTTTCTTATAGTTTTCTGAGTACAGGTCTTTTACGTCCTTAGGTAGGTTTATTCCTAGGTATTTTATTCTCTTTGTTGCAATGGTAAATGGGAGTGTTTCCTTACATTCTCTTTCAGATTTTTCAGCATTAGTGTATAGGAATGCAAGAAATTTCTGTGCATTAATTTTGTATCCTGCTACTTTACCAAAGTCATTGATTAGCTCTAGTAGTTTTCTGGTGGCACCTTTAGGATTCTCTATTCTCTCTATTCTCTACCATATCATCTGCAAACAGTGACAGTTTTACTTCTTCTTTTCCAATTTGTATTCCTTTTATTTCTTTTTCTTCTCTGATTGCCATGGCTAGGATTTCCAAAACTATGTTGAATAATAGTGGTGAGAGTGGACATCCTTGTCTTGCTCCTGATCTTAGAGGAAATGCTTTCAGTTTTTTACCACTGAGAATGATGTTTGCTGTGGGTTTGTCGTATATGGCCTTTATTATGTTGAGGTAGGTTCCTTCTATGCCCACTTTCTGGAGAGTTTTTATCATAAATTGGTGTTGAATTTTGTCAAAAGCTTTTTCTGCATCAATTGAGATGATCATATGGTTTTTATTCTTCAATTTGTTAATATGGTGTATCACATTGACTGATTTGCGTATACTGAAGAATTCTTGCATCCCTGGGATAAATCCCACTTGATCATGGTGTTTGATCCTTTTAATGTGTTGTTGGATTCTGTTTGCTAGTAATTTGTTGAGGAATTTTGCATCTATATTCATCAGTGATATTTGATATTGATACTACAAAAATATATATTTTTGTAGTATCTTTGTCTGGTTTTGTTATCAGGGTGATGGTGGCCTCATAGAATGAGTTTGGGAGTGCTCCTTCCTCTGCTATTTTTTGGAAGAGTTTGAGAAGGATGGGTGTTAGCTCTTCTCTAAATGTTTGATAGAATTCACCTGTGAAGCCATATGGTCCTGGACTCTTGTTTGCTGAAAGATTTTTAATCACGGTATCAGTATCATTACTTGTGACTGGTCTGTTCATATTTTCTACTTCTTCCTGGTTCAGTCTTAGAAGGTTGTGCTTTGCTAAGAATTTGTCCATTTCTTCCAGGTTGTCCATTTTATTTGCATAGAGTTGCTTGTAGTAGTCTCTTACGATGCTTTGTATTTCTGCGGTGTCCATTGTAACTTCTCCTTTTTCATTTCTACTTTTATTGATTTGAGTACTCTCCCTCTTTTTCTTGATGAGTCTGGCTAAAGGTTTATCCATGTTGTTTATCTTCTCAAAGAACCAGCTTTTAGTTTTATTGATCTTTGCTATTGTTTCTATTTCATTTATTTCTGCTCTGATCTTTATGGTTTTTTTCCTTCTACTAACTTTGGGTTTTTTTGTTCTTTTTTCTGTAGTTCCTTTAGGTGTAAGGGTAGATTGTTTATTTGAGATTTTTCTTGTTTCTTGAGGTAGGCTTGTATTGCTATAAACTTCCCTCTTAGAGCTGCTTTTGCTGCCTCCCATAGGTTTTGGATCATCATGTTTTCTTTGTAATTTGTCTCTAGGTATTTTTTGATTTCTTCTTTGATTTCTTCAGTGATCTCTTTGTTATTTAGTAACGTATTGTTTAGCCTCCATGTGTTTGTGTTTTTTTTGTTTTTTTCCCTGTAATTGATTTCTAATCTCACAGCGTTGTTGGAAAAGATGCTTGATATGATTTCAATTTTCTTAAATTTACCGAGGCTTGATTTGTGACCCAAGATGTGATCTATCCTGGAGAATGTTCTGTGTGCACTTGAGAAGAAAGTGTAATCTGCTGGTTTTGGATGGAATGTCCTATAAATATCAACTAAATCTATCTGGTCTATTGTGTCTTTTAAAGCTTGTGTTTCCTTATTAATTTTCTGTCTAGATGACCTGTCCATTGGTGTAAGTGAGGTGTTAAAGTCCCCCACTATTATTGTGTTACTGTCGATTGAGGTGCTCCTATGTTGGGTGCATGTATATTTATAATTGTTGCATCTTCTTCTTGGATTTATCCCTTGATCATTATGTAGTGTCCTTCCTTGTCTCTTGTAACATTCTTTATTTTAAAATCTATTTTATCTGATATGAGTATGGCCAGTCCAGCTTTCTTTTGATTTCTATTTGCATGGAATCTCTTTTTCCATCCCCTCACTTTCAGTCTGTATGTGTCCCAAGGTCTGAAGTGGGTCTCTTGGAGACAGCATATAGATGGGTCTTGTTTTTGTATCCATTCAGCAAGCCTGTGTCTTTTGGTTGGAGCATTTAATCCATTCATGTTTAAGGTAATTATTGATATGTATGTTCCTATTACCATTTTCTTAATCGTTATGGGTTTGTTTTTGTAGGTCCTTTTCTTCTCTTGTGTTTCCCACTTAGAGAAGTTCCTTTAGCATTTGTTGTAGAGCTGGTTTGGTGGTGCTGAATTCTCTTAGCTTTTGCTTGTCTGTAAAGCTTTTGATTTCTCTGTCAAATCTGAATGAGATCCTTGCTAGGTAGAGTAATCTTGGTTGTAGTTTCTTCCCTTTCATCACTTTAAATATATCATGCCACTCCCTTCTGGCTTGTAGAGTTTCTGCTGAGAAATCAGCTGTTAACTTATGGGAGTTCCCTTGTATGTTATTTGTCATTTTTCCCCTGTTGTTGCTTTCAATAATTTTTCTTTGTCTTTAATTTTTGTCAGTTTGATTACTATGTGCCTTGGCATGTTTCTCCTTGGGTTTATCCTGCCTGAGACTCTCTGTGCTTCCTGGAATTGGGTGGCCATTTCCTTTCCCATGTTAGGGAAGTTTTCGACTATACTCTCTTCAAATATTTTCTTGGGTCCTTTGTCTCTCTCTTCTCCTTCTGGGACCCCTATAATGTGAATGTTGTTGTGTTTAATATTGTCCCAGAGGTCTCTTAGGCTGTCTTCATTTCTTTTCATTCTGTTCCACGGCAGTGAATTCCACCATTCTGTCTTCCAGGTCACTTATCCATTCTTCTGCCTCAGCTATTCTGCTATTGATTCCTTCTAGTGTATTTTACATTTCAGTTATTGTATTGTTCATCTCTGTTTGTTTATTCTTTAATTCTTCCATGTGTTTGTTCTTTAATTCTTCTAGGTCTTTGCTAAACATTTCTTGCATCTTCTCGATCTTTGCCTCCATTCTTTTTCCGAGGTCCTGGATCGTCTTCACTATCATTATTCTGAATTCTTTTTCTGGAAGGTTGCCTATCTCCACTTCATTTAGTTGTTTTTCTGGGGTTTTATCTTGTTCCTTCATCTGGTACATAGTCCTCTGCCTTTTCATTTTGTCTATCTTTCTTTGAATGTGGTTTTCCTTCCACAGCCTGCAGAATTGTAGTTCTTCTTGTTTCTGCTGTCTGCCCTCTGGTGGATGAGTCTATCTAAGAAGCTTGTGCAAGCTTCCTGATGGGAGGGACTGGTGGTGGATAGAGCTGGGTGTTGCTCTGGTGGGCAGAGCTCAGTAAAACTGTAATCTGCTTGTCTGCTGATGGGTGTGGTTGAGTTCCCTCCCTGTTGTTTGTTTGGCCTGAGGTGACCCAGCACTGGAGCCTACTCGGCTCTTTGGTGGGGCTAATGGCGGACTCTGGGAGGGCTCATGCCAAGGGGTGCTTCCCAGAACTTCTGCTGCCAGTGTCTTTGTCCCCATGGTGAGCTACAGCTACCCCCTGCCTCTGCAGGAGGCCCTCCAACACTAGCAGGCCTGGTTCAGTCTCCTATGGGGTCACTGCTCCTTCCCCTGGGTCCCGATGCGCACAGTACTTTGTGTGTGCCCTCCAAGAGTGGAGTCTCTGTTTCCCCCAGTCCTGTCAAAGTCCTGCAATCAAATCCCGTTAGCCTTCAAAGTGTGATTCTCTAGGAATTCCTCCTCCCTTTGCTGGAACCCCAGGTTGGGAAGCCTGACATGGGGCTCAGAACCTTCACTCCAGTGGGTGGGCTTCTGTGGTATAAGTGTCCTCCAGTTTGTGAGTCACCCACCCAGCAGTTATGGGATTTGATTTTATTGTGATTGCGCCCCTCCTACCATCTCATTGCGGCTTCCCCTTTGTCTTTGGGTGTGGGGTATCTTTTTTGGTGAGTTCCAGTGTCTTCCTGTCGATGATTGTTCAGCAGTTAGTTGTGATTCTGGTGCTCTCGCGAGAGGGAGTGAGTGCACATCTTTCTACTCCACCATCTTGAACCAATCTCTGCCTTGTTTGTTTTTTAGATTCCACATATAACTGAGATCATGGGGTATTTGTCTTTCTCTGACTTATTTCTCTTACCATAATACCTTATATATCCATCCTTGTTGTTGCAAATAACAAGATTTCATTTTTTATGGCTGAGTAATATTTCTCTCTCTGTGTGTGTATGTATGTATGAAGGTGTATATATATGTGTGTGTGTGTGTGTGTGTATATCACATCTTCTTTATCCATTCTTCTATTGGTGGACACTTACATTGCATCCATATCTTGGCTTTTGTAAATAATGCCGCAATGAACATAGAGGTGCATATATCTTTTTGAATTAGTGTTTTTGTTTTCGTTAGGTAAATACCCAGAATTGAAATTGCTGGATCATATGGTAGTTCTATTTTTAATTTTTTGAAGAATCTCCATACTGTTTTCCACAGCGGTTACAATTAACAATCCTACCAACAGTGCTCAAGGGTTCCCTTTTCTCCACATCCTCACCAACACTTGTTATCTTTTGTCTTTTTGATAACAGCCATTCTGACAGGTGTGAGGTGATATCTCATAGTGGTTTTGATTTGCATTTCCCTGATGATTAGTGATGTTGAGCATATTTTCATGTGTCTGTTAGCCATCTGTATGTCTTTTTTGGAAAAATGTTTATTTAGATTCCCTTCCCATATTTTAATCAGGTTGTTTGTTTTTTTGCTATTGAGTTGTATGAGTTTTTTTAAAAAATATATTTTGGATATTAAACCCATATGGAACATATTGTTTGCAAATATCTTCTCCCATTCAGTAGGTGGCTTTTTCATTTTATTGATGCTTTCCTTTGCTGAGCAAATGCTTTTTAGTTTGATGTAGTACTATTTGGTTATTTTTGCTTTTGTTTCTTTTGCCTGAGGAGACATATCCAAAAAAATATTGCTAAGACAAATGCCAAAGAGTGTACTGCCTATGTTTTCTCCTAGGAGTTTTATGGTTTCAGTTCTTATATTTGTCTTTAATCCATTTTGAGTTTATTTTTGTATATGCTGTGAGAAGGTAGTCCAGTTTCATTCTTTTGCATGTAACTGTCCAGTTTTTCCAACACCACTTATTCAAGAGGCTGTTTTTTTCCCATTGTGTAATTTTGCCTCCTTTGTTGCAGGTTAATTGATCATATAAGTGTGGGTGTATTTCTGGGACTCTTTCCTGTTCTGTCTAAAGACAAACCTCTGTGGCATTTACCCATGAAATGCAGCTTTTCAGAACTGAGTGTAAGTCCCAGAGGTCCTTTACCCATGAAGTTCCTTTTCCCTCTCCGTTTAGAACTCTTCCCTCATACCACTCCCTCTATGTGGGCCTCCAGTAACTGTCAGCTCTTATACAAAGGGCCACACAAGGACTGCCCCTCCAGCCAGCCAGAGCACACAGGCCAACTTTTAATAGTAACTGCAAAAAGTTGGGGCAAAAGAGAAACATAATTTCCTTCACAGAGCTGTAATGGCTCTGATTAAGACCAAGGGTCCTGAAGTCAGACAGACCTGAATTTAAATATTAGTTCAAACAATAAATTTCTTGTTTTTTTTTTTTTGAGTTCAGCAAGAGAAACAGTTTTATTTCCTGATTTTTAAATCCAGGGCTATGAGTTTAAATACATTTCAATTTATAATGTGTTGGAAGGTTTTACATAATGTATTTTTTTAACATCTTTATTGGAGTATAATTGCTTTCCTAAACTTAGGCATAGTGTATAATGTTATTAAATAATACATATTTCATGGGATTGTAATGAAGAGGAAGTGAAGTAATTGTAAAGTGCTTCACAGATTGGCCAGCATATAGTAAACATTTAATAATCAACAGCTAGTATTATTTTTTCCTCAAAATATTTTGTCTGCCAGCAATCATGAAATTCAGTCTTGTATAGATTCCATGACTAGGACTTGGAGAAGAAAAATGGTCTGAACAATTTAGACAATTATTTTTTCCCTGTAGAATCAAGGGAGGCATTTTTGTTCTTAAATATCCAGATTGTCTGTGTCACTTTTCTTATCCAGGTACTTGCCAGATCTACACCTCACTTTTATGCAACTGGAAAAACATTAAAAAAGTTGTATGTACACACACATACACACACACGCTTAAGTATTACATATGAATAAACCTTCTATAACATTTTGCTCATCTGTTCTCTCCTATGACTGTAACCCTCTGAGATAGGTTTTATATTATCTCATTTTATGATTAAAGGAAAAGGGAAGCAACTTGGCCAGGCTAAACGCCTTGCAGTTGATTAGGGACAGAGCTGGGGTGTCCTGACCCCTTTCCAGTTTTTCTTCCTTTGTACTGCTCTGATGACCATGGAAACGAAATGCACTAGAACTTGGATACCAAAGAAGTTTCAGCTGACAGGTAACCAAAGGAAACAGCATGGCTGAAATCCAGTTAAAAGTTAAAATCCCGTTGGGCAATGTCTCTTTCACTGACAAAAGGAATTGCTGTCATATCCCCATCTAGCCACTTGCAAACAGCGGGAATGTTAGCAAGAGCTCACAGTGAACAGTGAATGCTTCCTAAGGGAGCAGTGATTGCTTTGGCTGGGTTCTGCTGTAGCAGTTTCCTGGTGATGAAGAGACTGTAGTCAGACAATCAGAGGCGGTAACCATTTTCTAATAACCACCTCAGGCTTTTGGCACCTAATTCTCTGGCACTGTCTAGGGAAGTGTTTTATGTTATTTCATGCTACTTGTCAAGTCAAGCTGCTTGTCTAATTTTGCTGGGAAATGTGACACTGCCGGTCAAATCGCTCACCACAGTGAGACCCAGTGCGTGCCTTGCAAAGTGCTCAGAGGGTTGTGATCGTCTCTGACAAGCATACGGCAGAGAGAAATTTTTTTTAATGGCCCCAGTTTATACAGTTTTTCCATCCGTGGTTCCATGGTGTTTTGAAATCAGGTTGTGGTCCTGAGTTAATGACACAAGGAAACACTTTGATGCTCGTATTGCCTACTTGGTTTTTTTGAACCTCACATGGACTGGCTTCATCCTGTCCCCAAGTTCATAAGCCTCTATCTTCCTCTCCGCTTCCTGTGCAGGCTTCCTCTGGTTTGTGGGCTGTGCACTTCATCTTGTTCCTTCAAGGCAAGCACTGAGCCTCTGGTCAAACAGAGTTTCTGTGGTGGCTTCTGCTATCTGCTTATCACCCAATCCCAGGCTCAGGTTTTCCTTCCATATTTTTTTATACCTGAAATAGCTCTTTTCCAATTTGTCTATAGCTTTCTCTTTCAACTTTCTCCCCCCTCCTCATAGTAATTAAGCAGGGGTTATGCTCCTTTTCCAGATCTTGATTTTGTAATACTTTTATTGCTAAAGAGTTATGTCGATGAGACTAATCTAAATATGTTAAACTTGGTACTGATTAGATGACTTCATAAACACTCCTTGACAGTTTTTTGTGAAAGAGCTTGCTTGAAATCTCTGCTAATGTAGCCGAATTTCCTTCTAAAGGCAGTTACATATAATGCCTCTTAAAGGGAATTATCTAAATTTGCAGTTTGGCAGCCTCTTCCTGGGACTCTGGAGGGTTAATAAGTCATGGAGATTACATCTTCATGTGGGAAATATGAAGGCTCCAATGTGGATAAATACTACTTAAGAAGACCCTACATTACAAGGAAGGTTGGAGATATTCTGGAGACCCATAAAATGCTCCCTTTGTACCAATTATCACAGTGAACTTTCTCCTTCTAGTTTATGTTATATTCACATTGAATCATTCCAGGGATTTTGCTTTTAGCCTGCATATACCGTGTATGTTTCTCATCTGGGTAGATAAACCAGCCTTATAGATTTAAACGAGATTGCATGAGCTGCTGCTGGGAAGTTTTCCTTGAGTTAGTTAAGAACCTGTGAAACTTAGTCCTTGATATTTCACTAGCTGTCATTTGTAATAAAATCTACTTTAGCCTAGGGTTAAGTGATGACTCTGGTCCTCACAGCATGTGGGGGATCCTGGGGGTCAAATAAAGGGAAACTCTCTGACTTCCCCACAGACTTATGCTGAGACCTTAATTGAGGGGCTTACTGCTTCTCCCACTAAAAAAACTGCAAATTTTAACACTTTCCTCTAACCAAAAATAAAATTATAAGATTGTAATACTCTTCCAGTGCCCTTGAAATTGTCAGAGGCTGCCCGGAGGCTTCCCAAGAGCTGGACTGGCTCTGACTCAGTCACTGTTTCATCCATAGAGCCTTACATGATGCCTGGAGCATACAGAAGGCACTCAGTGAATGAAATGAGTGAATGAAAGGAAAGATAGGACCAGAGTCACATTTTAGCAGCCTAATTATATATTTTCAGGGTAATGTATTTAAAAAGGGACAGTGATAACACATTTCTAAAAGGAGATGAATGGCATATTTAACACTTTCCAAGAAGAAGGAATTCCGTTTCTATCACTTGATCTAGGTTTTCAATTACAGAAACATTGAGAATTCCTTGTGGCTGAATATGGGTGAATCTTTAAGGCAGTTGAAGACCCAGGCTGCCCTTGTGGACATCAATACTCCCATGGAGCACTTTCCATGAAGAAAAGTGTGGGCTTGCTGTCTTTGCATCAGAACTCCTAGAATTTGGCTGAATGCCTGGTTTATCCCAGGACATTAGTCAGCCCACAAATCCCACATTTGTTTATTCAGACCAGAGCAAGTGAATACTGCCATTCTCCCATCTCCTTTGTTGGCAAATGCTTTGTTAACCTGAATTGAGTTCTGCAACACAAAACGAAGTGACTAATCTTTTGGGGGTTTCCCCCTCCCGGGTTCTTGTATGAGCAACTAAATATATAGACCACAAAGTCCCACACTGCCGTTTTCCCTCATGCTGCCCCTTTATTCTGATGGCTCCACATTGTACTTAAGGAAACCAATACCTTCCAGAGTGTGGTGGAACTGGCGCCACCATTAAGAAAAGGAGGTTACTGGACTTTTTAGTGTAGCAGCAAAGGGGGGCTACGTTGATTATTTACACTTATGTAGTCTACTGCTGGGCATCTGCAAGGATCATCACCTCGCACTCTCAGAAAATTTTCTACCTCTGAATATGTGGGTCTGAAAGTGCAGGAAGTAGAAATTTTAACAAAAAACAACCAGTTCGGATGATCACAAATATGTGGTAGATCTGGCATATGCAACTAAAAAGAATGCATACCCTTAATCACTAGGCTATTTGTCTATCTACAAATATGTGTAAAGGCCTAAATTTTTTAGCAAAAGTCTGAGGGTCTAATTTGTAAATTGCCGTTGACCACAAAAGAGTGATTAGTTTCAAAAGAGAACTGTTTTGCAACATGATACAAAAAAAGAGGAGGGGATAAAGGAAATCATAAAAATTAACATTCATGACATTAAATCCTAGTTGTTTTTATATCATGTTGCACATAGCAGCTTGGCAAATAATTCTCCCTCATTAAGCTTGTAGAAATTCTATTTGATTTATAAAGTTTTGACTCTGACTGTATTTACCATTGATAACCTGTTTTTCTCTCTCCTCTTCCTCCAACTCTTAGCCAGAACTACTTTCCAATGACTTCTTTCTACCACACTTCTCCTCCTCAGTGTAAGAGGATGAAAGCACATGATGACATTTGAAGCAAGAAGATTGAAGAATTGCTGCCTGCTAACCCAAGGCTTGGATTAGTACAATCTTTTTAGCTTTTTACTGTGAAGTTCAGGGATCACAAATGTTGTTTCATCCATGGAACTTTTGCAACTTGTTATTTTCATACCTGAGATCTGGGGGAAAGTTTAGTCTAAATGGCTTCTAAAATAGCCATTAGCTCAGGAGATACGCAGCCAATGCATGTGACAGGAGCTTTGCTCATACTACCCTGTGTTTTGGTCATGTAGTTTTTGGTTTTTTTTTTAATGATGTCATTTAAAAACTTTGCTTTTTGGGAATGATCCCCCCCACTATTTTTCTATAGAGGGTCAGGAAAATGCATAAATAATTTCTGGGCTTGGGTGCAGAAGATACACATGCTGACAAACAGAAATCTAAAGTGTTAAAGGAGATTGTCCTTTGAAGAAACTTTTCCAGGCTTGAGTTCTATATTTTTGGATTTGACTCAGTGAAAAATCTTTACTGAGTACCTAGTATATGCCCAGCATTCTGCTGCATTATAGGGGTTGGGGGACTATAGTCCAGTTGGGATACAGGAAGGATGGAGAGAGAATACATATAGTTACAGCACAAGGCAGAATAAGTTATAGTATACAATGGGCTATGGAACATTGTGGAGGAAGAGAGCATTTTTAATTAGTGGAGTCAGGAAATGCATTACCAAGGTGATGGCATTCTTGCTGGGTCATGAAGGATAGATAGGATTTTGGCAGGTGAGGAGCCATTCTAATGCAAGAGAACAATAATAGAAAAAGCCCAGTGGTCCACTGAGGGTAGGAGCAGGGAAATAAAGGGCGGCTGGGTTTATACTGTGATTACTGAGCTGCAGGCACGCAGTTGTCCACGCCCTCCTCCTTGAACCACTTTTTTTTAAAAATATAAATTTATTTATTTATTTATGTTTGGCTGTGTTGGGTCTTTGTTGCTGAGCGTGGGCTTTTCTCTAGTTGCGGCGAGCGGGGGCTACTCCTTGTTGTGGTGCGCGGGCTTCTCACTGCAGTGGCTTCTCTTGTGGCACAGCACGGGCTCTAGGTGTGCGGGCTTCAGTAGTTGTGGCTCGCGGGCTCTAGAGCGCAGGCTCAGTAGTTGTGGCACACGGGCTTAGTTGCTCCGTGGCATGTGGGCTCTTCCCAGACCAGGGCTCGAACCCGTGTCCCCTGCATTGGCAGGTGGATACTTAACCACTGCGCCACCAGGGAAGCCCTGAACCACTGTTTACTCCAGAGTCACAGCATCCTCCTGACTCTGACAGTCTTACCAGCCATTGCTTCTCAGTCACCTTTCTTGGGTGCTCTTCCTCAGCCTGAGCTCTGCATGTCGAAAGGCTTCAGCATCAGTTTTTTAGCTTTCTTCACCTGAGTTGCTATCATTTAAATATTAAATATTTAACATCTACATGCCAGTAATCTCCAAACCAGTAACTTTCCCCATGACCCATGCCCTGACCTCTAGGCTGTATATCAAATTGTCTACCCAACATCTTCACTTTTGATGGCTAAATATCAGGTTTCTTGATTCTTTGCTTCCCCCCTCTGCTGAAATCCTGCTCATCCACCAGTCTTCTCTATCTTAGTTAATGGGCCTGCCATCCACCGAGTTGCTTAGGTGTCCCCCAAACTAGATGTTATTCTAGATATAGCCTTTTCTCTCACCTTCACCATATAATAACAAGTATTTTGAGTCCACCTCTACCCCACCCCAAATAAGTGACTATTGTTTTTTGTTATAAGTTTTATGGTAGTAAGATTTGCCTCTAAATGTACATGAATTATCTTGATAAAAATAAATATTAAATTAAAATACTACTTTCACAGAGATTGTCTCTTGGTTCCTTTCCAGAAATTAGCTCATAAGTTATCCAGAAGAGCCATGTATTCTTAAGTTTGCATGTGTATTGGAATTTATTTTTCCCATCTTCTAAAAGAGTGTTCACATTTTCTTGCCTTTCAGACCCAGCTGCTATGGATTAGATACACAAATACATGTCCCTGTGTATGTGTTTCACAGTAAAAATAACAATAATGATGGAAATGATAGTATTACTAATACTATTAATAATTAGCACCTATTAAGACCCGCAGGCACTGCAATAAGCATTGTACATTCACTGATGGTTTAAACCTCACAGTGACACTATGGGATGGATACTGTTACTGTCCTCATCTTAGATCTGCCCAAGGTCACACAGCTGGGAAGAGGCAGAGACTCAGGACATGGACCTACTTCTGCCAGACTCCAAAGCCCATGTTTTTAACCAAAAGTAATTTAAAATTCTGAACCACTGAATAGAGGTAGATGCAGCTTCTAGTGCAAAGAATATTTTGGCTGCCACACTCAGGAAGATATAAAGATATAGCTCTAGAAAGATGATACAGTATAAAAAACTGACCTCTTTACATCACCTTTCCATAGGCCTCGTGGTGTATTCTTACATAATTTTCAAGGTAACTTCGTCTTTGGGGAATGCTGAAAAATTGCCATTCATTAATTTTTTTCCTCTAACATTCATCTCTTCTCAGTCTCTCCAATGGACAACTTCACTGACATCAAAAGTGTAAAGAGAGAAACCAGGGAGAAACATGAACCTAACAAGAGGATAAAAGGAATTATTAGAAAAGTTTTCCAGAGGAAGAACATTCCTTGCAGCCATTTCAACCTTTATTTCTTTCTGTATTTGATAGTGAGAGTACCACATAAGCCTGAATGAAAACAGAACGAGATGGAATCAGTCAGGATAAACCAGGTTATGCTATGATAAAAAACAGTCTCAAAATCTCAGTGGTTTAAAAAGCAAAAGGTTATTCTCATTCAAGACATATCCCCATCAATGGTCACATTCTGTGATATATTCTCCTTCTATCCAGCATCTATCTGTACCCCTATTTCTTCACTCTGGGCACAAGTGCCATTATTGTCTTCATGTAGAAACTGCCTCAGGAGAGCCTCCTGGACACAGAAGTTCTTTGATTGATTGACTGATTTTGTTTGAGGCTTTAAATTCTTCCCTGGAAGGCTGATTACCCCCCGTGCCTTCTTTCCTTGGGTTTTGGGCCATTCTGCAGTTGGAATAGTCTACTTTGTGCTTCTTGAAGATATCTTTCGCTCTGAGAGCCCCCTCTAAAAGTATTGTCGAATTTTTAGCATGGACTTTGGAAGCAGACGAGTTGGCTCTGCCACCTACTAGTTGTGTGGTATCGTGAAATGTCTTAACCTCTTTCAGCTTTAGTTTCCTTATTTGAACAGGGCTGTTATTCCTTATTTGAACAGGGAAGTGATTGGATTTGAGAGAAAGCCAGGAGATAATATTAGTAGAAATTGTTGATGAATTGGGTGAGGCAGAGGGGGGAGGCAAGGATGACTACCAGTTTTCTATCTTGACTAATGGGTGGTGATGCCTTTTACTGAGGAGGAGATAAGAGAAGCGATGTGTGTGTCTGTGTGTGTGTGTGAGACAGAGAAAGAGAGAGACAGAGAGAGAGAACAATTTAGGACATGAGGATTTGAGATACTTTCTAGATATATAAGTGGAAATGTTGAGTTAAAGCTTTATGGTATATAGGCGAGTGATCTGGACTGATAATAGAGATTTCAAAGTCCTTTGCATAAAAAGATAATTGAAGCTATAGGAGTAGATGAGATACACTTCTGAAAATGAGCAGAGAAGAGAGCTTAGTGTGAGCCCTGAGAACTTCTCTATTTAATGGTCTCTAGAGAGAGTAGAGGATTCTTCCAAAAAATTAGCTTTTATGACACCACACTTCCTCCTTTTCCTCTTACCTCTCTGGACATCAATTTTTTTTTCAGTGAAGAAAAAGATTATGTTGCCTACTTAGAGTGAGGGGGCTTTAACAGAGATGCATAGGTTTAAAATAATTACTGAGGAGAGTAGGAAGGAATGTTGATCAAGTGAAAAGATTGAGATGTACTGAAGTCTTAAGATTGGAGACCATATGTTTGTTGGGACATAAATCTGAATGGTTTAACATTTTGCTAAGGAATGCTCAGCCTTTTAGGTACCAAGATGGCATTGATCCTGTGTTGGGAGTTTTCCAGGTGAGGGCAATACAGGAAGAGACATATTTGGATTTGAGGGTGCTGGTGGTGAGTAGTTCAGATAGCCAATTACTTGTAGTCTGCTTGGGGGAAGGTGGATGGACTCTGAGGAAATGAAGACCCAGGAGCTGGAGGACTCAATGAATTTGAAGAGCAGGTGTGTTCAAGCGAGCGTCCTGAGAGCACCGGAGGAAAGACAGCTGGGTCAGAGTATGCAGTGTTTGTAGTTAAAATTTTTGGTGTGGAACCATTCTGGGTGATGACAAGTTTCAGGATGTACCTTGGCAGTGTGGGGAAGTCTAAGTGGAGTGGAGGTGAGAATAGTTATTGTGTATTTGAGGTCAAGGAACAGTAGATTGAAGGTATTGGGTGGATTGCTCCCAAAGACACTGAAGTTTTCTGGAATATAATGGCAGAAGTTGAGTTTGAGGGGAGAAGAGGAGTGTTATGTCTTAAAGAATGTGACCAGGAGGTCAGTAGATGATAGAAATATAGAAGTGTACAAAGTGGTATTGTCAGATGTCAAAGGTACCAGGATGGAACTGTGGTGGTTCTAAAGTGGCATTAAGGAGTCAATAACTTTTCATCCCTCTCCTTAGTTCTATGGTAGGTGAATTATACAGCATAATGTGGGGAGATGCTGTGTTTATTGGTTCTTTTTCTTTTACATAAAGGAAGAAGATTGCAGAGGGTCTAGTGGTTTGAGGAGAGAAGCCAAAGAGAAGAAGTACAGAGCATTAAGGGGTTAAGAACAGGGGAGGTAAACTGACTTTCTTTTGGCATATGAGGATTATAGGAATGGAAGACTTAATTGGATTTAATTGACCACAGACATTCCAAAGGTGGGATTAGTCATAACAAAGATGTCTGAGGGTCTGAGGTGGGATCTGGCCCAGTCATGTGTGGGTGAGCTCACTGTGTGGGAACCAGGATCATAAAGGATCTGAACATGGGCCCTCTCCTCTATGCAGGATGGAGGATCAGGCCCCTTTTCCCTGGGGTGGTCTCAAGATGTGTTGAGTGGCCACATGCAGGATAGGTGTCATTTAACATCTGATTTCTAGCCTTATGATAAACCTGGAAGGTGGGCACAGCAATAATGATAATAAAATATTTGTCTTTCTTCTACCCCTGGAGTTGTGAAGATTCAACACAATCATTTGTGGGAAAGTACTTTAACAACTGTAATCACTATGTGTTTGCTGAGTTTTATTGTTACCCACACCTTTGATGTATTTCCCTCTGTGCTTTTCCATGTATCTGTGACATATTCCCTAAGATAATAAGGGCTTCCCTCTGACAAAGCCAAGATTCTTTATTGATAGTGTTAGGTTGGCACCTGGGCTGATTCTCTTTAGTGTTTATGTAGTCTGGATGTGGACTGGCATCTTTCCCTGGTCTCTGAGTATCTTCCTCTGCAGCTTCTCATGCCCAGAAGTTCTATCTGTGTCCTTCTATTACAAAGCCCAGACTCCTAGGCCACCCACCAAGTTCCTCACTCCAGTCTGAAGGATGCCTCCAGATCCTGGCTCATTTGCAGAACAGAATTGACTGACACACCCTAAGCAGGGATGCCAATCTAGTCTAGTTTTTCCAGGTACTCCTTGATGAGTTGATAGAAAGGCATCCAACGGAAAGTGGTACTAGACTCTGAGAACTGCAGCTTTACAATGTCCAAAGTCTTCTAGACTTTCTTGGAGAGAGGCAGATATGATCCTAACCAAGAAAAAGGCATTCCTTGATTAATACCCCCTGCCTCCCTTTGACATTTAACCAAGACTGTACTTGACTTTTTAGATGTCAGATTTTCTTGGAAGCAGAAAGAAGCTCCTGTGATGGAATAGACTTTATTTGTGTGTGTGTGTGGGGGGGTGTTAATTCCCAAGTAATTTGATTGCTTCATTCTACCTTCACTTTTCTACTGACAGTTATTTTTTTCTTTTTCATTACTTGGGATACAGAGACTGTTCTGCAGATGGACTAATGAGGTGCACCTACCTTAATTGTTCAGTGCAGTATAACACACTTGGTCAACTATTAAGAGGGGCACAAATTATTTTTAGTAAAATGTGTCAGTCTTGGGAGAAAAAACTAA
This sequence comes from Eschrichtius robustus, assembly GCF_028021215.1. Classification (NCBI taxonomy): domain Eukaryota; kingdom Metazoa; phylum Chordata; class Mammalia; order Artiodactyla; family Eschrichtiidae; genus Eschrichtius; species Eschrichtius robustus. The sequence goes on from NC_090833.1 coordinate 71,116,712, forward strand.
GCTATGTGTTTCCTTTACTCACTTAGTTTACAACATTCCAGAGAACTGACTAGAAGGAGAAGGTATTCTTCTATTCAGTATCTGTTCTTACCCCATCTCTTCATACTGGGCAAAAGGGCCATTTTATAGACTTCATGTAGGAACTGCCTTAGGAGCACACCCTGGACACAGAAATCTCTGAACTATCACTGATTTTTTTTTTAGGCTTTAAATAGTTTCCTGGAAGCCTAATTACCCCAGTGCCTTCTTTCTCTGATAGCTCATATTGAATTCTCTCCAGCTTTCTGATTTTATCCATTTGAATCAACCCCAAGTTCTTTTACGTCTCTAGAATTTGTACCATCTGGGGGATGAAGGGTTGACATCTACCAAGTAAACATTAATTTGTTTAAATTCTTGTTCAACTTACATTTTTTGCTTTGGTACTTCTACTTTCCTGGCTTCTTGAGAATTTCCAAAAACCTACACTTATCTTTTGTCATGTCACTTTGAGCTCCATGGGGTGTCCCCATCAAAGCATAGGGAGGAGAGGTTTTTTGTTAGTTTGTTTGTTTGTTTTACAGTCCCCCTCTGCAGAGCCAGCTTCTGGAAGAAAAACTCCAATTGCTAAGATAAACACATTTTTTGATCTTTCTTTTTCTTTTTCTTTTTTTGGTAGGCCAGTGGAAATTTAATACAGGAGTGTTTTTTTTTTTTTTTTTTTTTTGTAGAATTTTACAGTCTCTAATATTCAGATGGCGACTAGCATTATTTTTCTTACTGTAAGAAAACAGATCTGTAATGTATCTTCTATTCAGGAGACAGGACTTAATCATTGTCATCTTTGGTACTTAGTGGTGCTGCCAAGGCAGTGTGGTCAGAATGAGGATGGAATGTTAAATAAAAGAAACTTGGGAGAACATGAGCTCCGTTGAGTCATGTAAGCAACTATCTCAGCTTCCTCACCTAACACAGCACCAAAATGTGTTACTGCAATTACAGAGTGCTGATTTAAAGGGAAAATGAAAAGGTAAATACACAAACACAAGCAGCTATGCATCTAGGAAGGATGTGGAGAGCTGAGATATGAAGGCAGGATAAAGCATCTCTTTTAAACTCTACAGCCTGCAGTGGTAAGCATGGTATGCTGGCCCCATAGCAGGGGTTCCATAATGTTTGTTGATTGAACTGTTTTTTGAAAGAATACTCTAATGTACAATGCAAAAAGACCCCAAATGTCCTTATAAATCTTAAGAAACAGGCCTTTACTTTCCATATTCAGCTACAAAACACAAGTTTGAATTCAGAGTATATTCTGGGTTGCAGGTAAAGAAGGTAAAATGAATCAATGAAGTCTGAAAATATTCAAAGGCTGTCTTTTCTCCCCAATTCTTCTTTCTCTCATTTCCCTCTTCCTATTTCAGGAATCCGAATTTCTTTTTGTTTCATCAACCTATTGTTTTCTGACTCAAACAAGACAACTATAATTTATTGAGCAGGAACCATGACTTGTTGGACTTTGCAGTTCCCAAGCATATCATGGTCCAGTGCCTGGTGCATAAGAGGGAATTACTATATACTGAAATGTTAGTTTTGGTTTCACTTTTTCTTCCTTTCCCAGATAGTCCCCCTTTTTGCTATTTGTATAAGAGAACTTTCTCTTAATTCTCCCCAAATTTAATAAGACTACTCCATGCTTCCATTTTCTTGTTCACATCTGTGAACAAGACAGAATGGATTCTGGCCCTCATGGACTTTACAATCAATCCAGGAAGGCAAACACTGAACAAATAACTATAGGTGTGACAAGTGTTAGGGAAGAAAAGTTCTAGATGCGAGGAGGTATAATTGAGTCCAGGAGATCATGGGAGGTATTCCCGGAGAACTGTGAGCTGAAGGAAAACAGGATTTGACTAGATGAAACTGAGGGATCAGAAAGGCAGAGAGAGAAGTGCGTTCCAGGAAGATGGGACAGTATGCACAAAGCCTGGATTTGAGAGAGAGCATGATTCGTTCAAGGAACCTGAAAGGTGGAGTTTCTAGAGCAGGAGCGTGAGGGTGAACTCTTAAGAGGTCTCTATTGGACTCTTTTCCAGTGGTGTAGTGGGTGGTCTCTAAGTGGATTTGCAATCACAATAACATCAGTATTACAACACCAAATGAGCTCTTTTGGTAGACTTAGATGCTTTTGGAATTTGTTTGCTTGTTTGTTTTCCCAGGTCACGGTCAGTGAGTCAAGCAAATGAAACATCATTGAGCTTAGATAGTATATCTCACTAAATTCCTTGGTTCCTTAAGTTCCAAGGCTGGCAGTAAACTGGTGGTCAATCTATTAATTGAGGTCTAAGAAGTAATAGCCACACCCAAGACAGTACTGCAACCCATTAAGCTGAGCTTTTCCTAGGCCACAGTGAATCATGGAAATTGTTCCAGGGACCCGTGCTTTGGTCTTGCTTGCTGGTAGCTATAGATGTCCTCAGAAGTTAATTTCCACATTCCTATAACCAAGACAAGAGCAATGGCCTGCCTTCCTCTTTGAACATTACCTGTCTTTTCCTTTTCTAGGCTTTAATTCTCCCTGTATAAAAATAACGAGGTAGAATATAGGTGGGGCACATAGAGTGATAACCCTACACGCAGCTTCCTGTCCTGCGGTTCCCTAAAGCAAGGTTTTGCACCCTAGAGTCTTGTGGCATAATAACCTCTGGCTATGGAAGATGAGCGGGAATATTATTAGTTAACAGATTCCCAAAGCACACAGAATTTTTTCCCAAATTAACCACCATCGCTGAGGAATATTGACAGGCAACACAAATTGTACATTCAACAAACTCTATTAAAAGTATTCTCCAGTATTCTCATCAAAGAACTCCTAGGAAAATGAATGCAATACTGAGATATACCTAAATAATTGTATGGGTATTGGGGAGCATATTTTCTAATGCCCAGATGCCTCAGATTTAGTGGTGGTGGAATCCCATTCATTCTGTGAAAACCAAATAAACATTTGTCCTAAAAATGGTTAGAAAGCAGGATCAGCTCTGCTTTATGAACATACAAGACTGTAAAATGATTTGCTACCGTCAGAGAGTTGGAGTGAGGTGTGGGAGGGAGATGCATTATTTTAAATTGTGTTTTAGGTGACAGAATGGGAGTCCATAATGTTCTAGTTCAGAGGAACTAGATTTTATTGATTCATTGATTGATTCATCAAAATTTATTGAATGATTGCTATGTTTCAGGCACTGTTATTTGGCGCTGGGGACATAAAGATGAATAAGGCATGGTTCCTCACCTCCAAATGTTAATACTCCTTGGAGAAGACATGTAAATAAATGAATACTATACAATATGACATATATTCCAGTCCAGGTAGGTAGGAAGGCCTAAGTACAACTGAGTGATCAATTTCACTTGCGTGGAGGGTTGTAATCAGGGAAGATTTCCCAGGGAAAGTGATGTATTGTTCAGTGAGTAAGCTTTTGTCAGACAGACAAGGAAGAATAAGGGCATCCCAGACAGAGGGAAGAGTGTATTCAAAGGCAAAATGACATTTGACAATAGAGTACATGGAGGAAACTACAACTAGGAAGTGTGAGGCACACCATGAGGTGCTAGTTACGTCATGGCCATGGCAGTGGAAATGTAACAAATTTCTTCCTTTGGGGGTACAGAGAGGTACTAAGATTCCTCCAAACAGTTCCTATATTCTTATAATCTAAGATAGACATTAATAGGATCTCATAGAACCAGAAATCAATACAAATGTTAGTGATCTTAAAGGCATTTTGTCCAGTGTAGTTGTTGATTTTACCTAAGTCAGAGGACTTGTAGAGGAGACAGGCCTAGAGTAGCTGGCAGCCATCTTGTGACACATGGAGCCTGAAAGCACAGCCAATATAGAGGAACATAGCAGGCAGATAGGAGAAGATTAGATCCTGGTGACATGATGCAATCCTTGGTTTAAGACCCATCTGAAACATGTCTACTTCTGGACATAAGTTAGTTTGAATTTTCTGCTTAAGTCAGTTTGATTTTTTTGGTCAGTTGTAACCTAACAGATACATCTGGCATCTTCATTTTACAGTTCAGGAGACCAATATCCAGCATGGCAAAGTGACTTGCTATCAAGGGGCTAGTTAAAAATTGAGACTTGAACACAGGTCTCTTGACTCAGGTCAGGCTTAGGAATATCCAGCATTTAAAAATTATCTGCATGTGATAAACATACATGTACTTAGAGATCTGCTTTGCAGTAACCACATATTTGAGAGTACAATTGAGTTTATTTTAAAAATACATTTCTACATGACAATGTTTTTAGAAAGAGCATGCGACCAAGACTCGTTGGTTCATGGCCCACTTTTGCCACTAATTACCTTTGTGACCTTGGGTCTATCTCTTTGGGCCTTAGTTGTTCACGTGATATAATTGTCTCTAAATCTTCCTCCATTTCTATGGTTCTAAGCATAAGTACACCGAATTTTCAATGATCCATTGTGGATCTTACATATGGCTCTATTCCCTGGGGAAAGCTTCCTCTTGAACTGTTTTGGTATTATTGGGTTCAGCTTCACAGATACTTAACTGAACACCAATTATGGGCTAGGTGTTGCAAAAGAGAATGATTATTTCTAATCAGTATTGCTTACTTACTTTTGTATTCTCAGATGCAATTTGATATTGTTTGCCACTCCGAAGTATAAAACAATGCTTTCTAATCCAGGGAATGTGTGATTCCAAATAGGAGTGGGATTAGACAGAGGGATGATCTGTCACTGTACATCAGTTGGAGAGGTGATGCCATAGTGTCCAGCAGTCAGAGGGAGGAATAGAGCAGAGTCCTGAGAAGTACAGGCAGATTGGGAACCACATATGTGTACAAAGGCACATTCCTGCCCAAACAGAATTGGATTTGGATCGTTAGTCTTCAGGAGATCTGCACCACAGTGATCACTATGGATAACTTTGGGTCTTTTCAGAGTAGTTACCTCTGAGGTTAATAACAACTTCTTAATATTTTTCTTTATAAGACATTCTGAGCACTTAATTATGCTTGATGGATTCTTTTGGATAATCTTTTTGTAATATAACAATTCATTTGACTCACCAAAGTAATTTTCTAGCTTGTATAAAGACCAGCTTCGGTCAGTTTCTTAGCCTGTCTATATTTGAACAATTCCATTTGCTGGAGAATGACTCTGGAGTTCCACGACCTCACTTGAGGAGTCTTGGAGAGGAACAAAGATGCTGGCTCTGCAGTTTGCTGGAGCCAGATTCCATTTCTTCTCTAACCATTCGTGCCTGTCTGACCGTGCACACGTGACTTAAGCTCTCTGAGCCTCAGCTTTGTCATCAGTCAAATGGGAATAATGATATCTCCCTCAAAGTACTGCCCAACACGGTGATCATTTACAGCATAGCCTGAATAAATGCTATTAGGTAATACAGTATTAGTGAGGTTTTCTTGGGACTGTGTTCAAGCGATACGTAAGGTTCCAAAGAAGAAACATGGCAGAAGCAGGAGACACTCTAACTTGTAAGGTTGATACACAGTATGAAGATGCACCAAAGTTTGATAATTTCATTTGACCATAGGATAAAGTGGTAGAATTTGTCCTAGTTAACTACTACCTTGCTTTGTAACTTGGGGAAAAGTATTTAACGTCTCTAGACTTCCACTTATTCATAGTTAAATTGAGGGTAATATTGCTGTCTTATTTCATAGAAACTGAAAGGAGATAATGAATATGAAAGTCTCTATGAGGGTAGAAAGCAAGAATGTGAAAGTTCATGTTAATGTAGTACAATTAACATTAAAAGTTAATAATATTACAGATCATTCCTTTGCTGTGCATAGTAAAAATTGTTATATTTTTGTACTGGCCCTACCGTTTATTAAAATATTATTTTCTCTGCTTATTAATTTCTGGGAGGCTAACTGATATTGCCTTCATACTTTATAAAGGGTCCTAGAAAAGCAGTATTTGTCAGATGTTTCAGGCAAAATAGTAAAAAGGGAATAGCTATACATGTTGAAAAGAGCTATTGTCAATATATGGTTTCTTCTACCAAGAAAATAATCCTTTCCCTCTAAAGAGCTATTAATTTTTAGAACAATATTTCCACTAATCAAAAAGATTATGTAGAACATGTGTTAAACCATTATTTATCTCTGCAAAATACTTCTAAGAGCATATGTGCATCTAGGCTAGGAAAGTATGCAAAAATCCCCTAGCATTTTCACATCGAGCCACATGTATTTAACAAACACCACCTCAAAGAGGAACGTTACCACCAAAGCATTACACAGTAAGGAGGGAACTGAGAGATTTCTAAGAATATATGGGTGTAATTTTCTGTTAACAGAGAGTGATTGACAATTCGTGGAAATCTGTCTTCAAAATAACCTATTTGCAGCACCCTTAGTTTTACCTGGTGTGAAGGAAACTGCTTGTTTCTTATCCATTTAGCTACCAGAAACTCTTTTTCTTTGCCATCCTAATTGCCTAAATCCCTATGGATATATTATGCAAAATCCATGTTTATTTAATTTAGTTTTTTTAATACCAGTGTTTTTTTTGTTTTGTTTTTCCTATTTGAGAGTTGGTTGAAATAAGATCATGTACAGAAGACTACGGTGTAGTCTACATCTAAAGTCATTATATGCGTCTGGGGGATTTTAATAAAATCTGAGGTCGTAGAATTTTAAGATCATTTTCCAAAGGGATGAGTTTTATTTCATTTCATATGCATGGATAAAGAGAAACTAAATTGTGCTGCTAAAAACAGTAATTCCCAAATAAAAAGGAGGACTTAGAAGAAAAAGTCAAGCTGAATTTATTTTATCCGCAGAACCTGCTTTAAGGGGGATTATGAAACTATCACTAAATAAAGGCTTTGATGGAGGAGGCAGAGAAGCACCTGAGGGACCCGTCGGCCACTTTGGGATACACAGCACACGTGAAGTAAACTTCAGACTTCAGCTATTTGCTTCCTGTTGCCCCCCCCCCCCCCCCCCCCCCGTTAAAATCTTTGTCCATGCCAATACTCTCAGTAAGCTGCTCACTGAGATGCCACTGCTGGGAGCTAGAGGCTGGGAGTGGAATGGGTTGGAGAATGAGTTTTGCTTTACTTAGACTTTACTGGGTTCCTGTACTTCCCTATTCCTCATCCTGTCCTCGGCTCTGAGTCCAGAGAGGGGATCTTCATGTCTGTGGATCGTGGTTCAGAGAAAGTCTTCGTTCTGAAAAACCTGGTTTGCTAAGCCAAATCAGTTTGCCATGAAATTTTCAAAAGTTCATGTCCACACTTTAGATTTCCATCTGTTCTGCCAATGACTTTCTAGACCATTATTTCTCTATGTAATACCACTGGTGGTAGAAGAGAGGATTTTAGGCGGTAGTGGATAAATGTTTATTTTGATTGCTTGTACTTTTTAAAAAAATAATTAATTAATTAATTTATTTTTGGCTGTGTTGTGTCTTCGTTGCGGTGCGCGGGCTTCTCATTGCAGTAGCTTCTCTTCTTGCAGAGCACGGGCTCTAGGCACGCGGGCTTCAATAGTCGTGGCACACGGGCTCAATATTTGTGGCTCGTGGGCTCTAGAGCGCAAGCTCAATAGTTGTGGTGCATGGGCTTAGCTGCTCTGCAGCATGTGGGATCTTCGTGGACCAGGGGTTGAACCCGTGTCCCCTGCATTGGCAGGCAGATTCTTAACCACTGCACCACCAGGGAAGCCCCTGATTGTTCTTTTTTATTTTTTATTCTTGGCTGTGTTGGGTCTTCGTTTCTGTGCAAGGGCCTTCTCCATTTGCAGTGAGCGGGGGCCACTCTTCATCGCGGTGCGCGGGCCTCTTCACTATCGCGGCCTCTCTTGTTGCGGAGCACAGGCTCCAGACGCGCAGGCTCAGTAATTGTGGCTCACGGGGCCTAGTTACTGCGTGGCATGTGGGATCTTCCCAGACCAGGGCCCGAACCCGTGTGCCCTGCATTAGCAGGCAGATTCTCAACCACTGCGCCACCAGGGAAGCCCTGTTCTTTTAATGCATATAAAAATATTAGTTTTCCATTTATGACAGTGATGTAAAGTTTCTTCTTTAAACACATTTAAATGAAAAATATGAGCTATTTAAAGATATATTAATAAGAATTCTGGAGGAACTCAGGTATGGTAAAAAAACATGAAATTGGCATGTGAGTAGTAGAGGATTGGGAAGCACTGTTAACATACTCTAGGCCATCACCTTGCTTACCCTTAGGCCCGTAAACTAGTCAGATTCTCTCAAAAGTCAGGACGTCCTTGGCATTTTGGCCTTTACCTTAAGAATGTCAGGCAATGATGAGGAAATACACCTCAGGAGATTCTAGGAGATCTTTGACGTAGACAGTGGTGATAAATATGAAAGAAGGAGTCACAGGGTATGATGGAAGTAGAAGAAAGGACACTGAAATTTAGCAGTTGGGATTTGGAAATGTTTACTGAAAGAAGAAGCCTTTACTGGGATGAACAGGAGATAGCCAGGTAGAGAAGAAGAGGAAAGGAATGATGTATTCCAAGCTTATTTCTCAAACCACAACTCTCAATTGTGAGCTTTTGGGCTTAGTCTGGGGGAGATGGGAAGAACCAGGCTCTCTGTAACTTCATTCCTGGCATTCAAGTGTATGTAGCTTGATTTTTACTGCTTCCCCTGCAGAGGATGGAACAGGGTAATGGTCTCCTCTATGACAGGTCCCACCCAAGGGGAGACAGGGCAACAGCAAAAGAGGTGAACCACCTAAGGGATCACCACTCACCTGAAATAAAGGAGCAGGAATGAGAAGGGATTTCTCCTTGTATGTAATACATTCCAGAAATGTCCCATTTCGCTGTCTGAGAGTGTCTTACAGCAGGGAAACTATGCATTCCTAAGGGGCTCTACTAAAACCTCTGCAATACTTGGAGGGGTGATGAGGGAGCAATGTTGGAGATCTTGCTCTTCTCAGCAGAGTTTGCATCTTTCCTTCTTAAGTCAGGCATGTTTGATAGAAAAGTGAACTACTGGCAGCCTCAGCTTGGAGAAAGAGGTTTGAGTTCCTTTTCAAACTTTTTCTGAATGACATAGAATAGGGATGTCTATTAGAAATATAATGTGAGCCACATAGATCATTATAAGTTTTTAATAAAGACATTATAAAAGTAAAAAGAAAGAGGTGAAATTAATTTTAATAATATATTTTGTTTAACTCAACATATCTAAAACATTTTAACATATAATAAATATATAAAATACTGAAATATTTTGCATCTCTTTTCATGTACATATTTGCTCTCTGGGTCATATTTTCCACCTACATACAGCACATGTCAATTAGGATATTACATTGTCATTGAAAATAATATTTAGATTTCATAATATTGAAAAACTAAATTTATATATCCAAAATGCCTCAAACATGCTTAAAGTTTTCCAGTAACTGAATTAAATATTAGTTTAATATAAAATAATTGTACTTATGTTTTCAATTAACTTAAGTTAAACAAAAATAAAATTTCAGTTTCTCAGTTCCACTAGCCATGTGTCGGTACACTATTGCACTTGAGGCTAGTGGCAACTGTATTTGGATCATAGGGTAGAAGAAAAAATCAAAATAAATTTTTGGGGTCACTTTTACTTCCTTTACTTCTGTAATGATTACCAACGTAGGAATTTCATAGCAAGCTGGGTAATGAAAGCACATTGGACAAAGGCTCAGAAAGCCTTGTTCTAGACCAGGCTCCATCATTGATCCTGCTCTCCTGTAATTTGAGGAGAATGATACCTGCTTCTCTGCCTTGTTGGTTTTTGCAGAAGATGCTTTGGAGATCCAATAATGTCCTAAATGACAAATTTCTGGGGTTTGAATTGTCCTCAGGTATCTTAACCAATGGTTCTCCAAATGTGGACAAATGCTTGTCCACAGACCAAGTGTTTTTTCCCCACATGATTTTCCTCCATATTTTTAAGCTTTTTTTTTTTTTTTCATCAAAACCTTTCTTAAATGAATTTACCAACTCCAATTCCTTCAACAATTTTTCCCCCAGGTCAGGGTTTTAATTTCACTATCATGGTTCTTCTCAAGTGAACATGTTCTTGTTTGTCTCTATTTTTCTTAACTGCAATATCTTGAACTGAATGCATTTAAGATAAGACTTGACCAGTGTAAGGTAGAGTAGGGCAGTCATCTTCCTGATCCAGATACCATGCTTCTATTAATGCAGTCTTTAGCTTTTGTATTTGCTTGCTTTTCAATTTTTTTTTTCTTTTTTGGTAGCCATAGTCAATTGACTCATATCAAGCTTATCAGTAACTGAAACCCGTTTTCCCTCTTCCTGCACTTTTTGATTAATTTTGTTGCACTTTCTGAAATGTCTCATTTTTTTGAAAAAAACCAAAAACCACCAAAAAACAAAAAACCCAACAGTTGATCTTGCCTCTACACTTGCCTCTACCTTTTCTTACCTATCTAACATTTTAAGCCATATTGTGTTCAATTTGAACAGGGGGTGTAAAGGGGCTTGAGAAGTCTTAGGGAAGTGCCTCTCAGACTTTAACAAACATGTATCTATACTGGGGATCTTGTTAAAATGTTAATTCTGATTCAGGAGATCTGGGGCAGGGTCCAAGATTTTACATTTCTAACAAGCTCCCATGAATTACATTTTGTACTAGAAAATCTTGGAGTATCTGAAGGGTTTTCTTACAACTAACCTTCCTTCCATATTTTCTTCATTATCAGATGAATATGCATTTTCTTACTGTAAACCAGCTCTGAGATCCTTTAAAATCTTAGCTGCGGCTTATGTATGCAGAGTTTTGAGATTCTCAGTTCTTTAAGGGAAGGAGCCATGTATACTCTTCTTTTGGGTTACCTCATAGTCTGGTAAAATAAGAGTGTTAATAAATGGTGTTGATTTTTACTGAGTTTGTTTGGCTCCCTGGTGAGAGCTGGAAAAGGCCACAATCATGAAAACCTTACTGAGGAGGCAGGGGCAACTAACACCAAAGTGGTTGCCAATCTCTGCAAAATATGTTTTCAATTGACCTTGTATCAGATTTCATTTTTAATTTCCTCAGTTCTAATTCATTTTGTCAAAATTGAAAAGAAATGCAAAATGTAAATATTGGAGATCATTTAATTTCATTGGTGGGTGGAAGAGAGGAAGGCTGAAAGAAGGTGTGAAGGTTCCTGCACTAGGTGAGGAAACTACTTGTAGAAAACTGAATTTAGTCCTATTGGAAGATTCGGGGCTCCTCAATGCCGTTTATACTCTCAGATGCAGACCCAAAGTGAAGTAAAAAGTGGGTGCTTTTTCTTCTTCAGAATGGAAATTTGCCCATTTTTTTCCCCCACTCCTTTCTTTATCATCTCTAGATCTACGTTTTCCCTTAGATGCCCCTCTCCTTCCTCTACTATTACACCTTTTTTTTCTTCTTAAACTTCTTGGGTTCATCTAGCCTTGTACTGCATTTGTCACACTTTGAAAATCTACTGTTTGTCAAAGTGTCTTTCTAGTAATACAGATAGCCCTCACTCGATACCTTTAATGTGGTTTCTGTAGAGTCATATAGAGCAGCATTGCTTTATGGAAATGAATTTGACCGAATCTTCTTCTTCACCAAAGCAAGGCTGACAGGAGGTGCAGAAAACCATGTGTGCTTCATGCTTACATGTCTGAAAGGGGCCTGTTGGAGTTTTTTTTGCTCTCTACTAAATCTCAGAGGTGGTGCTGAGTAACCGCCAGAGGCATGAGCTGTTAAGGAGTCCCAATTTGGCTGGCTCTGTGCAATCAAATGCAGCCAGCCCTGTTTGTATGTGAAAGGACTGGGTTTTCCCCAAGCTGTTGGTAATGATGCAAGAATAGACTTTCCCCTCTCTGGCTCCCTGGAGTAAAATGGCTGCCAACGTATTTGGAATAGAACTTGAAAATGTACTCATCACTGGAAGACAGTAACAAGGATCCTTTGATATTTTTGTGTTCACCATGATCACCTAGCATCCACTTCCTTCTTAGGTAAGGATTCTGAAACATCATTGGTTGATGCAAGCTTGTGACCTGGCTACCTCTGCTCAGGATACACTGTGGAGGAGGGGCGCGGGCAGCCCTATTTGGATTGGGAGTCCTTAAGGAACAGAAGTTTACAGAAGAGTTCTAGTGGAGCCCATCAGGGAGCAGAAAGAAACCAAACACAATGGGGAATGGTTAACAATTAAAACCAGCCCTTGCTTGTGGGGTCCTGTGTTCACCACATCATTCTAATAAAATGGACTGCTGGGAGGAAGAATGGATTTCTGATAGTTTATGAAGCCAAAAACCTGTTGAAGACTCTTTATAAGGTAGTGGGGAAAATGGCAAAACCCTCAAAATTTCAGGGAAGTTACTTAACAGCTCTGATTACCACAGGCCACCAGGCTGTTGGGTCATGGGATCATGGCTGCACGATGAAGAAAATAGGAGGTGGGCTGAGCCAGACTCAGAAACAATTCCAAAATGCACTAGGACTTTCCAGGAGGCTAGTTCTTTTTATTTTTTAAAAAATAAAGCTTATTTATTTTTTTGCATTGAGAATTAACCTATGCTCATTAAAAATATCATAAAATGTCAATAAGAAGAAAAATAAACAGTATAAATTCTGCTTCCACCGACTAGAGTCAACCCCCATTCACACTGTGGTGCATTATTCTTGTTGTTGTTCTCTATGCTTTGAACAAAAACATAATTATGTCCATATGGTAGATATAATTTTGACTCCTTTTTAAATTTTAGCTTGTCAAAGTCTATTTTGTGTTGTTTCAAAGTTGTCATGCACAATTTGTCATGTAAATTTTAATGACTGCTTTTGTAAGTTTGAGCCAAAAATTACTTATTCATACCTATGTTGTTAGGCTTTTTTTTTTTTTTTTTTGTATTATAACTACTGAGGCCACGTGTCTTGAACATTTTGGATTAATTCCCCAAAATTAATTCTCAGGGAGGTTATTTACTTTTCTGTGATGGGCAGAGTCTAGTGGATCTATGATTGAATTCTTATGTGATTTAAGAGAATAGTGTTGTCTAGGCCAGTATCTGCAACTGTATTGCCAACCTAGTGGCACTTGAATCACCTAAGTCCCTCTCTGCTCCAGCCTCACCTGCAACCAGCAGGCTCAGTCCTGTCCGACCAGACCAAGGGAAAGGGATCCTGGGGATTAAAGAAACAGGAACTAACTGCTCTTCTGAGTGCAGTATGCAAATTGATTCAGGAGAGCCCCTGGGACATGCTGTGCTCAGTGAGCTGAAATCCCCCCTTTTAGTGCTCTTATGGTTAGGCCCCTGTGGGGGAATCGGGTTGGGGGGAGTGGGTTTGTTTACTAGCCGTGTAATCTTGGGCAAGTCTCTTAACCCCCCTGAGACTCAGTTTTTCCATCTGGTACTCAACCGCTTGAAGGGTTGATGTAACAATTAGAGAAAATGTTTGTAAAAGAATTAACACAGTGCCCCGATCTGTGATGAATACTCAGTAAAAGTTAGCTAGCACCCTCCTCCTCGTTGTTGTTGCTGTGTCCTGCTAATCTCTTTTCCCGAGGGCTTCACTCTGCCTCCCACAGCCTTTCAAATACCCCCAGCCACAGGCTTTCTGGAATCAGGATGTTTCACCCCCTGATAAAGAATTTTGGCACTCTAGCTGATCTGACCACCAGACTTGCCCACCTCCAGAAAATGACATCTCTTCAGACTGGTTCCCTTTACTTCTACCTGAGCTTACCTGAGCATCTACTTTTTTTTACTTCTATCTGAGCTTAAACTTTATGTATTGGCTAAGGCAAGAATACTCAGAACTTTATGTTTAGGGAGGAGAGTATAATTATGTACTGTATACCATATATCTGTGGTAAATTGGGCCCTATACAAAACATATAGAGAATTGTGTTTATTAACTTTATTTAGAGTCAGGACACCCAACTCTGGTTAGGTGGTAGTTGGATAAGTCAGACCTGGGCAGTGGAAGAACCAAATCACACAAACTAGAAATTTCCACTTGGCTGAGCTGTATAATCTGGGCAGGCCTCAGGTGTGAGTCATGGGAAGAAATCTGGAAGGACAAATGCCATATCAGAGGATGCTTCATGACTGGTGATTATTAGAGGTCCAGGTTGGAGAAAGGCAATTGGGATGAAGAAGGCCTAACTTAGGATTTGTTCACTGAAAAGGAGGCTAGGAGCAAGAGGAGAACATGAAACAGGAATTATATAGATTTGTGTCATAATAGCAAAAACAACAACTATGTTAGCTTAGTAATTCTAATAGCTTGCTATATGCCAGTCCCTGTACTTGTATTAAGATATTTACATATACTATCCATCCAAATCTCATTTAATAGGTATTACTATCATCATCATTTTCCTGATGAGAAAATTGAGTCTTAGAGAGATGAAGTAATTTGCTCAAGGTTATAGGCATGTAATTAGCAAAGCAGGGATTTGAATTTAGATGTGTTTTTCTCTAAAGCTTGGATTCAGATAAATAGATCTGGCAGCACTAGAAGATTAAATGCAGTGGGGGCTGGGGGGAATGGATGCGCAGTGACCACTAATGGAGTGACTTTAGTATTCAAGAGAGCTAGGAGCATCTAATGTAAGGGAGCTGCAGTAGGGATGGAGAGGAAGATACACATACAAGATTGGGTAAGAAGGCATACTACAACAGTGGCTTCCTAATCTCGATGAGTATCAGATTCTTTGTGGAAGTTCTGTATATTTATTTTTGAAAGTAGATTCCCACAGCATACCTCAGGCCTTCTGAATCAGAACCTCTGGGGCAGGGCTTGGTATTTTTACAAAGCACCCTAGTTCTGAAGCTCTGCCAGGTTTAAGAACCACAGATCTATTGGCCTTGATTTAGATGTTTGGGGTGGAATATGAGAGATGGAAGATTCTAGGATGACATCCAAATTTCTGAATTTTATGACTGAGTAAATTATGGGCACACTCCACTAAGCTAAGAAATAACAATAGTTTTGAAGGATAAGATGCTGAGCTCAGTTTTGGACATGTTGAGATGGACCAGTCCTGTGGGGAGTTGGATACCAGAGTCTAAAGCTTGGAGGAGAGGCCAAGACTGAAAATTTAGATATGGAGGTCATTGGTATTTGCAGGGTGGTTGCTGTATATTTTACGTGGAATTTTCAAAATATCCAAACCTTCAATTTTTTCTCAATAATCAAATAGTCACTCTACATCTTAAGTACATTCCCTTTCTGACTCTTTTTCTGACTCTTGACCGAGTCTATTGCTTTTTAAATTTAAGTAACCACTTCTTTATAGCTCCTTCAGAGTCATGCACTGTTATAAGTACTTATTTGCATCGTCTCATGGGATTCAAACCAACCACTTGTTAGAGTAAAATTTATTATCCCTATATTTTAGATGAAGAGATTTAGGGAGGCTATGTAATTTGCCTAAAGTAATGTAGAATCAAATGGTTGAGTTAGAATTTGAACTTAAGATTCCTTCTGACTCCAGCTTCAGAGCTTTTTGGCTATTTCACAATAGAGCTGTTCCCAGGTCAGGCAGACAATACTCATATTACCTTTGCAAAAGAAGCAATGCAATCTACCATCAGTAAATTTTACAGGCTAATTCCAAAGTATGCTTAAATACAGAAAAATACATTTAGAAAAAATAAGTTCAATGTTTTTGGAGGCACGGGATGCTTAGTAAATAATACTTATTTAATAAAATGAGTTTATGTGTACTTTCCTGGGATCATTAGGATTGAACTGATCAACGTATCTTTTGACCTTTGTCTAATAGCACATGGAGTAGTTTGCATTTTCTGTACTCTCAGAGAAAGGGGGTGGGGAGGGGTATAGTATTGGTTTTCTGGCTCAGGAAATTCTGTTGCATGGTTTGGCCTTCCAGGATTTTCCCAACTTTGTGTTGTATATTCAGATTTGGGTTGAAATTAAAATGGGCTCTTGGTAAGCTCAAGTTGAAAATATGTCTCAGCACTAACATTGTTATTCTTTAGATTTGGATAAATACAGACAACTGCCACATCTTCTTGGTAGCACTGGTAAGTATGAGAAGGCCTGGTAAAAAATATGCAGGCCATTATGAAGATTGGCAAGTTAGAGTTGATACTCTAAAAGAAATTACATTCTTTTCCACAAGATGAGTCATACAGCTGAAACTGTGTGGTATATCATCTGGGCCAACAAACATAATAATGATATTTAACCTCCAAGTGATAGATATCTAAGATAACACTACACCTAGATGACAACTCAGGTGACAATAGCCCAGCTTTTTTGGAATGGGAACAGAAGAAATGCTAATTGAGCAATTATTTTTTCAGAGGGAACTCAAATATGGTAACACTATTAGAGCTTTAATAATCTCCAATAAACTCTGGTTACTAAAATTCAAGATAAAAATAACTTCTACCCGTATATAAAATATGGAACTATTTGGGCTATGATCAAGGAGAAGAAGTCTGGCAGTTAATTAAGAGTTAGGTAGCTAGAATTTGCCCCCAGATCCAGGTAAGCGTAAGGTAAGGGAAACCTCACCTAGCTGTGAAAAGGCAACCTTACCGTCAAGTTTGTTTTCCTTAGCCCCACCCAGCCAAGTGCATTCCTATTGCCCAGGTGTGCCTGTTTATCCCCAAGTCCCAGCCACACCTACTCCCTGTTCTAACCCCACACCAAGGAACATATAAAAAGCCCCTCCCTTTAGATCTCAGAGCACATATCTTGGAGTCACTATTGATTCTCGACCTACTTCCCCTTGTCCATCATGTCTAGACAGGTATACCAACCTCTTTTCTATTCTACACTTGGCACATAGTAGGTGTGAAATATCTGTTTGTGCCTAGATTTGGTTTTGACTCTCGTTTTTCTGTTCTTCCACATCTTAGCTTGTACCTTTGATCTCATTTCATAACCTCTTGATTTTGTCCTTTGGTATTTGGTTGTGCAGACCCTCAGGAGGCAGGAGAGTTCAATGCAAAGAACATGGGATTTGGGATCAGAAAGACCCAAGTTCAGATCTTTGTTCCGTATTTACCAGTTTTGTAAACTCTAAGAAATCACTCCCTTTCTTTGGCCCTTAATTTTATATCTTGAAAATTGGAGTTAAAAATGTCTGTATTATAGAGTTATTGTTGGGATGAAAATCAGAATACAAAGAACTTGGCACCCTTTTGGTGCTCAATCAATATTTCAATATTTGTTGAATGGCCATTTCCTGTCTCCTCATGTCTGAGACCAGATCCAGATTCAGTCATTTATTTGATTCCATTCATTCTGGACTGGGGAATAAAGCCAAGAATTATGCTTAGAAAGCATTTATAACACTAGTAACTCGAGAGAGGTGAGTTGGAGGTTTATAGACCATCTCATTTACTGGAGCTAAAGTTATCTGTCAGGGCCAGATTAAAACACTGACAAGACCTATGCACAGGTGAGATAAAGATGCCCCTCCACATATTCCACATGTAAGTTAAAATTTAAAAAAATAAAAATGTCTTACAAAGCCCAATAACGTTCTCTTTTTTTTCCTCATGATGTCTACTCTGCAGCTTTTTAAAAATATCAAATTCTTAAAAACAATAACAACAACAACCAGGTTTAAAATTGGTCTGAGATTGCCCTTGCAGGCCTTTCCTGCACACAGTAGCTGAGGCAGGTAGAATAGGGGAGAAGGATTATCAATCAATCAATGCTTTTTAAACTCCTGAGATAAAACTTTTTTGAGAGTTTACTCTATTTGGACCCTTAAAAAAAAACTGTTAGCTTCCATCTTCTGTGGGTATTTTGTCTATTTGGCCCAGGTTTCTATTACTTGTGACACTGAAATAAGAGTTTTCTCCAATAATAATCCTTAGACTTTCTGCATGTCCCAACTTGTTAAAGTCTTGTGTTAATGCAAGCTCATGGCAAACAATGTGGATTGAATACCCAACAGACATTCCCCTCATAATTCCTTGCCAAGAGAACTCCAATACTGTTCAGTCAGTTATTAGGCCCATGTTCTTTATTGATACCTCCTTAGCCTCAGTGGGTGAATGAGGATTAGGTTAAGGCAATCCTGGTGTAATTCCTTTTCTGCTTGGTAATGTTTGATTTTATACAGGTGCAATCTTGCTTGAGAAATGTGAAGGCAAGTAAGGGAACTTTTAGGTTTCCTTTGCTCTGCAAAGGGACAAAAGGTTCATACTTTCCCGAATCTGGTCATTGTTGGATGAGGACTGGTGCCATGGAAGCTCTCTTGAGATCATGAGAAAATGAATATGAGGACAAAACTGACATGCTAAGAATGGCAGAGGAAAATATGGCAAGAACCTCGATCCCTGATGTCACTGAGTCACTGACTGAATCTATGCTGGAACCATTAGGAATCAGTCCTTATTGTTTAAGATACTTTTAGTCATGTTTTCTATTACAAGCATTTAAAAGCATCCTAGGTAATTAATGTTAAAGGCACCTCTCAAAATTTGTACTTATTTTTCAGAAATGCTTACTAGAAATTGCTATTGCTGGTTATAACATTCATCCTAAACAGACTGAATTTTCTAAAAGATTGTCAATCTCTCTAAAAATAAAAGCATGACTTGATTAGCAATTGTTTAGTCTGGTATTTCTCAAATTTCTATTATTTACATCCCAGTTTTATGATTTTGTCATATCCTTGTGTCATCTGTACTAATAAAAATATTTTTCTTTAAGTTGTTCCTTCTTTTTAATATTAAATACATCTATTTAAAAAATAAACTTTCTTATTAACTAAAATTGAAAACCAGTATTATTTGCCTTAAATAGAAGATAATCATAAAAAGAAATACCATGAACTGAGTAATGTTATTAAATTCTTGCCAGATATAGTTTCCTGTGAAGACTGAGCTGGAGGCCTGCTATTTCTGTTGAAAGGAGACACTAGGGAGTGTTCCTGAAGTGGTAAAATAATCCCTATGCCAACTGGTACTATTTCTTTGCCATAACCGGAAGAACTAAAAAAGAATGTCAAGGGAGATATCTATTACCAGCTGAATTTATCTAAATGTCATGCTGGTGCCTTCTAAAATCATCTGGTATGCCACCAGTGCTCTGATTGCCCCTAAAACTGACTTGCCAGATAGCTTTCAAGGGCCTGGCACACTGAGCAATACCTCCTGCAGAAAGGCTCACAGTAACCTTGAAGAGAGGAAAAAAGACCTAAGAATCAGCCTTTGATTGTTGTGATTATGAAAGGTCATAAAAAGCCAATGTTGCAATGTTTTATTATACTTGATAGTAAAGCAAAGACAAGTAATCATTTATTATTCTCTCCATGACAATATTTTTTTACCTTTTGGAATCAGTTGACGTATTGAGAATTTTTGGAAAACTATGGTACTTCTACTCAGGAAAATGCACAACTGTACGCGCACACACACACACACACACAATTTTCACAACCAGAAGGTCCACAGACCTTAGACTAAGAACCAGCATTCTATATATTTTACACACGTTCTCCTCCAGCTCACCATGTGACTCAGTTCAATACAAATTGTGGCTGAGAGCAAAACATGGTTTTCTGAATATGTCTATGAATGAGTAAGAGTAGTAGGTTAATTTAAATGCACTAAACTGGAGACTTACTCTCCCTTAAACATCTACTTTGAATAGACATAGGTTACACTGATATTGCCTTCCAGGAGGTTTCAAGAGACGAGGCCAGGTTCTATAAAAGAGTATCAGCCAACTCTATAAAGTCATCCTTTTGAAGTTTGAAATACCACTGAATGTACCTAGTAAAATTATCCCTGGGCAAGCAGACTCCCAAGCCTGGGTGGAGTTCACAAGAGTTACTTAGGTAAAATAAACAAAAATGACAGAAACTTTGGATTGCCTTTGTCTGAACTTGAGTGTCTGGATGGATCAGCAAAAGCAGCAAACCACACACCTGCTTGTCAAAGCAAAGAGAAACCCAACAGGCACCTGTTTCTTACACTGTCAACTCAGTGTAAGATCTGCAAAGATCTCACAGGATTCTAATTTATGATGGCCCATCAGTCCTTAAAAACACCCCCTCCTTTTTTTCCAGCCAAATAGCTCTACCTTTAAAAGGCACAGGATGAGTAGCAAGATGAAATGAACCATTTTAATCTCTAATTTCAAATGATAATATTAAAAACATTCAATAGTAGGACTAAGACATTAACTATGTAATAAAACCTAGAATAGTTTTTGGACCAAATTTTAATGGGTTATGAAATCACAAATTAAGCTTTTTAATTTTTTTTCTCTCAATTTGGTATTAGATTGAGCTAATGGTTAATTTTAAAAATTTGTAAATGATTCAATTAAAACACATTCCTTCCAAACATTACAAAAAATGGATTAAAAGTATTTGATCTTGAAGAGGAGATCTAATTGGTGATGTTCACCTGATACAATTCTTTACATAACAGATGTTAGAAAAATACTAAAAAACCTTGTAAAAGGTGAGTTGCTCATTATCTTCAAGTTACTTGATTTATACAGTATTAAGAACCACCTGCAATTTTCCTTTAGTTTTTAGTTTACTTAACACTTGGTCAGAGACATCTAAAAATATCAAATGTCTCAAAAAATTTTTTAAGATCGGTAAAGATGAATTTATCTGCTTCACTGGGTTGCGAGCTTAATTCTGTCTCTGGAAGAATTTTAGATTTAACTTCTTAATAATACTGTGGAAGCTCTAACAAAGGCCATAAGTAAAATATTATGAAAATGTTATTTTTTTTCTTTGAAAATTCTTTTTCTCCAAAGCCAACCAAGGCTGACCAAATTAGGTGATGGCAGACATGCTCTAGTGACTTGAGCACAGAATCAGTTTGATGACAGTTAAATTATCATGTTGCCTTTCTCTGTGGTCTGTGAAAATGTAAACTCTCCCCTCCCAGTTTCTTAATCTATAAGGTGGCACTATCCATGCATAACTTTTCTTTACTAGTACTGGAAATGTTCACTGGGCGAACTTTGAGAAGTGCATTAAAACATTCTTGATGAGTGTGTAATATAGTTCGAATAAAACAAGGCTAACCCTTTCAGAGTTACAGGAAACACAAATTCATTATCCTTCAAGTAACAATAGATAAATATTTGATGACACCATCTGACTAGCAGGGACTGACATTTATGACTACGCTGTATGAGATCATGAAAGTAGACTGCAAGTTCCTTTAAGGGTATTTCAAACTGCTGACATCGATGCTTACATATGTATATATAGCAATCTATGTGTATATCTATGTACATATATATATTTATCAAAGGAGTGTCTTGTTATTTATTTTATTCTCAAGAATAAAACCGTGAGATATTTGAACAAATACTTTGAGTTGGCAACCAGTGATAAATAGTTCCCAATAAATAATCCCCTTAAAGTAACAACCAATCTTAAATCTCATTAAAAATTTCACTTAGATTCTTAGAAATAATCTTGGTTCAAGGCAATAAATATGCTGATTTAATCCCAGGATGGTGTTTTTTTAGTGTGATCCCAGAGCTACCAACTCAAAGTCACTTGACAGCTGGTTCAAAGTGTAGATCTCTGGGTCTTGGGACCCCATGACTTTCCTATTGACCAGAATTACTGGGTGGCTCCCTGCTATCTGAAATTTTAATAAATGTCCCAAATGATTTTATGCACTAGAAGGTTGAGACTATTGTGCTTGAGGATAGTCTCTGGGGACTCAAGTAATTTCTCTACCTCAAGGAAGTAACAGAGTCAAGCTTTTCTATTTCTTATAGTCCTGGAGGGCAGATGGCAGGTTTGTTTTTTTGTGTTTTTTTTTTTTTTGGTGAAGAGAGAGAATTGAGCTGGAAATATCATCACCATAATTCTTAATAATCCCCTCCTGTTCCTTATCATCACCATCATTATAGCTGCTGTCATTTACTGAGCATTTACCATATGCCAGGCACTGTGTTAATTGCCTTTCGAACATGATCTCATTTAATCTTACAATGGGTTTTATGATTGCCAGGTTAAAGTAAAGGAAATGGAGGCTTCAGTTCATACAGTTGGTGCAGGACAGGGCTGGGAAATGAACTGTATGGTTTCTAACAGTGGCTTTCAAATGGTTGTGATAACCTAAAGACAGAACTAACTGGGTGGAGGAGAGAGAGAAATGACATTTGTTAAGCACTTTCCGTCAGCCAGATATTTTACATGCATGGTTATATTTATTACTCTCAACAAACCGTGAGGTATCTATTACTATCTTCACAGCACAGATGTCAAAACTGAGACTCAGCAAATTCACCCAGAGTCTCTGCTAATAGTGGACGGGCTCAGATAAAACTCTTTGTCTCTTCTCTTTCCCTCCTTCTCCACCGAACACCGGCTCTACGTTAGAGTCAGATTGCACAGGTTCAAATCTCTCGTCTGTCATATACCAGTTTTGGAATATGTGTTATTGACAAACAACTCAATTTCCCTGTGCCTCAAGTTTCTTCATTTGTAAAATAGGGATAATATTGATATGGATGTCATAGGGATTTTGTGAGGATTAAATGAGTATATGTATATAGTGAGAATCACTTAGAACAGTGTCTCATATAAATCTAGCACTCTACAAGTACAATAATAATTATTAAACCTTGACAGTGGAAATTAGATGGCAAAATGGAAAATGATTCATTTAGGGAAAACAAAAAGAGAATCAGTTGTTTCTAGTTTTTTTTTTTTTTCTCCCAGATATTCTAGTTGGAAAGAGTAAGTTGTACACCATAACTTGTTGAACAGGACCAGGGTAACCAGGGTTGGAAGAAACCCTTGCAGAGAGTGGTAGGTGGTCATGACCACAATTAAGAAAAGAGACACTTGGCAGGGGACACTGCACTGGGCTTTGAGCTCTTGTTTATGAAAAGGAGACTGAGTGGTCATTGCAAAGACTCTGATTTGATCTATTGCTTTTACTTCAAAAGCCAACAAAATCATGATCATCACTGGAAAAATTTTGAAAATTAGACAAAAATATATTACCCTTCATTTGTATAATGGTAGGTAGCTTATGTTTGTCCCTAGAATACTGTATGGTTTTGGCCTTTGTAAGCTTCTTACAGGATAGTTTAGATAAAGGTAAGATCTGAAGGGAAAATTTTAAAAAAAGATGATTATGAGGATGCCTCATCAGACTTAGGGCTCTTCAATCTGCAGACATGAAAGGTGAGACGACAGGAAGAAATCACAAATGAACTTATCTATGAAATAGAAATGGACTCACAGACATAGAGAACAGACTTGTGCTTGCCAAGGGGGAGGGGGATGGGGGAGGGGTGGAGTGGGAAGTTGGGGTTAGCAGTGCAAACTATTATATATAGAATGGATAGACAACAAGGTCCTACTGTATAGCACAGGGAACTCCATTCAATATCCTGTGACAAACCGTAATGGAAAAGAATATACATAAAACAAGAATGTGTATATATAACTGAATCACTTTGCTCTATAGCAGAAATTAACACAACATTGTAAATCAACTATACTTCAATTTTTTTAAAAAAAGATGAATGAGATTAGAACCCACCATCCGTCCATCCATCCATCCATCCTTCCATCCATACATCCATAGCTAACTGTGTGCTAGGCATTATACTAGGTACTGGAGGTGTAATAATGAGAAAGCAGACATGCTTTCTGCTCTTATTGAGGTTACAGACTAGTGTGGAGACAGACGAATGCCTATTACAATATAGTATAGTGGGTGCTATGGAAGCAGCACTCAAATCCATGATCTACATGCCATGAGTGACCTTCCCAAAACTTAAATCTGATCTTGTTATTCCCTGTTTAAAATCCTGCAGTGGCTCACAGTCGTGCCTTCAGGTTGAAATCCAAGATCTTTAGTGTGACCTCACATGATCCTTCATCATCTGCCTCTGGCCATTTCTCCAGCCTCATCTCATCTCTCACTATGATGCTGGCCCTGTCTCCCCCTTCTTCCATCCATTCACAGGGAACTATCTGGAGTTATTAAAATGCCCTGTTATTTCAAGACTTAGAGCCTTAATGTTTTTCTGTGTTTTGTGACCTCTGCCCTTCTCCATCTGGCCATCTCTAGCTCATTCATCAGACTATTCTACTATTCTGGCTCAAGCACCAAATAGTAAATATACTGCACCAGTATCTTTATGGTTTGTTGAGAAATCGGCTGTTAATGGGCTTTACCTGATTGCTCTAATAACCCTCCCTCCTCGCCCTGCCCCCTTGTTAGATTCAGTGCCTTTGCTTGCTGGCTCCCATAGCTCCCTGAATTTATTTTTCTTTGCCTGCTGGGTTGGCAGTGTTTGTGGCCGGTACAGTGTAGAGAACTGACTCAGACTTCCACTTCTCTTGGCTTATGTGGTCAGACACAATCCTGTGCTCCCAGCCCCATCTAAGACCATCAGGAGTTTCTGTGCTCTTTCCCAGCTCATTCTTAATCTTCCTGCTAAATTTTCTGCATTGTGTATACATGATAGCTGGGGTCAGAGTGACAGTAATTTACTGGGCATGAGATGGTGAATCTGCTGTTTCTACTGACTGACTCATTGGACATCTCCTAATGAGTCTGTTTTCTTGCCCACGTGGGTAGCTTCAGTAAAGGCAGTGGGCAGACAGGGACTTGGGAGTGGACAGCACAGTGATTAAACTGGGGCCATTCACATGAGAGTTTAAGGACTTCAGGTCACCAACTCAGGTGATGGATGCCTGAGAAAAAAATCAGAGAAAAGGAGAGAGGACATGGGTAATCTGGCCGTAATTAAACTTGCCAACGAAACGGTCTATTATTCTAATATCCACATTTGGCAAACTTTTAATAACCTTGTACTTATAACCTTATCATTTATGTGATGAACAAACCTGAAAGAACTATTTAGAAAGCCCGAACCACCTCCTTATACTACCAGCTCTTGATTTCTAAACAGACTTAGCCTTAAAAAAATGCAGATCTTGCTCTGTATCTGAGCCATGGCCCTAAAATGGAACGTTTTTGCAATTCTGAAAGTAACCTTTTCATTTAAAATTGAAGGCTCTGTAGGGAACATATCAATCATTGATGAAAAACCGGTAGGAAACAGTAGTGCTGAAGACTTACTAGTCTGCTGTTTGCAGACTTCTTCTGATTTCCAGGCAGTATACTGAGACCTTTGCAGATCTTTCAGCCTGGTTGCGATTTCTTTGCCCGTGGTCGGTCCTTCACTGTTTTAGTCATGCAGTCTCTTGTGGTTCCCTTTAGAAGGAGTTGAGGCTGTGAGTCAAAGCTTTAACCTTTTGCTTATAGTTCTGAATTGTGATGTGAAGAATTAGTAAAGCCCCTTTTTCAACATACTTGTCTACTTGACTGGAATTCTTCTGGGCAAACTTAGAAGGTCAAAATGCCCCTTTAGTTCTTGAGTGAAAAAAGCAACATTCAGAACAGCGTGTGTGTGTGTGTGTGTGTGTGTGTGTGTGTGTGTGTGTGTGTATGTATGTGTATATATACACATATATGAAAAACATGGTCCGTTTTGTGTCAAAAAGAAGGGAATATAATATGTAGTTATAAGTGCTTGTATTTGTGTTAAAAATAAAACTTGGGAAGGATCTAAAAGAAACTATTAAAGGTAATTACCTACAGGGTTTGGAGGTAATGATAAAAGTCCGTTCAGTATTACAACACATGTTAGTGGTGTGTTTGCTTTCAGGTTATATATATATACATATATATATATAATATATATATTTAATATTAATTAATTTATTTATTGATTTTGGCTGTGCTGGGTCTTAGTTGTGGCACGCGGGACCTTCATTGCAGCATGCGGGATCTTTAGTTGTGGCACGCGGGCTTCTTAGTGGCAGCATGTGGACTCTTAGTTGCGTCATGCATGCGGGATCTAGTACCCCGACCAGGGATCGAAGCCGGTTCCCCTGCATTGGGAGTGTGAAGTCTTACCCACTGGACTACCAGGGAAGTCCCTCAGGGTATATCATATCTGTTCAATAGCATGGACTGTTCCAGTCACTCTAATGAAAGTTGCTATGTTGAGAGCACCATCTCTGTGCCAGTGCCTTCAGATGCTACCTTCATTTAATCCCTTCAGCAGTCCTTCTAGGCAGCTAATAATGTTCATGTTTTTAGACGAGGAAACCAAGCCTTGGAAACATTAACTGACCAAACAAAGATCAGAGAGTTAGAAGTGTCAGAACCCATAACTGGCATCTTCTGACTTCAGACCCAGTGTACTTTCCCCTATATTGAGCTGACCACACCTTCATTATTGCAGATGTGATGATTATTTCCAGGGGCCAAAGTACACAGCTATTCAATAAATATGTATTAAATGCTTACCATGGACTAGGCACTGTGGCAATCCCTTGTGATCTGAGAAAAACAAGAATAGTGAAGACAGACAAGGAAACAATGAAGCCTAATATTAGGCAGAAAGTGCTTTTGATGGAATTAAGCACAGAGGGTGGCATCCCAGAAAGAACATTTAACTGAACTGGGGAAGTTCATGGCAGTTTTCCCAGAGATGAGTCTTGGAGGACATGTGGTATTTAGCTAGGAGGAAAGAGGGTCAAGTGTATTCCAGGCAGGGGGAACAACACATACAAAAGCACAAGGTTTTGAAAGAGCACTAAATTTTTGAGGAATAGTCAGTAGTTGGGCATGTCAAGAGCATAGAATAGTGGAGAGAAATGAGGCCAGAAAAGGAAAGGGTCTTGTAAGTCACACTAAGATACTTGAACTTCATCCTGTAGCTATGGGAGACCATAAAGAATTTTTAATAAAGGAGTGAAAAGATTAAACCTAGAGCTTAGAAAGATTACTCTGACAGGAGACTATAAATTGATCATTTTTAAAAAATTGAAGTATAGTTGATTTACCATATGGTGTTAGTTTCAGGTGTACAGACAAGTGATTCAGTTATACACATATATATGTATATATTTATATTTTGGGGGAAAATATAAATATGGAAAATATTTATATTTTCCATTATAGTTTATTACCAGATATTGAATATAGTTCTCTGTGCTATATAATAAATCCTTATTGTTTATCTAGAGACTATGAATTGAAAGGGAGCCAGGTATGATGTTGGAGAACTGGTTGGGAGGATGTTATATCAAATTTTATTGTTTCTAGATGCATATATATGTATTTTAAACATGTTTTCTGAAATTGGGATGCATCTTACAATCAACAGTACGTCATAATTTAATTGGCAGTATTATTTTCTCTCTTAATGGCCCCCAAACACCAATGTGTCTTATAACGCATGGAATCTCAAATTAGATGAAATATTGGGCTGGCCAAAAAGTTTGTTCAGGTGTTTCTGTAACATCTTACAGAAAACCCAAATGAACTTTTTGGCCAACCCAATATAATGGTCCAGGCAAGAGGTACTGAGGGTCCAACCCAGTTTCCTGGCAGTGGGATAGTAAAGAGGGAAAAGATTTGAGTGATATTTAGATTTTGATATGGCATTGATTATTAAGTAAAAAAAGAAATGTGCAGAATACTACAAGTTGTGGAATAAAAGGTAGGGGTGTGTGTGTGTGTGTGTGTATGTTGGGAGGTAGAATATACACACACATATATATATTTTTGGAGATGTATAAAATGTCTCTAGAATGATACACAAGAAACTGATAACATTGATCGCTTCCAGGGAGAGGCATTGGGTGGCTGAGGGAGAACAGAAGAAAAAATTTCCACTGTGTTGCATTTTGTACATGTATTTTGTACTACAGGTATTATGCACTTGAAATATTTCTAAAAAAGGAGGTGTCTGGTAGGAGAAATTGATGAATTTGTTGATAGATTGGGTAATGAGATAAAGGAGAGAAAATGTTTTATATGTCATGTTTTATTCTTTTAATGATTCTCTAGCTTTTTTTTAAACAACTTTATTGAAGTATAACTTATATACCATGAACTCAGCCATTTTAAGTGCACAATCCAATGCTTTCTAATAAGCTTACTGAGGTGTGTAACAGTTTCCACAATAGTTTTAGAACATTTTCATCCTCATGTCCATTTAGTTAATCCTCATTCCCACCCCAGCCCCAGGCAACCACTAATGTCTGTTTTTAAGGCTTTACCTCTTTTGGACATTTCCTATAAGTGGAATCATATAATATGCAGTGTTCTGTGTCCCACTTTTTTCACTTAGTATAATGTTTTTTAGCTTTATAAATGTTGTCACATATTTCAGATGTACTTCATTCTTTTTTACAGCTGAATAACATGCTATTGTATGGATATACCACATTTTGTCTATCCATTCACCAGTAGATGGACGTTTTGGTTGTTTCTGCATTTTGGCTATTATTAACGAAGCTGTTTTGAACATTCATGTTCAAGTCTTTGTGTGAAAGTGTTGCTTCATTTTGCTTGGGTAGACACCTAGGATTAGAATTGTGTTGAATGGAAAATTAATATTTAACTTTAAGAAACAATCAAATTGTTTTCCAAAGTGGCTGTATCATTTTACGTCCTCACCAACAATGTATGAGGTTTCCAGCTTCTTCACATCCTTGTCATTACTTGTCAGTGTCTGTCTTTTGATGGACATGATCCTAGTGGGTGTGAAGTGATACCTCATTATGGGTTTGATTTGCATTTCCCTAACGACTAATGATATTAAGAACATTTTCACATGCTTGTAGGCCATTTATATACATCTTCTTTTGTGAAATGTCCATTTAAATCTTTTGCTCATTTTAAAATTGGGTTGTTTGTCTTCTTCTTATTGTGTTGTTAGAGTCCTTTGTATCCTTAACTTTGACTAAGGATCCTTGTCCGGCGATAAGGAGATTCATTTCTCTATCCATTCCTGAAAATCTTAAATTCCTCTACCTTTTAGAGGGACCCTTCAAAAATTTCCCCTACTTATTTTCGGAGTATTTCCATGAAAACACAGGGGTCATTTTGAAAACTGATCTCTTTCCTCACTGCAGACTCAACGAGAGTTACAATATAAATTTTTGCATTACTTTCATTTTTGTAGTGCTTCCAAAGCTCATAACTATCTTCATAGTCAGCCTGAAAAATTCAATCTAGTTATGTCTTACTTTGTAGTGCTCCAAAGGACACTTACTGTCTGGAATTAGGAAGTAGGTAGCTCTAAGATGTGATAAATGATCATAGAAGTAGCAACTTTTAATAAACTAAATACAGAGGCTGTATCAATATTAAATTATATCTCAGTTTTATATCTTATGTTTTATCTGACTTAAATACCAATCCTTTGAGTAAAATATATTTTAATGCTCTGTGATAAAATAACCACCAAAAATGGCTTTTGATTTTTAATTCCCCCTGATGAATAATTTTTTTCTTTTATTTTTCTTCCTAAAGTAATCACGCAGTCATTCTCTACTGTATAGCACAGGGAACTCTACTCAATGCTCTGCGGTGAAGTCCAAAAAAGACGGGATATGTATATACATATAGCTGATCCACTTTGCTGTACAATAGAAACTAACAAAACATTGTAAAGCAACTATACTCCAATAAAAAGAAAAGTAATCACACATTGTATGCAGAGTCTCTACCCCTAATCCTCTTCAAATCTCTCTCTCTCTCTCTCACACACACACACACACACACACACACACACACACACACACACACTCCTTCTAGATTCTAAATGATCAAGGGTCCAAAAATTTCTCTGCCTATATCAAGGGTGGGAGAGATTTCGAATGTAAGTGGCCTAGGCTGGCAGACCGGGTTAAGTAGGAGGGGAAAAAGGTCCTGTTCTTAGTTCTGTTGTGAATGGTCTGTGGCACATGCCTTAAATACTGTTAGAAGGGTCAGTGGCTCCAGAGGCTGCAACTGGCCACTTGTGGTCATAAATCAGACCTCAAGCATATTTGGTTGGGCCCACAGAGTGCAGTTTGCCTGTTTGATTTTTGAACCAACACTTAAAATGCAGGAGATTGAAAATAAAAATGCAATAAAAGTGGGAAGATCTGGCCATACTGGGCTCGTTTCCACACAGTACCAACTGGATGGGTCTGAGTGATGTGTACTTCTTTCGGCTAGGATGTTTGTTCTCACTTTTGCTATAGACCGCTTGCACTCCCTGCTTTGAGATGAAAATTCTATGGGCTGCTAAAACTAGAATTTCCCTACCTAGACTGCTTGCTCATTTCATTACTTGTATGATTCCTACAAGGCATTTGCATTTGTAAATGTTTTCTATGGCTGCTGTAACAAATTACAACAAACTTGGTTCCTTTAAAACAACAGAAATGTATTCACAGTTCTGGAGGCAAAAAATCTGACATCAAAGATGTTGGCAGGGGCTGTGCTGCCAGCAGAGGCTCTAGAGGAGAATCCATTCCTTGCCTCTTCCAGCTTCTTGTGGCTCCAGGAGTTTCTTGGCTTGTGGCTGCATCACTCCACCTCTGCCTCCATCTGTATAGGACCTGTCCTCATCTCCCTGTGTCTCTCCTCTGTATGTTTCTTACAAGGATAGTTGTCATTGGATTAAGGACCACCTGGATCACCCAGGATGATCTCATCTCCATATCTTAACTTTTCCCAAATAAGCTCATATTCCCAGGTTCTGGGGATTAGGACATGGACATTTCTTTTTAGGGATCATGATTTAGCCCACTACAGTAACCAAACTAGAGGATCCTGGAGGACATTCAAACAGAATGGGGAGTTGAGGCTGGTGCCATCCATCAGGATAGAGAAATGGAATGAGGACAAGACCATAGAGAGCATTTCTGACTCAGGTCTTAGTGTAACAAGCGAAACAAACAGCCTTAAATCTGGGGTCCCCACATTTTAGCAAGTTGAATTAGGAGACACTAAGTTTCTGTGATTCATCAATTTCACCTTGGCTTAACTGTACTGGTTTAATTGGTTGCTTGACCTTTGCAATGATTATCTTAACTAGGTATATAAGCTACCATCTGTGTAAACTTTCAGTTGCCTAACACTACAAGAATCATCTAAAAGGTAAAACAAATATGAGCACTTTAATTAACTTACAACTAAGACTCTTTTCTGCTCAGTGGAAAGATGGTGGGAGAGGAGATGTGAAACTACATAATAAATAAAAATAGGTACTCAGAGACTAGCTACTGGGGGGCAGGCAACTCTGCCTCATGAGCACCAGAAAGCCAATCCTCTCAGAAGGCTCCTAGTTGTCTAATTTCTTGGCATCATGGAAAGTTAGGATAGAAAGGGCTGCAGGGATAGTTCTAGCTCTCATCTGAGGCTTCAGCTAGAACAGTCAGAAATGTGTGGAAAATTGAGGCAGATTAAATGTGAGGAGTACAAACGGCACACAATCCATCTAGAATCTAGAAATTTTTCTAGTGCCTGTTTACAGATTTCTTTCTGCATTCTGGTGTTTCCCTTCTAGAGAAAACTTGTGTGTTTTGTGTGTGTGTGTGTGTGTGTTAAAGAGGGGTGCCTGGAAAACCATACTCGGTCTCCCCAGAATCCAAACTTTAACTGGGCAATTATATTGGTATCCCCAGAGACACATAGCTGGAAGAGTTTAGCGTTCCCCTGCGGAGATCTGGTGGGGATTTTCTTTGCTGGAGCATGGTAACCAGGGCAGCGAGAAGCCCTGGAGGCTGGTCAGAGGCTAACCCAAACAGCTTTGCTTAATTCTGGGCTACTGCTGGGGGCTGCGGGGAGCGGCTGGCAGAGAGAAGTATCTGACATTCTTGCCTGCTGACATCAAGCTGCAAAGCTGCTGCCCTCTGGTGAGTCAACGGCAAAAGGCCCACATCGTTCGAGATCTGCTGCCCAATCAGAGAAGATGGTGCCACGCCTCAAAAATCTTTCTAACCCTCAGCATTATGCAGCCTTCGAATAGCTCCTTCCAGAGAAAGAATGCAGAAATGATTAAACTCGTAAGCAGCATAGAATCTACAATAATAAGATAAACTCCATATTCACTTTTAAAGCAATTTAGAACTATCGAGAGCCAGCACCCTGGATTTTACTCATTTAAAAAAATATTTAAACTTTTTCTTTTATGCTGAGGCAAGAAGGCATACTGAAGGACTCACTGGTGCTTTGGGGCTTTCTGGATATTAAAATTGAGATGTACTGGAATGACAATGATATCCTTAGATAGCATTGAGTTCCAGTGGCAGTTATTGGAACTCAGCCAGCATATCTAGATTTTTAGCTGTTATAATGAGAATTTTAGGTATAAATATGTATATATGTAAATTCTATGGTGAAAATGAAAATTAAGTGTAGAATATCTCCTCATCTTATTAATCAAGTTTGTGCTGCTGTTTAGTAATTTCTCTCAACTTCCCTCTGTTGAGCAGAAATCAGTGGGGAAATATCATGCACGAGGCAAGAGGTGGATTATCTGCTTAGTGCAGCACAAACCTGCTTGTCAGGAAGAGCAGAGTCCCTTCCACAGTATTGCCACCATATGGCATTGGCATATCGTGGAGTCCATAAAAGGGACTGACATTGTAAAAGATTAACTGGTCTTATTTGGCAAGGTCAGGTATCTGGATGGCATGCTATAAAATGGTTAGAAGAGGAAAGACAATCTGTAGTTGGAGGCCATCTGAGATTTTGGCACTGGCTTTCCTTACAGTCCTGCCATCTGGTTTGGATTTTCAGGAGTAAAAAGTTTCACTTGACCAAGTGAGCATGCTCTCTGCATGGCTGTGGTACTACAGCACCACTAGGAAAAGAGAGAGGAATTGGACCTGAAGAAAAGCCTGCAGCCAGCACTGTGACTGTTTCCCACAGGACTGGAGAGCTCTATCATCCTTCCTCTCCTACATGCAGGACAAAAAGAGTTGAAAGGGAGGCTAGATTATACATACTTATTCATTCATTCATTCATTCATCCATTTGTTTGTTCATTCATTTATTCAATTAATAAAAATGTTTTTTTTGCATATCCCAGGTGGCAAGCATGAGGATACACTGTTCTTGTTCAGAAGAGGAAACAGAGAAAGAAATAGATAATTGCAATGAAATATAATTAGTGCTCTAATAACAGCAATATGTATTGAACTCATTAAATACCAGGAACTTTGCTCAGAGCTGTAAATGAACCCCTACAATACCAAGATAGGGGTTTGGCTATTACTCCCTTTTG
Source organism: Eschrichtius robustus (assembly GCF_028021215.1). Classification (NCBI taxonomy): domain Eukaryota; kingdom Metazoa; phylum Chordata; class Mammalia; order Artiodactyla; family Eschrichtiidae; genus Eschrichtius; species Eschrichtius robustus. Next base: position 71,149,804 of record NC_090833.1, read on the forward strand.
GAGAAACTGAGGTTGAAGAGATTAAGTCCTACAACCTGGAAGCAGTAAAAAAAAAAAAAAAAAAAATTAAGCCGAGACACTTTGACTTGAAGTTTGGGTCCTTAACCACACACTTCCAGATTTGGGGAAAGATGACTAAAACTACAACAATGATTAAAGATGACTAAAACTACAACAAAAATTATCTACAGTGACCCTTGAAAGCAAAATAACTCTCTAAATGAGGGTATTGGTGTGCTGGCTGGGGCATTAGGGACTGGTGGTGATTTGTAGGCAGAGGTAGCTGCATATTTGAAGGCCATGGGAGGTGTGTTGTCAGGGGAAATGAAAGTGATTAAATAGTGTTGGAGGTTTCTGTGGGTGATCTGGTTTTTTATTGGTGCATAACAAAACATTCCCAAACTTAGTGGCTTAAATAATCATGATCATTTATTTAGTTCACAGATCTGTAATTTGGTCAGGGCTTGGTGGGGACAGCCCCTTTATATTCTATGCAGTGACTGCTGGGTCTGCTTCAGGTATGGCTGAACAACTGGGGCTTTTCAAGCATTTCTATCTTTACGTGATCTCTTCACGTGGTGTCTCAGGCATGGCAGCTTCAGGGAGCTGAACTTACATGGAAGCTTAGGCTTCTAATAGTGCATACTCCAAAAGAGACTGCCAGATAGAACGCATGTTGCCGTTTATGACCTAGTCTCAGAAATTACATAGCCTGACTTATGCCAGACTCAATTAGTTGAGGTAGTCAAAATGTCCTGCTCAAGTTCAAGTGGAGGGGACACAGATTCTACCTCTTAATGGAGAAGTAGCAAGGTTCTGGAAAAGCATATAGGGACCAGAAATACTGTTGCATAATTGTTTTGGAAGTAAAGTAGGGTAAAGGCAGCACAGTTAGTCATGAAAAAACAGAGTTGGAGTATGATGGGCTTTGATTTCAACTATGGGCTTCACCACTTATTAGCTGGATTACTTTGGCCAAGTTGTTTGACTACTTTTTGTGTCTCAGTTTTCTTATCTGTAAAATGAGGAAGCTAGTACTGATCTTATAGAATTGCTAATGGTTAGAGAATATATGTAAATCCTCTGGCATTGAGGACTGGCACACAGTAGGTACTTCATAAGACCTGTGATTATTGACGGGCTAGTAGCAAGACAGATAATTGCAGAGGGAGAGTGGGCCAAGTTGTGGAAGGGCTTTCATAGCTAACAGTAAGTTGGTGAAACCATAATAGCGCTAATAGTCAAAAGTTACTGAAAAGTAGGCACAGTGCTAAGCTCTTTCAAAGAAGTATCTCATTGAAACTTTACAGCAAACCTATGGAGAAGGACTATTGTTATCCTGTTTTATAGATGAAGATATTCAGGATCAAAGAGGTTAAGAAACTTTCCTAAGTTGGTTAAGTAGCAACGACAGGATATGAATCAAGGGGATTGTGTTATCAAAGCCTGTACTAGGATAGCTTGAATTTTAACCCGAAGGCTATTGGAAGCTACTAAAAAATTTTAAACTGGGCAGTCCTATGGTCAAACTTGTTCTTCAGAAATCAGTGTGGAAAACAGATCAGGGGCTGGCAGCGGGGAGAGTAGTTAGGAGATGATTGCTCTAGCCCAGGTGAGAAATTTTGAGACATCTGAAATATTGAAGATATAAGTAGCGTGGGAGACATAAGAAGTGGAGGAGGTCCTAAGAAGGTAGTGGCAGTCATCCTTGATTTTTGATTGGATGTGGAAAGAAAGAGGGAATTTCTGTCATCATTCGTCAGCTCTGAGTGCAGGCACTGGCATGTGCATTATTACTCAGGGCTCTAAGTAGAGAAAGAAAACAACCCCCCGGGTGCCTTCTAACCTAAAGCATATTTCCTAAGTCGTCCACTCTCAGTCTAGACTGAAAACAAACAAAACAGACTTCTCTTGAAGCTCTCAGATCTCTCACCTTGCAATTCTAGCTTTCAAATTCCGTGCCGAGTTTCCTTTCCCACACCCTAAACCCTTGTACCGGGGATTACAATGATCGTTTGTGTGTACGAGGTGATTGTTCCTTCCACATCAGGGGCCTTGGGAGGATGACCTAAGGTTGCTTTCTCCTGTCCTTACTTCCTCTACCCAGCACTGTAACTACACATGCAATCTGCTGGTTCTTATAAAGGAGGCTGACTGGTGCTGTGATGTGGTCTTCAGGAAGCCAGGGGGATCTCCAAACGAGGTACCTATTGGCTGTGTCATTTAGTTTCATGTGAATTTCCTTTGGAGGGACAATATGTGCTTTGAAGGACAGAGAAAGAATACGTGTCATTAGATAAGGCATTCCACTTTTCTGATTAAGGACTTTAATCTATTGCTGGGTCAAGGCCTGAGAAATAAACTGGCCCTCGATGAAAAAGTTAACTAAAATAAGTGAAGAAACCAACAGACAACCCCTGAAACCTAGTTTTTCTGCATGAAAACATCTGTCTTTTCAAATTATTTTCTTTAAATTGGAATAATTTCTGAGATGAAAAAACTTTGCTGTGATCTTTCGTGATAGATATATTTACTGTTATTTACTTGTTTATACCTTCTAGGTTCGTCTTTCTCTGTTTCCTTTATAATAGGATTAATTTCTGAAAAGTAACTTTATTCTGATGCTACATTTTGAATAAATGACTGCCTCTCCCAATGGACAATGGAGGTTGGCATTTTGAACAGTTTTTGTCCACTGACTGGTGCATTTAGATATAGTGGATGCTCCATTTAACTCAGTGTTTCAGACAATAAATCACTTGAGGAGAGACAATTATTCTCATTGTTTGAACATGTGTCTATGCACATTGCTTGGTCATTTAATAGACAGTTATTAACTCTGCCGTTCGCTGTCAGTCTCTGAAGGTGTAAGCTAGTTCAGTTGTACCAGTGCATGAGGTCACTGGATGCTCACACAGTTTGGTCACACTCCTGCTTTACAATCTCAAATCTAGCTTCCCTTAATAATCAGGGAGGCTTAAACTTGGCTTTGCCCACTGAATTATTCCTTCCGAGAAATCATCCACTGTACCTCGATTACACGTCAATGTTTTTTAATTACAAAGAACAACAACAAAAAAAGACCTATTTTATGATTTAGAAACTTCCCCTAAACGGGAATTTCCAATGAAACATTAAATTGGTGAATGGTAATGAGCGAACAACTGATGAGGTCAGACTTTCTTGTTATGAAAGTATAAAAGTATGTTATGCTACTACGAGCCCTGTAGAGTGGCAAGAGATTAGAATATAAAAGTTAGAGAAGGGTTTGGTTTCTGCTTCGAGGTCTTTTTGCTTGTTTAAAAAAAAGTTCCCAAACCATCAAACATCAGACAAAAGCTACTTTTCCATTAATTAAACCCTGTATTTAGGGGATTATTTTTCTTTTGTCCCAGAAGGAAACCTCTTGCTTGGGACAGCTTCAGCAATTTAACCACATTTTCCAAACATATAGAGCAAATAAGAGGCAATCATTCATCGGTCATAAAGATAAGCCAAGGAATGGGAATACTTCGGTAGGTCACGTCACTTGACAGAAACTTTGGACTGATCCTTTCCTGGTTCAAGAGTTCAACCATAAGACCTACTTTCCCTATCAGCTGGCTCAAGCTGATAAGGTCCTGAAGCAAGCAAGATTCTTTATGAGCTTTTATTTAATTGTCCTTACGATATAAAGATTGGGGGTTAGTCTGCACAGAGTTACTTCTGGTTGGTCTATTTTTCTTTTGAATAAATCACTGTCTCCCTGATTGGACAAGGTAAATGGAGTTTGAGTAAATACCTTTTTTTTTTTTTAACATCTTTATTGGTCTATAATTGCTTTACAGTGTTGTGTTAGTTTCTGCTGTATAACAAAGTGAATCAGCTATATGTATACACATATCCCCATATCCCTTCCCTCTTGAGCCTCCCTCCCACCCTCCCTATCCCACCCCTCTAGGTGGTCACAAAGCACTGAGCTGATCTCCCTGTGCTATGCAGCTGCTTCCCACTAGCTATCTATTTTACATTTGGTAGTGTATATATGTCAATGCTACTCTCTCACTTCGTCCCAGCTTACCCTTCCCCCTCCCCGTGTCCTCAAGTCCATCCTCTACGTCTGTGTCTTTATTCCTGTCCTGCCCCTAGGTTCTTCAGTAGCATTTTTTTTTTTTTTAGATTCGACAATGTTCATTGCAGCACAATGAGTAAATACTTTTCATCAAATTTCTGGTGCCCAGTACAGAGCCTTTATCTCTAATGGGTTTCCTGTGAGTACTTATTGAAGAAAATAATTATAAAGCTAGCCTTAGATTGTTGATTGGTTAGGGATAAACATGATTCAAGAGCAGAATAATCAAGTAAGAGCAAGTATTGTACTGTATGCCCATTAAATGGATTTGTTGCAGGTGATGGAGACAAGGGTAAGTTTGAAGGTGCCGGACTTCTCTGAAATTGCATATGTTATCTGCTATTAGAATGGGCTGAGTCTGTCTTCTTCCCAGGAATTTGGCTCAAAAGGAGTTCATTCGGGGGTGTTACCTCAAAAGTGGTGTGAAGGCCTGTATCCTAGAGAAGCTTCAATGGATTTTAGTTCCTATGGTCTTTGAAAGGAACTGGGTGTTCCTGATCTCACTTACTTTCCCTTCTATTCCCATCCTCTTCCCATCTTTCCTTCTATTTAGTCTGGTGAACACCAATGGTAGAACATTTTCTGCAGCTTCCATCCTAACTCGTGTTCTAGTTCTGACTGTGTCACAAACTCATTGTTGACCTTGAAGAAGTTAATTAACCTCCCTGAGCTTCAGCTTCTTCAGCTGTACAATAAATAATTGAATGAGATGATGGTCAAGGTGCTTTTACTAATTCTATGATTCTATTTTTCTGTGACTAGACCCTAGTTAGAATAGCTTAAGTTCAAGACTTGATCCTAAACTAAGATGCAGATATTAATCTATCATTTTTTCTTTAAAGGTTGGGCTTAATTCTCTGATATCAGGTAACTAAACACTTCACATTCATCAGTATGGATATCCACTGGGTGCCTGACACTTAACCAAGTAGAATGCTTATCTGTGGCTGAGAATCTAAGAATCTCTCTGGTACAATCCCTTGGGTTAGTGAAGTTTGAAAGCTATCAGGTTTCATTGTCTAAGAGGACTGTGGTTCTAACATAGATTTTCAGGCATTTTGGAATACAATAGTGTAAACAGATGAAGACATAGTTTTTGGTATTTTCTTCTTCTAAGTGGCACAAACATCTCCATGTCATAACAACATCATTATGGCTCGTATCACTTATTGAGAGCTTACTATATGCTAGACACTGTTGCTAAATGTCTATAATCTTATTTAGTTCTCTCAAAAATGTGGTAGTTTTTATAATTATTATTTTTGTTTGAAATTATCATACATATGTGCATAAAATACATATGTACAGTTTGTAGAAGAATTAGAAAGCAAATACCCAATACATATTTCTCAGTTTAAGAAATATAACTTTATCAGTCCTTAGATGTCCCTGTGTGCCCTCTCCAATCACATTCCCCTCTTACCTCTAAAAGTAACCACTATCCTAAATTTTGTGTAAACCATTACCTTGTTTTCTTTAGTTTTCCATCCTTGTATGTATCCATAGATAATACATGGTTTAGTTGTTCTTGTTTTAGAACTTGATGGAAATGGACTCCTATAGAATGAATTCTTCTAGAATTTACTGGTTTTTCAATATCTTATTTTGAGATTCATCATTATTGATGTGTGTAGATATATTCATTGTTACTGTTGAATAATATTCCACTGGATGATTGCTACAATAATTTATTCTACTCTTGGTGGATATTTGAGTTGTTTACATTTTATTTATTTTTTTGGCATTACAAACAATGTGGCCTTGAATATTCTTATACATGCCTGGTGTATGTAAGTACATATATACATACGTATGTATGTATGTGTGTAAATGTGCATGTGTCTGTCTGTCTATCTTAGGATACACTAGAAAACCAAGGCCCAGAACAACTCATTTAAGGTCAGAGTGGTGAGGACAAAGTCTGAACCAGAAATCTGTTGTTAGAGTTTGCATCCTTAACCACAACACGCTATGGATCCCCATTTTAGAAAAGTGGGCTTGGAGAATTTAAAATCGCTTGCGCAAAAAGCAGGGACTCAACAAAGTTCAATCTAACTAATGCCTTTCATTATCTCTGTGTCATCTAAAGCACATATTATGATTCTATTTGTGAAACCAACCAACCACAAATGAATGAGATTATACTTGGCACCCTTATCTCTTCTTTACAAGTGATCAGTTGTCAAAATGTAAAAATATAGTTTCATATTATCCATATATATTTGACATAAAATTATTATAGTATCTTTCCCTTAAGAATATGAATAAAAATGAAAAGAAAAGCAGGTTTTTACAGTGGAATAATGCGCTCTCTCTCTCTTTCTCTGTGGGCTTGCCAAATTTCTTTAGCAATATGTTAACACTTGTAAACATTTAAGTTCAGTGTCAGTTAAAGATATTCAAAAGTAGATGTACTAGATAAGGGAGACACGTGTCTAATAAATGTTTATGATGTGACACTGACAGAATATAGGCTGCTATAATCAAGACAGCAATAATAATTTAAAAGTTTTTTTATATGTGCAAAGCATTTGGGAAGGAGTATTTGGTGTGCTGAGCAAAAACAACCGAGTGTGGCAGTTGGTGACATGAAAGGAATCAAAATGTAAGCCCTGCTGAATCATCAGCATCCTGGAGACACTAGAATGAGTTTCTTTGCTAGAAGTTTTTCCCACTACACGATGATAAATGTTTTCAAGGAAAAATGAAATGAAATTTCTCCATTGTGTGAGTCACATCTCTCTTAGTTGCAAATGACTGAACTCATCTTGAACTCGTTTAGGTAAAATGAGAAATGCTGATTCATGGAATGTCATGAAGAACTGAACAATCAAACCATGGGAACTTCAGGGATGCAGATGGATTTCCAGAAAAACTGAAACAACTAGTCAAACACTACTGGGGACTCTCTCTCCAGCTCTTGCTTCTGCTTCTCTCTCTGTGATGTCTCCTTTCTCTTTCACTGGAGATCGGCTTCTTCTACATGGCAAGAAACACTGCTGTCAACACTTCCTGAGTTCTATATCCTGAAACTTCTACCATGGGTGATGGATTAAATTACACTTTCTCTGGTGAAAAGGGAGATTTTGTTACCTCAACTGGGAGATTTTGTCCCTTTCTAGACCAATTTACTGTTCTCTGGGGCAGGGGGAATGGAGTTATATACAAACATGGACATTTTCTCAGAACCACTTGGTTTGACTGGGGGAAGAGCATTTCCAAAAGGATGGGAGTAAAGTTTACAGAAAGAGGTACATTGGACAGATAAAATAATAGTTCTTAACTAGTTCAAACAATGCCCATGATATTTTCAGTATTTTATAAAGAGAGTTTAAAAATGTTACCAAACTATGACAGCAAATTTAATCTTATAATATTTTCTCTTTGGATTGTTTTATTTATAATCTACCTGAAATATTTTCAAATAAACAATCAACATGAGGAAATGGATGTTCTGTCTTCTTGAAAATGAGTTCAAGCCCATAGACTCAGAACCAAAGGACCTGAGGTCAGGCTTAAAATAAATCTAAAAGAGCTAAATTTCTAATCAAAATTAAATTTGCAAAACTAGAAGGTTGGTACTGTACTTTTCCAGTTTACTATTATTTATTTCTATTAGGATTGATTAAGAGTAAGGGTTGTGTAAAATATGGAATCAGAAAACTCGTGTATTAGTTTTCTATTGTATAAAAAATCACTATGAACTTAGTGGTTTAAAATAATGCCCATTTATTATTTCACAGTTCTTGTGGGTCATAAGTCTGGGCACAGTGTGGCTCAGCTGAGTTCTCTGCTTACAGTCTCACAAGGTCAAAATCAAGGTTTCAGCTCAGGTTGCTGGATCCCCTTCTAAGCTCACTTGTTGTAGGCAGAATTCATTTCCTCCTCATGCCTTCTACATGGCTCCTGCCATCTTCAAGCCAGCAAGAGCACACTGAATGCTTCTCACACTTTGAATCTCTTTGACTTCCACATTCTGCCATCTCTCTGATTTCTCTTTTATCATCAGCAGGAGAGGTTTGTAAGGGTGCATGTGAATAGATTAGGTCCACCTGGATAATCTTTTTTTAAGGTCAACCATGCCATATAACACAGCACAATCATGGGAATGAGTAATGTCTCATCACATCCACACATTGTAAGAATTAGGGTGTGGAATCTTAGCAGTCATTCCCAGAAATTCTGTCTACTAATACCTGGTTTCTGGGTTGGACTTTACCATGTATTAGCTACTTAACTCCCCTGAGCCTCAGTTTCATCTTTGATAAAAGTAAGTTTTAATATTATCTGCCCTCCTTATCTCATAGGATATATGTTAGGTGTAAATGTAAGAGAGTATGCCAAACAATTTTCAATTCAGTTAAACAAACATTACTGTATCTCATTGGGGATACAAAATTCCATACACTTGTAGACTTCGAAGGAATATGAATATGTAAGATATTGCTTTTTATAATAAATACATTCCTATGAGCTGAAAAATTTAATATCTGACAGAAAAAGTTAACTTTCTGATTTATGTTTTCTAATTATGCAAACCTTATAATCTCAAACATAGCAAGCAAGACATTCCAAAGTCAAAAAAAAAAAAAAGTAGTTATTTAAAAAGGGCTCCAGCCCAAATAGATCAACTAAACTATCCAGGTTGCCTAAAAACAATGAAATCTCTTCAAATTCTCAAATTGGCTTTTGGCTTTAATGTAGCATCAGATATGCAAATGAATAACTTCAGACCCTGATTATTCTTATCTCCACCCCCACCATCCGGTCCTCTGAGAAGCAGGTGCTAAGATGAGATTAGATTTGCAAGAGATTTGCTGAAGGAGACCTTGTGGGAGAAAATGGAGTGGGAGCTGGAAGAGACTGGGAGGGCTGACAGACCACAATGCAGGACTGATCTCTGTGAAGGAGAGAGGGAAGGAAGTCAAGGAAGAAAGGCCTTAAGATTTCAATTCAGAGAAAGTCTTGGCAAGGCTAATCGGGAGTCCTTAAGCTAAAGCTGCCCGTCAGAGGA